>NC_138176.1:34028997-34628997 GCF_964165515.1 Mesoplodon bidens | reverse complement strand
TCTCTCTTCCCTGCCCCAAAGAATTCGAGAAAGGCGGGCCCTAGCCAAGGTTGAGGCGAAGGTTTAGGTCACTTTCAACTCTACCCTCACTAAGTCACACCTGGATCGCACACCTTTTTATCATGTCAACTCCTTGCTTCCGCTGTTTTATCACATCTGTTCAAACCATACCAGCCTCTCACTCTTTGTCTTATGTCCTCACTTGCTTCACATCCTGATGAGGGACAACCACTGTGGGGAGCTTAGAGATAAGTTCTGGGGTCAGCCTGACAGAATGCAAATCCTGGCTCTGCACGTTTCATGTCTTTCTTTGGGCATGCTCCTTAACCTCTAGGAGCCTGTTTCCCCCTCCATAAAGGGAGGCTAATGAAAGAAAGTACCAGTCTCACAGAACTGGGCATTAAATGAGTTACCGCATATAAAGGGTTTTAGAACAACGTCTGGTACAGTAAAACCCTCCCAATTTTAACTACTATTACCGTCATGATGTACCTATACCCTGGGACACCACCTCCTACCCTTGTTCCCCCTGTCTCGTTTTTTTCTCATCCATCCCATACCCATCTGAACTCAGCAGTTGCATTAAAAAGTTCTCACTCACTTCGGCTACGAATCAACTGACAAGAACCAAGAGAAATTCGAGAAGGGAGACGCGGGGTGTCTTCTGAATCTGCCATCAAAAAAAAAATCAACTAGTAACATATGAGAAACAAGTTTCGAGATCTTTCTCCCCGACCCCAAACACTCATGGCCCTTCTCACACACCCCTTCCCCTCCTCTGCCAAGTGCTCCCGCTGAGTCGTTGTTCCCTCCTCTGCCCGCGTCTGCAGCGACGACCCACGGCTTGAGCGAGCTGCTGCGGCACCAAACCCGTCGCCCCGGCTGCGTAGCCTCGCCACAGTCGCCACCACTGCCGGAGCCACAACGGCCGCCACCGCCGCCCGCTCCCCGCCTCTCTCTACGGGTCCCAGCTGGGCGCTGCTTCCGGCCCGGCGCGGCCGCGCGTCTCACTTAAATGACACCGTTCCCGGGCGCGCCGACTTTGTGTTACAGCCAAAACAGCCCCGGGAAACAAAGGCCGCGGGAGAACAGGGCCGGGAGGGAAGGTGGAGGCTCTCAGCTTTCCCGAAGTCGCCGCACTTGGTTTTTTCCTGGCCCTTCTTCCATTACCCTCTGGGAACCGCAACATCTAATCTCGTGTGGCACAGCTCATACTAAGCCAACGCCCCTCGTTTGAAATTTTATTTCGTTTTAGAAAAAACCCTGCCTGAATATCACTTGCCGTCCTCTTTCTAGTAACCTTAGAAACGCCTCCTCGGAGCAACCTCGCTGAGTGTCTCAGTCTCCGATCTGCCTCTCCTCCCTCTGCCCCACTCCCCCCAATAAAACAGTTCTCATAATTAGAACAAAAATAGCTTTCCATCGCTTCACCACCCACACAGTAGATGCCATTCCAAATGCAGTGCTGGTGGCAGAGGAGCTCATCGAAGATGCGAGGAGAGGCTGAAGAGGGAATAGGGGCGATTTCACAGGGTCACGAATCCTCTGCAGACAAGCGACTTGGCACAGGTGAAAAGAGATCCACAATAGTTACTAAAAAAAAAAAAAAAAGAAAAGAAAGAAAGAAAAGAAAAAGAAGGAAAGAAAAGAAGAAAATGCAGGCAGGAAAAGTTAAATTATTTTAAGCTCTGCCGGGTTCTCCCTGTGTTTTACCTTTTCTAAATTATGATGTCCCATTCTGCTTTACAGCCTAGTTACTGGGTTCGTGTCGTGTCTCCCTCCGGCTGATGCTATTCATCTTTGCTTCCTCCTCGGTACCCAACACGGTTCCCTGGAAATCACAAGAGCTAATTAAATATTTGTTGAATTGAACTGGCACGCCACTGACTTTCACAGCGGCCCCATTTTAGTGAAAATCTTAGCACGTAACACTCATTTTACATCTTTTGCACCAAACAGTAGATAACAATATCTACCAGTTCAAGCCCTCCTTCTATCCCTGACAGTAAATTACAGATACTACCTGCTTTACCCAATGCAGTAAATATGATCTTTAAAAATCTGTAAGTTAAATTACTTTAAATTCAATTATTTCAAAATGCAGATTAAACTTCAGTAAAAACGTTTATTAAAATATTTAAAGCAGTAGGAAGCCTCACGATTTAACATTATACTATATTGAATTATTTTGTTAAGTGGTTCCTTTTTAAATAAATATCTAAGTTGCTTCATTTTCCTCTTACAACAAGCCTGTGCTGCATGCAGTGTTATTAGCCCCATTTTGCACGTAAGAAATAGAAGCACAGAACTCAGAGCCACAGGCCTGGTGAGGGTCTAGAAACTGGGAATACTTGTTTCTCTACAAGACCGTTTTCTCTCTGTGGCTCTCTCGCTGTCAAATTCTTTCTTTTTAAATTTACATATTTATTTGTTTTTATTTTTGGCTGCGTTGAGTCTTCGTTGCTGCGCGCGGGCTTTCTCCAGTTGAGGCTAGTGGGGGCTACTCTTCTTTGCGGTGCACGGACTTCTCATTGCAGTGGCTTCTCTTGTTGCGGAGCACGGGCTCTAGGCACGTGGGCTTCAGTAGTTGTGGCACACGGGCTTCCTTGCTCCGCGGCATGTGGGATCTTCCCGGGCAAGGGCTTGAACCCTTGTCCCCTGGCATTAGCAGGCAGATTCTTAACCACTGTGCCACCAGGGAAGCCCCAAATTCTTTCTTTCTCTCTCTCTTTTTAACTCATCAACTGTGTGAGAAATAGCGTCTGGTTCTAACATTTTAAGAATTTCAGATCTGTTGCTACCAGATCATTCAGCCAAAGATCTGCATTTCTCCCTTTGAGGCAGCAGTTATTGAAAGAGAGAAAATAGAAAATATATGTTAGGGATAGATCACATGATCTGAGCTAAAAACAGTTAATACAGGATAGACAACCTACCTGATCAGGAAATCTCGAGTTAGCAATTACAGCTCAACAACTATAAAAACTGCAAATATTTATTAGGGGCCTGCTCTGGACAGAGAACTGTCATAATCATCAGGGTTACAAATATGTAAAAGTCACTCCTTACTCTCAAAGGTTGACTAGTAAGAAAGAACGAATATGTAGGAAAAAAACAATAAAATATTCTATCATATATGAAGTGCCTGGTAAATGGCATGAACCTATGTTTCCCAATCTATAAAATGTTCTATTTTAATGAATATGAAAATTTACATGGACACCAATGTTATATAACTCAAAGCAACAAAATACTACGATAGGTATGTGGTGGGGGTGAGGGAAGTTGGTCCCCACTCCACTCCATCACCCTCCTCTCACACACACACCCTTATTCCCTGCCACCCTTCCCCCAACCCCGAAAAAAAAATGCTGCTCTGGGAAACAGTATAATAAAGAACTCCACTTCAAAATCAGCCAGACCCACAATCAAGTTAGGTCTCTGTCACTTACTAGCTAGGAGATCTTGGGCAAGTTTTTAAATGAGTAAGTCTTTATTTCCTCAACTATAAAATGGAGATAATAGTAATAACTATCTCATAGTGGGTTATGAGGTTTAAAATGAAACAATGCAGCTAAAGTGCCTGAATGATGCATAGTTCATAATAAGAATATAATAAATGCTACTTGAGGAAAGTAGCATTTCTTGAGGAAATTCTTGCAATTTAGTTTAAAAATTAACTTCTTCTTGAGTATGGCCTAGAAACAGATCCACACTTATATAATCCTATGACTAATGGCATAGGTTTAAGTATGGACTTCTCAATAAATAGTTCTGAGCCAATTTAATATTACAGTAAAAAAAAAAACAAACCTCAATTCCTAACTTGATTCACACCATACATATTAGTCACCTTCAATGAAAACACAGGAAAACCTCTTCGTGATATTCCATGATCTCTTCATTAGGGCAGGAGAAATTCTCTTAGATAGGACACACAAAAGGCTAACCATAAAGGACAAAAATAAATTACCGACTTTGGTTCATTTAAAAGACTTTATTAAAAAATGAAAAGTTAAGGGGAATTCCCTGGTGGTCCAGTGGTTAGGGCTCCATGCTTCCACTGCAGGGGACATGGGTTCGATGCCTGGTCAGGGAACTAAGATCCCACATGCCACGCATCGTGGCTAAAAAAAAAAGAAAAAAATTTAAGTCGCAGAGTGGGACAAAATATTGCAGTAGACACATTTAACAAATTGTCAGATTATATGAAGAACTTTAAAAATAAGTAAAAGGCAGAAACCCAATAGAAAAATTCGCTAAAGGCTTGAATAGGCAGTTCACAAAAAAGATGTCCAAATAGCCAATGCACGTAAAACAAAGGGCTTGTCTTCACTAGTTATCAGAGAAATGAAAATTAAGAACACAATGCACACCATTACACACCTACGAGAATGGCTAACTGGAAAAGACAGACTTAGTGCTGATGGAGATGTGGTAAGACTATAACTCTTATATACTGCTGATGGGAGTGTAAATTGGTACAATCACCTTGGAAAAGGTGTTCAGTAGTATCTGCTAATGCTGAATGTGGGTATATTCTATGTCTCATATATTCCACTCCTCAGAATACCTTCAACAGAAAAGTGAACATATATTCATCAAAAGACCTGAATTAGAAAGCACTAGCACTATTTATAAGTCAAAAACTGGAAGCAACCCAAATGTTCAGCAGCATTAGAATAGTTAAGTAAATTACGACTTATTCACACAATGGAATACCATACAGCAATAAAAACAAATTACAACTATATGCATTAGCACAGATGAATCTCATCAATGTAATGCTGAACAAAAGCAGCATTGTATATGCAAAAGAATACATATGACACCATCCTATTCATATAAAAGACAAAAGGAAAAGTAATCTATCTGTGACAAGTCAGGATAATGATTTCCCTGGTGGGTATAGAGGAGGTGACTGGAAGGGGGCACGAGGCCATGGTGGGACGGGGCTTCTGGGGAAATGGTAATATTCTGTTTCTTGACCTTGGCATTCACTACATGAGTGGTTCATTTCTACCTATGATTTGTGTACTTTTATGTATGTATGCTGTGCTTAATAAAGAATTTACATTTACAAAATTTAACTGTTCATAGAGTTTTTATAACTTTGACTCTAATTGATCAATGGAAGTGTTGGTGATTAAAGCGATTTCAGGCATGGCAGAATAAGTTAGGGAGTAAATAGGTGGGATTTCCTGGGGTCTCAGAATTCATGCCACATAAATGCTTGCATAGCCAAAGACAAATTTCCTGTAGGCACCAAGATGGAGGCAGACATGGGCTCTGTAAGTGCTGAGAAAGACTCTAGTCAGCACCCAAAGGACTGACATTGCTCAGGCCTCGAACACTTGGCACAGTCAGCTGTACTTCCTGTACATTTATAAGCCAGGATCTGGCAGAAGGCAGCTCCACAACTTCCGTAGTACAGCTCAGCCCATGAACAGAGACACAATCTAATTGTTATCTTTTGCGATCTGGTCAGCGGTTGGTCACTCGCTTGTGTAAGTGCCTGGAAGAGGCAGCCAGAGCATGAACACTGTGGTTGGATGGACGTTGAGAAGCAAAGTAGAGAGACAACAATATACCAGTTAGCCAAATGAATTGACTGTCATTTTTAGGCCTGCTCCCAGGAGGTGAGAACAGAGACAGGATGTCTATAAAACGCCTCTCTGAGGCAGTGGTGGAGAAGGAGCCTTGTGATTAAGAGATAGGGAGACACTTACCAGGTCAATGAGATGAGAAGCAGAGACCAGGAATACTAAATATCACCGGAAAACTGATGCACTTATTTTTTGTCATATAATATCTGTGGGTATCAAGATTTCAGGCCTCATTCAGGAAACTGCAAAGTGGGGAGACATTATAGTAATGAAAGACATTGGCTGCTGTAACTCTGGATCCTTCTTCAAGGGCTGGCTGGGCCTATAATCATGGAAAAGACATAATTCCCCCCATTGAGGCTATAGAGGAGGAAAGAAAACCTCTATCCTTCTAAGTTCTTCTGGCTGGTCTAAGAATTAAATTGACGTGAGACAGATTACCAGGAGAAAGTCAAATTTAATTACATATGTACAGGGTTTCATAAGAATACATATCACACGATTTCACAGTTTATGAACACAAATTAACTGTGTAGAGAGTGTGTTGTATAGTCAAGTGAAACGTCCAGTGAAATAGATCTGTTGTGTATTTAAGGATACATATCATTATTATGTGGTCAGGCAACCAGATGTAAATAGTAAGCAATTTTCCTCAATGATGCCTTAATTAACATATTCTCTGAAACTAAAACCTCTTTGACTAGCTGTTCTGATACTGAAGGTGATAATTGATAGTAGGAAATGGAAACACTTCAACACAGAGGGATAAGCTAAATGACTGAATAGGTTCTGAGGAACAGTGGTAAACAGCAGATGGAGGGCTCATGCCTTTCCTTACTTCAGCCATATAAAAGCAACAGCACCCAAAGTAATACTGGGATCCATAAATAGAACTTTCTCAATGGCATACTTTATTGTCAGGAATTTTGTTCAATGGTATAGGAGGCATACAATAGAAATGTAGGCCAGGATTGCTAGAGCAATCCACTTTTCTAGAGAAGGTGGCAATCTGGATTTTTAGATTCAATATTCTGATTTTTAATATTGGCATCCAATTCAAGTTTAAAAATCAAAGCAAAACACCCTTTGGGCCAAAGCACTTCTGTGAGCTGAATTCAGCCCATGGGATGCAGATTTCCAAGGGGTAATCCTTCGACCTCAGGACTGCACTTCGGCGGTGGTGGTTTGCAAGCAGAGGTTCTGAGCCTGTTTTGGATGCATTCTTGAGAATAAAACAGACTCCTGGTTAGTCAGGCATGGACACTCATTCAAGGAAGGAATCAAAAGACTTAAATAAACACTCGGGAAAGGGGGCTCAGAGCCTGGTCACAGCAAGGGGTAATCTGTAAGTCCCTGGAGAGGAATGTCTATGCCAACTGAGAGGCCCAGGGTGTCACCCCGACTGGGGGCATGGAACTCACAACCCAGCACACAGTGACAATGCTGAATTTTGCCTGAGCCCTTTGCTCCTGGAAAACAGGGCCAATTAAAGGAATTTCCCAGTTTTTGTGATCTGGAAGAGAGCTTATTGCAAAGAACCACTCTTTCCCATATGGCTTAGATAAGCCTCAGATGCCCCCTGTTTAACCTATGACAAAGCTACACATAGACCCCCGCAAATTCCCATTCTTTGCCTCATAAATGATGAACTGAACTGCTTATCCCCACTGATCAACTGGATCAAAATGTTTGTTAACCAAACTTCGGTTGAGCTGCTTTCCTCCCTCCAAGCCCCTGAGCTTTGGCCCACCATCAGCCTGAGCCAACATACAGAGAACAGACTGGGCTCAGCATAAAATATTCTCTGATCTACAGTCTGATCGTGCCACCCTTTCATTCAGATTTCCCACATTTGGTTCTTTACAGCCCTGTTCGTGCCTCTCTTTTAAAATAAGACCAAAAAGCAAGCAAAAAAACCGTGTATTTGCATGACCCTGGAGACCCCTGCAGGTTCTCCCTGCTGCAATTGTCCTCCCTCCTTCCTTATCACAATAGTCCCTCTACCCACCTTGCAAAATTTTTTTTGAAAAATGTCTCTCCCAGCTAAGTCCAAATTTGTTTTTTGTTTGATCATGTCCTTATGCATCCTATATTAAATATTTTGCACAATTTCTGACAATAAAGTATGCTGTTTAAAATACTGTTTATGAACAGAATTATTATCTGGTGAATGATGCCCTCTCACAGGACAAGAATTAAGCAACCACTGAAGTGATCCCCAAGTCACTGGGCAGTGAGATGCTAGATGTCAGGAGTAAGGTCTCTAGTCTGTCTTCTCTTCCATGATACCACACTCAAGTTTTTCCTCTTCCTCAGCCTATGCCTTCATAGGCTCTGATGTTCTGCAGAGTTGGGGCTGGGTGTTCTTCTCTCCCTACTCTATCAGCCATTCCCATGGCTCAGAGGACCATCTACATGCTTATGTGCCCCCAGTTTATATCTTTTTAATGGCTTAATAATATTCATCATAACTATCTATCTATCTATATCATATTTTGTTTATCCATTCATCTGTTGACAGACATGGGTCATTTTTACCTTTTGGCTACTGTGAGTAATAATGCTATGAACACTGGTATACAAATATCTGTTCGAGTCCCCTGCTTTCAATTCTTTTGATATATTCCTAGGAGTAGAATTATTGGGTCATATGGGAGTTCTCTGCTTAACCTTTGAGAAACCACCAGTCTGTTTTCCACAACAGCTACCATTTAATATTCCTACCTTCTCCACATCCTCACCAACACGTTATTTCCCCCTCTTTTTTTCCTTTTCTTTTTTTATAGCCATCCTAATTGGTGTGAAGTGGTATCTCATTGTAGTTTTGATTTGATTTCCCTAATGACTAATGATATTGAGCATCTTTTCATGTGCTTAGTCACCATTTAATACCTTCTTTGGAGAACTGTCTATTTAAGTCCTTTGCCTACTTTTTTTTTTTTTTTTTTTTTTTTTTGCGGTACGCGGGCCTCTCACTGTTGTGGCCTCTCCCGTTGCGGAGCACAGGCTCCGGACGCGCAGGCTCAGCGGCCATGGCTCACGGGCCCAGCCGCTCCGCGGCATGTGGGATCCTCCCAGACCGGGGCACGAACCCGTGTCCCCTGCATCGGCAGGCGGACTCTCAACCACTGCGCCACCAGGGAAGCCCCTTTTGCCTACTTTTGAATTGGGTTTTTTGTTTTTTTGTTGTTGAGTTTTAATTCTTTATAGATTCCAGATATTCATCTCTTTTCAGATAAACAATTTGCAAATAATTTCTCCACCCTATAAGTTGTCTTTTCACTTTCTTGATAGTATTTTTTGATGCACAAAAGTTCTTGATTTTGATAAAATCCAATTTAAAAAGATAATTTTTTTAAAAGGCTAAAATCATGACTCTTGTACACATATAAAATTACTGCACATCAGAGATTTTTACTTACTTAATTCATGAGGCAAGCAGCAAGATGTTACCCCCACTTCAAAGGAGAATTTAGAGAACACACATATATAGGCAATCAGGAAAGTTAATATGAATTTACAAATGGATGCAAAACTGATCAATATCCACAGGGCAATAATGAATTGCACCTCCACTAGACAAAATTCATTTGCGTCCCTATTGACATGACTCATTTGTATTGCTATCAGTTTTATACAACTTATAAAGCTGTATAAAATAGCTCAAAGACAATGAAAGTCTCATAACTTGATTGGGTGCTAGACAGGATACCTAGTAATCCATTTTCCTTTTTCAAAGTCTTTCATAAATTTTCCTGATGCCACCCCAGGCCACTCCCAGCATTATCCCAGCAGTGAGGTGAACAAGCTGCTCTCCAACTGCCTCAAGTCTTTCAGCATTGGGATAGCTGCTGGGGACAGTTAGTTCAGTTCAAGGACTAGTCATTAAGTGCCAGGTGGTGGAGGTGTAGCTATCCAGCCACTCCTGCTACAAACACTGAATATTTACTGTGAGCCAGCATTATGCTACAAGCACAGTGGGGAACAAAACTGAATAGTCTCTGTCCTCTTGAGCTTTACTGTCCAAACAGGGACAGGAAGAACAAATGAATAAACAAGTAGAATAATTACAAACTGTGATAAATGCAATGAAGGAAAACAGCTGCCATCACAGAGAATCACCCAGAGGGGACTACGTAAGCAGGGTGTTCAGGACTGATCTCTCGGAAGAGAACATTTAAGCGGATACTTGGAAGATGAAGAGAAGCCAGCCATTCCGAGTGTGGAGTGTGGCAGGAAGCCAGCCAAGTAGCTGCTCTGCAGTCTGTCCTCACTCTCTGCACTTTTAGGACAGGTCTGCATCAGCCGCAATTACTGTTTACCGCTGCCCTGGTGTGCAGGAGGCCGGAAAGGCCAAAGCCTGCCCTCCCAGCTGCCTTTGAGTCTCAGGTTCAAAAAATTCCAAGGGGAAGAGAAGGCGCCCTCCCAAACCAACTCACCCTCCTTCCTCTTTGGTCCCAGTTTTCCTCTAAATACTCTCTACATGCTAAGTGAAGCCTGAAATGTCAACATGCAAACAACAGTTGAACCCAGAAAAAGAGAAAAACGGCTTTAACAATGCAAATGAGTGGGAGAATTAACACATTAGTGTGACTGTGTAAAATAATCAGCTCTTTTGCTGAACTGATTTGATCAGAAAGTTGCAAAGCACAGGGATCTTCCAGGCAAGAGGAAAGTCCAAGGGTGGTGTGGGGCAATGCGGCACCAGGATCAATGGCACCTGCCTCACCTTTTTGTCCAGGGTCTGGGCAATGGGTCATCACTGTTCCAAAATCATGTCGTGCTGCGCCATGACTCTCACCAGGATGCTGGCACACGAAGGGCAAGGTTGGGAACCATCTGCCCAAATTGGAGCGCTGCAAGTGAACGGGCTCCTAGGGACAGTCAGGAGAGGAAGGAGAAGGCAGAGGGCAGAGTTTGGGGCATTGATCTGGGTAGGAGAAGAAGCAGGAGATTGAGAACAGCCGACTAGGAGAGCCCACAGAGCCAGAGAAAAATGTTGTATCATAGCAACCGAGGGAAGTGTTTAAAGAAAGGAAGTGGCTGATTATGTCAATACAGAGGGACTGTTTCTCAGAATGTATGTGCCTCTGGGAATACCCACCTCAGAACCACGTGGGGGGTTATTAAGAATTCAGACTCCTAGGCCTCAGCCACCCCGGGTTTAGAACCTCTGTCTCTGGAGCCAGGAATTGGCATTTTAATAGGTGCTTAGGGATGTATGTTCCAAGTCGTGTGTAAACACGTGGGATGTAGAATTAGAGCTGGGTCTGATTCTTGTTCCTTCGCTTCAGCTGTTAGGCAAATTATTTAACCTCTATGAGCACTAGCTTTTTAAAATCTGAAATAATACCTTCTACATAGAATTGATATAAGGACAATCTTCATATGAGATTTTATATATATATATATATATAATATATATATGCAGTGCTTAGCACAATGCCTGGAGCACAGTTAAAAGTCAATCAACGTTAACTGCTATTATTACATAATAAAGAAAGGCCACTGGATTTGGGAAGAGGGTAATTTTAAATTTTCCAGGGAGTTTCAGTAGTGGAGCTTGGGAAATTTCTGGGAATTAAAAAGGAAATACGTGGATAAGAAGTAGAAGCAGCAAGTGAAGATCAAGTTCAAGCTCAGAAAAATTTGCAGCAGGAGGAAAGACATTTGGCTTGTTAGTTAGAACTGGGTAATGTTGGTAGGAGAAAGGTTATTACTAAAATAGCAGTGATGCATATGGTCACCTTTTTTCTTTTTTTCTTTTTTTTTTTTTTGCGGTACGCAGGCCTCTCACTGTTGTGGCCTCTCCCGTTGCGGAGCACAGGCTCCGGACGCACAGGCTCAGCGGCCATGGCTCATGGGCCCAGCCGTTCCGCGGCATGTGGGATCCTCCCGGACCGGGGCACGAACCTGTGTCCCCTGCATCGGCAGGCAGACCCTCAACCACTGCACCACCAGGGAAGCCCAGTCACCTTATTTTTGATAAAGGAGGCAAGAATATACAATGGAGAAAAGACAGCCTCTTCAATAAGTGGTGCTGGGAAAACTGGACAGCTACATGTAAAAGAATGAAATTAGAACACTCCCTAACACCATACACAAAAATAAACTCAAAATGGATTAAAGACCTAAATGTAAGGCCAGACACTGTAAAACTCTTAGAGTAAAACATAGGCAGAACACTCTATGACATAAATCACAGCAAGATCCTTTTTGACCCACCTCATAGAGAATTGGAAATAAAAACAAAAATAAACAAATGGGACCTAATGAAACTTAAAATCTTTTGCACAGCAAGGAAAACCATAAACAAGATGAAAAGACAACCTTCGGAATGGGAGAAAATATTTGCAAATGAAGCAACTGACAAAGGATTAATCTCCAAAATTTACAAGCAGCTCATGCAGCTCAATATCAAAAAAACAAACAACCCAATCCAAAAATGGGCAGAAGACCTAAATAGACATTTCTCCAAAGAAGATATACAGATGGCCAACAAACACATGAAAGAATGCTCAACATCACTAATCATTAGAGAAATGCAAATCAAAACTACAATGAGGGCTTCCCTGGTGGCGCAGTGGTTGAGAGTCCGCCTGCAGATGCAGGGGACACGGGTTCGTGCCCCAGTCCGGGAGGATCCCACATGCCGCGGAGCAGCTGGGCCCGTGAGCCATGGCCACTGAGCCTGTGCGTCCAGAGCCTGTGCTCTGCAACGGGAGAGGCCACAACAGTGAGAAGCCCACGTATTGCCAAAAAAAACACACAAAAAACAAAAACTACAATGAGGTATCACCTCACACTGGTCAGAATGGCCATCACCAAAAAATCTACAAACAATAAATGGTGGAGAGGGTGTGGAGAAAAGGGAATGCTCTTGCACTGTTGGTGGGAATGTAAATTGATACAGCCACTATGGAGAACAGTATGGGGGTTCCTTAAAAAAGTAAAAATAGAACTACCATACGACCCAGCAATCCCACTACTGGGCATATACCCTGAGAAATCCATAATTCAAAAAGAGTCATGTACCACAATGTTCATTGCAGCTCTATTTACAATAGCCAGGACATGGAAGCAACCTAAGTGTCCATCAGCAGAGGAATGGATAAAGAAGATGTGGCCCATATATACAATGGAATATTACTCAGCCATAAAAAGAAACGAAATTGAGTTATTTGTAGTGAGGTGGATGGACCTAGAGTCTGTCAGACAGAGTGAAGTAAGTCAGAAAGAGAAAAACAAATACTGTATGCTAACACATATACATGGAATCTTAAAAAAAAAAAAGGTTCTGAAGAACATAGGGGCAGGACAGGAATAAAGACGCAGACGTAGAGAATGGACTTGGGGACACGGCGAGGGGGAAGGGTAAGCTGGGACGAAGTGAGAGAGTGGCATGGACATATATGCACTACCAAATGTAAAACAGATAGCTAGTGGGAAGGAGCCGCATAGCACAGGGAGACCAGCTCGGTGCTTTGTGACCACCTAGAGGGGTGGGATAGGGAGGGTGGGAGGGAGATGCAAGAGGGGAAGGGATATGGGGATATATGTATACGTATAGCTGATTCACTTTGTTATAAAGCAGAAACCAGCACATCATTGTAAAGCAATTATACTCCAATAAAGGTGTTAAAAAAATAGTAAAATAAAATAAAATAGCAGTGATGGGAGAGTGCTTAAAGGATGGAGTAAGGGAAGTTTCAATGGTGCAGAGTGAAGACACTAGAAAAAAACAGATTAGGAGTAGGAGCTCAGTCCTGGAGAAGATGGGAAGGAGGTTCAGAGGACAGGTAGTGGAGTGGATACAAGCTAGAGAAGCTAACCTATTTCCCCTGATATCTGAGGAAAGAATTAGAGCAGGAGTTCACCAAATGTGGACCCTGGTCCAGCAGCCTCACTACCACAGCGGTTTGTTAGAAATGTAGCTCTCCCGCTCTACCCCAGACCTACTGTGTCAGAAACTCAGGGAAGGGGGCAGCAATCTGTGTTTTAATAAGCCCTCCAGGCAATTCAATGCACCTGGAGTTTGAGAACAACTGAATCAGGCAATAGTTGGAGAGGCCGGGACCTTAGAGGCAAAGTCATGCAGTGCCTTAGACAAGGCCATCTGCTGAGTGTGAGGGTGGCAGGGGGAGTACCTGGAGACTGAAGGCACAGAGAAGGAGGTCTAGGACACGTGTTAGAGGTGGATGCGTGCAAGTCAGCTAGAGATATGTGCAAGTGTTGCCCAACTACAAGATGCCGCAAAAAGTTTGTCTTACAATAACAATGCATCTGAGTTCACTAGGAAAATAATGTAAAATATTCAAAAAGTCATATGTACTGAGATAGTTATGATATTGAAAGACTAAACAATTGTCCAACCATAACAGGGGAAGGGACTTCCCTAGTGGCGCAGTGGTTAAGAATCCGCCTGCCAATGCAGGGGACGTGGGCTTGAGCCCTGGTCAGGGAAGATCCCACATGCTGCTAAGCAACTAAGCCCGCGAGCCACAACTACTGAGCCTGTGCTCTAGAGCCCGCCAGCCACAACTACTGAGCACATGCGCCACAATTACCGAAGCCCACGTGCCTGGAGCCCATGCTCCACAACAGGAGAAGCCACTGCATTGAGAAGCACGTGCACTGCAACAGAGTAGCCCCAGCTCACAGCAACTAGAGAAAGCCCATGCACAGCAGCGAAGACTGAACACAGCCAAAAAAATAAAAATAAAAATAAAAAATAACAGGGGAAGAATTAGCAGAGTCCCAAGGCATTCATTAACACCCTCTGAAGACTGAGACAGTGAGAGAAAACGTCTATGATATATTGTTGAATTATTGCACAATGACAATTACGTTTTTTTAAAAAAGCACTCTTGGGCTTCCCTGGTGGCGCCGTGGTTGAGAGTCCGCCTGCCCATGCAGGGGACACGGGTTCATGCCCCGGTCTGGGAAGATCCCACATGCCGCGGAGCGGCTGGGCCCGTGAGCCATGGCCGCTGAGCCTGCACGTCTGGAGCCTGTGCTCCGCAACAGGAGAGGCCACAAGAGTGAGAGGCCCGTGTACCACAAAAAAAAAAAAAAGGCACTCTTGGGGGAATGATTGGAAGTTTTAAATACATAGATTGCCAAAGGCCACTGAGACCAAGGATATAGCTATTGAGTTTGCCACCATGGAAAGGAGTGGCCATTGTTAGGTGTAGGTACTGGTGAGGGCTTCTGGATTAGCTGGGCTTTAATCTGGAAGTTGACTGCCATGGGGTGGTGCAGGGGACCAGGGGCAGCTTCCTGGCAGTCACAGTGGCTCAGAGCCAGAGCAGATAGGATGGAAACATTCAGGTTTATTCAGAGCTCTTGAGACCACAGACTTGTCTGGAACAGAGGAACGCTATGGAGAATAATAGGAGATGGCCTTGGAAAGCCAGCATGGTGACCTTTCCAAAACCAAAACCTGGGACCTGAGGCCTGCCAAGTTTATAGATGCCATTGGGATTGTGGGTCAGCATATTTGAATCTGGGCACTCCTGGGTTGTGTGAGACCAGGGCCATCACGTTGGATCAGTAATTCCAAGAGATCATTTACAGTTGGAGACCTCAGTCCCCAGTCATCTTACAGAGAAGGAAAATGAAGGCAAGGGAAGTTTAACCACTTGCCCAAAGTCACACAGCTTTAATGCTGCAAAGGCCAAGGCTAAAGTGAGGGCTCCTGTTTTAATACCATGCTTTTTGGATAAAGGACCCCGAAACTTGGGCTGAGATGAGATGCATTAGGTAACAGGGATTCATGATAAATCGCCATGCAGGGAAGCAAGAGGGTGAGTGGCACATCTGAGGAAGGACACTGATGTGTGAACTGGACAGGAGGAGTCTGAAGGGAGGGGATTGTTGGGGAACCAGCAGTAACCTCTGGGCATGTGGCCGGTTAGGGCCTGGGCCCAATTACTGGCTGTGAAATGAGACAGGAAAGAACTATGGAGAGACATGGCATCCCTCACGCCACACTTTCCCCAGTTTCCTTCTGTCTGTTCCTCAGAGTTCACTTCTTTGCCTTCAAGGCTGATTTGTGGACACAGCTCAGCACAAACTTTAGCCCGCTTGTAGATCTTTTAGACATGTTTTCCTAGGCCATGCTCTACATTCTTCAGAGCCAGTGCTATACCCACTGGGAACTGAAAGGAATCAGGCCCACTATAAACTATGAGTGGTTCTGAACTTATGGCTTTCTACAAATGATGTGGCATTTAAATAGGAAGCTGAGGAAGCAGAGAGGCTGAGAGTGTCTCACCCAAATACCACTCTTTCTGTCCCACTTCCAGCACCTCTGATATGCCCTCAAGCCTCCAGTGTCCTTTGCTCCCATCAGCACGAGACGAGAGGCATCACATTCAGACCATTTAGACTGAAAGGCACCTTGGGGGTCACCCAGGCTAAGCCCCCAGGGACCCAGGAACACAGGTGACCCAGGTAAAAAGAAGACTGGAACCCACGTCTACTGATGCCTTCTCTGAACTACAACCTTCCTCTCCTCTCTTATTCCCCCTCCCTCAAATGCAACCTGAAATATAGTTCCAAAATTTTTTTAAAAGTCAGTTCAAAATTGTACTATATATATGTTTTCTGTATACATACATACATTTGTGTGTGTGTATATATATATATGTATATATAACTGTACTATATACATATTCAAACACAGATTAGAGCCAATAGAAGGAGATAAAGGGCCGGTAAACGCACAGAAATCAAATATCACCTTAAATACAGTAATTGAATAGCATCCTCTAAGGCAAATTACCTTAATGGGTGGGAATGAAGACCTTTTCCCTTTATGCTATGTCTGCCATCAGAAGTGATGGATCCCCGTGCTTTTCTTTATCATATTACCCTTCCTCCCTTTAGAACTGCATTGTGTTGTTCCTTGTTCTTGTCTCATTTTCTTTCAGGACCAAACCCGCTGAAAGGAAAAGACCTTATTGTATTTATCTTTGTGTGCCTCCTGATTCTTGGTATTGTTGGAGCACAATTGTTTGTTCTTCATAAGGTTTTGGCACAGTGCTCACTCTTCGTAAATATTTGTGGAATGACAGGGCAACAAATGACTTGCATTCAATATTGTTGCAACATTTCCCTTCACCACTTAAAGGAGGAAAGTCCAATAGTGAAATGAATGTGCCACATCAACTGGTGAATTTAACAACCTGATTTCTAAAGAAAACACCTGAGGAAGCTGTGGGCTCAGACCCACAGTTCTGAAATCTAAATCTCACAGATGAGTCTGAACAGTGGAATCAAGTCTTGGGAAACAAATTAAAAATTCAACCCATGGCAATTTGGGCAGAATCAAATAAAATGTCCACTTGCCAATTTGACATGGACATGTAAGCCAATTTCCCTTTCCATAATCAATGAGTCCTTTTGAGGCAAAAAAAAAAAAAAAAGAAAAGAAAAATCCTCAGGATTGTATTTACTTACAATATTTGTAAGGAAACTGCCTGCTTGCTTTCCTGTAAAGGAGGGGCAGAGCAGTTCCTAGACTCTTCTCAGATGCTTCAGTTAAAAATTTAAATAGGCACCAGTGCCAATAATTGGAAATGAGGAGAAAAATTATGCCCAATACTGGGCACCAGCTGCAGCAATAAGTAAGCACCTGCTTTATGCTTCACCTGCTGTCACCCCCTCCCTGCTTCATTTAGGCTGGTTTCTGGTTTTTTGGAGAATAAATGCACCTCATTGCACAAGCACACAAACCTCTTTTTTCCCTTCTCTTTTTTTTTTGCTGTCACTAACTGGGGCAAACTGAATGGCAGGAAGATCCAGATAAGGACAGGGTAGTAAAGACACGTAAATTTCTAAAATCTAGAGCTTTAGGGAATGTTGGGGGCAGATGTAACCATAGCGATTAGCTCTGGTAGGAGAGTACCGATGTGCACTGCTGTACTGAGCAGCAGATCACACCCTCCCAGGGAGACCCTGCAAATGAAGATTTCTGGAAGCAAGATTCCTATTGGCTTCATCATGAACATTAGCTATGGCAACCAAAGCAAGTTCCCCTGCAGAGATGTAGGCTCGAAAAAACGATGCCATCAAATAGTTCTCGATTGTTAGTACAGGGCTAGTATGAGCATCAGATGAGATGTGAACGAGGTGACGTGCTTTGAAAAGTTGAAGGGATTATGCAAATGTGAGGCAGGTATTAATATTAAAAATGTTTATTGAAATCCACCTAATAGAAACTGGACAGGAAGCGTATTCATCCCCTGGAAGTGAATTAGCACTTTTCAGAGCCTTGAGTGCACATTTCCTCGTTCCCCTTTTATCTTGTCTGAAAACGCTGGCTAATGATGTCTACATCAGAGGTGATTGGGAGGCTTAAATGAGACTAAATGAGATAATGTATGTGAAGCACCTTGTTCCACGCCGCTTTTATAAAAGACGCTTAATAAATGTGAATTGATTTCAAGGGGGAAAATCAAGCACATTATCCTGAGAATTCTTTGTACTTGCAGCCCACTAGTAGATGCTTCACATTAAATTATGCGTTTCCAAGACAGAAAAATGGAAAGGTCATCCTCAACAGTACATAATCAGTGAAGCTGATTGCTTCTTACACGTAGAAAACAGACATGAAACAAAGACATCCATCCTTCCATTTGTAGGGGTCAAAGTCACACTTCCTTTCTTCCCATACTGATTACCTGTTCAGGGGAAATATTAAAGCTGCTTTTGAATTCCCTCTAACACAGCTAGATGTCCGCAAAGGAGAGATTCTGAGAATGGAGTAAGAACTTCCACTCACTGTCAAGAAGCTCCTTGGGGGTGCAGAAACGTCTCTATCTGTTCCCTGCCACATTCCACTGCTGACAAGCGTGCCCGGCACATAACAAGCACTCACTCTACGTTTATCGAATGAGTTCAGCACATGGGCGACATGAAGAAGAAAATAAGATATCACATTAAAGGGGTTTTGTTTCTTCAATTTAATTGGCATGTGTTGCTTCATCTGCCTTTGGTGCAAAATGAAGCCACATTTGTTTCAGTGCTCAAACCATAATGATTCTAAAGTTTCATCTTGTTGATCAGGAGAGTCTATTCCACTCTTACTAGTGTACTTGTCCCGTTAATAAGAGCAAGAGCTCCGGGAGAACGGAGTCCAGAGTGGTTAACCTATTAATTGTTAATTAGTTAATACTGCCTGACAGAAGAAGAAAACAGAAAGTCTGGTCAGTCTACCAAGGGGCTCTGCTGTCTGCTGTTTGCACTGCTTTACATTAGTGCAAAAGAAGTAAAGTTCAGTTGTCTAGAGTGAGCCTCTGTATATTTTGGATATTGCTACAGTACCAAGACAGCCAACAATTGACAGTCCTAAGAGATGCTTAGGGAGCGTCAGGAGATAATGTCTCTTTCTCTGCGCCCACCTTGCAACCTCTGCACCAAACAGGCCTGTGCTTCTGGTGTTACAGCACCCAGAATTTTCAGTTTACACACACTCACACACACAGAGCCACCTTGTCTCTAAGGCATGTCCACGGTACCTGGTGGCTGGATCAGCAGGCCCAGCATCAGCCTTATAATGTTCCCAGAACCCTTTCCTTGATTCTCTTCTCCCTGGAGAGCTTAAAAACTCTGAGCTCAAGTTCAAGGAGGTAACATTTGAACAGAACCTCAAGGCTGGGAAGGAGAAGAGGAGGTGGGCATGCTAGAAAAACAAACAGTATCACCAAAGACAGAGTAGGGTTTTCCCCCCCAGGTTTCTGGCAAATTGAATGTATAGGTCTCAAAAGTCAATGGTAAGGGAAAGGGGAATAAAATAAAAATGGGTTTTGGGCACACATAGGGAGGGGCAATGAATGGATGGGTCAGGACCTGGAGCAGGGGGATGTCCTTCCTTGGGCATCACATCTTATCCAATCCATAGTCCTCCACGGGGAAGTCCTCTTCTGTCACAAATCATGGCTTGACAAGGGTGCCATACTTGGCCTGGCATTCAAAGTATTATTTCCCATTCACACTATCATCATTTTCCCCTAGTGGCTCATCATAGTGGACAACAATCTAGTAGCCAGGCTTGAAATCTGTGAGTCCTACATATATGATGGCTCCCAAGTGAGGGGGCTGCCCAGGCATCTACACCTCACAGTGCTGACCTTGGGGATGGCACCAGCCTGGGCCTTCTCCTCAGTGAGGTACTAGGTAATCTTGGCCTCAAGCAACCTTCATTCAGTTGGACATGGAATTCATGCAGGAGTAGGGAGCTGGGGATGTCATAGAAAGGCAGGGCCATTTGGAGCGGTCTAAAATTGGGAGACATAGGGGAATACAGAGGGGTCAACATTTTAAAAAGCTGTCATTCTTTCCATGGGATATAAAGATACCCTGGAAAGGTGTCATTTGTACCACCTTTTAGACTTGGGGCAAGGAACCAGAACCCACCACCACCACTTCTGTGCTCTGCAGAGCAGTGGTAGCCTCAGGGAGGCCTTAGAGAGCTACAAAAGCACACTGGGAATAGACAGTCTTCCAAACTGGTAGGGTAGCATCTCCTAGACTGGTCTATCGTGTAATATGGACTAATGAGTTCTATGATAGGAATAGGTTAAAGGTATTATAGGAGCCCTTGGAAAGATACTCAAGCCAGTCTAGGACAATCAGAAAAATAATTGTGGTCATGAGGGTGAACTCCTCAAAATCTTATCTATCTTGAATGACAAGGAGTACATTCATTTGTCCATCTGGCCAAGGAGAATGTGACTGGCCACGATCAGCTTAGACCAATCCTTTCGTTTGTCCTCTTCCCTGGCCATAAGATAGAACCACCAAGGGAGTGAAAAAAATTCCCAATGTCTAGGCCCACCCCAGTGATTCTAGACCCACCGGGCTGAAGAAACAATGAATGAGAAGGCCTGGAGAACAGGGTGAGTTTATGGAGATATTCATAGTTCTACATGCCCAGAACACAGAATAGGGAAGTAAAAGCCTCAGGTGACACACTTGGGACACCACTGCTCAGTGGGACATGGAAGTGCTGGTGTACCCTGTAATTCCCTGTCCTCAAGTCTAAAATGTGGTAGATGTCCCTGCAGCTATATCACAGCAGATGCTATTAAACAAGAGAATCTTAAAGAAATCTTTGAGAAAATGTACAATGGTTAAGCGTTCAGGGTCTGCAGCAGTGCAAGATGAGCTCAATTTTATCATCTAACACCTGGGGATCAAGCCAGGGAGCCAGACCTGCACCTTTGGAGGAAATCAAGTACATTACGAAGGTACCACCCTTGGATTATCTTGTCCTCACCCACTATTGTCTCTCCATTAGAGTCCTGAAAAAATAATGTCCACGTTACCTTGCAAATTTCAGGAAATGCCCAAGCTTAGGGAATGTGCTCAGAAGAAGACACAGTTTCTTTTCTAGTTGCAAAGTCTAATAATCTGCAGTCATGTTCTTGGGCTCTACCAAGAACGTATCATACCAAGAACTTATTCAGGTTCTACCACTCATTTGCTATGTGCTATTAGGCAAGTTACTTCACTTGTCTAAAACTCAGTTTCATCTGTAAAATGGGGGTAATGATGAGTTGTTATGGCAGATGCTATGTGTTCACCATGCCTTGTTTCTTTTTTCTCCTGGTCATATGCGTAGTGGACATTTCCCAACCTCCCTTGCAGTTAGGTAGGGCCATGTGACTGAGCTCTGGCCAATGGAATGTGGGCAGAAGTGATGTGTGCCACATCCAGGCCTCGACCTTAAGAACCCTCCCATGGGCTTCCCTGGTGGCACAGTGGTTAAGAATCTGCCTGCCAACGCAGGGGACACGGGTTCGAGCCCTGGTCTGGGAAGATCCCACATACCGTGGAGCGACTAAGCCCATGCACCACAACTACTGAACCTGCGCTCTAGAGCCTGGGAGCCACAACTACTGAGCCCCTGTGCCTCAACTACTGAAGCCCGCGTGCCTAGAGCCCATGCTCCACAACAAGAGAAGCCACCACAGTGAGAAGCCCACTTACTGCAACAAAGAGTAGCCTCCGCTCGCAGCAACTAGAGAAAGGCTGCACACAGCAGTGAAGACCCAACACAGCCAAAAACTAATAATTTTTTTAAAAAAAAGAACCTTCCCATGGGATCCTCCCCACGAACACTCTCTCCCACTCCCCTCACCTGCTGGAGGATATGGAGTCCAGTAAAGAACTTCAAGGTCCTGGGGAGGATGGGGATGTGAGTAAGCAATTAGCCTTTACCTTATTAAGTTACTGAGATTTGGGGATTGTTTGTTATGGCAGTTAGCCTACCCTAATACAGCAATCGTGAAGATCAAACAAGATAATTTATGTCTAAGCACAGTGTCAGGAACATAGTAAACATTTAGTAATTAATAGCTATTTATTATTGTGTGATATCTGCCCTACTTTATGTAGACTTTTCCCTTCCCATCTTTCCAATGCTACTTCTTCTCTTTCATCCAGTGACCAAGGTATCTCTGTATGTTTATCCCTGCTTTGTCTTTAAGCCTGAGCACAGTGTTAATGGGCTGCTTCTCTCTGGACCTTGTTTTACTAATAGCATCTCTTTGCAAAAAATATGGGGATAGAGGGGATGTTTCTATTGACATGATAACGGTTCTGAAATGAGTCAGAAGCATGAGACAGTCCAGTTGGCACCGTTCATCACACCTCCATTTTTGCCTTCCTTGCCTTTCCGTGTGAAGGCTGCAGGGCTGAGTGTTAAATTCATTTGAGAACTGACTCGGATGAGCAGCACAATCTGCTCCACTGGAGAAAACATTTCATAAAAACCGTTCCTGCTGAGTTTCCATGAAACTTCCAAATTTTAATTAGAAACTGGAGAACCAGATGGGTGGCAAAAGGAATATAAGTTAGTGAGGGAGCAATTGCTCATATGCTAAGGTTAAAATCAATAGCCATATGACTAGGTGGCCACCTAACTGGCATGATTTGAGGAGTTCTAGGGGCTCCTCCTATGGTCCCCAAACATCTCCTCCATTGCATGTTGGCAATGCCTGAAAAGTTGTTCATAGCAACGCTTCACAATCACACGTCACTTTACGTGATCTCTCTTAACACTCACAATTCTTTTGCAAGGTAGGGTTATAAATATGGACCTCAAGACTCTCTGAAATCAAGTAATCTGCACAAGATTACACAGGTGGTAAAGGGCAAAGCAAGGACTTACCATGTGTCCTAGCTTCAGGATTCTTTCCACTATACCACAGTTGCCTCTGCCATCATTAAAACTTCATTTCTTTGGGTTAAATGAATCTCCTAAGAAACGGATCATTCAAATGAAATCTTACCTGAATCTTAGTGTATAAATGGAGTTGTTCTGGCTGACGTGTGTTTATGGGGAGGAGAGGCAGAGAGAGGGAAAGTTTAGGGAAGTAGATGCAAAGCCCAAGAACTACAGTCCAAAAGCCACTAGATTAAAGCTTCCACCCCCTATTTCAATACAACTGGCCTTGGAGGAACCTCTTGCTGTCATTCATACCTTGTATCCTATCAGATATTTCCCACCACCTGAGACAAAGAACTAGAATAACAAGCCCAGATTAAAGGGCTCTGTCAGTACATGGCAAGGTGGGAAGGAGAGAAGGAGTAAATAAAAGATGAAAACCATTTGGCTTCAGGTTTGCTCTGTCTATTGAGGGAATCAAATTCTTCCGTAACTAATAGATTATTATGCTTTCTGAACCTTAGTGCTTTAAAACTGCTAATATGGGAACAGAGAAAACCTAGAAATAAAAAAGCAAATTACAATCCAAGAAGGCCTTATATTACCTTGAAGTATGATCTTTATATTCTAGAAATACTAGAATTCCTTGCACTTAAAGTATACTCTTCAAAAAGTCAAAAATATAACTCTTATGCAAGTATAGAATGAACACATGTTGGGAGATTTATTCAATTCATTAGCGAAGGGTGGTAAAACTGATTCCAAAGAGAATTAGAGGAATTGGAATCATACAGGCATTGGAGAAAGGATGTTGGCATGAGATGGTTGGATTAGACAAAAAATTGGTTGTCCTACAAGCAAGCAATAGAACCATAACTTGAGGATTATGTTTTCTACCTTTCAGAATTCATTTACATCTCTACAGGATACAAGTCTATAGGTTCTGGTGTAAGTTCAAAGTGGCCTTTGGTCAATAGTAAACAGAAACTCAAGCAAAGGCCCACTACTCAGCCTAGATCATTCAGTAATTTCTTTTTTTGTTTTTTTTTTTCTGTACGCAGGCCTCTCACTGTTGGGGCCCCTCCCGTTGCAGAGCACAGGCTCCGGATGCGCAGGCTCAGCGGCCATGGCTCACGGGCCCAGCCGCTCCGCGGCATGTGGGATCTTCCCAGACCGCAGCACAAACCCGTTTCCCCTGCATCGGCAGGCGGACTCTCAACCACTGCGCCACCAGGGAAGCCCCATTCAGTAATTCTTGGCAGGACTGTAAAGAGTGTTTCACTATGACACTGAGAAGACAGACTGCCCTCCCTTTGCCGTCTTTCCAAGTTTTGAGCCCTAGTGGCTCAAGTTGAGCTTAAGCAGGTCAAATTTTTCTAGTTCAAATTCTGATTTGCCTTTGAATGTCTGAGTGTGTTCAAAAAACAAGAAGAAGAAGTGGAATTAACATTTGCATTCGTCAGCTAGGGTTGCATAACAAAATATTCCAAATAGGGTGGCTTAACCACAGAAATTTGTCTTCTCACAGTTCTAGAGACTGTGAGAAGTCCGAGATCAAGGTATCAACAGATTTGGTTTCTGCTAAACCTCTCTCCTTGGCTTGTAGTTGGCCACTATGTCCTCAAATTGTCTTTTCTCTGTTAACGTACCCCTAGTGTCTCTTCCTTTTGTTATAAGACACAAGTCATACTGGATTAGGACCCAACACTTATGACCTCATTTATGCTTAATTCCCTCTTTAAAGGCCTATTTCCAAATATAGTCATATTGAAGGTTGGGCTTTAACATCTGAATTTGGAGGGTGGGGGGTACAATTCAGTCTATATGACATCTATTTAGCAGTTTCTCTGTGTTAAGACTTTCAAATATACAAACTTCTTGAGTGTTAACTCCAACCTGAAGAAGTGGGTGCATTTTACAGACGTGGTCTGGGAGGTTAAATAACTGCCCAAGATCACCCAGGTAGCAAATGGCAAGGCTGTCATCTGACCCTGGGAAGACGATGCTATAGGACATCAGGAGCTAAAGGTGGGCCATTTCCAGAGGATCTTGTTAAGGTTACACAGCCTCTATAACTTCCTGATATTTGCTATTTCTTATAATCTTCTGATGCTTGAAATGAAAGATCCTATGGTCTTGTCTTCCAGGGAAGCATCGTCTGGAGAAGCCATGGAGACTGAGTTCCAGCCACAGCCAGCACTGTGAAAGTCAGAATTTCAGGGACCAGAGAGAGTGGGGGAAACCAACCACCATACTTCCCAAATTCCTGTGAGCTGCAACATGCAAGAGAAGAAGATAGAGCCAGCTGGCCTGTGACTAGGATTGGTAGGAGAAAAGCCTGCATGGGTCCTGATAAGTTGAGAGAGACCATCTGAGACTCATTCCCTCACTCTGTTCTTCATGCCCTCCCTCACTGTTTTACTCCATTTATATTTATTGGGCTCCTCCTGTGACCAGCACTACCAGATGCTGAAGGATTTACAATTCCTCCCAAGGATCCCTTTCTTGATTCTCCCTAAAGACCCCTTTTTTAGGAACAATAATATCTCCCACCTCCACTCCTGCAAAAAAATTGCCCTTACTAAGAAATGATCAATTAATTTTTTCATTTTCCTAGGTTCAAATCCTAGCTCTGCCATTGGCTGGGTTTATGACCTGTTCATTTCACCTCTCTAGCCTCAATTTTCTTACCTGAAAAAAATGGGCATATCAGTAATACCTACCTCATAGAGTTGTTGTGAAAAATAAATGACATGTGATGTATCTATATGAGATGATGGATGTTCACTAAACCTATGGTGGTAATAGTTTCATGATGTATGTAAGTCAAATCATTACGTTGTATGCCTTAAAGTTATGCAGTGCTGTATGTCAAGTATACCTCAATAAAACTGGAAAAGAAAATAGAAGAAAAAAAGAAATGATATAATGTAATATAGATATAAAGGTTCTAAGCACAATGCCCAATACCCAAACACGGTCCAATGAAGGTGATCAGAGTATGTAACCCCAAAATATGCCACTTTTTTTAGCATTGTTTTGAGCTGAGAGCAATTATCTCTCTGCCCTGTCCCTTCCTACCTAAAAGCAGAGTATAAATTTCCCTTTGTAAAGGTAACATAAATTTCCATTTCTAAACGGGTCTGTGTCTCTAGTACCAGGAAAAGAACTACTAGGGAGAAAATGCTTATCACCTGAGAGGACCCTTATCTGCATAACAAACCTTACTAAACAACTTTTATCTACCACACATGCCCTAGTCACCTCCCAGAACTTACCCACCCCCCCAGAGGCCCCAAACTCCTTTTTACTTTGTTTAGCCTCTTCTCCATACTTTATTAAGAAGATATATAAGCCCCCAATTCTTACACCTCCTTGAGTCACATTTCTTTGTGAACCCCTGTGCATAAGTATGTAATTAAATACTTTTTTTCACTCTTATTAAACTGCCTTTTGTCCGTTTAATTTGCACCGTCCAGGTACTGAACCTAAGACAGTAGAGGAGAAGTTTATCTTTCCCTACAGAGGCAAGAAAACTTTTTCTTCTTGAAACTTTTTTTTGGCATTATCCTCCTTGTTCCCTGGTTTTCCCTAGAAACTATTTCTTAGAACCTTGGCCATCTTTGTGAGGACTTGGAAGCAAAAGAGTGAAGAGGTTTCCCAGGTCTTTGGGAGCAGAGGGCCTGCAGTGAGACACTCTCTACTGCTGCAGCCATCTGACACCCACAGGGAAGCTGGGCCCCTGGGGAGGCTGCTAGGATAGATTAAGGCAGAGTTGGAGCCCCTTGTTTAGTTTAAACTTTCCTGACACCTTAGTCTGGATTCTGTTGCTGCTATTGCTGCCCCACCAGCCTGAATGTCCCCTAACTCATCCTTCACCTCACTTGTTTCCTCTTGTTTAATTCTTGTCTCCTCCCCTAGACCGTGTGATGTTTGAGGGCAGGAGCTCTTTGGGTGCCATACTGTGCCTCATATGGAGAACACACTTCATACACACTTATTGAATGAATCAGCTGAGACAGATATGCTGAATAAGAAATGATTCGTTTGTCCATAGTAAAAAAAAAAAAAAATCCAGTGTTTACTTAGTTCTAATCTGAGCAATATAATTACAGTCAAATGTCAGATGATGGATACTCCACTTAAGCCTATGTCTATCCCAACCCACTTCAATGTTGGTCCAGAAGAGGAACAAAAGGGGGAAAGTGTTGTTTTCCTGAAAAAAACTCTAACAATCGGCTCAGAGTGTTGATGCTCTCATTTGAGAGTCCCTCTGATATCTGGCTCTATTCTAGGAGGGGGACAGAAGGAAATGCCATCTCTGGGCTGTGATTCACCCTCAGACTAGAATTAGGGTACCTATTACCCAGGCCTGGGGTTGAGGGATATAGTCTGGGTCAGGTAGGCTGACATTCTAGTCTCTTCTCCCCCATCCTCAGGCCTGATTTTTCCTCTCATCCCCCTCCTTCAGTCATTCTGACAGCTTCAGGAGGTGGAGGCTCTTATAAGGGTACTTTGAATAGCAGGAGACAGATCAGAATGATAATAACTTTCTATACTAAACATATCTTACAGTATCTCATTTCCTCTTCATAGCAATCCTGTGAGGTGGGTACTAGTATTATCTCCATTCTACAGATGAGGAAAACAGAGGATGACAAAGTATAAAAACTTTCCCAAGGTCACTTAGATGGTAAGTGGCAAGGCCAGGACTTGAGTTGTAGCCACCACACTAGACTGCATCCTACTGGATTGGGATGAATAAGGAGTCCCCCAGTTTCCCCAGAGAGCCTCCAGAGCCAGGGCTGGGTCAGCCTCAGTCACTTCTGTGCCTCATACGATATATATAAACAAACAATGCCATACAGACATTTTACTTAATACTTGGCTCACAGAGACAAGGCCTCAAGAACTGTCTATAATTTCATATACATCAAAAGTAAGAAATTACATGATAAACATTTGGAAACTGATAGAAGTCAATTTGAAGCCAAGCTGTATGGTCTTGGGCAAGTTGTTTAATCACTGTGAGCTTCTGATTCCTCAGAGTAAGGATGATAATGCCTCACTTGCAAGCCAGGTAAGATGATCAGTTGAGCACCTGGCCCATAGGAGGCCCAGCAAGTACTGATTCCTCCATCTTCCTCGCTCCACTGCTGGGAGCAGTAGGGGCAGTGCCAATGTGAGGCCAAGAGGGGGGCTGGTGTCAAAGCCCAGTGCTTTTCCACTGTTGATGCCCATCCTGCCCTGGACCAGCAGGGCACTAATCCTATAGTCAAAACCAGTTCTGTCATTCCCTTGTCATTTTCTGGGGTCAAATTCCAAACTTCTTGGGTCATCATTTCTACCAAAACGAATGAGTGTAATAAAGGCCACAAGTCACGGATAGCAATAGAAAGCTCGTAGTTCTTCCAGAATGAGAATATAAAGCCAAACAAAACAGAGCCTTTCTAAAGGCATAAGACAAAAACAACAAGGCTGAAATCCAGCATCATGAAGTTCAAGTTTCCAGCATGAGCAGTCTAGTGACATGTTTTTCCTTTTAATTTCAGAGTCATAAAGCAAGACAAACAAACAAAAAAGGCAGTTAATAGTCTCCTTGAAAGGATGAAGGAGTGTCTCTTTTAAGAAAAAAAAAGACTGCTAATAACTATCTTGGGAATAATTCACGCATAAAATAGAAGAAGAAGGAAGGTGAGTAATCATATTTTCAAATTTATATTCTAATAAACAAGTCTCACTCTGGGGCAACGCCTCTTAGAGCCACCACTTTCTGGACCAATTATGTTCACCTTGACCATGACTTAGAATTATGCTTGTTTTATTCCCTAACAACCTTTTTTTTTAAGCCAGTAGGAAGGTTGGCCTACCATGGTCTTGCCTACATTTTTGTTGTTTGACTCTGAAAAATTCAAATATATTTCCAGAGAAAATGCTAAATAGCTAAAATCATACTTTATCAAAAACATTCTGGGATCATTTGCTTCTGTATACCTTTTTTTTTTTTTGGCTGTGCGACACAACACACGGGATCTTAGTTCCCTGACCAGGGATCGAACCCATGCCCACTGCAGTGGAAGCATGGAGTCTTAACCGCTGGACCACCAGGGAAGTCCCTTCTGAATACTTTTTTTAAATTGAGGTATAGGGCTCCCCTGGTGGCACAGTGGTTGAGAGTCCGCCTGCTGATGCATGGGACATGGGTTCATGCCCCAGTCCGGGAAGATCCCACATCCCGCGGAGCGGCTGGGCCCGTGAGCCATGGCCGCTGAGCCTGCGCGTCCAGAGCCTGTGCTCCGCAACGGGAGAGGCCACAACAGTGAGAGGCCCATGTACCGCAAAAAAAAAAAAAAAATTGAGGTATAATTGACCTATAACATTGTATGGTTTCTGGTGTACAACATAATGATTCCATGTTTTTAAATATTGCAAAATGATCGCCACAATAAGCCTAGTTAACGTCCATCACTCTACATAGTTACAAAAATTTTGTCCCTGTGATGAGAACTTACAAGATTTACTTTCAAATATGCAACGCTGTATTATTAGTCGGTAGAGTCAATAAAGTATGCTTCTGTATAGTTTTGATTTAAGCTTTGCCATATGCATTTCGGTTAACTACAGTACATGTATCTGCCATACACAAAATGAGAAAAACAAAGGCTTTCCAAGCCTTGATTTTTACAAGGTACTTCTCCTTTCTGAGGAGAGGAATTAAGAAGTTACAGAATGTTAGTGCTATAAAGATGGAGAAACTGAGGCCTAAGGAAATGAAACGCCTTGTCCAAGGCCACACAGCCTCTCCAGAGTTCTTGCTAGAGGATATCTGTCAGTTTGTTTTGGATTCTGTGTGAAGAGCATTCAGCTTCCCCGAGTTAATGGATTATTGATTAATGTTCAGAAAAATGCACAAAGAAGTTTTTTATGTTCCCCACTATGAGAACTTCTTTTATTCTTCCTCAGTGGGAACGCTCAGAGCATGCTGGCCTGGACAATTCTTCGTTGTGTGTGGAGGTCCCAAGAGTTTCAGGATGTTAGGATTTCCAGTCCAACAACTGCAGCCAGGGTGAGAACAGAAATGCTCTTATCCATTTCCAAACACTTCGCAGGAAGGCAGTACTGCCCTTAGTCGATATCCACTGGGGTGTTCTAAGGCCAAAATAATGAAAAGTCCTCCCTCCCTACCCTGCCCTCCCCAGTATCTTGTGTAATATTCTTCTCACTAAATAATCATTCCTTCCTTCTTTTCAGGTTTTCTGAGCAACCAGGAATAGCCACGAGTGATGTTATCCATTTGTCAGCTACAGGCATATGGCACAAAGTGAAGCAGGAGGCAACTAAGCCCCAGGTTTTCAGACCTCCTCAGGGCACCCCAATAGCTATTACCTACTACGTTTCGATGTTCAAGAACCTGCTCAACACTCTCCTTGCCTTTCTAATAATCTAGCCTCTAATAGGATTTCTGGCAGGGGCAGTTGACATGGACAGGATCCGTAGAGATCATCCAGCCCAAGAGCTTCCTTTGAAAACCAGAACCTAGTTCTCAAGAGCTGTGCCCAATGTCATACAACTCATTCATGACGGAACCAGATCTTAGCCCATCTCTCTTCCTTCCATGTCCAGGAGACAAACTTCCCACACGCCACAGCTCATCCAAGGATCAACCCTGGTTACATGCCCAGGCTAGCACAAAGGCTCAATACACATCACCTCACTGGGGTTCTGCACTTACACACCTCTTGCCTGCCAGGGTGTGAATAAACTGAGATCATCTTTGTTTCAAGAAACCACTCGGAAGCAAGGAAACAGTGCTGTGGAGTGATTAACAGCATGGAATGCCTCAGTTTAAAGCCAGATTAATCTCTTAATCTTGGGCAAGCTGCCTAGCCTCCGTGTCTCAGTTTCCTCATTTATAAATTGGGAGTCAATAATAGCCAAACAATGTATGTTAAGATTAGATGGAGTAATGGTTCTAAAGCACCTACAACAGTGACTGGCACATTATAAACACCTGTTAAGGGTCAGTCGTCATCATCGTCATTGTCATCTTAATTATCATCATCATCATCATCACTAGATCATCATCATCATTATCCTTATCATCACCAGCATCTTCATCATCAATTACATCCTTTTTCCTCACCTGGAAATTTAACCAGGGAAAGAAAGCATGGCTGGTTCAATTTCTCCCACCATCATGAGCCAGAAGGGGCTCTTCCTTTGGGGACATAAGCAACGTTCTCCAATCCATAGCTAATTCAGTTTCTTCTCAATATTGAAGACAGTTATGAAAATGTGTAAACTCAGCTTACTTACCTTTGGGAATAAAAATTAAGCAAATAAGGACTTTCCTGGTGGCGCAGTGGTTGAGAGTCCGCCTGCCGATGCAGGGGACACAGGTTCGTGCCCCGGTCGGGGAAGATCCCACATGCCGCGGAGCGGCTGGGCCTGTGAGCCATGGCCGCTGAGCCTGCGCGTCCGGAGCCTGTGCTTCGCAATGGGAGAGGCCACAACAGTGCGAGGCCTGCGTACCGCAAAAAAAAATAAATAAAAAAAATTAAGCAAATCAAAGTTCTTTTTTTTTTTTTTTTTTTTTTTAGAGTTAGGAGAAGTACCAGCCCACAGCTCTATCTTTTCTCTTTTATAAGTCCATTTTAGGTGTTTTTCCTACTGAATTCATTCAAGGAAATAGAAAGATAAATAAATCATGGGTCCTGCCTTCAAGGAGGCTTTCATAAGCAGTACAACTTGCTGTCTTTCATCCTGTTTACCTAGGTTCCACTCTGTGATGGGCTTGGAATCTTGGTAAACTAAATAGTGCCAGGGTTGAAATTCTCCTGGATTCACTGACCTTCCTACTCCCTTCCTTGCAGACCACCACTCTTAATGGGCGGTTACCCAGGCTTCCGTGCTGTTCCCGGTGCTCTTAGAGCACAGTCAGTTGCTTCCTATTGAGGAGTGGCTGGAAGGATGTATTCAGCATGCCTTTTTATTTTCTTTATCCTAAAGGTTGACATCCGGGCCCTTGCTGACTTTGGAAGGACTGCCCCTCCCAGGGTTAGCCAATTCCTAGAGATAGTAAATTACTCACCTGTGAACATATCTCTCACATGTAAACCAACCAATGCAGAGCCCATATCTCCAACCACCTCCTCTGCTGGGCTCTCACATTCCGGACCACTAATCATCTCAGAGGCAGGTACCAGATATTTAGGGACAGCTCCAGTGCCCCAAAGCCCACTGAGATTATTCAACTAGTGCAATAAAGGCTCTTGTCCACATTTTTTCTTTACTCCCTCTGCCTCCTGACCAACCCTAGTGCTTCCCCACATGGCCCCCCTGCATGGTGTGCCATGCCTCCTGTTTTATACTCCAGGAAACTATCACAACTTATTCCTTCATGACAGTTATTTCCATGTCTGCATGTCTTATCACACCTGATTAAAACAAATCTTGGGTACCCTTACAACAAAGGGAGATAAAACAGAGAAGGAAGAATCAGAGACAAGAGCCAGCTGGGGAGGGAGGATGGAATTTAACTCAGTAAACGAGATTAGAACAGGATAATAACCCCTCATACTTATTTGATAACTTACTCATATCAAATGCTTTCATTGACACAATTTGACCCGACCTTATCAAAAGCCTGTGAGGTCAGCATTATTAATCTCATTTTACACAAAGAAATTGAGACCCAGAGAGGTTAAGTGATTTGAACAAGATCCCACAGCCAGTGGTGGCCAATACTGAGGTTTGAACTCAGATCTATCAGATTCTACAATCTGGGTCACTATTCAGTTTTTCTGAATAGGTTGGCCCTACTGTGTGCTTAAAAGCTTAAATTTGGGAATCAGACAAATATGGGTTGAGTTCCAATTAATAGTAGCTATGTGACTTTGGGCAAATGATTTAATCTCTTTGCTCTTTCATTTTCTTTTCTGTAAAATGGGGTAATAATAGTACTTATCATACAAACTTGTTGAGAAGAATCAATATATAATTCAAATATATATAATTACATAATATTATATATAATATACTATTTATATATTATATAATGTATATGTATAATATATATTATAAATATATAATATTGTTAGTGAACACTAATATAGGAAAAAAGTTTCATCTGTATGCCTGGCACATAATCAGTATTCAATATGTGGTAGCAAGAGTTAGTACCTTTAGGAACCCTCCTACACTGTTGGTGGGAATGTAAATTGGTGCAACCATTGTAGAGGACATATGGAGGTTCCTCAAAAAAACTAAAAATAGAGTTGAAATATGATCCTGCAATCCCACTCCTGGGCATATATCTGGAGAAAACTATAACTCGAAAAGATACATGCACCACAATGTTCATTGCAGCACTATTTACAATAGCCAAGACATGGAAACAACCTAAATGTCCACTGACAGATGAATGGATAAAGAAGATGTGGAACATATATACAGTGGAATATTACTCAGCCATATAAAAAAATGAAATTATGCCATTTGCAGCAACATGGATGGACTTAGAGATGATCATACTAAGTCAGAAAGAGAAAGACAAATACTATATGATATCACTTATATGTGGAATCTAAAATATGACACAAATGAACTTATCTATGAAACAGAAACATACTCACAGACATAGAGAACACACTTGTGGTTGTCAAGGGGGAGGAGAGGTGGGGGAGGAGAGGTGGGGGAGGAATGGATTGGGAGCTTGGGATTAGCAGATGCAAACTATTATATGTAGGATGAATAAACAACAAGTTCCTATTGTATAGCACAGGGAACTGTATTCAATGTCTTGTAATAACATAATGGAAAAGAATCTGAAAAGAATATATATATATATATATATATACACATATACAAATATATGTATACATACCCATATAACTGAACCACTTCGTTGTACACCTGAAATGAACACAACATTGTAAGTCAGCTATACTTAAATAAAATAAAAATTTTAAAGAAGAGTACCTTTAATTCTTCTATTCTTGGCTGGGCATTGTGGGCCTTTGCTGTCTGGGTATGGGTATAGCATTATTGGCTTCTGGTCAAAATTCCCTTCTTAGCCACCCTCTTCATCAGCTGGATAGAATATCCCTGCTTTCTTTCCAACTCCTGTTTTTCCTCCTTTGACAAAGGAGAGAGGCTATGTTCCAGCTCCATGTCCCTATAGCACTTTTACCCATTAGTTCAACAACTATTTATTGAGCAGTGTTTTTCTTTTTTTCTTTTTTTTCCTGTTCCTGCATTAACAAACCACCCAAAACTTACTGGCTTCACACAGCAATCATTTTATTTGCTCACAGCTTTTCGATCTGGTCTGGGCTCAGCTGGGAGTTTTTTCTGCTGGTCTTGCCAGTGGTCACTCTTGTGGCTGCATTCACCTGGCAGATCTATTTGGGGCTGAACTCAGCCTGGATGATAGGGTGGCTGGATCTCTCTTTACAGTCTCAGGATTTCTAACTCTCTGTATGGCCTTTTCACAAGGAGCCTGACATCTTACATTGCACCTCAGGGCTTCTAAAAGCCCCAGAGCAGAAGCTGTTGGGTCTTCTTAGGACTCTGGACTGGAACAGTATCACTTCTGCCACATTTTATTGGTTAAGGAGGACCAGCCTGGCTGGCTTCCAGGGGAGGCGGCACAGGGCATGGACACTGGGATGTGTGGTTCCTTGAGCGCCATTAACATAACAGACTAAAAAAGCACATTCTAACACTTTGCAAGGCTTGCTGGTGAACATGTTAGACATGGTTCCTGCCTGGAGCTTACATCCCAAGGCAGGAGTTCTCAAAACTTGAAAGTGTATCAGAATCACCTAGATGCCTTGTGAAAACACAGATTGCTGGGCCCCGCCCCAGAAACCCTGGGGTGGGACCCAAGAATTTGTATCTCTAACAAATTTCTGGGTGATGCTGATGCTGCTAATCTAAGAACACACTTTGAGAACCACTATTCTGGGGTTGCTTCAGCACTAAAATACATCCCCCGAGATTTTAATTCAATTGGTCTGGGGTGAGGTATCTGTATTTTTTGGAAAACATTTCCTTAGTGATCTTAATGTACAGCCAGGGCTGAGAACCACTGCTTTTAGAGCCTAGAGTGTCTCCCTCTCTTTTTTCTTAAAAGCTTCCTTGAGCTAGTCACAATTTGATTCATCATTATGACTACACCTGAATATTTCCCTTCAAAAATAAGGATTCTCAAATTTTGCTGCACTTTAGAATTTAATGTGATTTTTAAAGTCTCAAAGTCCAGGTCACGCTCCAGACTAATTAAATCAGAACCTCTAGGGATGTAACCTAAGCATTAAGTATTTTTTTAATTTCCCCAGCTGATTCCAAAGTGCAGCCATGTTTGAGAATAGGTGCTTTAAAACACCCTTATTGACATTTTCCTGGTACACAGTTCCAAGTTAAAAAACAGTCTTTCCCATGCTGATCTCCAATGTCTTCCTGCAAACGCTAAAAACTGCAGAGGATATTTTAACCTAGAATATTACCCTCTCCTCTATGTACTCCCACTGACATCTGCATTCATGCTCCCATCTCATAATCATGCTTTAAGGAAACCAGATTTTGCCACCTTTGCCGTTAAAAAACTTTTTACCCAAGACAGTGAGGAACTTTTGGTGAGGAAGAGGTTAAGATGATAGCCCAGTTGCATGCTGGGAATTGTAGTTCAATAGCAGTGCCTAGCCAGGGAGACGCTATGGGCCTCCAAAGCAGCCCCCAGTATCCCACATCCCACACTGCCCTTTGGAGAGGCAGTGTCCAATAGTGACTAATACCTTGGGCAACAGAGTCAGAATGCCTGGGTTAGATCCCATTGCCACTCCTCACTAGTTGCGGAACCCTGGGCATGCTCTCTAACCTCCTTTTCTTCTATAAATATAGAGAAAATAATAATAATAATAATAATAATAATAATAATAATAATAATAATCTAGCCCATGGGATTGTTACGAGGATTAAATGAGTTAATATTCATAAAGTGCTTAGAACAGCAGCTGGCACATGATATGCATCCTGTAAGTGTCAGCTTTTGTTATTGTTGCCTTTTCAACTCTCCTCTTGGCCAAACTTCTGTTCTCTTGGACCACAAGAGTTGAAAACCCCCTGATTCCACAGTCAGGACACAAGAGTTTAGCTGACTTTTGGGAAATTATTCGTTTGTCTGAATTGTCCCCTGGTCATTGCACTTTAAAATCTTGAGGATGGATTTGGGATGATAGCTGCTATCATTTCCCTTTGCCCTAGCCTAACAGATGCTGGCACACGTCCTGTAGTGAGTGTCCCTTGGTTTTGCCTGCCCAGCATCCATCCTCTTTGCTTCTGGTAGTAGCACCTTAGTTTCCTTTGGGGAGCCACCCCTCTCCCACAGTGTGCACTCTTGGTGGGATTGCCAGTCAAGGTGCCCTGGCTTCCCATGGCAAATGGGAGGGCACCTGACTCCAGCTGAGCCCAATGGACTCTCTCCTTCAGCAGGAACATGTGGATAAGAACTGGTAGGAGTGGATTCACCAGAGGACACTGTCCATTAGCTCCTGCTGCCTAGATCCCCAAGCTCCCACAAATTTCTCTATTTCTGAAGCCTGCTTGGACAGCCCTTCTGTGAGTCACTCCATCACCATGGCAGTAAGGTCCTTTTTTTTTTTTTTAAATAAATTTATTTATTTATTTTTGGCTGAATTGGGTCTTCGTTGCTGCACACTGGCCTTCTCCGGTTGCAGCAAGCGGGGGCTACTCCTCGTTGTGGTGCACAGGCCTCTCATGGCGGGGGCCCCTCCTGTTGTGGAGCATGGGCTCCAGGCACACAGGCTTCAGTAGTTGTGGCATGCAGGCTCTAGAGCGCAGGCTCAGTAGTTGTGGCACACAGGCTTAGCCGCTCCGCGGCATATGGGATCCTCCCGGACCAGGGCTCGAACCCGTATCCCCTGCACTGGCAGGCGGATTCCCAACCACTGCGCCACCAGGGAAGCCCAGTAAGGTCCTTTTATGCTTAGATTGGCAGAGTCAGTGTCCATCACTCTCTACCAAAGAGTCCTTGGTGACACGCTACTTCTAATCTTTAAGATCTGGCCCTCTGCTCACTGCCCTCTCCCCCTCTTCCCATTTAATTCTGGGAGAGTTATCAGAAATTGAATGCCTTCTTTGTGACATGCCTTCTGCGTGCACTGTCACTAATCCTAATATCAACAATGCAAAGAAGGTATTACTTCCACTTTACCAGTGTGGAAAATGAGGCACAGAGAAGCTAAGCAACTCGCCCAAGGTCACACAGCTAGTAAATAACAGAAATGATATTCCAGCAGGTCTGATTGCTGCTCTCAATCAGTGAGTGAAAGTTACTGGAATTGAGATCAACATTTCTCTGCCATTTCACAGACTCCTGGGGTGGGTGAAGCTCTTCAACATCCTGTAAGGTAATGTTTTCTTTTTCTCTCTCTTTTTTTTGGGGGGGTGGGGGAGGTCATAAACCAATTGTAAGAAATACATTTTATATTACAACCCTGAACACACACACACACACACACATACATACCCAAAGAATGGAAACAAAGGCTTCACAAGGCAACAGCTACTCTTATAGGTGCAATACAGTCCAATTTTGGATTCAAAACTATTTTATTGTTTAAAATTCTGCTTGACCTACTAGACTGATTTTGCAACCCACTAATGCAGCTGACTTGCTGCTTCAAAAACTCTGCTCTATTGAGAAAGCTGCTTAAACTGACACCAGTTTGCATGTCTGAGTGTAAAAGGAGGCAGGGCCAAGCTGGATCTTTCAAAGCTCATAATAATCATTTGTTTACTTGCACGATGTGTGTTTCCTAGGTCACCAGCCTGAGGGGAAAACTGGGATCAGAACCACAGCACAGGCTGTTCTTCTCTCTCTGTGCTTTCATCAACTCTCCCAGAATTGCCAGCCCCTCCTCAAAGACCCCTTTCAGTTTCTGAGAATGCCAGGGAACGCCGCACATGCGCTCCCAAACATTTTCCTTCTCTGCTGCTTAGGCTCCCTGCTGGGATCATTTGCCACTTCCTACGTCTGTGGGGCTGTTACTACTGTGGGACAGTAAGGGTGAGTTGCTCCTGGTGGAAAATCCAGTGATTCTAGTGATGTCTGAGCCATGGGCCTGGATGGGGATACTGTTGGTCTCATATCTCTATAGCAGCTCTGGATGCCAGAGCACTGTGTGTGGTCCCCATGGCACCCACAAGCAACGCCATGGTGCCCACCAAACTAGAGAGAACACTCTCTGTTACAGGGATCCCAAAGTAGATTCTTCTTACGCCCTCAAAATTACACATGTTCAAGGGCAATGGACTGAAGAAAAAAATTTTCCATCCCATGTTCATAACCACCTTCTTTTTCTCCAGCCCTGGCCCTTATCCTTGGACCAAGCTTGGGTGCTCCTACTCTCACCCAAACTGGGAGAGAGTCCTTTCTTCCCCAGGAGGATTCTTGGTTCCCTCATGTACAGAGGCTCTTGGCAAGGCCACAGTCTGTCATCCTGCACAGAAGTGCCTGCTTCTTGGAGTGAATATACACTTGAGATAAACCCATTATTATTTGAAGAACTTTGCTTCCCAAATATCAGAAGTTACATGTTCAGAATTCAAGTCCCATTGCAATGATGACAATGATGATGATAAATCTTTTGTGTAACAGACCCCAGGCTGAGCACTTTAGATACATTATTGTCCTTCATTCTCTCAACAACTTTATGTGATATGTACTGTTATACATACTCCTCATTTTACAGAGGAGAAAACTGACCTAGAAAGGTTAGATAGCTAGCCCATGGTCACATGTCTGGCCAAGTGCAGAGCCAGCCCTGGATCCCCTCAGCTACTCCTCCAGAGCTGGAACTGGGCAGTGAGCCTGCCTCAGCCAGGCCTCCCAACCTCCCTGGGCCTCCTTCCAGCTCTGCTTTCATCCTTTCTAAGCCTGTCTCCCAAGGCCCCCCCTTAATGCACAGGTGGGTTGCCAAAACTTATATAAAGGCTTCCAAGCTGGTGAAAAGCCCTCAGCTTCTACCCTCCCACTTCCCACACCCTCTCTGTGCCCTACCAGGGCTTCCCGAAGGAGGGCAGGGAAGCTTGGTCAGCAACAGGGCCCCCTCCTCAGGCCCCTCAAGACTTCAATATATGGACTCCCGTGGTGGCGCAGTGGATAAGACTCCGTGCTCCCTGTGCAAGGGGCCCAGGTTTGATCCCTGGTCAGGGAACTAGATCCCACACGCGTGCCACAACTGAGTTCACATGCCACGACTAAGGAGCCCACATGCTGCAACTAAGGAGCCCATGAGCCGCAACTAAGACCTGGTGCAACCAAATAAATAAATAAATAAACAAAAGACTTCAATATAGCAGCAACCTGCCCTCCTCTCACTAGTTCCCTCCTCAATCCAATTCTGGAAACTGTAACGGTTTCTCCTCCCTAGAAGAACATCAGCAATCTGTTATTACACAGTTAAAATTGTGCCTGATCTTAGCGGGTGTTTTAATTGAATAGGAAATTCAAGTCTGGGCTTTAAATGCCATAGCAAAAGAAAAAGTTACTGTCTTTTCAGAATGCCCATTGTAATTTCTCCTTAAAGAACCGCCCCCAACAACCCGCTATGGTCTTTTTTCCACTTGAACTGACAAACTGAACCGCCAGATAAATACAGCTGCAAAGTGAAGTTATGGCTATGATTTCTTTCCCGCATTCATTTGGTCTCCTGGCTTAACCAAGTCAAACATGAAAGACTGCTCACCCTTTCTTTGATGGCATCTACAGAGCACAAAGCCAAGGGCTGATCAAGCCATCTTGATAATCTGATACATTTGAAAGTGTATCAGAGGGGAGGGAAGTATTCTGTTTGCCTACACAGATGAGTTTAACCAACCATCTGCCAGAGTGTCACCCCATGCAGAGTGGTGGCCCTGCCACTTTTCATCTGTGTGACCCCTCAGTACCTCAGTCTCCCCATCTGTAACAGGCAAACATGCAGTGATTGGAGCTGAGAACTCTGAGGTCCCTAAAAGATCTCAGGGTTTTTATTTTATAGTTACAAAACACATCACTTACAAGTCAGAGAACTTAGGGCGTAGGTGATTGTTCGAATAAAAACCATCTTCTATAAAATTTTCGTCACATAATTATTTCACGGAGCAAGTTTCCACTGTGCACTCAAAGCAGGATTCAGTTTACAAACATCTGACTTGCAGCCAACTTTTAAGTGACACTTTTACTGTTTCAAGTGGGGCTTGCCCATAGGTCATGGTTCCTAAAATCACTGTGATGGACTCCCTTCCTCCATAGAGTCCTAGACAGCAAAGCAAGAGTAGAATGCATTCTAACATCATTTCTTCTCTTAGACTTAGTTTTTACTTTCCTTGTTTTGTAAAACACACACACACACACACACACACACAAAAACCAACATATTTACAAGCCCCCCAAAACTGCTTTAATGACTATAACCTACTGGTCCTTTTAAAACACAAACCAGATCCTATCGCTCTGCTGCCTAAAACTCTGCAGAGGCATCCTTGGTTCTCTGGGTGGTGGCCAGGCCTTTGCAAATGCTGCTTGCTCCACCTGGAACGCTCCTGCCAACTCTCTCTGTCATTCCCCCTTAACTTGGGACTCAGCTGGATCATTGCTTCTCCAGGGAACTGTCCTTAACTTCCTTTATGATAGCTCTGAGGAGCTGTTTGGAGTTTCCTGGGATGAGCACGTCCCGATCACGGCGTGCCTCCGTGCTCTGTGGCTGCTCATGAGGGCATGCTTGTTGTTCACGGCGGTGAGCAGGGCGCCGTCCAGGCACTGGATTCACCCAGGGGTCTCTCCCTTCATGGAGCCTGCAGTCTCCTGGGTAAACAGACAGCAATCAAATACGGGAATGACCATGACTGCCACCGCCCTCCTCTCACAGCTTCCAGAGAAGTAAATGAGGGGCGAGCTCCCTACAAGAGGGAAAGGTTAGACCATCAACGCCTCAAGCTCCATGCAGGATGAGTTTATGTCATAATCACATATTTGCTTAAATAGTCCTTGTACTCCCTTCAGTCTAAGAAGCTGAGAGAAAAAGGACTGTGGACTGACATCACTGGCCAATGGTGCCAGCTTGAGGGATGGCCGCCTGTGGCGTGGTAAGAAGACCAAGCGTCTATTCCTCCATCCTAAGCATCTCCATGCCCACATAGATTATATCTCCCTGCCCCAAAGCCAGGGCCTCTTGTTTTTCTCTTGTTTAAATGAGTTTCCTTCTCTAAGGGTACATCCTCTTTCCCATCATACAGGACAGTAACATAGCCTACCATTTGGATTTTTTAAAAATAAATTTATTTATCTATTTATTTAATTAGTTAGTTTTGGCTGCATTGGGTCTTCGTTGCTGTGCGTGGGCTTTCTCTAGTTGTGGAGAGCGGGGGCTACTCTTCGTTGTGGTGCACGGGCTTCTCATTGTGGTGGCTTCCCTTGTTGTGGAGCACGGGGTCTAGGCGTGCGGGCTCAGTAGTTGTGGCGCACGGGCTCAGTTGCTCTGCGGCACGTGGGATCTTCCCGGACCAGGGCTCAAACCAGTGTCCCCTGCATTGGCAGGCGGATTCTTAACCACCGTGCCCCCAGGGAAGTCCCTACCATTTGGATTTAATGTTTGTCGTATTTATGGAACATCTGCATTGTCATGCCCATTTTACAGACAGGAGAATAGATCCAGAGACACCATCAGCTAGTTCATGGCAGAACTGGACCCTAAAAAGCCAGGTCTCTGGCTCTTAGGTTGGCATTTTCCCCACCATATCTCAGCCTCCTGGGTTCAGCCAGACCTTTCCAGAGCCCTGGAAACCAAAGTTGGCTGCCTCCTGCTGGCAGGGAGTTCCTTCCAGGCTTCTGGTTCCAGCGCTGAAGAAGGGGGAGTGTGAGAGGTGAGGAGGGCGGGTTATACACAGAGGCAGTCAACGAACCGCTTCTGTCTCCCTCCCTCACCACGGGAGGAGGGAATGGCTTACACATGGGGGGGAGGGGGCGGGGTGGATTATGAAAATCAATAATTTATGACAGTTAAGTGTCAGAAAAGTATTTACTCACATTCATTCCCTGAAAGTCACATTCTCCACGTGTTCTTGTTTGTCTTTCAGCGATGGCATCAGTCAGGTGGACTCAGCAAGAAATACCAAGGTTTTAGCCAAAAGCTGCGAAGGAAGAGAGTTTCATTTCACTTCATATTTCCAGCCAGGGCTGGCTCCAAAGCTAGCTTTTCTTACTAGGGTGTTTGCCACATGAAAAGCAAATTCCCAAAGGTTTCTGAGATTGCTGAGATCCGATGCAAGATGACTGCTCCCACCCACCGGCCCACCCACCCACTAATAAGACATTATGCCATCCTATTTTTGGTAACAATTAAAGGGCTCCCGGTGCAAGCAGAAAGCTGTTTATTTTCTGTTACATCACTTCGCTTTGCCTTCGAAGGCTGGTCTGTGCTCAGTGTTTTCGTGGTGATGCAAGTCCGCTCTCTCCTCGAGCAGTTGGATCCCTCCCATCTCGCAGCACCTCACAGGTCTCTTCCCCGAGCAGTGCATCGCTGGAGCGAGGAGCAGCTCACGAATCAGCTGCAGGTCCCTGTTTTGAAAAGCAGAGAGACAGAGGCAAAGGAAAAGGGTGGACTCTTATGTGACCTGGTCTTAAAGCAAGACAATCACCATCTGAATTCCAGAAGCCCTGTTCATGTTTGGGGATATTTTTTCGACTGCATGGAATCAGAGAGAAGCCAAAGGATGGGAAATGCCTGCATCCCCCTGAAAAGAATTGCTTATTGCCTATGTCTCTTATCTGCGCTTTTGCTGACTGAGGGGAAGAAACCAGCGAAGCCAAAATGCCCTGCCGTGTGTACTTGTACCAAAGATAATGCTTTATGTGAGAATGCCAGATCCATTCCACGCACCGTTCCTCCTGACGTTATCTCATTGTAAGGCCCGTAAGCATTTTGGTATCTAATTTACAATTTAAAAATTCCAGCCGATGTATTTGGGGCTTTGTATGTATTGCTAGAAGGGCATGGGGAGAGATTCCTCTTGCACGCTTGGCCATTTGACAGGGCTAACATTTTGCTGCATTTAGAAATTTTGATTTTTATTAGCTGCTACAGAACATGCTTAGATATCTTCCACCCCTGAACATTATTATGAGAAACCTGTAGCAGATTCATCTCTCCTACTTCATCTGGGAAGGAACAGTATCGTACTTCATAAAATAGTGTCAAATAGTGACTGTTTTGCTAAACTGGATTAACATAAGGTTTGTTCTGTGTGTGTGTCTCTTTGTGTCTGTTTGTTGTTTTGTTTTGTTTTGTTTTCTTTCAGGTCCTTTGTGAGATCTGGTTTTACTGAAATCTCAGAAGGGAGTTTTTTATTCACACCATCGCTGCAGCTCTTGTGAGAAATATTTATATCATGACTATTTTTAATATAGCATATATTTAGATAAACCCTCTAGTAAAACGATCTCAATATTAATTTTGTCAAATGTGATTATATTTCTGGAGAGGAAAGGAATATCAGTAAAGTGAGGTAGATGGGTTTGTTTGCGACTTGACACCAACGGTGCGGATTGATGCTTGCAATTGTAAATTTGCTAACCTGTAATGCTAGCTACTTTCATGGCTATTTATGAAGTTGTTGGAATGTTGCAACAATGATCTTCATTTCATTCCACCCTTTTACTTTCATTTTTGACTTGGGAACTTTGGTTATTTTACCCTGGAGTTTCTGAATTAGTCAATACAGAACCCAGCATAACATATGCGCTCAAGATGTTGTCCTCGGGGACCTGGGGCAGGCTGCTACTCTGTATGATTTACCATGTGGGGAAGAAAAATCTCAGTTCTTTCTAGGTAATTCCTTAAAATATTCATTCTCAAGTGACTGCTTTCTAATCTCATCTAATTTGTAACTCATCCCCTTATAAGGAGGGAAAGAAAATATTAATATAGGATAGTGCAAAGGATTAGTCTTTGCTGTGTGTTTTAAGTTAGCCATGAGGGAACCATATATTCAGTCTATGTCTGAAAATAGTCAAAAAATAATATTTGACTAAGAAATCAGATCTCTCCACAGTCATAATGTAACATGGATAATTTGTTCTGACATGTAACGTTTGGCCATTGGAGTGTTAGTTCTTAGAGCAGGACCACATACAGGGGCAAGAGGTCCCCCCCGTTCTCAGGTGTCAGGCCACAGACTGGGTTGTAGTTACCGGTTCCAGGGGGGGAATCAGCCAAATGTCCATCAACTGAGCTGTAGTTATCTTAACTGCATGATCCTGGACCCAAGTTTTTTTGCTTGTTTTCTGGTTTTTGCTTTCTTGCCTTAATTGGCCATTTTGGCCGTTTGAGGTTTTATATACAGAGGCAAACAGCATGGATTTGAAATGTGAGAGACCTGTGTGTAAATCTCACCCTACCACTCCCTAGAAACTAGACATGAAGTTGTGTGCAAATGACTAACTCTCTCTGAACCTCAGTCTCCTCATCTGTAAAATGGAGGTGATGACACCTTGAAGAGTTATCAGACATAAATAAGATTTAAGTAGATAAAATGCTTGGCATAGGATGTGACAAATGGTTGCACATTTTATAAATGGTAGGGTTTTAACTTTTTACATAAAGCTAAAAAAGCTAAAAAAAAAATCACTTAATCTATTGTTTCATCTATATGAAATCCCCAAACTGGTTTGACTAATTCATTTCATAAACCTGATCAGGTGTTTTGACATTATGTAATAATGTTGGCTACTGTCCTTCTACTAGCTAATGTCTTTGAATGATTAACAATTGAGTAGAATATTCCTAAGTGATTTATCTGTTTGACTGATGGCTAATAGTGTGATTAGGGGAAGTGTTAGTACATCAAACAAATTCAAAAAAGACAGAGTCTTTAGCACATAAAGGGGCAAAGTCTTCAGTGCTGGGATCCTTCCGTAGGATAAGAATTGCTTGTATGTGAGAAAGTGATCAGTTGTGCCTATGTTATTATTTGTTAAATACATAAATTTTTAAAAGCATCCTTTTGTTGAGCTAAGGCACCTCTCTCTCCCCAGAAGAGTTAAATAGATCAGTCCTTAAAATTCGAGACGTGTCAGTTGACACATACTACTCAAATTCCAACACTGGATGGTCGTTAGCTGTGACACAGAAAGCCTGGATCAATCAACCTCATCAGTTAGCACCTCTCCACTTTGTGTTTCTGCTGGGTGGGCCCGGCCTCAGCAAACACAGATGCTGGACAATGTTATAGAAATAGTTACCGGCTGCTGCAGAGTAATGTGATTACACGTATTTAGAATCACAGAGGAAAGCCAAGGAACTGGTTTTTAAATAGCCCACACCGAGTGTGTGTGCCGTGCCCCTGCGTTCCATGCTCTGAGTTCCTATGGAACATTCCAGCCCTTATTTCTAAAAGCAGTTCAGTTTTCAGAAATAACAAAAGGGCGAGTAATTCTTGCCCTGGATGTCCTTACTTAACTCACATTGGCTAACCTCAACATGGCAGATTTGTGCCAGGGCTGATCTTATGCAAAATTGTCCAGGGTCAAAGTTTGTCTCTGATCTCCAGGATCCTGTTTCCTAAAGATTTTACTCCCCATTCTTCCTGTCCAATGTTCTCTGTTTCCTCCTGTCGTTGGGAAAGGGTCTAATAAGCGCATTTTCACTGAGGAGAAAATAAATGAAAAGGCTCCAAGTATGAATAGTGCCACAGTCATAACAGTGGTGGGAGTGCATGGCTCACAGACAGAAAGAGTTTTTCTGTAGGACAGGGCCATCCACTACCCTGAAAACCCCACACTGGAACATGAAGACACAGGGGTCTTATTTGCCTTTGCATGACTTTTGCCATCAGACCAGACCTGGGTCACACCAGCCATTGCTTGGGGTTTGCAATTAATTCTAATGGTATTTGTGACCGTGGATTACCAAACTGACCTGTCATATCCTGTGAAGAGATAAACTTCAGAATCGATTCTGCTTGATTGATGTACAAAGGCAGTTGGTTTCTTGCTAAGTTGTGGAAAAGAGAAAAGAAATGACCCGTTCCCGTCGCCCACCCTAACAATCTGATAACTTCATTATGGCCCCAAATGCTTTTTCAGACCTTCTGCAGAAGGCATGATGAGAAGTACTTTTTGAAATGTCAGCCTGGGGTACTGAGGGAAACAGACATAGTGCCTCCTTAAGTTACATGTAATGTTTTGGGGGAAAAGATCCTGGTAGGCCTTGGCTGGCAATGTGTGCTGGAGAACAAGAAAAACAAAAGCCCACACTCTGTAGAGAGGAAGAATAAAATTATCCAATAAAAATTCATCAGATTAGTTATACAAACCTATTTTTTTTAAAAACACCTAGGGTTTTAAACAACAGCAACAAAACCTTTCCCGAGCAAATGTAATTTCATTCATGTTTCCATAGGCCTGCTGTGAAACATAACCAATGCGAATGATTATTCATTCTAGTCTGTTTTTAGTGATAGGGAGTGGTACTTGTAGTGAAGGCAATTTACAGAAATGTGTTTTCACACAGGACAGTCCTGTTCTTCTCAACCACAGACTAAAATCCCCAATGATATAGGCTCATTACAGAAGTAAAATTCAAATTTAAGAGTATAAAATGTGGCCACATTGCCATTTGTTGATAAAATTTTTAATAAACTAAAGCTATCCAACTCTAAAGAGAGTTCTATTTGCAGGGAGTAAATTACAGGGTTAGGTTAGTATCATGCACACAAGAAAATCTTTATATAAGAATTTGGTGTAACCAGAAAAAATTCTGTTTATTCCAGTGAGATTTGATCTTGTCTGAAGCAATAGAATTGATCCCTCTGGGGAAAAAATATCATCATTTCTTTTATTAATCCACAATCAATACATAAATATATAGCCCATAAGAAATCAAAAACTAAAAAACAGAAAAGCAAACAGCATGAACAAGATAAATCATAAGTCCATCCTTACTAAGATTTTATCATTCAGTTCTTCAAAATATTATTTGTCCAGGGAAAAATATCCATAGCCTATCTCACCTTTACAGTGATTAGCCTCTTTTTCTATTCCTCCTTATATGACAAATGTAAGACACATTTAGCAATCTTCAGTGACAACTCAAGCCAAACCTATCAGCTAAGAGGGCTTCTAGAGGAATTACTGGCTGGTTATGGATGAGCATGTTTTGGTTTGTGCCCAGTTGATGGCCCACAAGAGACCAAAAAGTAAAAATTTCAATCACCTAGGCTGTTTTGTCTACAATCTGCCCAATGACCCATAGCTCTGATTTTTAACTTCTTAATTAATTAATTGTTGTGACTGTGCACACAGCCCTGTACAACAAATGTTTTCTCTGAAAGTGTACTTCATTCTCTCAATTATTCAAGCAAGAAACTTAGGAGTTACCTCTCGCTCATGTCCACTTTCAACAGGAAACAGCATGAGAATCTGCCATCTCCTCTTCACCCCAGGACCATGGCCCTAACTGAGGCTACAATCACTGTTCCACAGGCTGCTGGGGAGCTTCTGCACTGGTCCCCCTGCTTCCGGTCCCTATCCTCCCCACCTCCATCAGTGTTACCTTCTTGAAGCGCAGATCTCATCATGTCACCCTCATGCTTGGAAGCCTTTAATGGTTCCCTAGAAACAGAGAAACATCTGAACATCTGAGTTGGTATTAATAGAATTTGGCTATTTGTCTAGGGTCATCTCTCGCAGTACTGATTGCACACACACATACACACACACAAACACACACACACTGGAAGAGCCATCCATACCAGCCTGAACTACCTCTATTTTCTCAAGCTCTGTAGATTTTACTGATGTCTGTAGTTTTTCCTGTCATTTTTTTTTTTTTTTTTTTTTTTTTGTGGTATGCGGGCCTCTCACTGTTGTGGCCTCTCCCGCCGCGGAGCACAAGCTCTGGACGTGCAGGCCCAACAGCCATGGCTCACGGGCCCAGCCGCTCCACGGCATGTGGGATCCTCCTGGACCGGGGCACGAACCCGCATCCCCTGCATCGGCAGGCGGACTCCCAACCACTGCACCACCAGGGAAGCCCCTTTCCTGTCATTTTTAGAGCTAACTGTGCTTGTGTCTGCCCTTGTTGCTCACGGAGCATTCTCAATAGCCAAGGTCCTAGAAAAGAGCCTGGATGTTATAAGCTTAGATCTTGCTTACTGTATGTTTGTTGAATTCAGTTCATATTTTTATAGATTTTGTACTAGAGATTCCTGTTTTCCTATCCGTAGATAGTCTCGGTCATGTACCTGCTCTTTTGTATGTTTTGTATACACAATCAGATTTCATGTGAATTAATAGTGTGGACGTGTGGAAAGTGGGCTGAACCAAAAAAAAAAAAACATGAAGAGATATTTGTTCATGACATTATGATGTCAAACTTCTTCAACACATATTTCCAGTGTACGGGAACTTAAAAGGCAAAGCATCCAAAATCTTTCTTTAGACCCACCTCCTGAATCCCTTTTGTTTCACTCTGATTTCCTCTCGGTCTTTGACAAGTACAAAATCATATTTGCTGCCCAGGTTCTCTCCCAGGGTTGACTAGCCTCTCTCCTGTGAAGGTTCAAAGTCCCCCTTCATCCAGTCTGACAGGATATCCAAAGAAAAATGTTGGTTAAGCATTATTAAGATGAAGAGCAAATTTATGAACACAGAGAATGTATCATAAGGCAGTCATGATAAGCTCTCTTATTTTGTTCAAAATGATATTCAGTTGCTTGGTGAGGATGGTGACTCTTGCCCATTGTTGAGCCTATGGCTGAGATAGGCTACAAAATGATCACAGGGCATTACAATGACAGCTGTGATATCAAAATGGCTAACCCTGGTGAGCTGGCAATGTGGCAAGTAGCAAAGAACACAGGTTTTGTGGTCAAATAGACATGGGTTCAAATCCCATCCCACTCTGCTGCTTCCTAGTTCTGTGATTTGGGGCAAGTTTAACCAAGCCTCATTATCTGCATCTACAAAGTGGGCAATAACCATAGTGCCTGTTACACAGGATTACACTCAGGATTCAATGAAACAGTACATGTAAGGCACTTGGCACGGTTCCTGTAACTCAATAAACATTAGCTCTCATTATAGTTCTGAAAATCACTTTAATTTGAACCACCTTAACATCAGATTAGCATCTGATTGTATAGTTTGGGTTTGCCTACAGTGCTACATTTAAAATTTTATTGTTCTACACATAGGTTTCCATCAGAACCTGCTAAGAAATCTTTCTTCAAATACTTCTCACAAGAAACATGAACTATTTACCTTTCTGAGAATGGGAGGGGAAAGGAGAAGCAGAACCCTTTCACTTCTTCCTCATGAAAACACAACTGGAACCGTATTTTGTAAACATGTCAAGTTTTGTTAAAAATAATTAACACTGGCCAGTCTTCAGATGAGTAGTTCTGTGGTAAGATGGAAAGAAGCCTGAAGTAGAAGTCAGGAGACTTGGGTTTGAAATCCAGTTCAGACAGTAATGGGCTATGTGACCAAGTATCCCTGGGCCTCAGATTTTATATGTAGAAAATACCAGAGATAGATTAAATTATGGTTCTCAAACTCAAATGCCCAATGGGGGTTGGGGTGATAAGGTAAATGAAGGAAAACAGTTGAGTATAAGACAGTAGGGAGTGGTAGTGACTGGGGTAAACCAGACAAGACATGTCTTACCTTAAAATGACATCTTCAGTTTCAACTGATTATTGCTGATGAGAATGTGGCACATGAATATGCGGTCTTATTTTTTAAATTTTCAGGGGAAGGCAGAAATCTGGAGGCAGATTTTTGAAACAGGATAAAGACCAAACAAAACATATGTAATTGGCATTCTGAGACCTTCATGTTCAATTAATTAAGGTCTCTTTCTGCTTAAAAATTCTATTGTATTCTATTCTATTCTACAAACAGAGTACTGTTTGTAGAATAGAATACATAATATAGAAAATGGCCTTGTTAAAGAAAAGGACAAAATTTATTGTATCAATTCTAGCAAACCAGTAAATTAGATTGTTAAATGAAAGAGCCTCATTCTATGTAATTGACTATTATAGAGTTATTATTAGAATAATAATGTAGCTCCCAATTTCCCAAGCAGGTCCACTGGGACTTTACCAGGACCTCCCATGGTGGCTGATGGTAAAACAATGTTTCAATATCCCTCCCATGGGGCAAGGACTGGAAAGGAATTGTTGAGACCATTTACATGGCAGGATGACAGGTGTTTGCCTGTGTGAATTGTGATTAAAAAACAATGGGCCTTTAAAAAATAAACAGACTAGAATTTATATGCACAAGTAACTCCTGACTTGCAGAGAATTCCTTACGGGAGATCAGAGATTCTTCCTAACTTTGCTTCTATAGCTAAAAGTTTCTAGATCTTTGAGAATGTCTTCACTGCCAGTTTACAAGTCATACAATAAAACCAGGCAAAGTTTTGTTAGGGGACATTTGTCATTTTTGTATTGACTGATGCCAAGCACTGTATATGTCTCATTTTTTATTTCATCATCACAATAACCCTGTGAGGAAGTGTGATTATGTCCATTTTGCAGATGAAGCACTGAATCCTAGAAGGGTTAGGTAACCTCCGCGATGTCACACCCCTCATAAGTCGCAGAGCCGGAATGTTAAACCCACATCCTCACTTTTAACTACTTCTCTCTGCTTCCTCTTGAACATGAATAATGGGGCTTAACTTTGCATAGCTTTCTTCCCCAAATCAAATCCCCTCTCAAAGGGTCAACCTTTGCCATTAGTGAGAATATGCAGGGGATGTGTCCTCATTCCTGGAGACAATCACTGACAAGCCCTTTGAAAGAGTGGCCCGCTGCAAGAACATCGAGTTTCCCTAGGGTTCAACTCTCCTTTGTATGTGTAAACTCTGGTCTCCTTCCTTTGAAAGAGAGAGAGAGAGAGTGTGAAGAAAAGAGCAAATGGAAAGGGACTTATATACTTTAAAGTTATATTTTAGACCAATGTTTTCTAAACTCGTGTCCTATAGAACAGTTGTCCTGAAAAAAAAAAAAAGAGTTCTGTGCTCAAATAAATTTGGGAAACTGCTCATTCTATCCCTGCTTGGCTACTCGCAATGCAGCACCTTGGCTTAGAAAAGTCTCTGGAATTATTTTATGTTGTTTTCCTTTTCTTAACCTACAACAGGATATTGGGAATCTATGCCTTCAGTGTTCGCTTTATTTATTTATTTTTAAAGAGCTTCTTTTTATTTTTTATTATTTTTATTATTTATTTATTTATTTATTTATGGCTGTGTTGGGTCTTCATTGCTGTGCACGGGCTTTCTCTAGTTGTGGCAAGCGGGGGCTACTCTTCGTTGCAGTGCGGGGCTTCTCACTGTGGTGGCTTCTCTTGTTGCGGAGCACGGGCTCTAGGTGCGTGGGCTTCAGTAGTTGTGGCACACCGGCTCAGTAACTGTGGCTCTCGGGCTCTAGAGGGCAGTCTCAGTAGTTGTGGCACATGGGCTTAGTTGATCCGCGGCATGTGGGATCTTCCTGGACCAGGGCTCGAACCCATGTCTCCTGCATTGGCAGGCGGATTCTTAACCACTGCGCCACCAGGGAAGTCCCTTGCTTTATTTATTAGCTTAATTATTTATACCTCAGCTTGTTCTAGAGAGGCTTACTAACAGAGCTTGGGTGGGTAGAAAGAATCCTATCTTAAAGGATCCATTAAGCCATCTATCTCCATATAGGGAGTGACTCACGGCCAGGCTCTCCACCTGGTCAAGCAGCGTGGCACACTCTGCTTCTTTGGGGACCTCCCAGTGGAGCTCCATCTTTCAGAGGAAGTAGATTATCACTTGCAGCCCATTCAATAGGAAAAAGCCCCTTGAGCTTAAATTTACACTCTCACTATTTTTGTTTTGAGAGGATTCCCTCACAGCTATTTCCCAAATGGCTAATCCAGCATTTCTCTGGGTATACACACTGTATGTAAAACTCAATGATACAAGGGTCCCATTATCAATAAGATTGGGAAGCTGCATATTTAAATCCCTTTTGAAGAGTCTCAATTTACTTTAGAAAGATTCGTGTAATTAGGAACCCCGAGTAACTTCATTTACCCACTTTCCCCAAATTTATTTGTCGGTTTTTTCTGTTGTTGTTCATGTAAAACCTCTCAACCCAGTAAAGGCCTTGTGTTCCAAGGACTACACTCTGGGAACTACTGGGCAAGGCTTGCCTAGATTTGTAGCAGATACTGGGCAGACCCGATAGGACTAAAAAGAGGAAGCATGGCCTTGCCCATGACCATTACCAGTCCGGGGGGAGATCATACCTGAGCACAGAATCCCAGCTCTGCCAGTTACAAGGTTCAAATTACTTTACCTCTCTCACCTTGGGTTTCTTTGTATTTTAAATGGAGACTATAAAACCTACATTACAGTGTTTATTGGAGGATTAAAATGAGTTAATAGATGGCAATCTGATAAAGATGAGGCTTGGCATAGAATAGGCTTTAAATAAAATTTAAGTCCCTCCTCCTTTGTTTTTTAGGAGCAGGGAAATACAGACTGAATTTACAAACAACATCGGGAGGGTGGGCTATTGACTAGTTATGCCAATGTCTATAAAGGAAGGGTTTTGACTATCCTGGGAGGAGAGGTAATGAGCTATAAAACAAGAGGGGTGGGTCCATGCTCAAGTCTTTGCTAGTGTGCATGCCAAGAATATTCCCCAGGGAATCCCTGCAAATCTAAAATCTACATTCTAAACCTGGCGCTGCTGCTGACAAAAGATGTGGCCTTGAATAAGTCACTTAATTCTGCAGGCCTCAGTTTCCTCACCTGGATGAGGAATTGAATGGCATATCTCTCTAGGGTGCCCCCTCCCAGACTTATGAGAGCAAAAGTAAGGTTACTCTCCATCAATCCAGATCAAAGAGGTGGTGGTCTACTTAAGGATCAGCTGAATTACATTGAAAATGTTTTCCAAGGATGAAAGTCAAAAAGAACTGTGACATAACGCGCTCATATGTGATGTTTCCCATTTTAATGCTTCCCTATCTTAAGAGCATATTTTAAAATATTCAGATGTAAATTATTCACGTGGCACATGCACTTAGAATGTGTGCATTTAACTAAAGTTAATCATCAGTCTATTATTAATTTTCATTCAACCAGTCCTATTCTTTTGGATAAAGGAGAATATTAGTAACAGCTAGCAGGTCTGAATCATTTAAGCAGAGGCAGCTCTAAACAAGTTGGCCAGCCCCTCCAGCTATGCCCTCGAATCTTCCAACAGCTGTAACCCATGCATCTTGCTCTCTCATTTACATATATATGTGCACATATACACATACAGGCACACATATGTACTTGGAAGTATGTTTACGCAACACTGCCCATGGCTGCCTAATTCCCTGGACAATGCTCATAACAGTTCTCTTAGGTAGGTGACAATCTCACTGGACCTCAGTTTCCCACTCTGTATAACTAAGGTCCTTCACTAGAGCTAGAAGCTCTTCCAGCTCTGATATTTTATGTCTATGCTCTTTGCTGAGCGATTCCTTGGCAGAAGCATTGGAGACATGCTCTTGTACATTATCTCATGGAATTCTTAGAATCTTCCAGGAAATCTTTTTGCTATTATCATTCCTATTTTAACAGATGATGAAATAGATTTACTTCCTTGATGTATCATGTATATAATAAGTGGCAGCCACAAACTTAGAAACCAGATTCTCTGTTCTATGTCTAATCAGTGCCATCTCTAAGTGACAGCCCAATGCTGGCTGCTCACTCTTCATCCAGACTAGCCCTTACTGAGGGTGGGGGGGCGTTATGGGAGAGCCCCCTAAATCATCCACCCCTCCATAGCTGCAAGAATCTTCTTTGGGCTGGAAGATAAAATGCAGACCACTTGTGGAACAATGACAACTCTGATGGCAAAGATGTCACAGGTGACTAGAGAGTCTGAAGAAGTGTCAGTAGAGCCCGGGGGCCCTGATGTGACCAGATGAGCAGTCTGGTTTGAGACAAGGGGAGATTTTCCCAGCAGGGTTACTCCTCCCATTCAGCCATCTGCAGACCTGCCACCCCACTATGCCCCACTCCTCATGTAGAGGCCACGCCTCCTCTTCCATGAATGAAGCCTGCAGCGCTACCAGCCTGACGCATACATCTTTCAAGCTAGTTTAGACCCCTCATTTGACAACACAGAGAGGAGAAGTGATGTGCTCAAGGCCACACAGAGGATTTATGGCCAAGTGGGAATGAAGACCCAGGCTTTGCGATTCCCTCTGCAGCATGCCCCTTCCCTGGTCCCTAGAAGAGGTGAGAAGCCAGGGCAAGAAACCGCTTCAGCAGCCCATCAGCCTTGGCATCGACACATGTCCCTCCTGCCCAGTTATTTTACTCTTGTGGACCCCCAGCTGGACGTTGGGCAGCCTTAGCCTTGACCTCCTTCTAATGTAGCTAGATCCTCATTCTGTGACCCTCTGCTTCTTCCTTTACTTCTCTGTTGCTGAGCCCAGCACTTGAGCTCCATGCTAACCCTATCACACACTTCTCAGCTCCTTTTTTTTTTTTTTTGCCGTACGCAGGCCTCTCACTGTTGTGGCCTCTCCCGTTGCGGAGCACAGGCTCCAGATGCGCAGGCTCAGCGGCCATGGCTCACGGGCCCAGCTGCTTCACGGCATGTGGGATCTTCCCGGACCGGGGCATGAACCCGTGTCCCCTGCATCGGCAGGCGGATTCTCAACCACTGCGCCACCAGGGAAGCCCTCTCTGCTCCTTTTGAATTAAGTGCTGCTGGTCCTAGCTTTTCAACTAGGAACCCCCTAATAACCCTTCAGCCTTGGTGTTAATTTATTGCTTATGGAGAGATGCAACCCACTCCTACAGACAGTTGAAAATAGGTAGTCAGAAGCAAGAACTGGAGCTCAGGGTTAGCAGACATTTTACAGATCTCATCGTCTGGTCCCAGTGCAATATTAATTTTAAATTATGAAAGCTTTTTTAAAAAAACAAACAAACTATCATCAACAGGAAATTTTAAGAATATTATTCTAAATATTTGTTGAAATCAAATATGCAATTTTAAGAGATTACATTTAAAACTTACTGGATGCTTTACATAGAGGTAAAGTCATACTTCTAAATATTGATACTTTCATTTTAAATCAGAAAGAATAAACACATATGAATTGAGCATGACACAATACATATTCTAAGGACCTCAAGAGAAAATAAATAATAAACAGAAAAAATAATAAATTAGGAAGCAGTGGGAATAATAAGTAAATCCAAGATTTCATTTTTGGAAAAACCCAATAAAATAGCAGACATTTGAAGGAAGTAATATGTACTCGCTAGTGGCGGGGCGGGGGAGGGCATTAATTATTCAACAACAGGCTTTGGCAAATTTGGGTAAATATCTAGGCAGGAATCAAGGCAATGTCTCACCTCACATCACAGATAAAAGTAAGTCCCAAATAAATTAGAGTCAAAAAAAAAAAAAGCTTAAGGAGGGAGGTTTAGGTAATATTTCATTAATATCAAGGTAGGAAAAAACATTTTAAGAATTACAGCAAAGAAAGAATATATAATAGAAGTTGATATATTTTGTTAAAATGTAAAATGTCTATATGTTAAAAATCATGATTCAAAAGGCAAATCATAATCAGTAGGGAAAAACTCAGCATCAAATAAGAAAGGAAAAGAATAGGTAGTATCCTTAGTAAATAAAAGGCACTTAGAAAGCAATAAAAATGGTGAAAGGACAAGATTTCATAGAAAAAGAAACAAAAATGATAATACTAAATGTTGGTAAGGATGTGGTAAAAACAGGTGTTTTTATATTCAGAATTGAACATGTAATTTGATACAAGTTAGTAATAAACTAGAGACATACAAACCATATACAGTCCAATAATGCTACTTTAAAAAATCTATCCTAAGTCTATTCTAAGGAAAGAATTAGGAATATGGAAAAATACTTGCATGAGAGGGTGGTTATGGTAGTGTTTATAATAGTGAAAATTGGAATCAACAATAAAAAAGTTAAATCCCAATATCTCCATAATACAAAACTTACTCGTCTGTTAAAATTATATATTGAAAATGTATTGTCCTGAGAAATTGTTCTTGAAAAAATAAGTACATGAAAAGGAGGACACAGAATAATATCAAAATTATTATTCCAATTTTATAAATATATACATGTGCATATCATATATTTATTATATATACACATATTCACATCTTTAGGTAGTATGATTATAGTGATCTTTTTCTTCTTTAAGCTTTTATTTTCCAGAATTTCTACACTGAGCATATAGCGTCCTTAAGCAGAATACACCGAACTGCATTCAGATTTTTAAAATTCTTGACTTGAAAAAAATACAAGTTGACATGATCTTAATGTGACTTTAAGGCTGCTAATTTTGAGTAATTAATTCCTTTAAAAAAGGAATTATGATTTAATTAGATTTCTTAAATCTGCATAAGCTGAGTAGTGTTATTATTGTTGTCTACCAGAATGTGGATGTTGTATCACTATGTGATCCGGGTCCTATACTGAGAGACCACTCAGTGTGTGGAAAGGGCAGTAGACCAGGAGTCTTGGGCCTCATGACCTTGGTCAAAGCTTTTAACATTCCTCTAGGCCTCAGTTTCCTCCTGCCAAACAGCTATTAACACCTACTCTACCGCTTTCACAGAGTGGGTTCAAAGACCAAATAAGATAATGCAGCAGGAGTCTATGAAATACAGGCTATTATGGAGGCAACAATCATCATTTAAAGAATGAGCTATTGCCTGCATGGTATTGATAGTTGATATGTATGGTCTTAAATGTCTTTCTTCTTTTTTTTTTTTTTTTTTTTGCGGTACGCGGGCCTCTCACTGCTGTGGCCTCCCCCGCTGCAGAGCACAGGCTCCGGACGCGCAGGCCCAGCGGCCGTGGCTCACGGGCCCAGCAGCTCCGCGGCATGTGGGATCCTCCCAGACCGGGGCACGAACCCGTATCCCCTGCATCGGCAGGCGGACTCTCAACCACTGCGCCACTAGGGAGGCCCTTAAATGTCTTTCTTGATAAGGAAATACACACTCCCTTGGTTGCAGAGGAAAAAACTCCTCCCCACACCTTCCACACTCCGTTGTTTTTGTACTGCACTCATGAGACTGATGGCTAAGAGACCTAAGTGCACAGCCCTTGGGGGGCGGGTACAGAAAGGACAAGGTGCATCCCTGTGTCCACCTCCACCAAAATTCTAGGGAACAGTGCCTGCCTTTTTCCCTCCCTAAGAATAGAGGAAGTGGCAGAGATCTCAAATGTTCCCACAGGATCAGGGGCAGAGGGCAAACTCTACATTATCTCTGCACCAACCTACTGGATGGCCGCTTGGCAAGTGTATGGATAGAGATCTCTGATTTGCAGCTCAGGGTAACCAGTTCATTCAGACAGTACACTTATCCCCACCCGCCCCTCCATGTGCTACTTTTGTGAGGGCAGTTGTCAAATCTGAGTCCTATTATTGTGGACTCCTGCTGCCTGTAGTTATGGAGACGGGATAATCCACAGCGCCTCTGTGTACCAGAGCAACTATTCCAGCCACACTTGCTGCAAGGAGCACAGGCCCCCTCGGTCACCACAGGTAAAGGAAGGCTATTGTGGCTGACAAGAAAGCTTACCATATGCAGCCCTGGCTGTGTGTAAGAGACACCTGGGGAGCTTTTAAATATCTCGTGCCCAGGCCACACCCCAGGTATAGAATTTAACCAGAATCCCTGAGGGCGGAGAACCCGGTATCAGTATTCTTAAAGCTCCCCAGGTGATTCCAAGTGCAACTAAGATTGAGAAGCACAGGTGTAGGATCTAACACAGATCTGGGCATCTCCCTGCTCCAGCCTTCACACACACTGCCCTTTGTGAGGTCTCCTCTGCATTCCACTCTCTTCTGAGTGTGACTTGCACAGTCTGCCTGCCATGGAGCTAACTCAACCCTAAGGCCTCTTTTCTCCTTCAGCTCCTCTGCTGGCTGGTTCCATCTGTGTGTGATTCCAAATCCCCAAGAAGGGATTCATCTTTAGCCCAACTCACCTTTTTGAACCAGACTAGTTGGGCCATGGGATGCTGACTAACCTCAGGATCAGCTACTCTGGATGAAGAATGGAGTCCTTCTTGGTCTCATAATTTATGAAAAGGGACAGAGGTCATGAGGTATAAAACCTGGCCACCCTGGTCTGCTCCAGATCTGTTTTGTGTGAAGATGGGGTGGGGTGACACAGTTTACCTTAACAGGGACTTTGGGATTCTTTAACACATCTGGCTCAATAACAAATCATGATATTGAAATCAAACATTTATAAAGGAACCCATACAACTTAAAGATTGGCATTTTACCCCCTTTATAGCACAGGACCTTTTAAAGTTTTTTTAAGTATATATAGGATAATAAAATGGATAGCCTGCTCAACTATATTTAGAATGTATGTATAAATTTACAAATCTTTGTCCATGGAATCCTTGTCCAAAGAAAATTACAATTGAATTTAGAATCTAGATATTAGAATATCTAGATATTAGAATTAGAATCTAGATATTAGAATTTAGATATTCATTATTATCTTAGCCAGAGGGATTTGTGTTAGCTTTTATAAGAAAACTTTTTATTGAAATATAATTTACGTAAAGAAAAGTGTGCATATCCTAAGTGTACATCTTGATAGTTTAAATTAAGACTTAATTTTTTTAGAGCAGTTTTAGGTTCACAGCAAAATTGAAGAGAAGGCAAAGAGATTTCCCATAGACCCACTATCCTGACACGTGCATAGCCTCCCCCATCACCAGCCTCTTCCACCAAGGTGGTATGTTTGTTACAACTGATGAACTTACCTGATCGCCCAGAAACAATAGTCTACATTAGGGTTCAGTCTTGGTGCTGTACATTCTATGGCAAATGTACAGTGACATGTATCCATCATTATGGTAGCATACAGAGTATTTGCACTGCCCTAAAAATCCTCTATGCTCTGCCTATTAATCACTCCCACCCCTGCCATGATTTTTTATAAAGTTAACACCCTTGTAACCAGCACCCAGGTCAAGAAACCAAACATTATCATTACCCTAAAGAGTCCCTTTGTGCCCCCTTCCAGTTACTACTCACCTTCGAGGGTAAACCCTAACTTGACTTCTGCCAGCATAGATTAGTTTTGCTGGGTTTTGTTCTATACATAAGTGCAATCATGTAGGATGGACTTTATTGCATTCTGGCTTCTTTCCCTGGACTTAGGTTTGTGAGATTCACCCATATTCTTGCGTGTTGTTGTAGTTCTAGCCAGAGGTTTTGATCCTTATGAGCTAGTTCAGCAAACACAATTCAGCCAGGAAATATGCTCAGGGCTGAGGACACAAAAGTCAATAAAGATAAACCCCTGCTGTAAGGAACATTCAATCTAGTAATGTAGTAATGACCAGAATTTAATGTAAAGTAAATCCCTCTTTATTTAACAAATGTTTATTCAGTGTCCACTATGGGACAGGCACTATTACAGGTGCTAGGGATAAGCAATGAACAAGCAGATTAAAATTCTAGTGGAAACCCTCTTTTAGTTCCCTGACATGTGCGGGCTAATTCTGCCCACTAATATCTATATCCTCCCCTGTTATGCATATGATTCAACATAAGGAGAACTAGTGTTAGAAGCCATTTCTTCCAGTGACTTGGAGTGAGAGATTTTGAAGTCACTGGTCCAACCACGGGACAGTTTGCAAACCAGTGAGCATGGGAGGTATTTCTCTGTATCTATTTCTGCCTTATTTCATTCTCTCCATCCTTGATGCTGCTTATACAGAATGAAACGAAAATCTGGAACCTAAGGAAGACTTTGGATGGTAGCTTACCTTGGAGTAAGGCTGAGTAATCCTCTCGTTTCCCAGAACCATGAAGTAAGAAGAGACAATTGCCAAAGTTGTGACTGAAATCATAAAACTTTGAATTTGTTTGAATAACTATGGGCATCTAATACGTGTGACTATTTGATAGTGTTGACTCTTCAGAGTCTAGTGAATCACTTGAGTATAAAGCTATGGATGATGTTGGAAGGAGAAGGGATAGAAGAGAATCCAACATCATTCCAGGAATGATAGCTTAGGAAGAAATGCAAGAGATCATCTGGTTTTGTTTGTTTGGTTTGTGTTTTCCCCCATTTTTACAGAAATTTTCAAGCATATATAAAAGTAGGGATAATAGTAAAATTCACTCCCATGGACCTAGCCTCCAGTTTCAGAAATTACCACCTCATGCTCAGTTCATCTTTAACCCACTGCTACCCCCTCCTCTCAATATTCTGAAGGAATCCCAGATGTCAAATAAGTTATTCACAACTGTTTAGCATGTGAGATCTCCTAGTTTTAATCCCCTTAGTTAACAGGCTCAGAGAGGGTAAGTCACTAAGTTGGTTAGTGGCAGTTATTTTTAACCCCTACACCTCAAAAATAAAAGTAGAAAAAGTTTACTAACAGAGAATATTGGACTTTACATAGTACAATTAAACAGTACGTATGAGACATGAGTTGGCAAATTATGTCAAACTTCTGGTCTGTCCCATGACCACGGTCACATTTTAGACTCTAAGTACAAGTGAAATATGAGGTTCTCCCATATGAAAACCTTAACATGTAGACCAAATGTCACTTGAACTCATTGTAAATTTGTCATCAGTACATGTAAAACTTTATTTTCAGTTTTTATCAACACTTTATCTAATGAATTCCATAAATTAATACTCGCTCTAAAAAATAACTTTGTATTATTTGACCTATAATCACCTCTGTTAAGCCTCCCATTCAGAAAAAAAAAATTCTTCGGGAAATTCAACAGGATGTGGGGACGGCTGGTTGATGTTCCTTTTCATCAGTTATTTTGAAACCAAATCCCTGTGGATTTTGAAATTGCAAATAAATTTGTCCAAGTAAAAGTATTCTTTTTCAACTATGTAGTAATAAAATGGGTCTGAGACTCTTCCTAAGCCTCATGGTTTCCCATCTTCAGCCTTTTCTATTTTCAAAGTAGAAGGTTAGTTGATTTTTATTAAGCCAGTGTCAGTGGCTTATCTACTATGAGATATCACAGCATAACCGGACATGGAGCTAGTTTTCTAGGTTTCCCAGGCTTGAAACCATGACACCATTATTTGGCCTGGTCAGAAAGTTTCAGAAGTTTCTAGAGCAAGAGGGAGAGACTCTGCTAGTGTCTTTGCATGGAAACCTGCAACATGTTGATTTGGCTGTCGACTGCCATACTTGCCCTATTGTATCTTAAAATGTTACCCAGGGCATGTGACATCCATCCCTGTGAGGAGTGGGGCACAAGGCACCCCTCAATGAGCATTTGATGAGATAATTGACGGTTAAAAAAAAAGCTGCAAAAATTACCTGAATAAATAACACTGTAGAAGGCAGACATCCAGACATTTTTCCGCGCACAACTCCCACTCGTTTCTCTGAGAGATAAAAGCAGCAAAGATTGACAATCTGTCAGTTTAACCATTTCATTGTGAACTTTTTCTGGGCAGGTTATTCACATCGAACTCATTTGATGTGATCAGTGATGATGCTTTTATTGGTCTCCCACATCTAGAGTATTTGTAAGTAAAATAACCTTTTTTTTTTTAACATAATGATTCAGTACAAGGACTCTGAGGTTCCTACAGCTGTCTGACCCAAAATATTATAACCTATTGCAGATTCATAGAAAACAACAACATCAAGTCCATTTCAAGACACACTTTCCGGGGACTAAAGTCTTTAATTCACCTGTAAGTATGAATGTTGCTATTACTTTTTAAACTTGCCAGTGGGCAATGCAACTTGATAACCTGCGGTTAAAGCACCCACTTTGTGGGCATCCATGAAAATTTAAGAAAGCCAAATGATTTCTCTACATGCACATTTGCCTTCTCTCCCTGCCATCAGCCAGTGTGTGTCCAGGAAACCAGTTACTATTAATACTAGCCCAAACCAGCAATAATTAGGAAAACAATCTACTGCAGGGAAATTGTGTGACTGAAATAACGTTTTTAATTATCTACATCATTACTCATTTCATGAATTGACTATATAGCTTAATTTGATATTCTCTGTTTCTCTTTTTCCTTTTTTTTTTTTTTTTTTTTTTTTTTGTGGTACGCGGTCTCTCACTGTCGCGGCCTCTCCCACTGCGGAGCACAGGCTCCGGACGCGCAGGCCCAGAGGCCATGGCTCACAGGCCCAGCCGCTCCGCGGCATGTGGGATCCTCCCGGACCGGGGCACGAACCCGCGTCCCCTGCATCGGCAGGCGGACTCCCAACCACTGCGCCACCAGGGAAGCCCCTGTTTCTCTTTTTCTGTACAAGCCCTGACTTCATATACATTTAAACATACACTAGAACCACAGGCCACGTCTACACAGCACCTGAACAGCTTTTTTATAAGAGAAATATTTATTCAATGGATGATTAGAGCTACATCAGCTGTTCTTAACGGGACAATTTTACCTCCCAGGGAACATTCACCAATATCTAGAGACATGTCTGATTGTCACAACTAGAGGATGTAACTGGGATTTAGTGGGTAGAGGGCAGCAATGCTGCGAAACATCCTGCAATGCAGAGGACAGCCTCACAACAAAGAATTATCCAGCCTAAAATGGCACAGTCCTGAGGCTGGGAAATCCTGAGTAACAGGAACCAAATAACTCTTTTCCCTTACCCTCTCCCACCCCCTACACACACACACACACACACACACACTCAAAGACAGATGTACTTTTAAGGAAACTAGAAGGGCATGGGAAGAAATGGCACTAACATTTGTTAAGTGCCTACTACTATGTTGGCCAGTGTGCTTTATGTGAATTTTCATTTAATCCTCTCAAAGATCCTGCCAGAGTCACACAACCCCCATTCTAGAAATGAGGAAACAGAAGCCTGGAGGGGATATGTGACAAGTGCACTGAGTAGTTATGGAATTATGATAACATCAACTCAATAGCTGAACTGCTATGGCTACTCATCCATTCAGGGACTGTTTCTCAAGCGCCTGATATGTGTCTCTTTAGTGTTAGATAAAGATGCAAGTCATCCAAGCATCATAGTCATTCTGTCGATTTTAACCTATTGCCTCACAGTACCACCTCATTTCCAGCTCTGTTCTAGACCGTGGGAGGTAGCAGGTAACAAGGCAGATAAAAATGCCTTCCCTTTGAACCTTTATTCTAGGGTGTCTACGTGGTCATCATGCTGCTTCTACTAGTCCCTGTCTCTACTGCTGTTTGGATTTGTAGCAACAGGGAACTGATGGCCAGATGTATTTTACGAAATCACTGCACCTTTCAAGGCTTCTGTATATAGTCATTAGAAAATGATGAGGAAAATAATGTTTATAAAATAAACAGTTTGCAACACTGCTTTTCACATCAGTGTCACAATGTGCTGCAAACCTGGCTGTGTATGGTACGAATGCTATGCCATTTGATTACAGAGCCAAACACCACCAAGCCTAATCTTTCAGACAAAAATAAATAAAAGAAACGAATAAATGGAAAGATAAATGGAAGTTCATGACTTCAACTTGAAATCTACTTGATTCACATAAATCCATTCAACGTGGCCTGTGTCTAATGGCTCAGCATCATGAGGGGCTGAAGGAAGGATGTAAGACCCTGGTGTTCTCTCTGGGAACCTGGACATAGCCTTGCCGTGCCCCTTAGTTCAATCAATATATCCTCTCTCCAGCCTAAAGGCCTACCTCACCTGGAGGGAAGAATGGAAAGAAGGGAGGGAGGGAGGCAGAAAGAGAGAGAAAGGAAGGAATGAGGGGGAAAGAGGGGAGGGGTGAGGAAGGGAGGAAAGTGGGGAAGAAAAAAATTTATACAACACCCCAGTGAAGAACATTCATTTTGTTTGACTAGAGCCTATTATGCCCATCAAATAAAATGGAAATATAAATTTGGGTCATTATGAGGCCCCCTCTTTAGAGGTATGAAGGGTATAACAAGAAGGCACTGGTACAGCATGTGCTTAATACCTAGAAATTTTCAAGCTCAAGGGAACACAAAAGGCAGCCTTCAAAGAGAGAGGCGTTAATCTTAAGAGTCAGACAATGAAAGGGAAGTCCCACCTGTCTGACTGGTGCTGGAGGTAGGAAGGAGGTTTTAGGAGGGAACAGGTTAAAGTCGATTGAATATGACCCTTAGATCTCTTGCATCTTTATCAAACACTTAGGTTGATTCGTGTGGCATTGCCAATATGAGACTCTTTTGGATCTGCAAAAATGGCATTGCCATATGGTTCATCCTAAATAGTCTCTGGATGTGCCACACAAAAATGAATAAAATCCAGCTCCAACCTGGAAGAGCTCAGTCTAGCAAGAGGAATTAGATGAACAAATATTTTCTCACTGAGTGCCTTGCCCCCAGGTCATGATCTCCTTTCTAATTATGCTGTTCCTCCAGGTGTAGTTCTCTGCTTCTTCCTTCCTTCCTTCCTTCCTTTTTTCTTTTCTCCTTTCCTTTTTTCCTTTCAAGAAGAGATGGGTAGGGAAGATTTGAAGCCCAAATGTCCCTCTGACTGCTCAGCACATCAAGTTCATTTTCCATTATTTACCACTTATAAATAAATCTGACATTTGTTTGAGCCATTAATTTTCTTTTTAAGATTTTAGAGGTGTTGGTTTCAAAGTGCACTTTCCTCCACCTCAGACCAATTCTTCTCAATTAAAGGCAAACATTCAAGTAGCAAAGAATTATCACCTCACCCTCTAACCTACAGGAAGAGTTTACAAAGCTTTTTCCTATTCTTGACCTCATTACACTCTCTTGATGACCTTATGAAAGATACAAGGCAGGCACTATCCCCATTGGCGAATGAGAACACGGAGGTACACCCTGAGTTTAAGCTGCTCCCCAGTTAGTAGTGGTAAAAGTTAGAAGTTTCCCAAAGTCTTTAATGAGACATCTAGTGCCCTCTCCACCATGTCAATTATAGCAGGACCAGGGAATTCCCTGGTGGTCCCGCAGTTAGGACTCCACACTCTCACTGCTGAGGGCCTGGGTTCAATCCCTGGTTGGGGAACTAAGATCCCGCAAGCCATGCAGTGGCCAAAAAAGAAAGGAAAAAGGGAAAAAAAAATTATAGCAGGATCAGAAAGCTTTATGGATCTGGCTGGATCCTTCCACAGGACATCATCTGAGGAGCAAATATGGCTGGGGAAGGAAGAGAAGATCATGAAGGGAGGAGCCCTACCCTCGCTCTAGTCTCCAAATGCAAATAGTTGGAATTAGACATATACTTTTAGATCCAACTGGTTCCCACCCTGGCCTAACATTAAAGCTGCTCCAAGGGACTTGCCTGAGCATTGATGTAAATTCAGTTCATTCCTAAAGAAGCAATGAACTTATCTCACCTTCTTATACATCTAACTCAGTAGACTTACCTTCTAAAGAGACATTAATAGACAACTTAAAACTTACTACATAGACTCTTCTCCCCCTCAAACCAACCCCCCCCCAAAAAAAAAGAGAATTCTTTATATTTAGGTCCTTACAAATCCTGGGACCCTCTCTTGATTATTCTGAATGACTGTAATATTATACATGATTAACTTAAGTGTTTGAATAGCTTATATATTTCAGAAAGGTTTGAATTTTCCTGATGACCATGTATTACTTCTGAAATCAGGGAAAAAATGAATTAAAAAATCATTTATGACCAATGATCACAAAATCTCTAAACATTTTGTACTGGTTTCTGTTAACACCCATGAGGTTTTCGTAAAGGTTCCCTTGGGCGTCACATGAGTGTCCTCGTGGCAAAGGCCCAGTGGAGGCAGGATTGTTTGCATGCATGTATAAAGACATTTGGGGAAAATGTCATCAATGCCTACCTGCTGGGGAGCACCTACTGTCTGCTCACCACTGCGGAGGTGCAAAAGATATATACAGCAGTCCCCAAGCTCAGGGTGCCTGTGTGTCTCCAGTTAGTCAGGCAGGATGTCCTCATTTCGGCCTTTACAATGACATGCATGTAAAGAGGGCAGTGCAATATACTGGCTGAGGGGTATCTCTGCCACCAGACTGCCTGGGTTCAAAGCATGGCTTTACCCGTTAATAGCTGTGGGATATCAGGCAGGTCACTAAGCTTCATGGTGCCTCCAATTTCTTATGTGTAATATGGAAGTGATAATAATCATCTGTAAAAATGGGGGTGGGGATAATAAAATACTTAGGAGTACCTAGATCCTAAGGTTGTCATGAGATTAGGTCAGTTAATCTATGCAAAGTGCCTAGAACAGAATGTGCTATGCAGTAAACACCATCACATAGGAATAAACTAAACCTCCCTGCCTAACTTCCACTGGTCCTGGATCAGGACTCCGAATGCTGTAGTGTATTTATCCCCTTTAAACATTTTGTATGAAATTAAAATAACTGCACTGGAAGTACCGCAAATTCAGTGAGACACCAACTCAAGATGAGAAGCCGCACTGCAGGGAGGCTGGGAGCACCCCAGATGGCCGTGGGCGATGCTTTCTTAGCAGCAGAGCCCAGTGGCACTGAAACAAACGTGCTGTCTGAGCCAGTCTGGTCTGCCATAGAGAGAAGACTTTCCAGTAGGTTCCATACTCCATAATTAGAGGTTTTCTCAGGTAAATCATGAAAACACCAAAGTGGAGGGAATGGTCATCAGTTCCATTGGGTAGGAAAGCCTGCCTACCATTGAGAACGCTTGACCCTTCTCAGCTAGTCTCAAGGAAGCTAGGTGCTCAGTTCGGCAGTTTCCCCGGTGTTTTAAAGAATGTTTCTTAGGTAGACTCTGAGTCAGGACTTAGAGAATGGAGCTTAGTTGCAGGCACACTTTGAAGAGCCCTCCTAGGGAATTTCCTGGTGGTCCAGTGGTTAGGACTCGGCGCTTTCACTGCTGGGGCCTGGGTTCGAATCCTGGTCGGGGAACTAGAATCCTCATGGCTCAGCCAAATTAAAAAAAAAAAAAAAAAGAAGAGCCGTCCTATTGTTTAGGGCTTATTACCACAGTGAGGGCTCAGAGGAGGGAGGGCACTTTGTGAGCATCGTGGAGGTGGGGCAATGGTAATTCACAGGGCTCTGCAATTTCTCCCTAACTCAGTGTCTTGGTACAAGGGCCTAAGAGAAGCATTCTCTGCTCTTTTCTTTGTCTGGATGGATGTCCTTCTTCTTATCAACTCCAGCCTGCCCCATTCATTCACTCATGTAAAAGTAGCTGTTGAGGACTTATATTATGCCAGGCACTGGGGATACAGTGGTAAGAAAAACATCCTTCCAGTACTCGCTACAGAGTCATCCTAGAAAAAAATTAACATTCATGCATGTTTTCTCAAACCTCTCATTGGCCTGTTTTTGCTCTCTCCCAATCAGTTCTACCCCTCATCAGTTACCCAGATATAGTGCATTCCTTAGTAAAACCTAAGGTGGTGATGCTCATTGAGTCTTTCTTCTTTTTTAATTTTGGAATTCCTTTTTTTTAAATCTTTTTTTTTTTTTATAACCAAAAAACCCAAAAAACAAAAAAACCTGCAGTTCACCTATTTCTCCCATCCCCTCAACCCCACCTCTGGCAACCACCTATTTGTTCTCTGTATCTATGAAGTTTACTGACTCTTAACACCTTGGGTATGTGAGGCTTAGAGCTCTATTCTTTGGGCAGGAAGCGGGGACTCTCAGATTCACCTGCTGTTTAAAAGAACTGCCCGGGGCAGCAATAAAAACATGGTGCCTCTTCCTGTGTAACCCTAGTGGCTGCAGTAATTCAGGACTCAACGCATCATTTCACTCCCACTGTCCTATGACCCAGCCTCCTCCAAGCTCATGCCCTGCAGCCAGTTGCACTTCGTGCTGGTTTCTGGGGGAGGGACATCCACTGAGGAGAAGTTAGCATGGGGACTTCAGGACACATTGTGCCAGCAACTATATTGAGACACATAACTTGAGAGAGATTCTAGACTGGTCCAAGACCCAAGAAATCTCTTCATTCAACCACCATTCAGTAAAAAGAACTATGGAGCTGTTCTCTGGAATAATCTTCTTTAGCAGCATTTTATTAATTCTGCATAGGTGGACAGTCACAGCAGTTCATTTGTATGGTCAGTTTTCTAAATGTTGTTTCTTGGGCAAAGACCACACAAAAGCCTTTCTCCTTCCTGTCCCCCCGCCCCCAGCTGCCCTTTATTGAGAGTAGTCCAACTACCATCCTGAGTTACAGCATTTACTTTTTCTAACACTCTTATGATATGAGGTATTATTACCTCCGCTTAAAAATGAAAAAGCTGAGTTGCAGAGAAGGTACATAACCAAAGTCACACAGCCTGTAAATAGTGGAGCCAGGATTCAAACCAAACTCAGAAAGAATGACTCCAAAGCTGTGCTCTTTGTCACGAAATGGACCATCACTGAGACTGGAAACTTCTGATTCAGTTCCCTTTCTTCTGTGTCGAGGTTCATTGAAAAAAGCTTTCTAATCTAGTGGTAATTTCTAAAACTCAGAAAAACAACATAATTGACTTAAAAATAGATTTTTAAAGTTTTGAATGCTTGCACTTTTGAAATCTTGTATTAATTAAAGGAGGTGGAAAACATAGAAGACTTTTGAGAGTGTTTTAAATGGAATTTGAGAGAATTTTCAAGGGCTTTGGAGGCCGACAGCATAGACTCTTTTGTTTTAGTTTTAGTTTTTTGCTTTTTTTTTTTTGCGGTACGCGGGCCTCTCACTGTTGTGGCCTCTCCCCTTGCGGAGCACAGGCTCCGGACGCGCCGGCTCAGCGGCCATGGCTCACGGGCCCAGCCGCTCTGCGGCATGTGGGATCTTCCCGGATCGGGACACGAACCCGTGTCCCCTGCATCGGCAGGCGGACTCTCAACTACTGCGCCATCAGGGAAGCCCTTAGTTTTAGTTTTTAATTTTTATTGTGAAAACTAAAAATACTCCTAAGAAGAGTATATAACATGTACATGTATAATGCTGGTTAAAAACAGAAAATTACCAGTACCTAGTACCCTTCCCTGTCATACAGCATCTGCTCCTTGTTACGTGTACATTTCTGCAGTATGGACACATGTCCCTTTCCTTGATACTATCAGGACTGTTTCTTACTTATTACCCTTGATTAGCATCAGAATCATTTTAGTGGTAAGTGGAAGAACAAATAGAAAGAGGAGAAAACAATTCCTGTGATAATAGGGCAAGAAATGGAAGAAGGGAAAAGGAGATGATTAAAGAGGATGAATGGATGGATGGATGGATGAATAGATGGATATTTATAAGGAAGCTATTTTCTAAGGAGGAATGAATGAATGGAGCTAAAAGGGAAAAAATGTAGAAAAAGGAGGAAAAAAAAAGAATGTGCTGGAAGGGGGATAGATTAGACAGGCCTCCAAATTTGAGAGCTGTTGGTACTGAGTTGGAGGTTGAGCTGCTCTCTAGAGCAAGTGGGGTGGTGGGGGGAGGGAGGAGAAGGGCAGCTTGAGTGTGAGGAGAGAGAATACATGGAGACAATGGACATGGGGAGACATCCCTTAGACGGAATGCCTGAGTGTGTGATGCTCATACTCAGTGCTAAGTAGAAAGACCAATGCTCAGGCATCATTTTGTTACTCGTATTTTGGAGGGTCCGCTTGTTTGTTTGTTTAATACCATAGTACATAAGGGGCCATAAAATGCATTTATTTCATGTATGACTACAGTTTACATCATTCTTTTTTTTTTTTTTTTTTTTTTTCCAGGAGCCTTGCAAACAACAACCTTCAGACTCTCCCAAAAGACATTTTCAAAGGCCTGGATTCTTTAACAAATGTGTAAGAGGACCTAAGAAATCACTGATTAATTAATTAATTTGCAGTCGTTAACAAAGAAGCCTGGTGTGGATTATTAAATTTTTTAATTGGCTTTAAATTGAATGAGAATTTTTTAATTTTAATTTTAAATTGGCTTAAAATTTGAATTTAGTTGGACTAATGTTTGAGTCTCCTATGGTATTTACCACTATATTCTGAAAATATAGTCCCAAGTTTGCCTTTGACAAAGTGTGTGTCTGTATGGCAGGGACTGATGACAAGGGACTTGGAGGGGGTAGGAAGAGGAGGGCTAGATAGAAATTTCAAGATGCCTTTTTTTTTCTCATGAGGTCCAGGAAATGGGGCTACAAAGGAAAAACATAAAGAAGTCTGGGAAACTGACAGAATAAAGATGAAAGTTTACACCCATGGGTTGATCAGTCAAGAGAGAAATGGAGCAGGAAGTGGGGGAAGGGAGGAAAGTTTGCCTTTTCTCTCATTAGACTGAACAACAGCTCTAGGCTTAATCCCCAGGAATTTGGCTTAAGCCCCAGGAAGGGAATGAACTTAATTATTTTTGACCCTTTTTCAAACAAAAGAGCTTTCAAACTTTGACTTCTAAGCCTCAGAGTGAAAGATCTTTGTAAAGAATTTGTGTATTTTGTAGTAAGCAAAGCAAGTAATATATGCCTAACTCTTTCAAAAGCAATTTAGCTTCAATAAGTGCCTTCCAGAACATTGGAAAGGTATTTAAATGTCACAAGGTAGAAAACAGGAGCAAACGAAAGATGTATGAAAACAAAGGAGTTCTTATTTTTCAGGTACTTTGCTATAGAATATAGATTCAAAACAACTTTCCTCCAATAACAAAAATTTGAGTCAAGAATTTTCTCCTAAACCCAGGATTTAACTTCAAATCAGAAAGCTATGAAAAACTTTCTTTGTTCCTTGTAGTATTCCCCCCACCCCTCCTCCATGCCTATTACCCCAATTCCTGAAAGATGGTTTATTTCCAAGAGAGTGTCAGAATCAGGACACTTCCAAATAGTCTTGGACAGACCACAGTTATCCGCTCTGGTTTACAATAGCCCAGAAAAGTTGACACTCATTATTCTGGGTCAGAGTATTCTTGAGATATGAGGTGAGTCCTGAGAACGTCTTGGAAGTTAGATGATTCTCCATGGCAGACTTGGGGACACAGCGTATTTGGGGACCCTCTGGCTCAACCTTGTGTCAGCCTATACCCCACACTAGCAAAAGAAAAAACACTTGAAATTGGCTCAGTTTCTCCAAGGAATCCCATAATGGGTTTGGCCTCTTGGGCCTACCTTGATATGCCCAAACCAAGAATCATCTAAGAAGTGCAAGGATCCATGCCGACTTGCCTTTTAGTAGATTTCTTGGTTTCTTGAATTACCCCCTAAAACACATTTTTAAATGCTTCAACGTTTAAAAAGTATTCATATGCTGTGTGAAAAGTAGGCGGTACCTATCTTAGGAATTTTGTGTGACCAAGAAGGGTTTTAGGAAAGAGAGTTTTTGAACAGAAGCAATGCAAATAAACAGAGAACTTGGTGAGCTGGGATCATAAGTGGAAATTTAAACTATCTATGCTGTGCAGTTTATTATGGACATGAGCTATTATTGTATGTCTGCATTAACTCGGCTGTGTCGAAGTCATTTCCTATTAAAATTGAATTTGTAGACCATGGAATAGGATCAGGATTAATTATGTCTGTGAGGAAGAAGAAAAGCAAATAGCTCACTCGATGTAATTAAATATGGTACAACAATCACTACATCTTTCTTTTAGACCTGTGCTGCACAATATGGTAGCCACACATGTGATCACCAAACACTTGAAATGTGTTCCTAGTGTAAATGAGGAACTGAATTTTAAATTTAACATAATTTTTAAAAAATTAAATAAAAAACTAAATTTAAATTTAAAAACTGATTCTCTGTTCAATCATTGGAAGACTTTTAAGTATGTTTAGAACAACTTGGGTGTATAAATCTGTTTTTTTCAACTGTAAATTTTGTTAACTCTAAATACAAATCAGGAATTTCTGCTGAAATTTTATTTTCCAAATTGAGATATACTGTAAGTATAAAATACACATCAGACTTCAAAGACTTAGTATACAAAGAGAATGTAAAACATCTCATTAGTAATTTCTATATTGACTATATGTGAAAATGATAATATTCTATATGTATTGGATTACATAACATATGCTATTAAAATAATTTCACTTCTTTCTTTTTAGTTTTTTAATGTGTCTGTAGAAAATTTTTAACTACATATGTGGTTCACATTGTATTTCTATGGACAGCACAGCTCTAGATTGAGCTACCTTTGAATCCAAGAGGGAATAAGTTATGAGGTTGCATTGACTGGGGTGGCCTGCAAGCGCACACTGTGGTCATTCTCTGAGCCCAAAGTGAATGGTCAGTCAGGTTGAAGGTAGATTATGGGCATTATATAAAGCCAGGTGAGGTCATTCTGCACATGTTAATTGCTAAAGTAAAAGTCATGCCTGGGAAGGAAGGGCCCTCGTATATCAAAAGCAGCTGAAGTTTGTCTTTCAGGGACCTGAGAGGTAATTCATTTAACTGTGACTGTAAACTGAAGTGGCTGGTGGAATGGCTAGGCCACACCAATGCAACTGTGGAAGACATCTACTGTGAAGGCCCTCCAGAATACAAGAAGCGCAAAATCAATAGTCTCTCCTCCAAGGATTTTGATTGCATCATTACAGGTAATGTATTCCAAATCATTCCACCTCATAAAATTAAAATAAGGGCTACATTTTTTTACATATACAGGAACTGATTTTTTATATATATTAAAAACCAACTGAGCAATTTAAAAATATTATGAACCGTTAAAAGTTCATGTGTTTAAAAGCAAAGTAAAATTGTCATTTCACTGTTTCTCTAGAATAAATATATTTCTTGTGGACATTTGTGATCTAGCCAAGGAATGAGGCATCAGCACAGCTACTCATCATCATTTTCAATTTTTGCAGAGTTTGCAAAGTCTCAAGACCTGCCTTTTCAATCACTGTCCATAGACACTTTTTCTTATATGAACGATGAGTATGTAGTCATCGCTCAGCCTTTCACTGGAAAGTGCATTTTCCTTGAATGGGACCATGTAGAAAAGACCTTCCGGAATTATGACAACATTACAGGTACGAAAAGCCTGATCGTATTTTGAGTGGAAAGTTAAGCCACTTGGGCCAAGGGCAACAGGAAAAGATGAATGATATCAGGGAATTCTTTGGGCAGGTTGAGAATCATTTGAATCCCAAATCTACCATTTAATGAGTACCTGGGATTGTTCCCTAAAGCTTAATTTCCTCACTTGTAAGATGGGAATAATAATACCTAACTTTCAGTGTTGTTATAAAACAATGAGAGCATATGTTCAAGAAACTGAGCACAGGACCTAGCTTAGTAAATATACAATAAAAGGTGGGTTATTTTTCTTCAATGAAAAAGTACTGAACTAAGAATTATGAGTTCTAATCTAGGTTCTGCAACAAGCTAACTGGTCAAGCCACTCACCCTCACTGGGCCCCTCTTTTTAACTATAAAATAAGGAGGTTATTTTAGATCAATGAGTCTCAAACTTTACGGCAAAAACATTACTTCTGCAAAATATTGGGAAATCTCCTGAAGTCCCCTCAGTTTTCCAATGGATTGCAGCAGGGCTTTGTGAAATCTAAACCTTACCTTTGTGTAAGGTTCTTCTTACGTGTGTACAGTCTGTCAATTGCTTTGAATGAATCTTTAGATGAGCACTGAAATGAAAAACGAATCATATATTTGCAGACTTTCAGATGGCATCATCTAGTCTAGGATGACGAATATGTGTCCTATATACAGTCACTATCCCCTCCCACACCCCAGACAGACATCGCTAATCTATCAAGATGCTCTTTCTTGCAGAGGACAGAATCCTTCTTAACACAGTTCTCCAGGCAGTCACAATCAATCAGTCAATCAATATTGGTATATGGTTGAAAACTAGTGGCCATCTCTGATCTAGTTCCAACCCTCATTGTACAGAAGAGAAAACTGAATCCCAGAGAAGTGATTTTCCCAAGGTCACAGAATTACACAGCCTTGAAAAGGGTCACAACTAGAATAATTTTGCCTATGGATGGAGACAATTAATAGAAAGAGTTGATCCGGAACTTATTACGTCAAAGCCCTTAGAGCTGCAGTCAGAAAAAGCCTGGGGCCAGATTTTCCCGGCTCTCTTTGGATTTCCTAGAGCCAAGCTCCCTCTACGAGATCAGAATCTACTGATAAATGTTAAACTCCTAACAAAGGATATTGAGCTAGGCTTCTGACAGACTCCCATGTAGTTTTCTGAGATTTCCCAAAGTAACATCCAGGAGCTTCGCCCATGACTGTACCCCTCTTTCACTTTTCTCAAGGATTTCTCTTCCTTCTCTTCTGCCACCAGTGACCTAAAGCTTCACAAGTGGCATCTCTCTCCTTTCTCAGGAGAAAGTCAGTTTCTTCTAGAGCAAGAAGCAGTTTATACATAGAGCAAACCAACTGCAGGTAGAGCCGTGGGCCGCCCAGACTATCGCTCAAAACTTTGTGAGGTTCTTCTAGAACCTTGTGGAATGCTGGCCAAGTTGGAAGCCCTTGTACAGCTAACTGCCCACCCCAGGTTGAGTTAAAAGCATAGAGACACTGGTAGCCTTGGGTTTGAATCCCAACTCTGCCTTCTCTTAGCAGCACCGAACCTCTCTAGGCTTCTGTCTGCTCATCTGCAAAAGGGAGGGTGATAATATTTATCTCTTAAGATTGTTGGGAAATTTAATGAGATGATTTGGCAAGGCATATAGCTGGTGCTCAATAAATGGCAGTTTCCAACTCATGATATGTCAGGGAAAGCAATGCTTTCTTTCTGTAAGAAGCGAGAGGAGAGGGAGTTCCCTGGCGGTCCAGTGGTTAAGACTTGGTGCTTTCACTGCTGTGGCCACGGGTTCAATCCCTGGTTGGGGAACTGAGATCCACACATGGCTTGGCCAAAAAAAAAAAAAAAAGTGAGAGGAGAAAACTCAGGCTGTAGCCATGTATCCTGAATGTCTAGTACACGTTGGATGTGACATGACAACTCAGTTATTGATAACAAGGCTCCGTGAGGTACAAAGGCACAGAACTTCAGGATCCTGCTGCCATTAGACCTGATTAGGAAATCGGCCTTGCCTAGTCAACCAAGGAAATGATTTTGGTGGCAGTTGCATGGCTTCGGCATGCGTATTAACATGCTCCAAAAGAGGATGGCCATCCTCCTAATCTCTCATTTGTCTTTTCCAGGCACGTCCACTGTAGTGTGCAAGCCTATAGTCATTGAAACTCAGCTCTATGTTATTGTGGCCCAGCTGTTCGGCGGCTCTCACATCTATAAGAGAGACAGTTTTGCAAATAAATTCATAAAAATCCAGGATATTGAAATTCTCAAAATCCGAAAACCCAATGACATTGAAACATTCAAGATTGAAAACAACTGGTACTTTGTTGTTGCTGACAGTTCAAAAGCTGGTTTTACTACCATTTATAAATGGAACGGAAATGGATTCTACTCCCATCAATCTTTACATGCGTGGTACAGGGATACTGATGTGGAATATCTAGAAATAGCCAGAACACCTCAGACACTCAGAACGCCTCATTTAATCCTGTCCAGTAGTTCCCAGCGTCCTGTAATTTATCAGTGGAACAAAGCAATACAATTATTTACTAACCAAACTGACATCCCTAACATGGAAGACGTATATGCTGTTAAGCACTTCTCAGTGAAAGGTGATGTGTACATTTGCTTGACAAGATTCATTGGTGATTCCAAAGTAATGAAATGGGGAGGCTCCTCATTTCAGGATATTCAGAGGATGCCATCGCGAGGATCCATGGTGTTCCAGCCTCTTCAGATAAATAACTATCAATACGCAATTCTTGGAAGTGATTATTCCTTTACTCAAGTGTATAACTGGGATGCAGAGAAAGCCAAATTTGTAAAATTTCAGGAATTGAATGTTCAGGCACCAAGATCATTCACGCATGTGTCCATTAATAAGCGTAATTTTCTTTTTGCTTCCAGTTTTAAGGGAAACACACAGATTTACAAACATGTCATAGTTGACTTAAGCGCATGACACACCAAATTCTGTGGCTGCCATCAGAAACTTTCTACAGTACATGATCCGGATGAACTCAATGCATGATGACTCTTCTTATCACACTTGCAAATGAATGCCTTTCAAACACTGAGGCTGCTAGAACCAAGCACTACCCGTATCTCCATCCTTTCCTGTCCAGTCCAGTGGTGTGGGAAGTTACCTTTTATAAGACAAAATTGAATTGTGTAACTGTTCTTTGCAGTGAAGATGTGTAAATAAGCGTTTAATGGTATCTGTTACTCCAAAAAGAAATATGAATATGTACTTTTCCATTTATTTATTCATGTGTTCAGAAACAACTGCCAAATAAAATGTTTACATTTTCTTTCATATCCCAAAGGTAATTATTTACAGGAGTTATTTTATTCTTGGTGATGGTATGTTGAGGAAAGAATGTTATACAATAGGGTTATATTTGTATCAAGAATTTATGGTGTGAATAATGAGAAGATAAACACTGATACTGATTACTCATCATTTATTAATAGGATGATCAGTTGAGATTGAACATTCAAAGGTGTTTCTAAAGGGCATGGCTTTGGGGAACATTTTGAGGTGAAATGGTGACAAATGGAAAGAAGGGTAGTGAAATTTGCCTATTACAAGAAGGCTAATTTGACAGTTAGACCCATCCTTTTCTATCTGGTAGCTCCAGCTAAAAACATCATTCAGACAACTTATAGAAGAAGGCAAAGTCAAGATTTTGGATTTTTAAAGCCCTATTCCGGGGCTTTCTAAATGTTTGACTCTGGAATCATCTGACAGCTGACAGATTGTAACCTTACAGCACTTGTCTCAGATGTATCCCATATGAAGTCCTCTTAATATGATCAAGGATGCTTCACTTCTAGACACCAGTTCTGATACATTACTGACATACTGCAGAGTGCCTATGAGGCTCATATTTGATTTTCTAAATTCCTGCTCCTGGATCACATGGTATGTTAGCACTTGGCACAATGCCTGTGATAGAGCAGGCTCTTAAAAACTACTTTCGAAGATGCAGATGTCCTCCTGTTATAAACTTAATAATAAATTTCATGAGGCCCTTTGATCAAATGAGTCATACTGATTTGAGTACCTATTAAGAACGGGGTATCATTCCTCTGGTTTGGGGAGGGAAACTGAGGAAAGAGGGCATAGTCCTTGATCCGTGGGGCTTTAGAAGACTACTGGGGGGTTAGGACACAAAAAACTACAGTTAGCAGTGAGTGCCAAATTTCACCTGAACATTCTGATTTTAAGTATCGGGGGAGTATCCACAATGAGTTCCTGCAAGAAGTGGCCCTTGTTTGAACTTAAAGGGAAGACATGATTTCAAAAGGGGATCAGGGCAGAGAAGATATTCTTGGCACGATGTGGTTCTGTGTACTGCCTTCACAGAGGGGATCAGAGCTTCCTCCAACTCATTGTTCCCCAGAATCTTTTGCCAAATGACTAGGGGCGTGGGGGCAGGTGGGACAGACAGCAACTCCACTGGCAGCACATGCCTGGAGAACTTGAGGCATCAGAGGTACACATAATAGTTACATAGTCTCTGGGAAGCAACACCTTGGGGAGTTATGCATAGAAACCAGACTCCTTTACCACATGGGGAAAATACTAACTCTGACATCAGGGTTCTGGGGGCACAAGAAGAAGACTTACCCACTCCCAATCCTACACATAGGGAGACCTGGCCTTTGAATGTCTGACTTTCTTTGATCCCTTGTCCTATAAGCAGCACATATGTGTTGGAGAACACCTGCTTGGTACAGACTGGGTTTAAGTCCAGCCCTGCAATGTACTGATTTTGTCCACAGGCAAATGACATGACCTCTCTGAGCCTCGGTGTCTTCATCTGTAAAGGGACAATGATGCCTACTCAAAGGACAACAGGGCTTCCTTGGTGGTGCAGTGGTTGGGGGTCTGCCTGCTGATGCAGGGGACATGGGTTTGTGCCCCGGTCTGGGAAGATCCCACATGCCACGGAGCGTCTGGGCCCGTGAGCCATGGCCGCTGAGCCTGCGCATTGGGAGCCTGTGCTCCGCCACGGGAGAGGCCACAACAGTGAAAGGCCCGCGTACCGCAAAAAAAAAAAAAAAAAAAAAAAGAACAGAAGGATTAAATGAAACAATGCACACTTGGTGGATTGAATTTTACAAACATGACCACAACAATATCTCCCATCCTACATGCTCTATGAGAACTTCCCCCAACCCCATCAAGAGGTGATGCCTAATTCCCCTACCCTTCAACCTGGACGGCTTTGTAAACCAATAGAACGTGGTGGAAATGATGCAGTTTGACTTTTGAAGCTAAGTCATAAAACGATGAAGCTTCTGCCTTGTGAAATTGGGACAATCACTTTGGGAGGCCTGAGCTGCTGCGTAGAAAGTCCTATTAGCCTGAGGCCACCATTCTGAGGAAGCCCAAGCTTTGGTCAACAGCCCCAGATAAGGTCCCAGCCAACAGCCACATCAACCACCAGTCCTGTGAGTGAAAGATGGCTCCAGGTGGTTTCAGTCCCCAGCTGTCAAGTCACCACAGGCCATCAAATCTTCCCAAGTGAGGATCCGGAAATCATGGAGCAGAGACAAGCCATCCCTATGATGCCCTGTCTAAATTCCTGACCCACAGAATCTATGAGCATAATAAAATGGTTGTTTTAAAAGGCCAAGTTTTGGGGTGATTTGTTATACTGCAGCAGTGATCATGCAAAGAATAGCGTGGGAAGTGCTTAACACAGAATGGCACAAATTAGCACTCACCAAGTGCTAGCTATTACTAATGGGCTCCACACTCAGAATATTGTATGCTTTGGGGTCATGCTCTACCTTATTGTTGTAATATAATTCACCGTCATTTCTTTTTTTTTTTTAATTTATTTTTGGCTGTATTGGGTCTTCATTGCTGTGCTCGGGCTTCCTCTAGTTGCAGCGCACGGGGGCTACTCTTCCTTGCAGTGCGGGGGCTTCTCATTGCAGTGGCTTCACGTTTTGGAGCACCGGCTCTAGGCACGTGGACTTCAGTAGTTGCGGCATGCAGGCTTGGTAGCTGTGGCTCACAGGCTCTAGAGCACAGGCTCAGTAGTTGTGGCACACAGGCTTAGTTGCACTGTGGCATGTGGGATCTTCCCGGACCAGGGCTCGAATCCGTGTCCCCTGCATTGGCAGGCGGATTCTTTTTTTTTTTTTTTTTTTAACATGTTCATCAACCCAGTAAAGAAACTCTGTATGAATTTTATTTTTTTATTTTATTTTATTTTTATTTATTTATGTTTGGCTGTGTTGGGTCTTTGTTGCTGTGTGCGGGCTTTCTCTAGTTGCTGCGAGCGGGGTTGTGGCGCGCGGGCTTCTCATTGCGGTGGCTTCTCTTGTTGCAGAGCATGGGCACTAGGTGAGCGGGCTCAGTAGTTGTGGCTCATGGGTTCTAGAGCGCAGGCTCAGTAGTTGTGGTGCACGGGCTTAGTTGCTCCGCAGGCATGTGGGATCTTCCCGGACCAGGGTTCAAACCCGTGTCCCCTGCGTTGGCAGGCGGATCCTTAACCTCTGCGCCACCAGGGAAGTCCCGGCAGGCAGATTCTTAACCACTGTGCCACCAGGGAAGTACCTGTCATTTCATTTTTGAAGACTATCTCCTGTTTTCAATATGTTCCGACTCTGTGCCAGGCACTCTGCTGACTTCAGGGCTGCAGAGATAGTAGATCTAGACCCTGTTTGTTTTCATAGAGGCATTGGCTGTTTAAGTTAGCAAACCAACTGTCTAATTTACCTCGAAGCTGAGACCCAGAGATGTGAAGCAAGCTAGGTGAGGTAAGCTATGGTCCAGGCCTCCTGACACGTGGCCCAGTCCCTTCTCCATCACATGGTGCTGCCTTTCAAAACCATCCCATTGGAACCTGGGATTGCAGATGGGGAGAGAGGTGAGGAGTGAAGAGGCTGACCGAGAAAAATAAATTCGAGAAAGACGGAGAAGGAGGACATATGGTAGGGTCCACTTTTGCAGGAATTGACCAGTGTTTTCTGAGAGTTGCCCTCTCTCCCCGTAACCCTCATCTACTCTATACTATGCAACTCTGCCCGCTCTCCAGCCATAATGATTGGACCTGGAGTGAACTCTCAATCTAGGTGCTCAATCCAGAAGCTGGGCTAGGCTCAGCCTAAGCCAATCCATTCTCCCTCCTGGATATCTGCAATTAGGACAGCAGAGTCTGGGCCAATTAGCCACAGGCACCAGACTTGTAAGGTGATGATCTTAAATTAGGTTCCCTCGAAGCAGTGGGAGTTACTGAAGGAGTGCTCTCAGGTAAGGGAGAGAGAGGCGCATGGGGCAGGGGAAGATGTCAAGCAAAGATGTTCTTTCAGGAGAAGTCCAGCTGCAGCCTGACCCCATGGGGAACTCTAAAGCACGAACTGTACCACAGAATGTGTCCTGCTTTGAAGCAAGGAATGTGGACATTTATATCCCTCATCTGACAGTGACTGAAGAATGTGGGGCATAACCTCTCAGGCATCTCCAGCTGAGAAGGTTGCAATTGGCTAAGGGTAATCCTACAGAGAAGGGTACCAATGTAAGCAGTCATTAACCAACACCCACACTGCAGGATGGGTGCACCAGCCTAGCAAAGGGCACCTGGGTGGGTGACCGAACGCATACGCTACAATGATGGTGGCTGAGGCACTGCTCTGTTTTGGAGCAGCCATGATGGTCCAGGAACCAGAAGAGCAGAGGGAACTGGTCTGAAAGGTGAGAAGAGAATGAAGCAGACACTCAGAAAGAAGGAGGGGTGAGAAACTACATAGTCAGGAGAGAGGGAGGGAGTGGAAAAAGAAGGAGGGAAGAAGAGAGAAAGGGGGTAAGAAAAGGGAGAGGGAAGGAGGGGAAATGGGAGAGTAAAAAGGAATGGAGGAGGGAGAGTGGGAAGAAGATTGGGAGGCATGGTGTCCCAGCTTGGGTCACCTGAGAACCAGACTCTGAGAAGTTAATGTACAAGTATTAGGTAGTACCTTTGAGACCAACACTGGGAAGGGAGAAGGAATTAGAATTTGGCAAAGAAAGCAGCTGAACTGTGATGCAGTTCTAATAAAAGCAACCCTGTAGGGAGCTCTAGAGCTGAGATGTCCTTTCTCAGCTGTCCCAAGTTGGAGCAAGGGGATCAGACCTTTATAGCTCCATTGGAGGTGGGCTGTCCCTGGAAGAAATCATGGCCTTAGGTGAGGCTGTTTTTTCAGCCAAGGCAATCCCCAAAGAAGGCAGACAGTAGAGACCCATCTTCTGTTAGTACTCCCAGAAGCTGAGAAAATAAGTCCTTTATTCCTGAATGAGGATCTGGGCAGTACAACACAGCATCCACCCCAGAGGGAAAGGAGTGAGGAGGAAGAATGGGAGAGAGGAGACGGGGAGGAGCAGCCCGGATTCCTAGTGATTGTCCACTTTCCACTCCATCCCTCATGATATCCAATGGCACTCCCTGTCCTTGAATTCCTTGAGATACCTCTGTAACCTTCTTATAACAACCCACCACACACACACACACACACACACACACACACACATTTTGTCTTGTTTTAGGTTAGTTTGTGTGGTTTTCTGTATTTGCCACAAAATTATCTTCGACTAAGTCAGAGCACTTAGGCACAATGTACTATAAGGCAGATACAGTGGTGAGTACTAGATATTTCAATCTCTTTTCTCTCTGCTATTCAAACTGTATAATTTCTATTGATCTACATTCAAATCCACCAACTCTCTCCTCTGTCATCTCTGACCACAAATTTCTTTAAAAAGTAGTATTATTTCAACTAGCTCAGAGCTTCTCAACTTTCTAAAAATACTTCCAGTGCTTTAAAAAAATTTTGGACCATGGAAATTTTTAAATCTCCAATGTATTTTAGACCAATGTATTTCCATTTATATTCTGGACCAATATTTTTGGAAATTAGAATAAAAATGAATTACCAGAAAAACAATCACGCGCTTGGTTATTGTGGCAATGTCAAATTGCTGTAAGAGTTTCTCAGCGCTGCCTCTCAAGTTCTGGACTTATCTCATCCCAAATGGATTCCACAGTCTTCCTGGACTGGCAGTGGTCCTAGAACCACATCTATAGGTAAACTGAACTAGTCAATGAGAGCTCAACTCACTCATTTCAGCTCTTGCAGTTATATGTCAATCTTAATGTGGGATGTAGACGCATTTTCATATGATTGTTATCAAGGGCATCAGGGCATCCACAGAAACCACAGGCCCAGGAAGACCTACAATGGCCCTATAAAGTTCTGAATGTGGAGTTCAAAATTTGGCCCAGCTTCTCCTCCCACTCTAGCATCCTCCACTTCACCCACCCACCTGTTACCCACACAACTGGCCAATCCCTGTCTATCTAAGCACTTACATGCTTCCATGCCCAGGCTGCTCCAACCACCTACAACGCCCTTTACTTACTCTTTTAACTTTTGAAATCTTAGTCCTTCTCATCGAACCAATTAGATAGGATTTCTCCTTTCTCTGGCTTTCTCAGCCCGTTGCTTTTACCACGAGCAAGACTCACAATTCATTCTGCCTTGCCGTTTGGTTAGTTGTTGGTACGTCCATCTCTCCCACCAGGTTACACATCCCTGAGGGTCAGGACTGTCTCTTAGGCAGCTATGATCCTTCTATGCCACCCCACCCTCAATCTCCTAGAACAGTCCCACTTTTAGCGAGAACACAAAGTTGGCGGGAATGAAATAGATTTAAGCCCAGCAGCTTCAGCCTTCATGTTCACATATCTGAGAAGCAGCCACATTCCCTATTCCATGTGGTAAATTTCCAGTCCCACAAAAAATCCTCACCATGGATTACCCCAAAAGAGCAGGCCCGCATAGGCCCACCTGCTCCCCAGGGGTAACCAGGGTGAGATGGAAGGTAAAAGAGACATAATTTATTTCCAGAGTCATTAAAAACACATACTGCAGATCTACCTAAAACCTAGTCCACAAAACTGAAGGCTAGGAACTGATTTAATTAATCCATGGAGACCCTAAGGATGAGAAGTTTGATACTCCTGGAAATTCTATGCCCTTTACAATTTTTGTCCCCAGGTAAGGATCCACATCCCTGGTCAGCACTACTCAGAGATGCCAAGAGGAAGCATCTTGCCTAGATGAAGCTTTCAACAATAATTCCCAGCAAAACTGTATCCCAGAAATCAGTCCTCTTAATAGTGCCAGATCCCAGGACAACTGTCCTTTGTCCTTTATTTCCTTGATCTTGTCTACTCACACATGTTTAACAATTCTATCTTTAATTTAGGAAATATTCTTTAATATTTTAATTTCATTATAATAATGGGTGCCATTTATTGAGCACTTACTATGAGTCAAGTAATATACTAAGTGCTTTATCTGCATTATCATTTTTATCCTTTATAGTTCTATATAATAGTATTATTTTACAGATGAGAGAGCTGAGTCTTAGAAAAGCTAAGTAACTTGCCCAAGTCAAATAGCCAGTTAAGAAGCAACGTCAAGATTCATTTGGATAGTATTCATCAGTGACACCATGCTTTGAAGTGCTTAAAGACAAAACATATTAAAACTTCTAAACTCTGTAAACTGCCAGATAGACAGATATACCACTCAGGAACCTAGAGTGTTCCTAGTAGTCTCAGGCTATCAGATACCTACACCTATGGACACAGCAAGCGCAATTTCATTGAAGATGTTTATTGATCACCTACTATGTGCAAAACGCTATGATAAATGACAAAAACAAAACAAAAATGAGCGAGAAATTGTCCCTACCCTTAAAGGATTTGCACACCACTGGGGCTATTTCTAAAAGGCAGCATGCAAAAAAATAAAAGAGGCAAAAGTGAGATCTATAGGAAAAGTGAGATGTGACCCATGTTTTCCCATTTTTGCCTGTAGGTCTATCCTGATGGTGCCCACATCAATTCTCTCTTTGGGGCAGTAGACACAGTGGTTAACAGAATATGCTTTAGACTCAAGCAGACCTGGGTTTGCATCTCAATGTGGCCACTTATTAGTTCTGTGACCCTGGGTAAGTTAATCTTGTCTGCAAAATGTGAATAATGATTACATAGAATGGGTTTGTAGTGATATGTGCCCTTATTTTTTTAAGTGTATTATGTTTCTTTTTTTTTTTTTTTTCTAAAAGAAGACAGAATCAGGTTCAGAAGGGGTTTACTCTATTGAGGCTATGTGACTTTGGTCAAGCTTCCTCAATTAGCATGAGTCATTCTCAACTAATAGTGGTCTAGTGAGGAAAAGCATAGTCCCATTTCCTGTCTCCAAACTCTGTCCACTCTCAATGGGTGTATCAGAATTATCCGTGGGTGTACTTCTAAATACACACGACCATTTCTCTACCCCAGATTCTGATCCCTGAGGAGTCATGGTGGTCAGGATTCTTTTGGTTGTCAGTTGCAGAAATCCAACTGAACTAGTTTAAACATAAAAATGCATCTAGCTTCAGAAAAACCTAGACCAGAAACTCAGGTGATATTTTCATTAGTCTGTTTTTCTCTGACTCTTGGCTCTATTTTCCTCCATGTTGACTTCTTCCTAAGGCAGTCTCTCCGTTCATGGTGAAATGACAGCCACCAGCAGCTCTGACATTGCCTCTTGCCAGTCTAGCCATGCCCAGTAACAAGACCTCTTTCTCAGTAGTTTTAGCACAGGTTGGAGGATGATGCTCAATGGCCAGAGTGCCCACCTGAAGTAATTGTTTTGGCTAAGGATAGAGTGCTCTGATTGGCTAAGCTTGGGACATGTGCCCACCCCTGGAACCCATGGATGAGAACCACGTGGAATGAAAGTGAGGTAAGGGTGATTCCCTAAAGTAAAATTAGAGTGCTGTTATAAAGGAGGAGAGGATGCCGCGTAGGCAAAACAACAACAGTCATCAGCAAGAGGTGTGGTCTCTACTGAGATCCTCTACTTAGAGAGATAGGGTAACCAGAGGAGAAGCCACGGCCTCAGATGTGTTTAGAATCCCTTCACTAAAAGGTTTCAAAGAGCGCTTCCAGCTCTTATTTTGTGAAACTTGACAAAACATAACCTCCCATCTTTGTCTATTATTCATGATGATTCACTGTTACAATTCCTATATACATTTTTAAATGGTGTTCTCTCAAATATTCTGTTTTAAAATATTTAAACGGATAACCTTTATTTTAAAAGGATGTTTTTCCAAGTGAAGTCAAGCTTCCAATTCTGATTTAGTGGCCACCCATGCCTAGGAGATGAGACCAAGCGTTCCTAGATCATTTTCTGTTCTCCTGGATGTGCTTCCATTTCAGATCAATCTCCATCTGGCGAGGACAGCTCTCTCCTTGCTCTAGTTACCTTGAGGTTGGCTTTGCAGATTAAAATCTTAGAGGCTCCTTGATGGCCCAGGACTTTCTCTGACTAAGCTTTCCCATAGGTATCTCGTCATCATCTGGAAATTATCATCGGCCAGTCTCAGCAGAGAACAGAATATAAAGTGCTGGCTTCTGTTAATAATGGTTCCCCAATCTGGATGTCCCCCAGAATCACCTAGAAAGCAAACTAACTATACAGATTCTGGGGCCCTCACCTCAGATCCTCTAAAACTGAGTCTTCAAAGACTGGGATCCAGGAATTTTTATTTTTAAACATCCCTTAGGTGATTCTGATGTTGATAGTTCATTACCAGTCCACTAACTGGGACTTGGGGTCCCCTACTCTAAATAACCACATTGGACTGACCAGCGGCATGTCAAGAGCACCAAGCCTATGGTTACAAAAGTTGGCCCCGAACTCTAGAACGTGCTAGCTTTAGGTATTACCCTGGGTGAGACATTTAAGTTTCTTTTGGCCTCAATTTCCTCTATAAATTATTGGAACTGGATCAGGTCATCCTGAAGGTCTTTCCAGCTCTGAAAATTCTATAGCTCTCTGTTATAATGGGGAAAAAAATTAGCTTGGAAGTTTGGAGATCTTGGCCCAGTTCCAGCACTTTTATATTTTTGTGACCTTGAGAAGTCATTTTCATTCCCTGGGCCACAATTTTCTTTCTTTAAAAATGAGTTTGTTGTAGTATATGAGTTCTTTATTTTTATAATTTAAAATAGCTCTAAGATAACAATTAAGCCTTAGATAATCCTTCAGGATAACCTGCTGAGATGTACAGTATGAATAAGCTGAGGATGATCACAGTTTCCTGTTGACTTGGATTTGCTGGGTTGAGGATCTGCATGCAGCATTTGGTATGTTGGTGTTTAATGGATATGACATTTCACTGCACCAAATGGGAATGGAATATTTTTAGCACAGAATTCATCAAGGTTTAGTAAAAAGGACGTGTTCTCTGAATGGAGTGAGAACAAGCAGAGATACTATTTTTAAAGACCAAAAATAAAGGCCCCTTCCCCTTCACTATCACAAAATAGTCATATGTGCACTTATTTTCACCACAAAGCTTGAAGAACTTACTCCTTTCTGTATCTCCTAAAAAGCAGTATTCCATCTAGTGCAATAACTCTGCCAGCTCACACACATTCCTCCTGTATTTATACTGCCTGTGAACTTATGTTAAATAGGCTAAAAACACTGTTAATCATTGAAAGCTACCACTTATTGAGCACTTACTCATGTGCTGAATGTTTTACATGTATTTAGTCATCCAAGCCTTGCAACAATCCTATTATCACTGTTTTCTAGAGAAGGAACTGAAGTTCAGAGAGGTTCAGAAGTCTACCTAAGGCGTATAGCTAGGAGACAGCAGAGCCCGGATTCAAATTCAGGTCTGTCTTTCACAGACATCGAAAACAAACTTGTGGTTACCAAAGGGGAGAGGGAAGCGGGGAGAGACAAATGAGGGGTATCGGATTAACAGATACAAACTACTGTATATAAAATAGATAATGAACAGTGATATACTATATAGCACAGGGAATTATGCCCATTATTTTGTAGTAACCTATAATGGAATATAATCTGCAAAAATACTGAATCACTATGCTGTACAAATGAAACGAATGCACTACTGTAAATCAGCTACACTTCAATTAAAAAATAGCTAGGTCTACAGATGAACTGGTTTGCAGGGCAGAAATTGAGACACAGATGTAGAGGACAAATGTATGGACACCAAGGGGGGAAAGTGGTGGTGGGGTGGGATGAATTGGGAGATTGGGATTGACATGTATACACTAATATGTATAAAATGGATAACTAATAAGAAACTGCTGTATAAAAAAATACATAAAATTTAAAAATTAAAAAAAAAAAATCTAGGTCTGTCTGAAATCAGAGCCCTAGTGATTGACCACTGTACTTGCATTGATTGTATCAGTCAGGATAGGCTGGGGTATATGCAATCCTTTGGTAGAGCTCAAATATTACTTGCCTAAAATAATAAAGACTTCTTTCTTATTCATGCTACTGAGAGCACTATTCCAAGTCATCATAATCTTCATATACTGATGCGTGAATTGATGGAATAGCCACTGCTTGGGACGTTACTATGTAACTGTATCACAGGGGAAAAAACCCCAACAAAGCATGCACTGGCTGCTACTATTATTTTTATTGGAATTCCTTTATTTGATTTTTAAAAACTATTTTCATATAATACTTGATAACCTTTTTAAAGAAAAGTTTTCCCAAAAATGGAGATTAAAGGTGACTAAGCTCCCTTACTGCCTGACCCCAGCAAACTCTTAGAGATGCCACTGTTGGTTTGATGAGGATTTTGCTGTCTCAGCCTCCTAATCTAAGGCCAATATGCCCTGTAGTCATCAATGATATGGGGCAGATGTTCATGCTTAAAATATTTACACTGGTGTGGGGGAAGAGTGCAGACCACTTTTAAATACACACATCTGCTAAAATGCTCTTCCATGGCAAACAAAAAAGGCTACGTAGTAGGTGGATCCTCCCAGAAGTACTTCCCAGATACTGCACTGCTAGCCTGCATTAGTGTGCTGGGAAGGGTCAGCGCAAGCCTCTGAAGAAGTCTACACTCTAAAATAAAACTTGACATGTATTAATGGTCCCTAATAACCCAGCATGTTGGGGTATCTAAACCTAGGCTCCTTTATTTCTAGGATACCCAATTTTATCCCCATCAGCATCTTTCTAAATCTTTTCCCCTTTGCTTTCTGTTTAAAGGGTCAACCTGATGCTGATATTTGAAATTTCTGCAATGCTCAGCTACCACTTCAAGGATGCTGTAGCAGATAAAGCATAACAATAACAATTATAATATTACTATGCTGTAGTGAGTAGCTTCGTGTTTAGAGGCCCCCAAATAGGAACTATCACAAAATGTGGGAGCAAGGTCAAGAGATATTACCGTCTGACAACAAATTGAATGAGAGGCAAGGCAGAGTTGATGAGCTCAGACATTTTCTGGTCATATATCAGGGCCCTTCCCAGAAATAACCCATTATTCTTTATGATGGGTGCCAGAATCATTCACATGGCTTGTGAGATAAACTCTACCCGGAAGCTGCAGCATGGCTTCATGCCATGCTCCTTCATAATAAGAGGGCTTGGTACCTGCTAAGCACAGACGAGGAAGGAGAGTTGGAGGGTAAGAATTGCAACCTTGGTGGGGAGGGGGATGTGACCCAATGGTTAACAGACAGAACAAGCCCACTGTGGTCAGCAGAGGGCAGCAGAACCAGACTGCCCTTGCAGGCGGCCCCAGAGACTGTGTGGCAGCTACTGTGGACATCTAAGCTCCAGGGGATCCGGTCCACGAAGGGTGGTCCCCGGAAAAGTTACAGCTAAAGTGGGAAAGGAGGTTTGGGGAAAGAGATTTCCTTTCCCGAGGCTGTTCTGGAAATTCCAAGAATGGAGTCCAGGGGCTACCAAGGTTCAAGAACTAGAATAATAATTAAATTTTTGCTGAATAAACTTTGCCAAGGTCCTGCTTCAGCCCGATGAGGAAGGCAGCAGAGGCCAGAGGAGGAATCTGAAACTGAGGAAGAATATTTAAATAGCATCTTGCTTTAGTATTGTAAACAGAATTTCTCAGTGGGAAAGCAGCACCCCAAATCTGTCCTTCTTCAAGGCAATGTTCTCCCCTGAAATCAGTACACTGGCCTGCCCCCTGAGAGACTGGATTAATCCTCCGAAGCCTGGTCATCCCAAGAGGAACCATGAGAACAGCAATTTGGATCATGCAAAGCTGAAGACTAGAACATAAACTCCTAATGACTCAGCCAAGATATAAGCAATTAATTAAATTCAACCTGAAACAACCACCCATCCTACCTAGCAGGTCTGAACAGACTAACCATTGCTTTGTCTGTGTCACCAATGTCCACCACCTCCACAACGAAGAGAGATAACATCTTTCCAATAGACCTCCTGCCCTCCATCTTCTTCTCCAGAAGGTGAGTTTTCTCACTCAGGTGATGGTGAGCATGGTGAGGGTCATGTACATATACAGGGGGCCTGCTTGGTTGCCTCCCTTTCTTCTTGGGTTAAGCCAGAGACGACTATGTGTAGTTGAATTTTACTGCCCTTAAATACAGCAAGACCCATCAAGCCCCGTGTGTGTAGGGTCAAGTACCAAGTACCACTCAGAGTTATTGCTAGTTGAGATGACTGTCCCAGTGGGTCAGGACAGTAAAGGAAATTTTTTTTTTTTTTTTTTTTTTTTTGCGGTACGCGGGCCTCTCACTGTTGTGGCCTCTCCCGTTGCGGAGCACAGGCTCCGGACTCGCAGGCTCAACGGCCATGGCTCACGGGCCCAGCCGCTCCACGGCATGTGGGATCTTCCCAGACCGGGGCACGAACCCGCGTCCCCTGCATCGGCAGGCGGACTCTCAACCACTGCGCCACCAGGGAAGCCCAAGGAAATTATTTTGATAACACTTTGTTATCAAAGATGTTAGTCTAACTAGGCACAGCTGTTGCTGTCAATGTATTCCCAGCCCTTCTCCTGGCTCTAAAGCTAAAGAAAATTCTGCCTTCTTCTACTCAATTTCTTCCTCTCCCCAAGTCCTCCTAGAGTCCTATTTTGGGGTCTCTCCTGAAGCAAACTGGGAGGAGAATAACACAAAGAAACTCACAGATTAGGCTGAAGAAGGGTGTTCGAATTTCGGTTTTGGAAGGGAGGGACCCAGAAGCAGCTGTGTAAGGGAAGTGGGTGGGAGAAAACATGGGGATTCTATGAAGTGTTTCTGTGGGTTACAGCCCTTTTGTGACATTAAAAAAAATGTTGCTTGCCTGTGTTCATTTGAAACAAGTCTTCCTTGAGAATGGGCCCTATGAATCATAGTATCAATAGAATTACAGGAGAAACTAACATAATTCTGCCTCTTCCTTTGAATGAGCATTTGCATAATCCAAGTAGGTTATTCTGAACCGCATGAGGAACACGGAAAATTACCCAACACACAGGATCTCAAGTTACCCCCAACCAAGCAAACCGGAAGACAAATACTTATCAAAACCCTGCTATTTCTGATCTTCCCTTCCTTGGTACCACACCTAAAGCTTTCTGGAATCATTTTTGCTGCTTTAAAGCTGTTGGAGACATTTCCACTCCATCTTGCTTCGAAAGTTTCTTTTTCTGGAGGCCTTTGGCTTTAATGTCTTGTTACTTGCCTCCGGCTGCCCTTTAAAACCTCTCACTGTGGGCTTCCCTGGTGGCGCAGTGGTTAAGAGTCCACCTGCCAATGCAGGGGACACGTGGTCGAGCCCTGGTCCGGGAAGATCCCACATGCCGCGGAGCAACTAAGCCTGTGTGCCACAACTACTGAGCCTGCGCTCTAGAGCCCGTGAGCCACAACTACTGAGCCCACATGTCACAGCTACTGAAGCCCGCGCATCTAGAGCCTGTGCTCCACAACAAGAGAAGCCACTGCAATGAGAAGCCTGCGCACCACAACGAACAGTAGCCCCCGCTCGCCTCAACTAGAGAAAGCCCACGCACAGCAACAAAGACCCAACACAGCCAAAAATAAATAAATAAAATAAATAAATTAAAAAAAAAAAACCTCTCACTGTGGCCTGGGCTGATGTTTCCTACCTTCATGTCTCCCCCACATGACAGAGCTGGTGTTCTTGGTTCAGTTCCTTTTTCTGTCCTAAAGGGACCCTTCTAGCTTCCAGAACTGAAGGCATTTAAAGAAGAAAACAGCCACAAGGCCCAAAGGCGCTTAGTTAACTAAGTGTTAAATATGGACTTAGGTTTTACACCAGAGTATGAGGCATAGGATCAGGAGTGGCTTTTCCTGCTAAAGAAGGAAAACGGAAAGAAGAGGTAACACCAGCTGGAGAAAGTCTCCTGGTTACAGATAGAAGAAAATGTTGGTATCTGAGCTGCTGGGGTTCTTTCTCCTACCATCTCCCTCTCTGTCTGATTTTTTTTTTTTTTCTTTCATCGAAAGAGGATAAGGGCAGAGATAACTAGGAAGAGTTGGAATTCACTGGGGAAATTACCTCACAAGCAGGCTATGGAAGAGGGCACCACAGAAACAGCTCCCCATGTAACCATGGTGATGAGCTGAGGCAGGAAGGGGTGGGGAGGGAGGGAGCAAAGAGCCAGTGCAGATAGAGGGCAGGAGGGGACGCAGGGAGGGGAGAAGACACCCAGGTCAAAGGGGTGAGTGACAGGAACTCTGAGTCTTTTAAGCTAAATTCAGGTTTTTAAAGGAAGAAAGAATTAATTTATGACTGCAATTAATTGAGAAGGCAGGATGCACATAATATCATGGGTTCTTTTTATGTTTAGACAGGGTTTTAAATGTTTCTTTGGAGTTTAGCTACTGTAACAAAGCAAGATTAGGAGTGAGCAGTGGAAAGCTGTGGTTAAATCAGGGGTGGGTGCCGGAAGGGTTGAAGAGGAAGGCAGACAGACCTAGAGCTACCTAGAAGCCCAGAGACCACGTGTCATCTCGCCTGAGCACAGCACCCGGCTGCCTCCTGGTGGTGGCTGTCTTATGGAAGATCCTCTCCCTGAGGCTGAAGCAGCAAAACCAAAGCCATCAGTGCAGGATGGCTAGGTTTAGCAAATAAAAATACAGGATGCCCAGTTAAAGGATTTTGAATGTCAGATAAATGGCGAATAATCTTTTAGTATGTTTGTGTTCCCTAATATTTTAGTGTGTTTGACAACCCTAAGAAGGGTGGCACCCACTGATTAAATATCTTCTTCTTGATCTCTCATCATCATGTATTTAAAAAAGGAAGGAGGGGGCTTCCCCGGTGGCACGGTGGTTGAGAGTCCGCCTGCCGATGCAGGGGACACGGGTTCATGCCCTGGTCCGGGAGGATCCCACATGCCGCGGAGCGGCTGGACCCGTGAGCCATGGCCACTGAGCCTGCGCGTCCGGAGCCTGTGCTCCACAACGGGAGAGGCCACAGCAGTGAGAGGCCCGTGTAACGCACACACACACACACACAAAAAAAAAAAAAAAAAAAAAGGAAGGAGGGAAGGAAGGAAGGGAGGAAGAGAAAATATGAACCCCAAATTGTTAGTTTCTCTCTAATTATCTATCCACACTCCATCCCTTCTTGCTCTTCTGTCTCTTCACCATCACATGACACTTCTTAACCAGTCCCCACAATATGTCTTCAAAAAATCAAATCAGAACAAAGCCACACACAATCAAACCAAACCTCTCCGGCTCCTACAAACTCAGAGTGTCTTTGCCTAGGCGCTAATAGTGTATTACAACACCCCATATAGCCTCACCCGTGAGCCTCTGAACCGACCTCACTACTTACCTTTCTTGCAGCTGCCAGATCTACACCTGCTGGTTGACCCCACCTCTGAGCTCCCTGCTTGCACTTTTCTCAGGCCCTTGTCTATGATTAGGACACAATTCTTAAGGTGTCGACTAGTTAAGTGACAGGTGTCAATAAATCCTGTAGTGGGGCTTCCCTGGTGGTGCAGTGGTTAAGAATCCGCCTGCCAATGCAGGGGACACTGGTTCGAGCCCTGGTCCAGGAAGGTCCTACATACCGTGGAGCAACTAAGCCCGTTCACCACAACTACTGAGCCTGCACTCTAGAGCCTGCGAGGCACAACTACTGATCCCACTCGCCACAATTACTGAAGCCCGTGCTCCACAACAAGTGAAGCCACCGCAATGAGAAGCCCGCACACCACAACAAAGAGTAGCCCCCGCTCGTCGCAACTAGAGAAAGCCCATGTGCAGCAATGAAGGCCCAATGCAGCCAAAAATAAATAAATAAAATTTAAAAAAAATCCTGTAACAGTAACATTTCAAAGAAATGTTTCATAAAAGAGATCGATGTCTGTGGTTCCGCGCATGGTGAGTGGTCCTGGTGTTCTTTGATGGATTTTTCTCACACATCCCACCGCAGGTCCCAGCCCCTAGCCCTAACCTAACACCACTATAGAAAAGACCAGAAGTAAGACAAGAAATTGGCTCACAGATCATCTTAAAACTTCAGTCAGATCATGTCGTTCTATTTAAAACCCTCCACTGCTCTCTCATTACATTGAGAATAAAATACAAAATGTTCACAATGGCCTGTAAAGTCTGTAGGATTTTCCTCCACCCACACATCTCACTCTTTTCCAAGCTCACTGCTGGCCAGTCACGTGGAAGCATTTTCTGTTCCTGGAAAATGCCAGGTCTTTTCACGCTGCAGGATCTTGCACTTGCTTTCCCTTCTGCCTAGAATGCTTCCCTCTGCCCAGATCTTTGGTTGGATAAATCATTCTGATCCTTCAGAATGCAGTTTTTGGGTGCTAAGAATATTCTATATTATATCTTCAGATTTGTATGCTTTGCTCTATGGATGTCATGTCTCAATAAAAGCTAAAATATAAAGTGGGCCACCTATAGTAGTTCACTACCACAACACCTTCTTTATTTACTTCTGGACAGTGATCACAATCCAATATTCATGTTGATGTGTTTGTTTAATGTTTGTCTTCCCCCCAGATCAGGAGTTGGCAAAATGATGGCCCACTGGCCAAATCCAGCCACCATCTGTTTTTGTAAATTAAGTTTTATTGGAACTCAGCCACTCCCATTCATTTAATGTCATCTAAGATGGCTTTTGTATTACAGTGGCAGAGCTGAGAAGTTGTGACAGAGATTGCATGGCTCCACAGAACCTAAAATGTTTACTATCTGCCCCTTTCCCAAAAAAGTTTGCCAACCCCTGCTCTAGACTGTAAGTTTCATGAAGGCAAGAACTGTATCAGTCTTCTCTATCTGTATTTTCAGGGTCCAAACTGTGCCCGACACAAACTCAATGAATGTTGGCTCCCACTGTGTCTCCTGCCAGCTGACCTCCAGTGCCATCTCTTAGTTTGCCCTTTCCCTCATTGGAGCCTGGCTCCTGGCCAGTTGCCCACAGATCATAGCTTCTTGCCACCTGCCTCCCTCCCAGTCCTGCCTCCCTGCTCTGTATCTCCAACCTGGTGTTACTTGTCCCCTGACGCTGAAAAGTGATCTGATCACAACAAATAATCCTATAACCCAAAAGCTTCCTCTGCTGTTTGTGGCCCATCAGAACTATGTTTTGTAATCAATCATTTTGTGGCATCCCAATCCATTCTCTATAATCACAGGAAGCACGCCTATTTAAATTTCAGTCTTCTATTATTCAGCTTTCTGGACAACATATTTACTTAGGTCTTTTTCTATTATAAAAATGATCCATCCAGGGCTTCCCTGGTGGCACAGTGGTTGAGAATCTGCCTGCCAATGCAGTGGATACGGGTTCGAGCCCTGGTCTGGGAAGATCCCACATGCCGCAGAGCAACTAGGCCCGTGCGCCACAACTACTGAGCCTGCGTGTCTGGAGCCTGTGCTCCGCAACAAGAGAGGCCGTGACAGTGAGAGGCCCGCGCACCGCGATGAAGAGTGGCCCCCACTTGCCACAACTAGAGAAAGCCCTCGCACAGAAACGAAGACCCAACACAGCCCCCCCCCCCAAAAAAAAGATCCATCCACATAACATGAAATTTTGGAAATAAAGAAGAAAATAAAAGGAAAAAATCACCAAGAGACAACCATTTTTAACACTTTGGTGTCATTTCTTTCCATTCTCCTTTTTATCTTTCTTTTTTTTTTTTTAAAGCACACTTGTATGAAACAAAAAATGGCTAACGGCAATTTTCTCTCTTGCATTCTGACAAGCATTTTTTAAATATTATACATTCTTTGTAAATTATTATTTTTAGAAGCTGCACAAAATTATATTGAGTGGATATATTTATGAAATATTTCCCTACTGTTGGGAAATATTTGTAATGTATCCAGATTTTTATAACCAAAGATAATTATGAACATCTTTTGTGCATGAAGCTTTTTTTCTTCCATTTGCATTACTTCCTCAAGTAAATTTCCAGAAGCAGAATGCCTGGATCAAAGGATATATATATTTTTTGAGTTCAGATACATATTGTCATTCTCACTTTTTAAAAGGCATGAAAACCTCTAGATAATGCCTCAAAGTAAATACACTCATGATACTATTTCCTGTGCTCTAAATCCATAAGAATGAGGGATAAGATGTCAAAATATATATTTATATGCTTCTCTCAAAATACAAGAGGAAGGGCTTCCCTGGTGGCACAGTGGTTGAGAGTCCGCCTGCCGATGCAGGGGACACGGTTTCATGCCCCAGTCCAGGAAGATCCCGCATGCCGCAGAGCGGCTGGGCCCGTGAGCCATGGCCGCTGAGCCTGCACGTCCGGAGCCTGTGCTCCGCAACGGGAGAGGCCACAACAGTGAGAGGCCCACGTACCGCAAAAAAAAAAAAAAAAAAAAAAACCAAGAGGAAGGTCTCAGCAGCTCAATATACAAATAAAACTTAAACAATAAGCAAAATGTTAAACCACAGGTGTAAGCAGCTGGAGCCAGGCAAGCAGGGCTGGAGTTAAATACCTTCCCGGACAGGCCTAAATACACCTTCTGTAATAGGAATCTGAGCTGGGCTTCCTACCCAAGAAGAGCGGGCAAGATAGCTCGACCCAGGCATGGAGAATTGTAGCAGAAATACACTACTTGCTCAGGGCCAGTGTCCACGGCAGAGTCCCTTCTGCTCTGTGCCATATGAACTGTGGAGAGTTGTCACTCCAGAAACGGGGAGCTCTGAACTGAGCTGCACACATATGACATGGGTTGAGTCTGGTTAACCCATGAGATGGAGGCTAAGGCAGCTAAGAAAATGCCTCACAGACAAGGGACATGTGAAAGAAAATTCCCATGCAAAATGAGCTTTCCAGGAAAGGTTTGAAAACACACTTAGCACAATGAGAAGTAGTCCCAAAGGAGAGATTTATATCCTGAGGTGACAGATACAAGAAGAATCTAAAAAGAACTTTGAAATGAATCTGTTTAAAATCTTCAAAAAATAAAAGAAGATAACATCAATAAAATCAGAATAGGAGATTATGAAACTGGAATAGGTAAATAATTTAAAAGAGCATTAAAAAATTATCCACCCCTCAACTTAAAAATAAAACCATCCCTTAAAGGAACTGTACTTCACGACATTGACAGAAGAGGGTGATCTTGAACTAGGAATGACAAATTACTCCAAATCCATAAGATAAAACAAAGCAGCATAAATCAACACAAAGCTACTCTAAGGGGAAAAAAATGAGAATAAAAAAATTATTTTTTGGCCCCGGCCTGCGAGAGCTTCGAGGGAAGCTAGGCGGCAGCGAGTAGCGGCGAAGTTGCTTCTGAGGGAGCCTAAGATGACCGGTTCTAACGAGTTCAAGCTGAACCAGCCACCCGAGGACGGCATCTCCTCGGTGAAGTTCAGTCCGAACACCTCCCAGTTCCTGTTGGTCTCCTCCTGGGACACGTCCGTGCGCCTTTACGATGTGCCGGCCAATTCCATGCGGCTCAAGTACCAGCACACCGGCGCCGTCCTGGACTGCACTTTCTACGATCCAACACATGCCTGGAGTGGGGGATTAGACCATCAATTGAAAATGCATGATTTGAACAGTGATCAAGAAAATCTTGTTGGAATCCATGATGCCCCTATCAGATGTGTTGAACACTGTCCAGAAGTGAATGTGATGGTTACTGGGAGTTGGGATCAGACAGTTAAATTGTGGGATCCCAGAACCCCTTGTAATGCTGGGACCTTCTCTCAGCCTGAAAAGGTGTATACCCTCTCAGTGTCCGGAGACCGGCTGATTGTGGGCACCGCAGGCCGCAGAGTGTTGGTGTGGGACTTACGGAACATGGGCTACGTGCAGCAGCGCCGGGAGTCCAGCCTCAAGTACCAGACTCGCTGCATACGAGCATTTCCAAACAAGCAGGGTTATGTATTAAGCTCTATTGAAGGCCGAGTGGCAGTTGAGTACTTGGATCCAAGCCCTGAGGTACAGAAGAAGAAGTATGCCTTCAAGTGTCACAGACTAAAAGAAAATAATATTGAGCAAATTTACCCAGTCAATGCCATTTCGTTTCACAACATCCACAATACCTTTGCCACAGGTGGTTCTGATGGATTTGTAAATATTTGGGATCCATTTAACAAAAAGCGACTGTGCCAGTTCCATCGGTACCCCACCAGCATTGCGTCACTCGCCTTCAGTAACGATGGGACTACACTTGCAATAGCATCATCGTATATGTATGAAATGGATGACACGGAACATCCCGAAGATGGTATCTTCATTCGCCAAGTGACAGATGCAGAAACAAAACCCAAGTCCACCTAATCATCTCGTGAAAGTGGTTTCTCTATGGAAAGCTTTGTTTTGCTTCCTACAATTACATGCTTATCCCCTAAGGGATGCGTTACAGTCATTGTGGACACGTTATTTAGTATGTGGATTTCTCTGTTTTCTGTCTTGCAAAAAACTTGTCTGTGTGCCCTTTCATACTGACTATGTGTAGGATGAGGAGTCTTTGTGTCCTTCTGCAGTAGTCTGAAGAATTGTTTTTCCCCCCAGCAAGCCCAGTTGCTGTGTATGAGCAGCTTGAGCTCTTTTTGTAAAATAACCTAAACCTGTTAATTCCATGCTGTCTAATAAATCAGAGATTCAGAACCCTTAAAAAATTATTTTTTAAAATTTTTAAATTTTATTTATTTATTTTTGACTGTGTTGGGTCTTCGTTGGTGGGCGCAGGCTTCCTCTAGTTGCAGTGAGCGGGGGCTACTCTTCATTGCCGTGTGAGGTCTTCTCATTGTGGTGGCTTCTCTTGTTGTGGAGCACGGGCTCTAGGCACACGGGCTTCATTAGTTGTGGCACGAGGGCTCAGTAGTTGTGGCGCACAGGCTTAGTTGCTCCACAGCATGAGGGATCTTCCTGGAGCAGGGCTTGAACCCATGTCCCCTGCACTGGCAGGCGGATTCTTAACCACTGCGCCACCAGGGAAGCCCCGAGAATAAAAAAATCTTAGCTGGAGAAAATTCTTACCAAAAAAACACAAAATTCCAAACAGATTAATATCACCAAACAAGCATTTGGAAATAGGAAAAGCCACTTTAAATTAAAAATTCAAAATCCAAGAACAGAAATGGACAAAGTGATAGGTAGATAGATAGATAAAGTGATTGAGCAATCAACTGAATGAACTTGGGGAAAAAAAGACAAAATTATTTTAGGAATGAAGGCTAAATTATAAGTATCCAACAGAGAATAGACTCAAATGAAATTTTAATAAAGAGTATTGAGGAGAGGCAGAAAAATAAACAAGAAAATAAAAACGAAATAAAGAACTAAAAGGATTCAGACAGAAAGTGGTTGAAATGGAAGACAAGAAAATTAAGGATACAAATCATTGGAACTCCTGAAAAAGACATGTAAAACAATGGAATACAGTTTATATTTAACCCTATAATTCAACATGGAGATCTACACCCTGTTCATGTACTGGAAGACTCAATATTGTTAAGATGTCAATTCTCCCCAGACTGAACTATAGACTTGTCTAGGAAATACTCCCTGTGTCTCCTTTACCTTTACACTCACTGACACTTCTGACATGAGATGTGTGGGTTTATTCCCACACTCACCCATTTTCCAACAGCAGCTGGATGCCCTACAGTTCAGTTCAATCTGACACTATGTACCTGGAGTGGGCATCAGATCCCCTAAGTTAAGGGCTCAGTCCCACAAGACTGTCCACACTTCAAATGCCAATCACAAGGCTCAGGTTGTCCCTGGTACTTCTGACTAAACAGCTATAAATCGAAGTTCCCACAACCACCTCCCTAGATTTAATAATTTGCTAGACCAGGTCACAGAACTCAGGGAAACATTTACTACTACATTTTCCAGTTTATTACGTAATAAAGGATATGGGACTTCCCTGGTAGTGCAGTGGTTAAGAATCCACCTGCCAGTGCAGGGGACACGGGTTCAGCCCTGGTCCGGGAAGATCCCACATGCCACAGAGCAACTAAGCCTGTGAGCCGCAACTACTGAGCCTGCGCCCTAGAGCCCGCGAGCCACAACTACTGAGCCCGTGTGCCACAGCTACTGAAGCCCGCTTGCCTAGAGCCCGTGCTCCACAGCAAGAGAAGCCACCGCAATGAGAAGCCCACGCACCGCAACGAAGAGCAGACCCCGCTCTCCTCAACTAGAGAAAGCCCGTGCACAGCAACGAAGACACAATGCAGTAAAATAATTAATTAATTAATTAATTTAAAAAAATGAATCTCAACTATTGCTTTACATTATATATAAAAATGTATTCAAAATGAATCATAAACCTAAACATAATACCTAAAGAAGTAAAATTTGTAGAAGAAAACATGTACCAGAAAATATCTGTGACCCTGGGGTAGACAAAGATTTCTTAGATTAGGCACAAAAAAGCACAAAATATAAAAGAAAGCTGATAAATTGGACTTTACCAAAATCATAAATTTCTGCTCTTTCAAGTACAGCATTAAAAAAAGAAATAGTCAAGCCATGTAATGGGAGAAAATATTCACAATACATACATAAGACCAAGGACTTTTATCCAGAATATGAAAAGAACTCTTATAACTCAATAATGAGAAGATAGACTACTTAACTTTAAAAATTGGAAAGGAAGATTGGGACGGAAGAATCTCAGGCAAGCTGTCGAGGAGTTTTCAAGCCAAAGTCACACTCCTTTTGATGGAATGGGCTTGCCTCAGTCCCTCTGCTGTGCTCAATCATTGGAGCAAGTAGCCTAGGGAAGCGGGACTCAGTGCACTGGTGGTGGAGATAGAGGGGCAGGAGTAGGGGCTGGCTTGCAATTTTGCTCTTCAGTAGGAAATCCAGTGGCACATTTTCACAGCCACCCCCTTCTCTGTCTCTACTTTCTGTTCTTCTGCCTTTGCTTTCCCAAGTATCATTTTTCTCTGAGCTTCTATTCCTCCTTTACAAAATCAGAGATATGATCATCAGATCTTAAGCATTCTCCTAACATCTGGCAAAGATGAGGAATTCCGGCTTTGTGACCCCCTGAAACTTTGCAGCAGAAAAACATTATTCTCACTGTTGTTAGGGCCACTCCTTTTCTCCAGCCCCACATCCCCTAGCATGGTGAGTCCCTACCTGTCTCAGGGAATTCTGCCCCATTCTTACACTGTAATAAGATGCTAGAATGCAGAAAATCCCACATTACACCATCAGCCAACTCTGTGTGTGTGTGTGTGTGTGTGTGTGTGTGTGTGTGTGTGTGTTTATTCTCACACAGTGTTAAGCTTTTAAATGTTTTAAGCATTTTTTTTTTTGGAAGACCTGGTGATTCTATCACAAACAGTTTTCTGGAGATTCCTCTGGCCTAGATGAGCTGTTAACCTTTTAAGTTGTTATGGGAACCAGTGTATTTTTTTAATAAATTTTTGATGTAAAGGAAAGAGAATCAGTGATGCTTATCTCAAAGGAAAACAAATGAGGTGTTGGAAGATACGAAAAAATTTAAAACCCTGAACATATCAAGTAATAAAAACAGCCTTTCCACCTTTACTCAAAACATATCAATGGAAAGCTCTCATATTAACACATTGAAGAAGAAAAACCATATGATCATCTCAATAGATGCAGAGAAAGCTTTCGACAAAATTCAACACCCATTTATGATAAAAACCCTCCAGAAAGTAGGCATAGAGGGAACTTTCCTCAACATAATAAAGGCCATATATGACAAACCCACAGCCAACATCGTCCTCAATGGTGAAAAACTGAAACCATTTCCACTAAGATCAGGAACAAGACAAGGCTGCCCACTCTCACCACTCTTATTCAACTTAGTTTTGGAAGTTTTAGCCACAGCAATCAGAGAAGAAAGGAAATAAAAGGAATCCAAATTGGAAAAGAAGAAGTAAAGCTGTCACTGTTTGCAGATGACATGATACTCTACATAGAGAATCCTAAAGATGCTACCAGAAAACTACTAGAGCTAATCAATGAATTTGGTAAAGTAGCAGGATACAAAATTAATGCACAGAAATCTCTGGCTTTCCTGTACACTAATGATGAAAAATCTGAAAGTGAAATCAAGAAAACACTCCCATTTACCATTGCAACAAAAAGAATAAAATATCTAGGAATAAACCTACCTAAGGAGACAAAAGACCTGTATGCAGAAAATTATAAGACACTGATGAAAGAAATTAAAGATGATACAAATAGATGGAGAGATATACCATGCTCCTGGATTGGAAGAATCAATATTGTGAAAATGACTCTACTACCCAAAGCAATCTACAGATTCAATGCAATCCCTATCAAACTACCACTGGCATTTTTCACAGAACTAGAACAAAAAATTTCAAAATTTGTTTGGAAAAACAAAAGACCCTGAATAGCCAAAGCAATCTTGAGAACGAAAAACGGAGCTGGAGGCATCAGGCTCCCTGACTTCAGACTATACTACAAAGCTACAGTAATCAAGACAGTGTGGTACTGGCACAAAAACAGAAAGGTAGATCAATGGAACAGGATAGAAAGCCCAGAGATAAACCCACGCACATATGGTCAACTTATCTTTGATAAAGGAGGCAGGAATGTACAGTGGAGAAAGGACAGCCTCTTCAATAAGTGGTGCTGGGAAAACTGGACAGGGACATGTAAAAGTATGAGATTAGATCATTCCCTAACACCATACACAAAAATAAGCTCAAAATGGATTAAAGACCTAAATGTAAGGCCAGAAACTATCAAACTCTTAGAGGAAAACATAGGCAGAACACTCTATGACATAAATCACAGCACGATCCTTTTGGACCCACCCCCTAGAGAAATGGAAATAAAAACAAAGATAAACAAATGGGACCTAATGAAACTTCAAAGCTTTTGCACAGCAAAGGAAACCATAAACAAGACCAAAAGACAACCCTCAGAATGGGAGAAAATATTTGCAAATGAAGCAACTGACAAAGGATTAATCTCCAAAATTTATAAGCAGCTCATGCAGCTCAATAGCAAAAAAACAAACAACCCAATCCAAAAATGGGCAGAAGACTTAAATAGGCATTTCTCCAAAGAAGATATACAGACTGCCAACAAACACATGAAAGAATGCTCAACATCATTAATCATTAGAGAAATGCAAATCAAAACTACAATGAGATATCATCTCACACCAGTCAGAATGGCCATCATCAAGAAATCTAGAAACAATAAATGCTGGAGAGGGTGTGGAGAAAAGGGAACACTCTTGCACTGCTGGTGGGAATGTGAATTGGTACAGCCACTATGGAGAACAGTATGGAGGTTCCTTAAAAAACTAAAAATAGAACTACCATATGACCCAGCAATCCCACTACTAGGCATATACCCTGAGAAAACCATAATTCAAAAAGAGTCATGTACCAAAATGTTCATTGCAGCTCTATTCACAATAGCCCGGAGATGGAAACAACCTAAGTGTCCATCATCGGATGAATGGATAAAGAAGATGTGGCACATATATACAATGGAATATTACTCAGCCATAAAAAGAAACGAAACTGAGCTATTTGTAATGAGGTGGATAGACCTAGAGTCTGTCATACAGAGTGAAGTAAGTCAGAAAGAGAAAGACAAATACCGTATGCTAACACATATATACGGAATTAAAAAAAAAAAAAGTCATGAAGGACCTAGGGGCAAAACGGGAATAAAGACACAGACCTACTTGAGAATGGACTTGAGGATATGGGGAGGGGGAAGGGTAAGCTGTGACAAAGCGAAAGAGAGGCATGGACATATATACAGTACCAAACGTAAGGTAGATAGATAGTGGGAAGCAGCCACAGAGCACAGGGAGATCAGCTCGGTGCTTTGTGACCGCCTGGAGGGGTGGGATGGGGAGGGTGGGAGGGAGGGAGATGCATGAGGGAAGGGATGTGGGAACAGATGTATATGTATGACTGATTCACTTTGTTATAAAGCAGAAACTAATTAAAAAATTAAAAAAAAAAAAAACTAAAAATAGAACTACCATATGACCCAGCAATCCCACTACTAGGCATATACCCTGAGAAAACCATAATTCAAAAAGAGTCATGTACCAAAATGTTCATTGCAGCTCTATTCACAATAGCCCGGAGATGGAAACAACCTAAGTGTCCATCATCGGATGAATGGATAAAGAAGATGTGGCACATATATACAGTGGAATATTACTCAGCCATAAAAAGAAATGAAACTGAGCTATTTGTAATGAGGTGGATAGACCTAGAGTCTGTCATACAGAGTGAAGTAAGTCAGAAAGAGAAAGACAAATACCGTATGTTAACACATATATATGGAATTTAAGAAAAAAAAATGTCATGAAGAACCTAGGGGTAAAACAGGAATAAAGACACAGACCTACTTGAGAATGGACTTGAGGATATGGGGAGGGGGAAGGGTAAGCTGTGACAAAGCGAAAGAGAGGCATGGACATATATACAGTACCAAACGTAAGGTAGATAGATAGTGGGAAGCAGCCGCATAGCACAGGGAGATCAGCTCGGTGCTTTGTGACCGCCTGGAGGGGTGGGATAGGGAGGGTGGGAGGGAGGGAGACGCAAGAGGGAAGGGATGTGGGAACGGATGTATATGTATGACTGATTCACTTTGTTATAAAGCAGAAACTAATAAAAAAAAAAACAATTCCACAATTTGGGGAATAAGAGCCCTTATTTCTATGGATAAGGTCAATTCATACTTGTTGGATGAATGAATGAATGCAGAATGGGAGACAAGGTGACCCTAGCATTGTATTGGGTAAACAGGTCATGCTTTACTACTTGCATGGATTCTAGGAATTAAAGGGGTTCATCACCTGATGATTAGCCACTGATCCCAGCTTTTCATCAGCTCTGTTTCTTAAACCTGGAGAAATTTCACTGTGAATCACTCATTCACTTCTCAGAATTATATTTTCTGTGCTGTGGAAGTCCGAAAGTTAGTATCTACAAAAATATCACCCTGTGAAGTAGTTCAAAAAAGCCAATGATAATATGTGGCTGTAGGACACAAGTCTCCTTTCGAACAAATGTAACCACTGTATCCAGGTATTGCAGCCTCTCAAGCATAAAATAAGATCACATTAATTTTTCATGCCCGCATTTTAATGGCTGGAACCACTGAGCTCCTTGCTAGATTCTTAGGCTCTTGCAGTGGACACAGGGATGGTGAATCCCCAGGTCTCTGTTCAAGGAAGGACTTGCCCAGCTGATGGGAGTGCTGTCAGCAGAGAACCTTCAGCTGTCAGCCCCTTCAGGGTCAGCCTCATACTTATACAGATGGTCCCTGACTTAGAATGGTCAGGCTTAGAATGGCTACAGAGAGCTCCTTTGCCTAAGGTTACACCCTTCCTGGGGCAGCTTATACCTAATGATGGATGGGAGCCGGGCTATGTAGTCCCAGCCATTTCAGCCCAACATGGGACAACTCAGATGCGTTGGGTTGCCTGTAGGGTTAGTGGAGGCTGGTGGACCTACATATTAGTCCACCTTCTCTCTCAGCCCAGCCCAGCTTCCTTCCCCTTCCTGCCACATGTGTTGATCTCAAGGGTGCTTCCTGTAAACATCCTGCACACTAAACTCCATCTCAGAATGTGCTTGTGGAGGACCCAACCTGCAACAACTCCTGCCCACTGCCACCTAGCACTGTCAGATAAAATATGGAACTCCCAGTTAAATGTGAATTTCAGATAAACAATGGATAACTTTTTAGTACAGATCTTCCTCGGCTTATGATGGGGTTACATCCAGATAAACCCATCATAAGTTGAAAATGTCGTAAGTCAAAAATGCATTTAATACACCTAACCTACCAAACGTCATAGCCTAGCCTAGCCTATGTTAAACATTCTCAGAACACTTACATAAGCTGAACGTTGAGCACAATCATCTAACACAAAGCTATTTTATACTATAGTGCTGAAGGTCTCATGAAATGTCTTGAATAGTGTACTGAAAGTGAAAAACAGAATGGTTGTAAGTGTATTGGTGGCTTACCCTTATGATCATGTGGCTGCCTGGAAGCTGCCACTGGCCAGTATCACTATAGTATCATACAGCATATTGTGAGTACAGAAAAAAGTCAAAATTCAGAATTCTAAGTACAGTTTCTACTGAATGCATATTGCTTTCACAACACTGTAAAGTAAAAAAAAGTAAGGCAGAAAGAGAAAAACAAATATCGTATATTAACACATATATGTGGAATCTAGAAAAGTGGTACAGATGAACCTATTTGCAAAGCAGAAATAGAGACACAGATGTAGAGAACAAATGTACGGACACCAAGGGGGGAAAGGGGGGGTGGGATAAATTGGGAGACTGGGATTGACATATATACACTACTATGTATAAAATAGATAACTAATGAGAACCTGCTGTTCTCAAGCACAAGGAACACTCAGTGCTCTGTGGTGACCTCAGTGGGAAGGCAACCCCAAAAAAGAGGGGATATGTGTATACATATAGCTGACTTGATTCACCGTACAGCAGAAACTAACACAACATTGTAAAGCAACTCTACCCAATTAAAAAAAAATTGTTTAAGTTGAACCATTCTAAGTCAGGGACCATCTGTATAAGTATGTCTCAAATATTGTTTTGGCTCTATTCCCTATGCCTAGTATGGTGCTTGGCTTAGATAAATGTTTGTTGGATGAATGAGAATGTTAGGACCTTATTAGAAAATAGAATGCCCTGTTATACAAGGAAGAAGACAGAGGTGGGCAATGGTCTCCTACTTTCCATTATGCGAGCACTTCTCAAAAGGTCCACAGATAAGCAACATCCCCACTACCTGAGGATGCTGGTTACAAATGCAGATTCCTGGGCCCCACCAGCTTTAGTGAAGGAGGACCTCTGGGGCTGATCCCTAGAAATCTGCATTTGTAGCAAGCTACCTGGAAGATTCTTCTGTCCCCTAAGGTTTGAGAAACTTCTACACTGAGAATGGTGGCCTTGAACTAGAAAAAACAGTTTTATCCAAATTGAGCAGGCCTCTCTCTGTGGTCACCAAAGAACTGTAGAGAACAAGGGACGAGCCCTGTCTCCTTCCCTTCCTCTTGAGTCTCCTTTGGATAGAAAGTAAGTTCTTGGACCAGACTGATCGTCGTAATCTCTGGGAGAAGAGTTGTATAAGATTTCAGATCTACTAAATCAGAGGCTCCGAGGGTAATATGCTGAGCATGGGAGGGCCTCAGAGAAGCCAGAGTGGCTGGGAAAGGTATTAGGGGAGAGATGCTTTGAACGACAGGCAGGATTGCACGGGCATATTGGAAAAGTTTTAGTATTCCAGAATTATAGACTCCACAGGCTTAGAACAGGAGAAGCATGGCCGGAGGAGACACTCACTGTTAGAAAGTGCCTGAATCTCAGTGACACGTTGCTTCAGGATCTGGGTGGCAACTTCAGGACCATTCCTCTCTAGCTCCAAACACAGTTTCAAGTTTCTGCTGTCAGATGTCCCTCTGGAAATAAGCAGAGGAATCTTCCTACAAGGTTTACTCAGATCTCAAATGTGTCAACACAAAAACTAAATGATCGGGCTTCCTTGGTGGTGCAGTGGTTGAGAGTCTGCCTGCCGATGCACGGTACACGGGTTCGTGCCCTGGTCCAGGAAGATCCCACATGCCGTGGAGCGGCTGTGCCCGTGAGCCATGGCCGCTGAGCCTGCGCGTCCGGAGCCTGTGCTCCGCAACGGGAGAAGCCACAACAGTGAGAGGCCCACGTACCGCAAAAAAAAACCCCAAAAAACTAGATGATCATCTGCCAGGAGTTCCCAGATTGGTGCCCCAGTCGTCTGGACCCTGAAGTCCAAAACCTCATGTTCAAATTTCATACCTTTGAGCAAGTCCTCCTCACTCAACATTCTACTCTCTTCCCCACGGATGAAGGTGCGAAGGTGCATGGAATGGGTGAGTGGTTTTCCCCAGATGCCAAACAATATCATAAAATTTTCCTCTCCCTCCCGTTTTATCATTTAAGGAACAACAGGATTTATGAGTAAGAGGCATCTAGGCATTTGGTATTTGTGCAAGGTGATTTGGGGCTGATGAAGAACATGTGACCTCCATGGAGGGGTGAGGTGGGGGAGTCACTCTCAGCACACACCTGGCTAGAGCAGCAGGTGCATGTGGGGAAGAGTGAAGAATAAGTTTGGATCATTGATAGCAATTTACCAGCCTTGGTATGCTAAGAGGGACAGTTCATCTTCTCAGCCCATCTTTCTAGACCAATGTTATTGCAAGTCTCAGCTCACACTGTCACCTCCACAAAGAAGCCATCCCTAAGCACCTATTTTATTTTTAATTTTCTTAACATTTATTTATTTATTTGGCTGTGCCAGGTCTTAGTTGCGGCACTCGAGGTCTTCGCTGTGGCATGCGGGATCTTAGTTGCGGCATGTGGGATCTAGTTCCCTGACCAGGGATCGAACCCGGGCCCCCTGCATTGGGAGCACAGAGCCTTAACCACTGGACCACCAGGGAAGTCCTGCTAAGCACCAGTTTTAAAATTGCTCCCTCCCCACTCTGACACTCTCCATCACATTACACTGTTTCATCTTGTTTAGTGTGCTGCTCATATATTTAGAATTATGTTGCTTTTTACTTATTTACTTGTTTGCTATCTTTGCCTTCACAAGAATGTAAATTCCATGAGAACTGTCTGTCAGTTTTGTCCACAGCTGTAATCCCTCGCCTAGCATTATTCCTTGCATTCCTTAAGTACGCCATAAAATGGTGGTTGACTGGATGAATGAACTTACATTTTTTTCATTGAACATGATGAATATTTGTTAATCCATAACAGAAACGTAAGCACAAATGCTATGATGATAGAAGTATCTATGCCATAGGGACCCTTAGTTTGCACTGTTCCTTGGGGCTCATGTGGACTGTTTTGTTAATTCTGAACTACATTTGAAAAGCCACTGACAAGTTCTGTGGAGAAAAAGACAAAAGTTGAGCATTGCAAAGTCTTTACCAAATTGTTGCACAGGGTTTTATGATTTGACATTTAGGGGGAAATCAGCAAGTCAGCTTATACTCAACAGAAATTCAAGAGGTGACAGGTAATAATTACTCATGAACATTACATTTGAAAGCCTTTAGCATGAAAAAAAATCTTTAGATAGATGCATGTATTTCTCTTAAATTTTATCTCAGAAAAAGTATACTTTAATGAGTCTTTAATGAATAAAAACTCATTTTTAAAACTAAATAAAACTTGCCACAATCTGCATGTTCAATGAAGTATTTTGTTAAAATTTACGTGGAGAAGAAATCAAATTCAATTAATCACTAAGAAGTCAGAGTTCAGTCAATGATAAAAGACCTAGAAACTAGAATCATAAAAGCTCCCAGGTGTCAATGAAGTTGCATACCACTTCCTAACAGATAAGATTATAATATTCAAAATTGTAGTTATCTGCATCTCTAGGTCTAATTCTCCTGTTTTGAATGTCACAAAAGGTCATTTCTTCGAATCTCCAAAGAGCAGAATTTTTCTAAAAATAGGCAAATAGCACCTGTACATCCTTTACCCTTCCAAAGTCTATGCATCTATAATTATGCCCTGCTTTTTAGAAGGAGACAGCTAAATTATCTGTGCCTTTTAAAGAAATGTTCAGGAATTTGGTTAAGGTTGTCAAATTTATAAGATGATTAACTAGCTTAAAGCAGGCTATTTAGGTTTCTACTATTGATGTTAAAACATTTGTCTTTGTTCATTTATTTTTCATTCCTTTCCTTCTAATGTTATTTGAGTTACGGGTCTTTGTCCATCACTAGATAATGTGCGTCAATTTCAGAGCCTCTGTTGCTTACAGAACTTAGCACAACTCATTCATTCAACAAATAATTTTAAGTGCCTGTTACGATCTAGATACTGCAGAAATAGCAGTAAACAGAGACACCTGCCTTCTTGGAGCCTGTATTTTAGTGGTGAAGACAGACAATGAATAAGTAAAATGTGTACTCTTGCTAGATTGTGATGGGTGCTAAGGAGAAAGCTAAGCAGAGAAGGGTACATGGGAAATCTGTGCATGGGGGGAGGGAAGCCGGAAAAGGCCTCAAGGAGAGACACCATTTGAGTAAAGTTGGGAAGCAAGTAGGGGCACACCAGGCAGATAGAAAGCACTCATGTATTGAGTAACTGAACCATGGTCAATTAGTTTCTCAGCTCTCACTATGTTTGGGATGTCTCTTCCACTGAGGGGCTGGTGTGTTTATATTGTAGAAATCTTGTCCTTTCTCATAACTCTTGAATGATGTCCTTATTCACAGCCAAAAATAGCAATCCCAGATCAGCTGATATGCATATTTATGTCCCCAAGAATAAATGACTCTGCACTGTCAAAAACTGGCTGGGAAGCCAGCTGGCTGGATATGTAGAGGGTAACGTAGTAGCCTGCATTTGTGGGAATTAAGCAACACCACCTGCAGCTGTGTGGATGTGGCACAGTATGAAATGGAAGGGATCAAAGAATTCCAAAGAGAAAGCAGAAGGCAGAGGTCTTGCTATTGGGAGTTAAGGTTTTACACACAAAAATGGCGTCAGGGAGGGAGAAATTTCCTCCTCGATCCCTCTTGAGTTCTTGTGGCTGGGCTAATAATAAAATTAACAGACAGATGAACAGGAACAAAAGAAACAGATTTTAATCCTGTGCCCAGAGGTCTCATAGAAATGGGACCTAAGAAGTGGCCAAAGCAGGCAGCTTTTTATACTTTTTAGACAAAGAAACAAATTTATGAGGAATTGACAGGACAAAGAAACTTGGGTTTTGGGTGCTCAATTAGTGAAGAATCTAAACAGAGTTTGGGCTTAGGGTAGTAAATTAAAGAAGTAACAAGGTTTATTTATCTGGGCTTCTCAGCCCCAAATTCCTTAAGGGTGTCCTTCTACCTCCAGATGCAGGGAGGGCGCCTTTCACGTGAGAGATTTATTTCCTGCTTTTAGGGCGGCAAAGAGGAGGAGTAGAGTGTCCCTCTTGCACTGGCCATTTCTTAAGTAACTTTCATGCAAAATAATCAATGTGCCATTGAGGCACATTTTGGGGTGGCTGATCCTGGGTTCCAACAATAGCAATAAAACTCTGAACTGTAAACTAGTTTCTACTTCTGGCATGTACATCTGTGGACTTTTCTCCAGCCTTATCTATTGGTCGTACCCAAGCAGCATGTTATTCTTGGTACAAACTACCACCACCAGGAACTGAATGCCCTCTTAGCTCTCTGTGCCTTTGCACATGCTCTGTACTCCTGACCCTTAGCCTTCCAAGACTCAAGTCAAAATTTCACCTTTTCTGTCAAAACCCAATGAACCATAACTTAAACTCGGTGCATATCACTGTAGGTGAATTATATCTCAAAAAAATAAAAGAAAAAAACTTCATCTCCTCTGAGAAGCCTTCCTGGCACAACCTCCCATTCCCCCCAACCTTCCCCCCACCAGCAGGTTTGGCCATGACGCCTGGCAGTTCCAGAGACTGGGAGTGAGCTTCCTAGTGAGCCCAGGAGCCAAAGGAGGGGATGTTAGTGCACCTGGTAATGATCCAGGTGGATTATTGCTTTCTTTGCCTATTCCACATTCCTCCTCCTTTATCCTTTCAGCTGCAGACAGATACTTTCTGCCTCCTAGGGTTTTGTTCACTGTCGAATTATTGAGTAAAGATGCATTTTAATATTTCCCCCATTTTTGCTAACTTCTAGGAACACTAATTCAAACTTTACATCATAATTCAGACTTGTCCCATCCATCCATCTGTTAGAGGTCAAAGCATAGTTATACAGGTTTTTGAGACAGAGGGCTGTATGTTAAATGACGTAGATAGTTTGCACACCCAGATCTGTAAGTACAACGTGGTGAGTCATCGTGACCCCTTCTAAGATCAAGAAGGAATGTTATCTTTTAAGAAGTTGTCCTGTTGGTGCTAGGAGAATGTTGTTCTTTATGGCTGAGCAGGTATTTCTGCTGTTGGGGGAGGTTTGGTCCATGCATAATGCAGATACACAATGCACAGTAGAGGCGGGAGGGGAGGCGAAAGGGCAGAGAAAAAAGAATTAGGCTTAAATTTTTCTTGTCTTGCTAGAAAATATGAATTTTATTTCATACTTCCTTCCTTTGCTCCAACCAGACCTTTTTGCTGTTCTGTGAACACACCTAACACACTTGCACCTCCCTCTGTCCAAGCACCCTTCCCCCTACATCTGCAAGGCTCACGTATCTACTTCTCAACCAAACACCCTATCTAAAATGCAAAGCCCCCCTGATGGCGCAGTGGTTGAGGGTCCGCCTGCCGATGCAGGGGACATGGATTCGTGCCCCGGTGCGGGAAGATCCCACATGCCGTGGAGCGGCTGGGCCCGTGAACCATGGCCGCTGAGCCTGCACATCCGGAGCCTGCGTGTCCGGAGCCTGTGCTCCTCAACGGGAGAGGCCACAACAGTGAGAGGCCTGCGTACTGAAAAAAAAAAAAAATGCAAAGTCCACCCCCAGCAGGTCCAAGTCCCTTCACCTTGCTCTAAAGCACATATCATGTTTTATCATTCTCCATAATTTACTTATTTGTGTTCATTATCTCCTTCACTAGCTTGTAAGCATCAGAAAAGGAAGGATATTTTCTGTTTTAATCACTGAATAGCCTGCATCAGTGCCTAGCACACTGAAGGTGCTCAGTCAGTATGTATTAAATGAGACGATACTGGCATTAGCAGCCCTAGGAAAGTTTATCTAAGGCCCCGCAAGTGAGAAAGCACAGAACTACCTCTCAGACTTTTAATTATTAAGCTGCACAAGTGTAAAAAACTCATTTTCATTTTACCCTTCAGTCAACAAAGCGATAAAGGTCCTTGAACTTGCTTAATGAGTGCATGAGAATGATGGCTAATTAATGTGAAGCAGCCTAGCTGCTCTGCCAGTTAGCTGCTAGGATCACCTGAAGAGCTCCTCAGAAATGGAAGAGGCCTCTCTCTGGCCCCTGCATATATGCCCCAATGTCTGCACAAGCCCAGAGGAGTATCTAAGGTGAAAGGAGAACGGAGACAGCCTCTATCTCGGGGTCTTTGACAGTTTCTGATTGTTCTTCTTGCCTATAGGAAGCCTGGGACTTTGTTCCTACTTTCCCAACCTGGGACCCTCATCCTGGACCCTGGTTTCTGGGATTCCTCAAAGACTGATCCTAGAGCTATTTAATTAGAACATCCAGGCTCATGGGATAACTGGGGCTGTTTCTTGCTCTCTGGAATCTTTCCTAGCCTGGCTTTTCCTGGCTGAATGCTACTCAATCTCTCTCTCTTTCTCTCTCTCCCTCTCTCTCTTTCTATTTACATTAACTGATGTTCTGGCCACAAATTGAGAACAGGTTTTACCCATCAGACTGGGTCTGAATCCAGCTGAGCCACTTACAGGCTGATTGACTTTGAATATGTTTCTCAACCTTTGAGAGCACTGAATTTTACCTGAGCCCTGAGAAAACATGGAAGGCTAAGAAGTCCCCCGCCATCCCTTTGTACTCCAAAATCCCTCCAACCTTTTTGTATTCCAGGAAATGGCTATCTCAGACAGGACAACCTGACCTTGCAGCTTCCAAGACCTATCTCCACCCTTTCCAGGATTCCCGAGAGGCATTCCCTTATTTATCTGCTTCTATAAAACTCCAGGCCCCTTCCCTTTATTGAGATCATCCGTGTTAATGAACCTTCTCCCTCTTGCAGTAGCCTGGGTAAAACTAGCTCCTTAATTGTCCACTACATTTTGTCTTTCATACTTTTTTTTTTTTTTTTTTTGCTGTACGTGGGCCCCTCACTGCCGTGGCCTCTCCCGTTACAGAGCACAGGCTCCGGACGCACAGGCCCAGCGGCCATGGCTCGCAGGCCCAGCGGCCATGTCTCACGGGCCCAGCCACTCCGCGGCATGTGGGATCCTCCCGGACCAGGGCACGAACCCGTGTCCCCTGCATCGGCAGGTGGACTCCCAACCACTGCGCCACCAGGGAAGCCCTGTCTTTCATACTTTTAAGCCTCGATTTCCCATCTATAAAAGGAGATCATCATAACTACTTCTTAGACTCGGTTGAGGATTGAATGAAATTATGTATGTAAAGTTTAGTAAGCTCTCAACAAATATTTTGATGGGATTATTATTCCTGTTAATTCCCTCCAGCCCAGTTCTACCAGGCCTTGGTCCTTAGGTTTTCAATTAAAACTTGCTATCACTACACATTTTCTGTTATTGACAATATTTTTCTAGAAGATTTTTTCTAGAATAAGATTTTGAGGGGTTTGGCCATGTCTAGCCCTAATCAGTCACTGTCAACCATCAAACACATCCTTAAAGAATGTCCCAAAGGCTGACTGAAAACAGCATCTCAGGGCTCCCCCTGCATTCAGAAATGGAGTTCTGAACCACTTCCCCAACCTGCCCCACATTTGTTCTCCAAGATCTGGCCTTGCTTCTCCCTTCACATTTCATTCTTGGTGTTTTTTCCTGCAATGAGCGCTGCGTCTCAACTATTCAGCTACATGCTTCTGGGTCCTACTGGTGGTAGAGTAGGGGACTACTTCACTCAGGGGAGAGCTAGGGCTAATCACTCCTTCGCTGTGCTTCTGACAGATGTTATGCAGATAAGTCTCTCAGGTAGTAAGAGTTGTCTCTGGGAGTCGCTCTCTTCCTGGTATGGAGACATCTTTATATGGAATATATATATAAATGTAGATTTCCTTTACAAAAGAAGAAATTTATACTCTATTTTTAGGCAGTTAAAGGGAAGTAAAGAGCTCTTCCTGTGTATGCTGGTTCTCAATGGCCTTTAGCTCAAGATAATCCATACCCTAGAGAGACATATTTTGGAATGGCATATTCTGATCCCCTTCATATGTTATTGCAGGGTTTGATCCCCATCAGTTGTAGTTCTTTGAAAGTGTGCAGTGTCTGAAGAATTATCCAAAGAACCCTATGTCTGCCCAGGCTAATACATTTTAAATTGATTTAAATATTCATCCATTTCCCTTTTGCTTTCATTTTATTAGGATAATGAGAGCTGCAGAGATGTTTTAAAATAGAAGTCATTTAAAATTCCTTCTGTATATTTGAGCCTAATCAACTGAGTTCTCACTACTATAACTAGCATGGAATGCTTCACAAATTTGGAGATCAAACATGATCACATCTCTACCACTTTTCTAATTATTTGCTTGAGGCCCCATCTGCCTTACTAGCAAGAAGCACGGTACCTCCTACCCTAAATTATCTAAGAACCGTGGGGGAGAGTGGTGAGTAGGGGTGGGGGCATCTCACTTTAGCCAAAAAGGAAGTCCATGTAACTTCCACACTCTAATCATGCTTTTTTATTTTCATTTCCAAATGCTTTGACATCTTGGGACCTTGCTGACCCTGGATGGCTGTCCCTCCAAGGGCTAGCCAATTCCTAGAGACAGTAAAGACTAGCTGGGATTAGTACTTTTCATATGCCAACTAACCAATCCAGAGCCTACCCCCTCCCACCTACTCTATCAGGCTCTCATCCTCAGGGCCACTATTCATTCCCCTGCCCTAATCACCCCAGGGCCAGTACTAGACAACTAGAGACAGCTCCTACACCCAGAGACCATTGAAATTATTCAACTAGCCAATCTTCAGCCTGCTTACACTGCCTTGTCTATTTCTTTCCACAGAAACCACAATAAAGCCTCTTGCCCACATTTTTCTCAAGTTCCTTTTTCTTCTAACCAATGCTGGTACTTCCCCACCACTATGGTAAGCCATCCCCACTCCTCTTGGGAACTGTGCATAATAATCGTTTTATCAGCAATCCTCTCCTGACCTGTTGGCCTCCCCATTCCTGAACAATAATAAAATTTATATTTTAAAACCATCCCAGAATCTAGTGAGTCCAGCAAGCTATGGCTTTTCACTGTCAAGGGCATCAGCATTGAAAATAGGTCTTATAAAGTCCAAGAGGTCATACTGGTCTCCCACTGCCATGATGACAATGTGCTCCAGATCTCAACCAAGACTTCAGGAGGTCCTGGAGGCAGAGTCCCGCTCAGCCGAGGATGCCCCACATCTGGGATTCCAAGAGGGCTGATGCTCAGTGTTCTCACATATCCAGGCACCTCCTGGGGGGAAGTCAACCTGTAGAAGACTGGGATCTGGCATCAGCCACCTTGGGGACCCATAGCTATCTTGTGAGAAGGCTGCCCTCAAATGATACACTGATTTAATCCAGTGATTTACTCTAGAAGAGAGTAGGGGAGTTCCTGGCATCTCTTTTGCTATAAAAAAGAGAACCCCTTCCAAAACACTACCCCAATTTCATATAGGCATTTCACAACTTATCAGATTACCTAATTTATGAAGGAACAGCTTGTAAAATAACCTTTGTTCCTCCTCCATCACTGGCCTCCCATGACCTCATTATGGACTCTTTCCATCCCTGAAAACTCCCTTTCTCCCCATCCCCCATCCACAATGGTCAAAGCTCCCCCACAGACCCCTTCTCTTCTAGTCTTCCCCTAAGCCTCCTGGCGATGCCCCAATCTTGGCTCCTCCATCAGCCTCAGCCTCTTTCCCTACACCCTAGCTCATTTAAAGTTCCCCAAGACCTCAAGCCTTAGCTTTCAGAAAAGCTTAGGAACCTGTGTCAGGCCCAGCACACAAGTTTTAGGAGGGCCTCGGCTGCTTCAAGGATTGTATTGGGGAAGGGAAGAATTTCCTTCCACCCTTTCTAGGTTCTTCAGCTGGTCTAAGAATTGACATGAGACAGAATAACAGGAGAAAATCAAATTCCATCACACATTTATGGGGGCCCTACCAAAAAAAAAAAAAGAGAGAGACCAAGGACACACTAGGCGATTGAAGCCTATATGCCATAGTGAAAGGAAAATTAAAATGGAGTCAGTATCATTAAAAGAGCCCTCTACAATGGAGCTGGAAGGCTACTGAAGAAGTGTGACCTATGCACATGTTTCAGCCTGGGAGGAATCTGACCTTTTGACTGCTTATTATCCTAATTAAAGTATCCAGAACATCTGCTAGAAACTCAAGATACTTATCAGACCCTTATCCTAAAATAACTGTGACAGTCTATCTACTTATTGGACCCCTACCATTAAACAACTTGTGATTACTTAAGGACAAATATTTTCTGAATTGTGTCAGAATCAATCACAATTCTCACCAGGGAAGTTTAACAGCCTTGTGGATTTTTGTCTTTATAAGCCCCGTACTCATTCTCTTTCCCAGAATACTCTTTTTGTGATAGGTAAGAACAAATCTGACTCCATACTGGATCTGTTTCTTGTACTTTAACCTTTGTATTCTATTGCTTTTGCTACAAGTTAATCACTAAAGGGTTGTTGCCTAGGGGCTTCCCTGGTGGCGCAGTGGTTAAGAATCCACCTGCCAATTCAGGGGACACGGATTCGAGCCCTGGTCCGGGAAGATCCCACTGCTGCGGAGCAACTAAGCCCGTGCCCACAGCTACTGAGCCTGCACTCTAGAGCCTGCGTGCCACAACTACTGAAGCCCACACACCACAACTACTGAGCCTGCGCGCCTAGAGCCTGTACTCCGCAACAAGAGAAGCCACCGCAATGAGAAGCCTGCGCACCACAACGAAGAGTAGCCCCCGCTTGCCACAACTAAAAGAAAGCCCGTGCGCAGCAACAAAGACCCAATGCAGCCAAAAATAATTTAAAAATAAATAAATAAAAAATAAAGAGTTGTTGCCTATAACTTAAAGTATACATAATGGCCCATCTCCAGGAGCTCTGCCTCCCATGCCTGAGCCTTAACTTAAAATACCTTTGTTTAGTTCACAGGAAACATCCTAACCAGGTCACCTGTGAATGGCTGCCAGAAAGAAGAATTTAACACACACTTTCCTGAGTCTGGCCGGAACCAGGAAATATTTACAGCAACTTATCGCCTTTTTACTCTACCTCTTCAGCTCCCCCTCTTTGTTCCATAAAAGAAACTAGCATCCAAACCTGGGTGAGACGGTTCTTTAGGACGTTAGTTCCACCATGTTCTTGGTCTGCTGGCTTTCTGGATGAAATCGCTCTTCCTTGCCCCAACAGCTCGGCTCTCGATTTGTTGGCCTGTCTCGGGTTGGGGGAGGTACGAGGTTGGACTTGGTGACATTTTGGGGATTACCCGTATCTGTATCTGCTGAATTGCAATTCTTAAGACCCCAAATAAACTCTTTTCTTAGTTGCAGCCTCCTGCATTAGTTTTTGTTTTTGTTTAATTTGGCTGCACTGGGTCTTAGTTGTGGCTCGCGGGATTCCTGAGTGTGGGATCTTCGTTGCGGCATACAGGATCTTTTAGTTGGGGCATGCGGGATCTTTTTTTAGTTGCGGCACGTGAACTCTTAGTTGCGGCATGTGGGATCTAGTTCCCTGACCAGGGATTGAACCCGGGGCCCCTGCATTAGGAACGCAGAGTCTTAGCCACTGGACCACAGGGGAAGTCCGTGCATTAGTTTTTGACTGACACCATCTGAGAGAAGTGGGTAAGAGTTTGGAACTTCAGAGGGGAGGAAGGCAATTAACTTGGAGCTGAGAAAACAAATGTTTGGTAAACAAAGGTTTGCTCTGCCATGCAGAGACAATGGACACAGGGAGGACTTTGGTCTGTAGGCCCTCCAAGTTTTCCCTACCACGCCCAGCCCACATTCTTTGCAGATATCTCTGGTGAGAGTGCTCTTCCGGGACCAGGCCCTTTATCTAAATTAATTTAGGCAGTTAAGGGGAAGGTAAAAAGAAAGACTACCTGAGGCTTCTTTTACTTAAAAATAACCAGCCTAAAATAATCCTCCTGCTAAAGAGACACATGTTTTTGGCGTGGCAAATTTTGCCCTCCTACAATTATAACAGTGACACGGGTTTTTAACTGGCCCGAGAACCCAGTAAACATTTAAACAAGCATGTTTCCAGAAGAAAATGTGTCCCAAGGTCCAAACAAGGGACACCCAAATGAAGTTTCAGAACATCCCAACTCTGACACTCATCTCATCCATAGACTCAGAAAACTCATCAACAGAATGCGCGTACCACCTTTACGAGCTTCCTTGCCAGACGTTAGGAGAATGGACCAGATTGTCTCTTGCAACAATGATGTAAGATTAAAGCTGAGCTCAAGAGAGGTTCATGTCCTGCTGTGAATAATTTCTGCATTGAATGATTTATGAAAAGTTTTGGGAGTAGGGGTGGTTTAACACCAATTTAAAGGATCCTTGCTAATTCAAGGATCACAGCAGAGAGGAGAATTTGGAGAGGGAGGTTGGCTGAGGGCTTTGTTGGGCTGGAGAACCCAAGGAGCACAAAGGTATCACAGGGTGACCAATTTATTTCTTGCTTCAGCGGTTCCTTTTTCTCAAATCCAGACACTATTGCATCACAATAGTCTCAAAGTGGCCAAATGCCTTCATTCCAAAGAGCAGTTGCTTGCCACCTGCTGGTTTGCATTAACATAAACTATGCAGCCAGCTTCTTGTTCCAGGGGAAAAAAGCCTCTCTGTAGGGTTGCTTAAGGCAATCAGACATTCAGCTTAAGAAAGGAAGAATTAATTAACTGAATTAGCTGACTTTCCGCTCCAAGTACTGTTAAAGGGAAATAATCTTGAATGAGTTTGTAACCAGTTCATTTACACAATTTTTTTTTGACCGCACCCCACAACTTGTGTGATCCTAGTTCCCTGACCAGGGACTGAACCCAGTCCCTCAGCAGTGAAAGCACAGAATCCTAACCACTGGACCTCCAGGGAATTCCCAATTTTTGTTATTTTAAAGGATTCAGTGAGATTTTAAAGTCCAGAGGCCTCAGTTTAGTAAAGCTTGCCCTGAGTGAGATGTTAAACATTGACAATAATGCACAGCCTCCTTCCCTCCCATTTATTACAAACATTCAAGCTGCTGCAGATGGTTCTTTTAGGGATATTAAACTACTAAATGCCAAGTCTTATTTTCACATTTCTATTTACATTTTGTTAATTATCTCTTAATAGAAGCTTTTTGTGATTGACCTTTATCAACCAGTGGGCAATGGGGCAGATTTCAAAAAGAACTTTTGTTTATACAAATCACTGGACTGGAGTCTACTTAGTGGCCTTGGCAAAGGCCTGGAGGTGGGAGAGACTGTGACTGGGGAGCCAGGGGTTAATAAAACCTGGTGAACAGAGCAGTGGTCATGGAACTCAGAGGTCGCGTGTTCAAGTCCCAGCTGGGTAGAATAATATAGTCAGATGATTTATTGTTCAAACCAGGGTACTTTTAAGAGTAAAACGGACTGCTAACTGTATAGGATGTCAGGACAAAAGAACTGAGACAGTCTTAGGAAAATCAGGTCACCATGCTGTTAACTGAAAAACAGTGTTTGTCTCTTAGTGAGTGTTGAGCCAAAAGACACAACCAAGCCAAAGAGCAGGAGAAGGAAGGATTTATTACTTGCAAGAAGTAAGGAGAACACTGGGGATCTTTCCCAAATCAGTGTCTCCCCAGATAGCAAAATTGGGGAAGTTTCAAGCTAAGGGTATATGCATATTACTGAAGGAGCTTGAGTGGTCAACAGAGTCCAAGCTTTAGTTGATTGAAGTCACCAGGGCCAGAAAAGGTCAACATCATCATCCCTTAGGTTCCAGCTGATCTGTTGTTTGAGGAATTCAGGCTAATCTTTACCACTGAAACAGAACTGGGAATCTTTACAACTGATATATTATCTTTGCTATTGTTTCTTCTCTTGCCTGATAACAGTCATTTGCTTTCGAATTCTTTTGTTCCTTTAAGATCATTAATTACTGGGACCTGTTCAAGGGCAAGCATTGTGGCCAGCCTTAGATCACAAAATGGCTTAGGCCAAAAATGGCTTCTCTTATGTCAAGAAAGCCATGCCTGGTTTTCTTTCTCTGGGGACTCCCTACCTTAACTGCTTACAATGCTACTTATCTCCTTAGCAGATTTGTGATTGTGGAAAGTCATTTGACCTTTCTGAGCCCATTTCTCAGCTCATTGTCCTACAGACCTTTTACACTTATCAGTCTTGGAGATACACATTAATGTACTTTATAACATGTAAAACATGGTATAAATATGAGGTACTACGATAGTTGATAAAGCAAAACCAAGCTTACTTCTTGCCACTGAGGGACCAAATATACAGACAACAGCCTGACCATATATAAAAATAGAACAATCTGCAGCAATCTGCTCAGGAAACCAACCCCTTATCTACAATAAGCAGTGTAAGAAGCCAGCCTGCTATAAGGCAGACTTGCAAGAAGCCAGTTTGCTTTCTCTGATGACAATCCAGGAAGCTAAACAATAACCTCTGTCAGAATTGGCCCCAAATGGCCAGAACTTGATTTTAATAATTGACAACTTTCCTAATTTTTATCCAACTAGGAATCTATCAGAGAAAGATAAATTCCAATTTAGGAGCTATCAGAGAAAACCAAATATCTGCCCTTAACTAGTCACACAGGATGTTCTACTTCTGGGTAGGCAGCCTACAGCTTCCTCGTGTCAACATCCTTCAATTAGAGCATAGCTGAAGTCTTCCTTTTTCCCCCTAAAAAGCTTTCCCACTCCTTTGCCTGCCTTTGAGTTTCTGCCAAAACACAAGTGACAGTGGCTGACTCCCTTGCTATAGCAAGCTCTGACAAAAGAGCCTTTGCTTTTCTCATTTGGCTGGTCTTTATTTCCATATCTGATATTTTCTTACAGGACCTTGGGTCACAGGATATTGAATGGAACTTTCAGTGTTGTCTTGGAATTGTGCATAAAGCCCTAAAGCTGAGGGAAATAGGTGCTAGGTACATTCATAGAACTAGGAGGAATCCAAGAGGTCCTGCTACTTTTATGTCATCATTCCCTAAAGCCTAAATTAAGAGTAAAAATATTCCCAGAGTAGTAGAGTTACCCTACAGGAGGGATGCGGAAGCTTCTCAAGCAAGGATATTTGTATTTCCTGTGATGCACTTGATTCCACAAATTTAGCAGAACTTAAGCCTTCTCATTGGTACCCTTAATAGGCAGCTGACTGCCAGTGAGAGGACCCGCAGCCCAGAGGGGCTGAGGGTGATAGTCAGAAAATGTTATGCTGGAAAACATCCTCTAACCTTGGGTGCATGGTCATTCAGAATAGAGACTACATTTCCCATCCTCCCCTGCACCTAGATGTGCTAAGTTCTGGCTGATGAGATGTGCAGCATATATGCAGTACAGAGACTCTGCAGGGCCTCTTTTGCTACAGAGGTTTTTGTTTTCTCTCTTTAGTCCCTCCTCTGCCTTCTCCAATTCTAGTGGATGCAGAAGCAGAGTGGGAAGGAGTGAGAGTAGTGTTGTGGAGGAAAAAATTATCCTCTACCTGTCTAGGTTCTTCTGGCTGGTCTAAGAATTAAATTGACATGAGACAGGGTAACGGGAGATAATCAAACAAAAGTTTAATAACGTGTTTACATGGGAGAGACCCAGGAAAACTAACTCACCAAAATGGCTGAAACACTCATATTCAGCTAAAGACAAAAGGGGATACACAAAAGTGGTTTGGGACTTCAATGGGGAGGAGGGCAATTGACATGAAGATGTAAAAATAAATATTCAGTAAAAAAATGTTTGCTTGAAAAAAATTTTTAATTAAAAAAAATTTGCTTGGCTATGCAGAGACAGTGGGACATAGAGAGGAATTTTAACAAACAGACTGCTACGTTCCTCCCTATCTACAACCATAGTTCATACTATAAATATCTCATACCTAGTTCATACTGTAATGATCTATGGTGATAGCTCCTTTCCTGGAACAGGTCCTCTATCTAAATTCTTTTAGGCAGTTAGGGGAAAGATCAAAGGTGTTTTTTTGTTGTTGTTTGTTTGTTTTAGTCTTTTGAGCCTTGATTGTTTTCAGCTCTAAATAATCTGCTTGCCAAAGAGACACATTTTGGAATGGCATATTTTGCTCCCCTACAGTAGACATGTCCCCTACCCCTTGCAAGCCCCCTTGGTCATACCCAAGCTGGGGAGGAGGGACAGAGCATTGAGTTGGATATGAAACTGAAGCTTCTCATTGGGTTGGACCCAGCTTGGCTGTTTAATGCCTGAGTGTGACTAGGAAGCTTTGGGATCTGCCCAAGGTGTCATTAAGGAACAGAAAATAGGTGCTCAATGGATGTTTTAGTTCAATGATCCAGATTTTCATATGCTCCATTTTCTTAAATAGGGCACACTTGGTATGTTGTGCAAAATACTTATAGATTGGGGCAGGAGCAAACACCAGAACTAAGGCAAACATCTACCAAAAGGGGAACCAGTAGCCAAAATACATCATTTGAAACTTCAGTATCCTACAGCTTGCAGGATCCTATGCTACAAGACTCTTGCTTCTTCTTTATTACAGATTACGGTAGTCAATAAATGGCTGATGGACCAATGAATGGATGATCTTACATGAAAATTATTTTCTTAATCTTTTCATCAAGAAGGCAGCTTTTTTTTTTTTTTTTTTTTTTTTTTTTTTTGCGGTATGCGGGCCTCTCACTGCTGTGGACTCCCCCGTTGCGGAGCACAGGCTCCAGACGCGCAGGCTTAGTGGCCATGGCTCACGGGCCCAGCCGCTCCGCAGCATGTGGGATCTTCCCGGTCTGGGGCACGAACCCGTGTCCCCTGCATCGGCAGGCGGACTCTCAACAACTGCACCACCAGGGAAGCCCAAGCAAGCAGCTTTTATCTTCAAACTTTTCCTTATATTTTTTAACGTTTAAAATGTAATTTCTGTACATATATCCAGCAAAATGGAAGTCTGGAAATGGAATTAGAGCCTTCTAAGCATTAATAAAGTAGGAAATTGGTTTTACATAATTTAATCTTTGGGACTTCCCTGGATGCAGTGGTTAAGAATCTGCCTGCCAATGCAGGGGACACGGGTTCGAGTCCTGGTCTGCGAAGATCCCACATGGTGCAGAGCAACTAAGCCCGTGCGCCACAACTACTGAGCTTGTGCTCTAGAGCCCGCAAGTCACAACTACTGAGCCCGCGTGCCACAACTACTGGAGCCCACGCGCCTAGAGCCTGTGCTCCACAACAAGAGAAGGCACCACAATGAGAAGCCCGCGCACCGCAACAAAGGGTAGCCCCCCTCGCCGCAACTAGAGAAAGGCCCGCGTGCAGCAATGAAGACCCAACGCAGCCAAAAATAAATAAAACTTAAAAAAAAAATTAATCTTTTGAGTTTAAATGTAAAGATGGCGTAAGCAATCACCCATTTTGTGATAGATGCTGACACCTACTGGCCAAATTTGATATTAAATGCTTGAAATGTTTTTGACAAAGAAAGAAAAAAAAAGGAAATGTTCTCTGTTCTTGAAGGGGGAAGCTTGGTGGAGGAAGTGTTACCAAGCCAGACTTGGGTCTGCTCTCCTGCACACAGTAAAGCCAATCTACTGACAGCGGGTTGTGGTGAAGGAAAGCACCATGCGCCAAGCAAGGAGTCCAGGGCAGCTAGTCCTCAAAACACTCGAACTCCCTGATTGGTTTCAGGAAAGCATTTTTAAAAGCCAGGTGAGGGAGGGCAGCCACAGGGTTTGTGATCAGCTCACGGACAATTCTCTGACTGGTTGATGATGAGTGGTGAGGTGTCAGGGCAGTGTCACACTATCAATCCTCAGGCTCCAGTAGGTCTGGGGGCTGCAGTGCTCATGGTCATCATTTAGTGGTGGTTTTAGCATCTGTCAAATAACTCAGGAAATGTGCATCAGATACTGTTATCTAGGTACTTCAGAGAGGAGCTAAAGCACAGGACACGGGAACAGGGGTTTGTCCGGGAAGGCCCCATAGGGTCCTGCTCCCTTCCAGAAGGGGGAAAAAACCCTGGCTCCAGAGAGATGGAAATATAGCCACTGGGAAACAGAAACCCAAGAATGAGAACAGACCTAAGGAATAGAATCTTGGGGTGGCTTTTGAACTGTCATCAGATTGACCCCAGAACTTCTGACTCACCCATTGTAAACCCTTCCTCTCCTTCAGTTTTTCATTTGGGGCTCCAGGTGCACATTTCCTTTTTTTTTTTTTTTTTTTAGTATTTATTTATTTAGGCTACGCCGGGTCTTCGTTGCAGCATGCATGTGGGATCTAGTTCCCCGACAAGGGATCGAACCTGGGCCCCTTGCATTGGGAGCGTGGAATCTTACCCACTGGACCACCAGGGAAGTCCCTCCAGTTTTAAACTAGACTTTGGAAAAGAACCACCCTCCAAGCCACCAAACAGATGTGCCCTTGCATCCTTTTCTGGGCATTCCTGTGGCACCTAATCATCAACATTATTGCTGAGATGTTTCGGATGCCTACCCTGTGCTACAGTGCTAAGCGCTTTATAAGTAGACAGACCCCGGAGTTAGACGACCAGGATTCCAATACTGGCTCTGTTATTTACAAGTTCTGTGACTTTAGTCAAATAAACTAATTTCTCTTTCCTTGTCTCTAAAATGTAGATAACAATAGAGCCTACAGCATAGAGTTCTTGTGAGGTTTTAAAGAGTTTATATATGTAAAGTGCTCAAAACAATGTCTGGTATGTCCCAAGTGCTATACAAATGTTAATTATTGTTACTTTGTTTTTTCTTTACAGTGATAGTCTGAAATAAATACTGTTATTTTTAAAATTAGGAAACTGAGGCTTAGTGTATGAGTTGGAAATGCTTTCAGCCCCTCTCCTACTGGTAACCACTAACACCATTCCTTCCCTTGCTCCTTCAGGCTTAAGGGTAGTAAAGGCATTCTATTACCAATAGTCCCTTGTTGATTCTCTTAAACCTGACATGACAAATTATTATATTCCATCTGTTTCCTGCCAGAACCCTGATAAACACCTTACATTTACATAGTCTCCTATAATATCCTTTTATGTATACTCTCTTAAGGGGTCTTATTCTATTGAGATTTCAACCTATAGCCTTGTCCCCATACATCTTTCTGGCACCCCAGGTGCCCATAATGGCATGTTCCACCAACATAGGCACAGCAACTTTACTGTAGAATGAGGACGTCTTGGCTCCATGAGGCACGCAGGAGAGAATTAGAGTTATAGGCTTCCTTCACTAGTCTAGCCTGCCATGGTTGCAATTCTCATGGTTGTATCTCTCCAATGTTGCCCTGCTTAATCTAAGTCCCAGCCCTTGTCCTGTCTTCCTAATAAGTCCAGGTTCTCTATCCTCTCCCTTTGTCTTGCATCCTTTGCATCTAAGAAGTTTGCCCCAGTATAACTCTTATATGCCTCTTGCTTCCTCTGTCTGGGCTAACTTCTCCTATCATCTCCCATTCTTAGCTATTTTACTTCTTTCCTCTTTTCTCCTTCTTCTAGTCCATGCTTCTCCTTTCCCAGTTTTCCTGGCTTGCATCTGCAACGTGGCACCACTCCAAACTACTTTCCCAGGTCTAGTATCGCATTGCTTGTCAATCATTTGCAGATCATCATGGCATGTGAAAAAGAGAGTAGACAATTTTATTTTAGCATAATAGGCTGGGTCTTAAATAAAATAAATGTTATGAACTCTGAAGTACCGACACATGGATAGGAGTCTATTTTGCTCGTTCGTAAAAGCCATTTGTTTTTATCATGGTAAAATATACATAACATAAAATTTATCATTTTAACCATTTTTAAGTGTACAGTTCTGTGGCAATAAGGACATTCACGTTGTTGTGCAATTATCAGCATTATCCATCTGCAGAACTGTATCTTCCCAAACCCAAACTGTGCACTCACTAAATGGCAACTCCTCACTCCTCACTTCCTCCAGCCCCTGGCAACCACATTCTACTTTTTTGTCCTTATGATTTTGACTGAGTAGACTTACTTTGTGCTGTTGAGAACAAGGTCAGGATCACTGCATGTGAATTGCAAGTGGCCTGTGTTGCTGTGTTATGTTCACCCATTGTATTTTTTTTTTTTTTTTTGCGGTACATGGGCCTCTCACTGTTGTGGCCTCTCCTGTTACGGAGCACAGGCTCCGGACGCGCAGGCTCAGCGGCCATGGCTCACGGGCCCAGCTGCTCCGCGGCATGTGGGATCTTCCCGGACTGGGGCACGAACCCGTGTCCCCTGCATCGGCAGGCGGACTCTCAACCACTGCACCACCAGGGAAGCCCATGTCTACCCATTGTTGGTGGACAGTGAGCTGCCTACCTGTGGCAAAGCTCAGGATGAGCCTGAACCAGCATCTGCAAGGAAAGAAGGGTGAGGGGCTGAAGGAGAGGACACCTCCACCCCCAACCGCAATCCTCAGCCCTGCTTCTGCAAGCTCCCTTCTGACTCTTTAATCCCATGAGAAGGAAACTTGGACTGAGGAATATGAAATGTGTTAATAGAAAACACTGGCTCTTAAGTTGTTACAGCCAGTATGTCCCCACATGAGTTACTGACAGTTACTGCCAGAGTCATGCACAATAATATTATGAAATCTAGCCTATGATTAAGGCAAGTGATCCCCCAAAGCAGGAATGATCAGTGTAGAAGTGGTGAGGGTAGGCAATATTCCCCATGTCAAAAGTTACAAATAGGAAGCCAGTAGGCCAGACTCAGAGAGAGCTGTCCTGTTTGGCCTGCACAATATATTTTTTTAACGTGGTTAGTTGGCAGATTTCAGCATCTGATTTCTGGTTTCACTTGAAACATCTGGCAACACAGGGCCTGAAATCTTGCCTGGCAACAAAATAAGGCTCCCACTCTTTATTCCCCTTGCTCAGCCTGGCCCTGGGAGCATTCAGGTTTGCAACCCCTGCTCTTAGAGATCTTAGGGCCAACTTTAAGAATACATTTACAAAATGTTAAAGAAATGATTAATTACAGCTCTAAAAAATAATTGAAAAGTGAATAGAGGAAATATTTGAAAATGAACAGCGTCCAGATTCCACAGGTGTTATGGTAAGGGAAGTGTGACCTCATGAAACAGATTTGCAAAGTTGGTGAAAATAATTTAAATAAATATCTGAGGGGAAAAATCAATCAATACAGATTTTGGGGGCACTTGTAACATCCTCCACCACACAATTCAATCCCTGTTCTGTTTGTCAACAACACTTAGCACTGTTTAACATACTCCATGTCATATATAATTTTCCATTATGGCTTAATAAACATAGTTGTATTTTTTTAATATAATTGTCCTTGATAACTTATTTTCTGTTACTGTTGTATTAAAATACAAGCTTGCCAAGGGTAGAATTTTTTTTTTTAACTGAAGTATAGCTGATGTGCAATATATAAATTTCAGGTGTACAACATAGTGATTCACAATTTTTAAAGGTTTTATTCCCTTTATATTTATTATAAAATATTGGCTATATTCCCTGTGTTGTACAATATATCCTTGTAGTTTATTTAGTTTATACATAGTAGTTTGTACCTCTTGATTCCTTATCCTTATCTTGCTCCTCTCCCCTTCCCTCTCCTCACTAGTAACCACTAGTTTTTTGTCTATACCTGTGAATATGCTTCTTTTTTGTTATATTTACTAGTTTGTTGCATTTTTTAGATTCCACATATAAGTGATATCATACAGTATTTGTCCTTCTCTGGCTGGCTTATTTAGCATAATGCCCTCCAAGTCCATCCGTGCTGCTGCAAATGGCAAAATTTCATTCTTTTTTTATGGCTGAGTAGTATTCCATTGTTTATATATATCACATCTTTTTTTATAAATTTATTTATTTTGGGCTGTGTTGGGTCTTTGTTACTGCGTGGGCTTTCTCTAGTTGCAGCAAGGGGGGGTTACTCTTCGTTTTGGTGTGCTGGCTTCTCATTGCGGTGGCTTCTCTTGTTGCAGAGCACGGGCTCTAGGCATGTTGGCTTCAGTGGTTGTGGCACGCAGGATCAGTAGTTATGGCACATGGGCTTAGATGCACTGCGGCATGCGGGATCTTCCTGGACCAGGGATCAAACCTGTGTCCCCTGCATTGGCAGATGGATTCTTAACCACTGCATCACCAGGGAAGTCCTATCACATCTTCTTTATCCATTCGTCTGTTGATGGACACTTAGGTTGCTTCCATATCTTGGCGGTTGTAAATAATGCTGCTATGAACATTAGGGTGCATGTATCTTTTCAAATTAGTGTTTTCCTTTTCTTTGAATATATACCCAGGAGTGGAATTGCTGGGTTATATGGTAGTTCTATTTTTAGTTTTTTGAGAAACCTCCGCACTGTTCTCCACAGTGGCTGCACCAATTTACATTCCCACCAACAGTGCACGAGGGTTCCCTTTCCTCCACATCCTCAGCAACATTTGTTATTTGTGTTCTTTTTGATGATAGAGGTATTAGTTTTCCAACTGTTTTATTTGCAGTTATATCTCCAGAGCTGAGAATAGTGCCTGACACATCACAGATACCCAAATAAATATGTGATAAATGAATGAGTAAACTTATTTTGTACAAGGTAGTTCTACACCAACAATTGTAGGATGCAAGGATGCATAAGGCACCACTCTCATGTTCAGAGATCTTAGTGTAATTGGAAAAATAGGACATAAAGACAAAAGGCAATAATAGAAGATTTGTATATAATTAAATTGACAAATGACTGGAGGAGACAAAATATTCCAAAAGTCCAGAAGGAGGAGAGATTATTTTGACCTGGGGTGGATGCTCAGGAAAGCCTCACAAAGAAGGTGGGATTCAACTTCAACTTGGAAGGTGGGGTGTGATTCATGCAAGAAGTAGGTAGGACATTCAAGGGAGAGGAAACTATATATTAGAGAAAATTAGCAAGGAGTTTGATGACATCCCATAAAAACTTTCATTTTATCACTCCATAGTCTGAGCAGAATTCGAATAAGGTATATATTCTTGGAGGTTTTGGAGCAAGTTACTGTCCAAAGCAGTGTTTTCAGGTATTCAACTTCATGACTTGGTTGAAGGATGAATTCACAGCACGTGGTACTGGCAAGACTCTCAGAGGCAAGGAAAAGAAGTCTTGGGGGTTTCACAGCTTGATAATGAACAGTATCATTAACAGAAATAGAGAAGTCAGGAGAGAAGAAGCAGCTGCTCAGGATTTTGATTGCAAGTGACAGAAATGCAATTTGAACATCTCTGGACAAAAATAGAGACTTTATTGGTTCATGAAACCAAACTGCCGAAAAAGCAGGTGTGACAGGGAGACTCAAAAACATTTGGCAGCAGGAACTAGAAGTTCATCTCATTCTCCATCTGCATCTCTGTTTCTCCCTTCTGGGTTCATGTCATTCATGAAGCTGCAATACATCTGCCATCATTTCCCAGGCTCACATCCTCCCCACTCTCACACCAGAGATGTGTAGAAAAGTCTCTGTAACACTCTGATGGATCTGTGGGGTCACATGCCTACTTTAGTTGGAGGCAAGAGGCAGAGTACTCTGCTTAGCAGTGCCCATAAAAATCACAAGGTTGGCGGGTAGAGCAGTCCCTCAAAACAAAGGGAGGATACATTTTCAAAAAGTAATAAATGGGAGTACATGCTAGATAAATAAAGCAACAGATGGGGGCAGGGGACAGGCAGAGAGTGTATTGTTTGCTTGTTTTGACAGTTAAAATTAGGTAAACTAGCATAAACCTGAGATCACAGATCACATAATCTCAGAGTTCCATAAAAGTCATCTAATCCCACACCCTATCTAATATATTCATTGTTTTTGTAATATTCCCAACAAGTGATCTTTCAGCAGGCACTCAACTTAGTCCCTCCTTAAGCCCTCTAGCCATTGTAAAATATTTCTGGTTGTTACAAAGTTGTTCCTTATAGTCAGATAAAAATCTGTTACCTTGGAGCTTCCACCAGTTAATTGCAACTCTCTCCCTTGGTGGTATCCATAATGAATCTCTTCTACTTTGCAGGATCGAAGAGAGCTCTCATGTTCCCCAGTGAGCCTTTTCTTCTCAGGCTAAGTCTCAATTTACTCCAGCTATTCCTCATGTGGCATGAAGAGTGCCCTTGGACCTTTGTCCAGTGAACTCTTTCAACATTCAACAAATGTTTATTGTGCACTTGCTTTGTGTCAAGCAGTAAACTAGACCTTGAGAATAAGGTGATGAGAAAAATAGGTTACCTTCCTGTCCTAAGGAAACTTACAATCTAGGAGGAGAGAAAAATATTGTGTACATAGTCACACAAAAAGATGACAACGACGATAGGTGTTATCAAGAAAAACTGCAGGTGGGCTTCCCTGATGGCGCAGTGGTTGAGGATCCGCCTGTCGATGCAGGGAACACAGGTTCGTGCTCCGGTCCGGGAAGATCCCACATGCCGCGGAGCGGCTGGGCCTGTGAGCCATGGCTGCTGAGCCTTCGCGTCCGGAGCCTGTGCTCCGCAACGGGAGAGCCCACTCGGTGAGAGGCCCACGTACCGCAAAAAAAAAAAAAAAAAAAAAAAAAGAGAAAAACTGCAGGGTTATATGTTTCTCTTAAATTTCAGTGCCAAGAATCATATAAGCTGCTTCATGTATGGTCTTGCCAATGGTAATGGAGGGTGGATTAAATATGTCCACAAATTCTTTGCCACTGTCTTTGAAAGGTGAAACCCTCACCTTGAGTACGAGCTGCACTTGTGACTTGCTTCTAATGAAAAGAAAAAAAAGTAGAAGTAATGGAATGCTGCTCCAGAAACTAACTCATAAAAGGCACTGAAGTTTCCTGCTTGCTCTTTTTATTTATTTATTTATGGCTGTGTTGGGTCTTTGTTGCTGTGCGTGGGCTTTCTTTAGTTGTGGTGAGGGGGCGCTACTCTTCCTTGCGGTGCGCGGGTTTCTCATTGTGGTGGCTTCTCTCTCTCTCTCTCTCTATATATATATATAGGGCTCGAACCCGTGTTTCCTGCATTGGCAGGCGGATTCTTAACCACTGCGCCACCAGGGAAGTCCCCCTGCTTGCTCTTTCTTGGGTCACTCACTCTGGGAAAATCCAGCTTCCATGTCATGAGGAAACCCCAAAAGCCCTTTTAGAAAAGCCTATGGGGCTTCCCTGGTGGCTCAGTGGTTGAGAATCCGCCTGCCGATGCAGGGGATACGGGCTCGTGCCCCGGTCCAGGAAGATCCCACATGCCGCGGAGAGGCTGGGCCCGTGAACCGTGGCCACTGAGCCTGCACGTCCGAAGCCTGTGCTCCGCAATGGAAGAGGCCACAACAGTGAGAGGCCTGCGTATGGCAAAAAAAAAAGCCTATGGTGGAACTTCTTAACCATAGTGCTTAACCATAAAGAGCACCATTCTCCTAGCATCAGTGAGACAACTCCTTAAAAGATAACATTCCTTCTTGATCTTGTAAGGGGTCACATGACCCATCATGATGACACTTAAATGTGGATTACCTAAACTGTCAATAATACGTCATTTGATGTACAGCCCTCTGCTGCAAAAAAACTTACACAACTGTGCCTTGACTTCTAATGGACAGAACAGTTCTCAGAGCATACTGAGACACTCTTCCCGGGTCATAATCCTCAAATTCATCTTGAATAAAATTCTCCATTTCTTTCTTAGATTGACTGATTATGTTTTCATGGACAATTCCTCACACTGACTATTTTGACTGTCATATTGCCCAGTTGATTCATGTTGATTTTATGGTCAAATAATATTTCTGTCTTTTTCTCTCACCTTCTGCTGATTTAGCACATTGTTCTATCCTGTCAAAATCTTCTGGGAGTTTAATTTTCATTCAAGGTGATAAATTATTCCTACTGCTTTGTGCCACTTCATGGAAGGAGTGGAGCAATAACATCAAAATCAAGGAACCAGGTACTGATCCCAGATTTGCCACTAGGTACTTCAGTGACAAGGAGAAAATCTCCCAGTCTCCTTCAGCTTCAGTTTCTTCCATGTGCAAAATGAGTATAGTAATGCTGGTTCCAGGAGAGGGATGGGGGGAGGGCAAGATAGGGGTAAGGGATTAAGAGTTACAAACTACTGTGTATAAAATAAATAGGATATATTGTACAGCATAGGGAATATAGCCGATATTTTTTAATAACTATAAGTGGAGTATAATCTTTAAAAATTGTGACTCAGTGTGCTATATGCCTGAAATGTATATAATAGTGTAAATCAATTATACCTTAAATACATACATGCAAACATAAAGCAAGCTGATTTCATGGGCCTCTGAGGAAAGACTAACCTGAGACCTGTTCCTAGATCCAGGATTTATGAGCTAAAATGGACATTTTTCACTGCCAAGCATGCACTTACCCCTCCTTCTTCTGGTAACAGTACTAGAGTTTCTTCTGGGGAAACTACCCTTCCTACACTCTCAGTCCATGTGGTTTAGCAAGCTTGAAAGCCCCTCCCCAGCCCTAGGAATGGTGTCTAATTATGATGCAAAGGAAAACTCAATTACGAGTGACTTTAAACTGTAGAGATGTTTACAGTATAGGTATAGAAGGTTTCTTGAACAGTGCCGGACTCCAGGCCTGCATCTCTGAGATTCTCTTGGCCTTCTCCTCATTGTCACACTCCAGCCTTTTCATTATCACACATTAATGTCAAAGTAGGAAGTTGCTGGGTGGGGTGTGCTTTATACACATAAGAAAACTAGTTTCTTATTTAATCGGGGAAGAAAATTGTTATGACTTTGTTAAATTAATATTTATTAAGTAGACCTCCAGGAAGGTGGATGGTAAGCTGGTGTTCAACAAAAGACCACAAGAGGAATTGAAGTAGAGATTTATTACTCACAGGTACCAGAGGAAGGACACCTCACTCTTTGACGGGCCACACAGGGAAGTCAAGGCAGGGTGCAAGCAGAGAGAGAGAGAGAGGTAGGACCCCAGGGCACATGCATTTATCAGGGTCTGTGGATGGAGTGCTTTGGGGTTCTCAGGCTAAGGCTGAAATGGTCCATTCAAAAGAGCAGAGCTTTCCCAAGTTCCACAGGGGTCTTATCTAAGGCGGAAGGCGGCGGCACAAGGGCAAGGCCCTGGAAAGTGGGAGAGACTATTTATCACAAAGGCTACTGGGGAAGTCATATCAGGAACTGACATTTACTTGTGACTATGCAGGCTATCATCTAGGGTAGGAGCTTGCATGAGGGGGCTAGTGTTAGTTTACGTCTCCCACAGGCTGCTTAGCCAAACAGAATAGATGCCAAGGCAGCAATATCATGGAATAGCTAAACTCTCAATAAAAATCTTCCCTGGAAGTCTGAAAGATCACCTCCCCTTTCACTTCATTGGCCAGAGTCAATCCCTAGCTGGAAAGGAAGCTGAGAAACTGAGTATTTGGCTTTTTCAGACTCTCAAGTCAGTGGAGAAGAGAGCTGGGAAATACCGTTGGGTAAGCAGTTAATCAACAGCGTATGCCATAGATAAGCACATGACCCAGACTAGCCAATCAGCATATTCCATCTGCCCAGTCACAGGATAGGTGCCAGGATGGATGGATACACCATTCTCCATGGATCCTTGAAAGTCAGAAATACTGTGGCCATCTTGCCACCAGTAGCAAGGAGTCTGCCTGAGATGGGTGTTGACACAGAGGGAACATGGGTGAGAAGCAAAGAGAAGCATATTCCCGTTGACCTCATTTGAGTGCCTTGTTACTGACATTCCTGAGTCAGCTATACTTCTCGGACCTGACATTAATGTGAGTCATTAAATCCCAAGCCTGTTGTGGTACTTTAGTAACCTGAAATGAACTGTGCCTCCCAGTATTCATACCTTGTATGTTCTCTCTCCTTGAATCTGTGCTGACCCTCTGCCTTACTTTAACCAATAAATTATGGTAAAAATGACATTGTGCAAGTTCTGGGCCTAAGCCTTAAGATTCCAGCTATTGCACTCTTGGAAACCGGCCATTGTATAACAAGTCCAACTACCCTGAGACTATCGTGCTATGAAGCTAACCATGTGGAAGAACTATATGGAAGAGAACTGAGGAACCTAGCTGTATTAGCCAAGGTTCTCCAGAGAAACAGAACCAACAGGTTATACAAATATAGAGAGATTTATTATCAGGGATTGGCTCACATGACTATGGAGACTCAGAAGTCCCATGATCTGCCATCTGTAAGCTGGAGGCCCAGGAAAGCTGATGGTTTTGTGCCCGTTCACGCCCAAAGGCTTGAGAACTAGGGGAGCCAATATTATAAATTCCAGTCTGAGTTTGGAGCCCCAAGAACCAGGAGTGCCAATATCCAAGGGCAGGAGATGGGTGTCCCAGATCAAACATAGACAGCAAACTTACCTTTCCTCTGCCTTTTTGTTCTGTTCAGGCCTTCAGTGGATTGTGTCATGCCCACGCACATTGGTGAGGGCTGATCTTTACTCAGTCTACCAATTAAAATGCTAATCTTTTCCAGGAACACCCTCACAGACACAGCCAGAAATAATATTTTACCAGCTATCTGAGCATTCCTGAGCCCAGTCATATTGACACATAAAATTAACCATCATTCCAGCCGACAGCAAGAACTGAGGCTCCCAGCTGACAGCCAGCACAAACTTGCCAACCATGTGAGTGAGCCATCTTGGAAGTGGATGTTCCAGACCCAGCTGATAAGCTTTCCCCACTAAGCCCCTGTCCACATTGCAAATAAATAAAATGGTTGTTGTTTTAAAGCTACTAAGTTATGGAGCTGTATATCACACAGCACTAGATAATCGACATTTGGTATACATTTTTCTTCCACTCATTGAGTTATTTTTAGGATTAACTGAAATGTACATAAACATACCTATTAATGCTAAGGATTCTTACCTCTCCCAGTGACCACTGCTTTCCCACCTGCCTTGCTGAAATCTGCAAACGCTGCCTCCAGCACTGCCTTGATCTTGCAGCTTTATAAATCATCAAAAAAGAAAAAGGTTAACTTAACTAGTAAACTCTTGTTGACTCCCAGTGACCACTTTACCCAGTTTTCTAAGTGGGTAAAGGATTTATTAAGTGGACCTTTCTATAATCTTGCCATAAATAAAGGCATAGAAAGCCATTTAAAACTTTGTTTTGTCCATTCCTGCATTTGTTTCTTCTTTATTTCTGTTCCCCCCTTTCTTCCATCCCACCCCCTCCTCTACCTGCCATCCCCAGATTACAGAAAGTTTCTCTGGCCTTGGCTAGGGAGTAGGTTGGTTCTACTTGGTTCTAAGAGAGGAACATTTACCCTGCTTCTCCCATGGGCTGCTTGGGCATGGAGGAGGGGAAGGATCGAGATCCCAGAGAGGTTTTGAAGTTCTAAATGTGGAGGGGACCTAAGCTGCCTCTCTTCAGTAGAGCCCTGATGGGGCAAAACAGAGGAAACTCTAAATAAGATTGGGGTTCTGAGCTCAGGGGGTACTGGAGGCAAGACCTCAGACTAAAAATGGCTGTGGTGGTGTGGGCGAGTGGACCCAAGAAATGTTCCCTGAGGTCGTCTATGCCCAGCTATGTATGGGGACAGTAAATGATTCCTCTGAATACAACCCAGGCATAGTAAAGGGCAGCAGCCATGCCACGGAGTTCATGGGGGCCTGGCATCATGTTGAAAATCAGGAGCTGTGTGCTCCTAAGAAGGCACCCTGAGCTGAGAGAGCCCCAGATCCAAGCGGGGGGGATGGTGATTGGGACCCGTGTGGATTAACAACTAAAGACCAGGTGAGAATGAGGACTTCCTAGCAGATGCCAGCAAACAGAAACTAGGCATTCGACTTCCTTCACCCCCACCATCCTCTGCTGTACTTTGACACTCAATACCAGAACTTTAATACAACACCGGGAAAGTGGGGAATCCCTGATTGACTAAGACTAACTGGCTACCACTCAAATCAGAACAAGGGCTCATAATAGAAATCAAGTTCATTCATGGAAAGCTAAGTGCTCATATCTTGCATACCTGAGTTTTTGCATCAAACATATTCTCCAGGATTTTGGTGAAATAGTTTGCAGGTGTATTGCCAGTACTCAGACCTGAACTCTGCAGGTGCTACCGTGACATGGGCACCTGGCATGGCCCAATTGATTCAGACCATGAAGGTGGAAGAGATCACAGCGAGCAAAGTGCCACTGACCAGCAGTCAAGCAGTTTCACAACACCAAGATCAAGTTCCTGCTACCCCAGTGAGTCCTGCACAGCACAAGCCACACTCACCACCAAGAGGCCCAACAGCTTCTTGTAGATGTAGGGCTCTCCCCCTCCCCTGTCTGGCCAAATAAAGTCCCTGGGGGAAAGAAACCAGAACATGTTCTCCACCTGGGGAATATGTAAAAGGGAGATCTGAAAGATGGGTAGGGATTAGGGATTAGTTCAATGTATAAGGAGGGAAGAAAGTTCCAGGCAAAGGGAGGAGCATGTGTCCTCTTGTTTTCAGAGAACTGTGCAGTTCATTTTGAACGAAGTCCCATCCAAAAGAAGTTTTGTTTATATATTTTTAATGCCATTAAAGGGACAATTTTCAAAAGCTACCGAAAGCCAGTGGTTTCTGGTTAGCTAAGATGTCCTCTGTACTCTATAATGTTATTTCCCTTACCCAACCTTGTAGAACACTGCAGACTACTTTGAATGACATTGTTTTAACAGAAGCCTACTGGAGTATCTGCCCATTTCTCAGTGAAACCATTCACAGTGAACTGCTCAACCATGAAAGTAGACTCCTGGCAACTTTATTTGTGATAGATGATCCTGGGCAACTTATAAATCAGATACAGGGAGACATCTGGCTCAATTTGAACCAATCATATTCTCCCTTGAAAATTAAGTTTGGCAGCTAAGGAGCTGCTAGTTATTCTCAGGGTGCAGCTGGAACTGAGGGGCACATAACCACAGGAGCTGAAGCAGGTGGGCAGGGAGATCCAGTGTTGAGGAACCATCTAGCTCCAGAAAGAGAGAGGGATCAGAGGGTGCCTTAGCTCCTGATGGGAGTCCTGCAGGGGACTCAGCTGCATTCCTGCCTTTGGGTTCTGAGACACACCAAGTATATCCTTACATATATTCCCTCCTCCCCCACCAGCGCTTTCTGAAGCTAATTCAAGTGAATCCCATTACTTTCAAGAAAGGGTTCAAAGACAAGATAATGAATTGTGTGCCTTTGTTTTCCAGTGGGCCAGTCGGTAGCTGCTTCGTGCCCAAGCAGCAATGTTACAAGGCCTCAAATTAAGATTGTTCCCTGCTCAAAATGCATGCCTGTGACTTGGCAGTTTTCTTCTGAGTCCCTACAAAATCCTGGTAAATCTCAGCCAGCTGTTGCCCTCTCCTTGTTCCCCAGTAGCCTAGGCTGGCAACTTTTGTATCCTCACACTACCTTGCCCAAAGCACAACAGGTAAGTCATCCAATGCATGGGGATGCAGTGGTGCATGATATGGACCAGGTGTCTACCTACCTAGAGCTTCCGGCTATTGGGAGACACAGGTAATTAAACACAAAATTAAATTATAATTCCATTTTATTGCTGTTTAACCATCAGGAAGAACCGCATTCCAGAGAGACACATGGCAGGGGTGCCTAACCCAGTTAGGGAGAGGTGGAAGAAGAAAAGTGATTTGTCAAGATGGAACAAGATCCCAAAACAATCAAAGCCTTTGCTTACACAGGGCTAATGTGTAACAGACATCTTTCTAAGCACTTTACATGTTTGAGCTCATTTAATCTTCACATGTCTATGTGGTAAATATTACTATTAGCCCCATTTTAGAGATGATTCAAGTACATCCTAGAGAGGTTAATAAGCATGCCTAAGGACACAGTTAGTGGTGGAGCTGAGATTCAAACCCAGGCAGTTTGAATAATGAATGTTTATTTATTGATTGAACAGCTACAAACTAGACAAAGTACAATGCTTATCCCCCCACCCCCCACCACCCATGCTGGTCATTCTTATTTTTAAAATGTAAATATCCTTAGGCTTTGAAATGTGCATCTAGTGTGACCCAACTGTATATGTAGAGTCAATGTGAAGATAAAAAAAAGAGCATTTCGAGGCAATTCTGCCATGTTATCACACTCTAGATAATACTGAATAGCAACCACATTATAATCAGCAATGACCTCTACACATCAGGGAGCAGGAAGACAAACTGGATCATTTCAAGTTTGCACCAGCTGCAGGCTGAAATTACCCTATTAGAGGGAACTCCAAAGGAGCGGTTGCTGGGTGACAGGAGAAGCTGGCTGACATGAAGTGCTCCTTTTCAGGAAAATCCTTCCATGGGGATTTTTATTTCTACATTTTTCAGGCTGATTTTGTAGCTTCATCAGAAAATGATTGTTTCGTTATTTTATTTAACAAAATGTACTACAGCAGTTACTTGTAAAGCCGCTGAGAGTTGAATCAACTCCAGGACGAAAGTTAAATTACCAGAGTTTGGGTGGTATTTCGCTACACTATATTGTACTAAAAAGAAGAGGTCTATTTTTTTTCCAAAGAAACAATATGTATTTATAATTAATTAACAGAATTAGGAATTCTTCTTTAGAAATTTTTTATTTGTTTCTGTTCTTCTTTCCTTCTGGCCTTTATTCTCCCCTTCTCTTCTTTTAACTCACATCTATACCACTCTCAGCAATTCTCTGTTCATCTTCTTTCTGGAAACTTTATAATATTTAAGTAAGAGTTACTGGCCTGATTTGTGCACATGAACTTGCAGAGAAATGATAGGTCTGTTTTGAGCTAATCTCTCATTTCCCTTGATATTAACTCTGTGACATCATTAGAGATATTCACAAATACCCAGTGTTCCTGTGTCTGGCACATGGTAGGACTGCACCTCCCACCCCATCTTGAAACTAGGTATGATCATGTGACTTGCTTTGGCCAATAAAATATGAGCAGAGTGATGCGAATGTGTTAAGACAATGTAAGGCAGCGATAATAATAATAACTACAATAATAATAATAATGGAAAATAACAAAGGTTTATGAAAATGTAGAAAAATTGGAACCCTCAAATATTGTTGGGAAAAAAATGTAAAATGGTGTAAATGCTGTGGAAAACAGTTTCCCAATAAACTGAACATAGAATTACCATATGACCCAGCAATTCTGCTCCTAGGTATAGACCCCAAAGAATTGAAAACAGGTGTTTAAACAAAACTTGTACATGAATGTTCATAGCAGCTATACTTACAATTGTCAAAGGTAGAAACAACCCAAGTGTCCACAATTGATGAAGGATAAACAAAATGTGGTATATACAATAATGGGATGTTATTCAGCCATAAATAGGAATGAAGCACTGATATATGCTACAACATAAATGAAAATTGAAAACATGCTAAATGAAAGAAACCAGACACAAAAGGCCACATATTATATGATTCCAATTATATGAAATACACAGAAAATAGGCAAATGAAGAAAGCAGATTGTGATTGCAAGGTGCTGCAGTGGGAGTTGAGGGGGTAGGGAATGGAGAGTGACTGCTAAATGGGTGTGGGATTTCCATTTGGGGTGATGAAAATTTCTGGAATTAGATAGTAGTGATGGTTTCACAACATTGTGAATACATTTAATGCCACTGAATTGTGCACTTTGGTTAAAATGCTAAATTTTATATTATGTGCATTATATTATAATTTAAATATATATGTTATATATATTTATATACCATATACACATAGGAGTTTACATATGGAACATCCATCTATCTGAATGATTACAGCATGACTGGAAACTAAACTTTTACTGTGTTAAGTCATTTGTTGTAGCAGCATAACCTAGCCCATCCTGATTGATGTAAATTATTACATTGCATTTGGTTCACCTAATCTTTTCTTAGACCTCCTTCATGCCAAGCACTAGGGAAGCAAAGATGAAAAACCTCAGACTAGCAAGGGAGATAAACATATTAACCAAAAGATGCTCTTCAGTGTGATGATCCCATAATAGGGTAGATTAGGAGTTATAGTGGAAGCACAAAGGCTGAAATGGCCAATTCCATCCTGGAAACTCAGAGAAGGCTACCCAAGAAGGAGAAGCTTGAATTACAGTTTAAAAGATATGTAGGGCTTCCCTGGTGGCGCAGTGGTTGAGAGTCCCCCTGCCGATGCAGGGGACACGGGTTCGTGCCCCGGTCCAGGAAGATCCCACATGCCGCGGAGCGGCTAGGCTTGTGAGCCATGGCCACTGAGCCTCCGCGTCCGGAGCCTGTGCTCCGCAACGGGAGAGGCCACAACAGTGAGAGGCCCGCGTACCACAAAAAAAAAAAAAAAAAAAAAAAAGATGTGTAGACATTTGCCAGCTAGAGAGAGGGAGAGGTTCATCCCAAGTTGATGGACGAACTTACCCTCTGTGCAATGATATAGGCATGAAACAGCTTGGCATGTGGCAGGAAATGGCACTGATCAGAGAATAAGATGTGAGGTGGTGAGTGCTGGAGTTGAGACTGGAGAACTTGGCAAGTGCCTGTAGTTTGAACCTAAAGTTGTAGCCAGTCCTTCCTTACCATTCCACTCGTGACATACATGGAAAATGAATACACATATGGACACCAGGGCAAAAGACTGAGGCTGCTTGTGGCTGGCTGGCCACACACCTGGACCAATGTTAGCCACACTTGGCATATCTTAATTCATTGCAGCACACATCTTTTAGGAAGCTCTACTATGGGTAATAGAGTCTCACTGACGATTTTTACTCTAGGAAGTAATATGATAAGATTTGCATTCTAAATCATTGCATGGAAGATGGATTAGTATGAAGAACAAGACTGAAGTCAGGATGATCTGGGAGGAGGCAATGCAATAATCCAGAAAGAGATGGCAAGAGCTTAAATCAGCATAGTGGCCATGGGAATAAAGACAGTAGACAAATTCAAGATATAGTACAAGGTAGAATTAACAAGTATTACTGATTGATTGGATGTGGAGGGTAAAGCAGGAGAAAGAGTCTCAAATGGCTCCCAGACTCAGTGAATAACTGTGGCTCCACTGGAATGGGAAAGAGAGGTAGGGGAGAACCATGAAGATAGGAACCTGTTGAACTGATATGCCAGCAGAGGTACCTGAAAGGTAGTTAAATACCAGGGTAGTTAAATATGGGCTCAGAGAGAGGACTGGAGTATGGTTAAAGATTTAGGGGTCATGGACAGATACAAGTGGTAATTAAAGCCAGGGGATAGATGAGCTGGTTGAGGGAGGACATAAGTGAGAAATGAAGAGGGCTGAGGTCATTTAAGGAGAACACGGAGGAAGGAAACCCTATGGGAATGACATTGGCTTTGATGCATAACAGGATCATCTCAACTGACTGAACACTGAGACCCTTTGAAAAGAATGACTCTCTTTAATCTTTCTAAATCTGTCTAAATTAAATGTAAAGACCTCTGGGAATTCCAGAAGATTGGTCCACTAATACAGGCTGAAGCCTTTTGTGAAAATTGAATGTTTAAAAAATATATATCATTTAAAGTAATTTTAACTAAGTCATAATTATGGCTCTCTCTGTATATTGTGCTTATCTACTTATATGTCTACTTCTTCTCACTAGATGGTGAAATCCTCAAAGGTCCCCTGGTGTCTAGCCTGATACTGGCACATAGTTCACAACTGATAGATATTTGTGAATTAATATGAATTTGAGTTTTAAAGTTCAGAATAAACAAAGTATGATAACACTTTTTGAAACTAGGGTCCGGTAATCTCTCCAGGGTTTTGCAAAGGAAATATGTTAAACGGGCAAGAGATACTATAGTTCTAAATGTGGCAGTGCCCCTTATGATAGTCAATATTGATAATTATGCATGATATATTCAAAAAATATAATGTCATACAGAATGAACAAACTAAAACTCACACTATACACTAAGAAGGGTAAATTTCACAAACATGATATTGAGTGAGAAACCACACAGAAACAAATGCATACTGTATAATTACAATCATATGAAGTTTAAAAACAAGCAAAACTAATGGATAGTTTTAAAAGTCTGGATATTAGTTATCTTTGGAAGGGGTGTACTGATGGGGAGGAGGCACAGGGAGACTTTTGGAAAACTGGTTATATTTCTTGATTTGGATATTATTCCATGGGCACATTAAATTTGTGATCATTCTTTGAGCTGTACACTTATGATTTGTGCATTTTTTTCTGTTTGATTGTTATACTTCAATAAAATATTACTTAACAAAAATAATTATAGCTAATAACATTAAAAAACAGTCTCCACAAGTAAGAACATGGCATTAAGCAAGTAGTTGAACTTACACTAAACAACCAATAAGAAAGGATAGTGAAAGGAAGAAGTTGATGGATTTCAGAAGGTGTGAGAGACTTGGTTGGTTTATTGGCTGAAGACTCAAGGGGTTGCTGGTAACTGTAAATCTGCATGGGACCAAACCCAAAGTGGCCTTGCAGCTTGATAAGACTATCTCAATTTCTAAGCTTTCAGTACAACTATCACCAAACGGACCTTCATTTTATTAGATCAAAACTCTGAGGATAGAGGACTTCGACTGCAATCTGTGATAAACTAATTGATATTACACCTGGCCATAAATAAAATATCAATAAATATGGACAAAATATTCAAAACATATATTTTAGATAATGAACAACAGGCTCCACAGGACTGTAATCTCTGAAGGAGGGAAACAAATGAGGTAAGTCCTGCAAATGCCCCAGCTTTAAGTTATAGGCATTTAGATTCTGGCATAGAGCAAAGCATAAGAGTCTTTCTCGGGAGAGAAAGAAGAAATGCCTATTCAGGTGTCCTCTCCATTTTTTAATGGGGTTGCATTTTTTTTATTGAGTTGTATGAGCTGTTTATGTATTTTGGATATTAACCCCTTGTCAGTCACATCAATTGCAAATATTTTCTCCCATTCAGTAGGGTTTTTTTTTTCTTTCTGTTTTGTTGATGGTTTCCTTTGCTGTGCAAAAGATTTAAGTTTAATTAGGTCCCATTTGTTTATTTTTGCTTTTGTTTCCTTTGCCTTACAAGATGGATCCAAAAATATATTGCTATGATTTAAGTAAAAGAGTGTTCTGCCTATGTTTTCTTCTAGGATTTTTATGGGTTTTGGTCTTACATTTAGGTCTTTAATCCATTTTGAGTTTATTTTTGTATATGGCATGAGAAAATGTTCCAATTTCATTCTACACGTAACTGTCCAGTTTTCTGAGCACCACTATCGAAGAGACTGTCTTTTCTCCATTATGTATTCTTGCCACCTTTGTCATAGATTAATTGACCATAAATGCATGGGTTTATTTCTGGGCTCTCTATTCTGTTTCATTGATTTATTTGTCTGTTTTTGTGCCAGTATCATGCTGTTTTGATTACTGTAGTTTTGTAGTATAGTCTTAAGTCAGGAACCATGATATCTCTAGCTTTGTTCTTCTTTCTCAAGATTGCTTTTGCTGTTGCTTCAGGGTCTTTTGCGGTTCCATACAAATTTTAAATTTGTTCTAGCTCTGTGAAAAATGCCATTGGTATTTTGATAGAGATTGCATTAAACTGGTAGATTGCCTTAGGTCATGTGGTCATTTCAACAATATAAATTCTTCCAATCCATGAACACAGTGTATCTTTCCTCTGTTTCTGTCATCCTCAATTTCTTTCATCAGTGTCTTATAATTCTCTGAATACTGGTCTTTTACCTACTTAGTTAGATTTATTCCTAGGTATTTCATTCTTTTTAATGTGATGGTAAATGGGGTCATTCTCTTAATTTCTATTTGTGCTAATTCACTGTTAGTGTATAGACATTCAATAGATTTCTTTATATTAATTTTGCATCCTGCAACTTTACTGAATTCATTGATGAGCTCTAGTAGTTTTTTAGTGCCATATTTAGGATTTCGATGTATAGTAGAATGTAACTGGTAAATGGTGACAGTTTTATTCCTTCTTTTCCAATGTGGATTTTTCTTGCCTGATTGCTGTGGCTAGGATTTCCTAGGATTGCTGTGTTGATTAAAAGTGGTGAGAGTGGGCATCCTTATCTTGTTCTTGATCTTAGAGGATAAGCTATGGGCTTATCATATATGATCTTTATTATGTTGAGGTATGTTCCCTTTATACCCACCTTGTTGAGATTTGATCATAAATTGATGTCAAAGTTTTTCAAAAGATTTTTTCTGCATCTATTGAGATGATCATATGATTTTTATTCTTCAGTTTGTTAATGTGGTGTATCACACTGATTGACTTGTAGATATTGACCTATCCTGGCATCCCTGGGATAAATCCCACTTGATCATGGTGTACAATCTTATTAATGTATTGTTGAATTACATTTGCTAATATTTTGTTGAGGATTTTTGCATCTATGTTCATCAGTGATATTGGTCTGTAATTTTTTTTGTGTGTGATATCATTGTCTGGCTTTGGTATTAGGGTGATGGCGGCTTAGTGGAATAGTTCAGAAGCGTTCTTTATTCTGTAATTTTTTGGAATAGTTTGAGAAGGAGAGATGTTAACTCTTCTCTAAATGTTTGGTAGAATTTACCTGATTTTTTTTTCTTTATTTCTTTATTTATCTTTTGGCTGCATCGCATCTTAGTAGCAGCACAAGGGATCTTCGTTGAGGCACGTGGGCTCTTTGTTACAGTGCACAGTCTTCTCTCTAGTTTTGCAGTGTGGGTTTTCTCTCTAGTTATGGCATGTGGGCTCCAGGGTGTATGGCCTCTGTAGTTGTGGCACGTGGGGTCCAGAGTGCATGGGCTCTGTAGTTTGCAGCATGCTGGCTCTCTCATTGAGGTGCACAAGCTCAGTAGTTGTGGTGTGTGGGCTTAGTTGCCCCATGGCATGTGGGATCTTAGCTCCCTGACCAGGGATCAAATCTGTGTCCCCTGCATTGGAAGGCAGATTCTTTACCACTGGACCAACAGGGAAGTCCCAGAATTCACCTGTGATGCCATCTTTTCTTGGACTTTTGTTTATTGGGAGTTTTTTTTTTAATTAATTAATTTATTTTTTGGCTGCGTTGGGTCTTCGTTGTTGCATGTGGGCTTTCTCTAGTTGCTGTGAGTGGGGGCTACTCTTCATTGTGGTGCACGGGCTTCTCATTGCGGTGGCTTCTCTTGTGGTGGAGCATGGGCTCTGGGCATGCAGGCTTCAGTAGTTGCGGCATGTAGGCTCAGTAGTTATGGCTCATGGGCTTTTATTATTTTATTTATTTAAGTAGATTTATTTATTTATTTATTTTTGGCTGCGTTCGGTCTTCATTGCTGCCCGCGGGCTTTCTCTAGCTGCAGTGAGCGGGGGCTGCTCTTCATTGCGGTGCGTGGGCTTCTCATTGCTGTGGCCTCTCTTGTTGCGGAGCACGGGCTCTAGGAGCGCGGACTGCAATAGTTGTGGCGCGTGGGCTCAGTAGGTGTGGCTCATGTGCTCCAGAGCGCAGGCTAAGTAGTTGTGGCACACGGGCTTAGTTGCTCCACGGTATGTGGGATCCTCCCGGACCAGGGCTCGAACCCGTGTCCCCTGCGCTGGCAGGCGGACTCTCAACCCCTGTGCCACCAGGGAAGCCCGGCTCATGGGCTTTTTTAAAATTATTATTATTATTTTATTTTTTTATTAGTCTCTGCTTTACAACAAAGTGAATCAGTCATACATATACATCTGTCCCCACATCCCCTCCCTTCTGCATCTCCCTCCCTCCGACCTTCCCCATCCCACCCCTCCAGGCGGACACAAAGCACTGAGCTGATCCCCCCGCGCCACGCGGCCACCCCCCACCATCCATCCACCCCACGCCCGGCAGTGTATACACGTCCAAGCCTCTCCCCCACCCTGTCACAGCCCCCACTCCCCATATCCCCAAGCCCACCCCCAGTAGGTCTGTGTCTCTATTCCTGTTTTACCCCTAAGTTCTTCATGACATTTTTTTTCTTAAATTCCATATATATGTGTTAGCATACAGTATTTGTCTTTCTCTTTCTGACTTACTTCACTCTGTATGACAGACTCTAGGTCTATCTACCTCATTACAAATAGCTCAGTTTCGTTTCTTTTTATGGCTGAGTAATATTCCATTGTATATATGTGCCACATCTTCTTTATCCATTCATCCGATGATGGACACTTGGGTTGTTTCCATCTCCGGGCTATTGTGAATAGAGCTGCAATGAACATTTTGGTACATGTCTCTTTTTTTTTTTTTTTTTTTTTTTGCTGTATGCTGGCCTCTCACTGTTGTGGCCTCTCCCGTTGCGGAGCACAGGCTCCGGACGCGCAGGCCCAACGGCCATGGCTCACGGGCCCAACTGCTCCGCGGCATGTGGGATCTTCCCAGACCGGGGCACGAACCCGTGTCCCCTGCATCGGCAGGCGGACTCTCAACCACTGCGCCACCAGGGAAGCCCGATGTCTCTTTTTGAATTATGGTTTTCTCAGGGTATATGCCTAGTAGTGGGATTGCTGGGTCATATGGTAGTTCTATTTTTAGTTTTTTAAGGAACCTCCATACTGTTCTCCATAGTGGCTGTACCAATTCACATTCCCACCAGCAGTGCAAGAGTGTTCCCTTTTCTCCACACCCTCTCCAGCATTTATTGTTTCTAGATTTCTTGATGATGGCCATTCTGACTGGTGTGAGATGATATCTCATTGTAGTTTTGATTTGCATTTCTCTAATGATTAATGATGTTGAGCATTCTTTCATGTGTTTGTTGGCAGTCTGTATATCTTCTTTGGAGAAATGCCTATTTAAGTCTTCTGCCCATTTTTGGATTGGGTTGTTTGTTTTTTTGCTATTGAGCTGCATGAGCTGCTTATAAATTTTGGAGATTAATCCTTTGTCAGTTGCTTCATTTGCAAATATTTTCTCCCATTCTGAGGGTTGTCTTTTGGTCTTGTTTATGGTTTCCTTTGCTGTGCAAAAGCTTTGAAGTTTCATTAGGTCCCATTTGTTTATCTTTGTTTTTATTTCCATTTCTCTAGGGGGTGGGTCCAAAAGGATCGTGCTGTGATTTATGTCATAGAGTGTTCTGCCTATGTTTTCCTCTAAGAGTTTGATAGTTTCTGGCCTTACATTTAGGTCTTTAATCCATTTTGAGCTTATTTTTGTGTATGGTGTTAGGGAATGATCTAATCTCATACTTTTACATGTCCCTGTCCAGTTTTCCCAGCACCACTTATTGAAGAGGCTGTCCTTTCTCCACTGTACATTCCTGCCTCCTTTATCAAAGATAAGTTGACCATATGTGCGTGGGTTTATCTCTGGGCTTTCTATCCTGTTCCATTGATCTACCTTTCTGTTTTTGTGCCAGTACCACACTGTCTTGATTACTGTAGCTTTGTAGTATAGTCTGAAGTCAGGGAGCCTGATGCCTCCAGCTCCGTTTTTCGTTCTCAAGATTGCTTTGGCTATTCAGGGTCTTTTGTTTTTCCAAACAAATTTTGAAATTTTTTGTTCTAGTTCTGTGAAAAATGCCAGTGGTAGTTTGATAGGGATTGCATTGAATCTGTAGATTGCTTTGGGTAGTAGAGTCATTTTCACAATATTGATTCTTCCAATCCAGGAGCATGGTATATCTCTCCATCTATTTGTATCATCTTTAATTTCTTTCATCAGTGTCTTATAATTTTCTGCATACAGGTCTTTTGTCTCCTTAGGTAGGTTTATTCCTAGATATTTTATTCTTTTTGTTGCAATGGTAAATGGGAGTGTTTTCTTGATTTCACTTTCAGATTTTTCATCATTAGTGTACAGGAAAGCCAGAGATTTCTGTGCATTAATTTTGTATCCTGCTACTTTACCAAATTCATTGATTAGCTCTAGTAGTTTTCTGGTAGCATCTTTAGGATTCTCTATGTAGAGTATCATGTCATCTGCAAACAGTGACAGCTTTACTTCTTCTTTTCCAATTTGGATTCCTTTTATTTCCTTTCTTCTCTGATTGCTGTGGCTAAAACTTCCAAAACTAAGTTGAATAAGAGTGGTGAGAGTGGGCAGCCTTGTCTTGTTCCTGATCTTAGTGGAAATGGTTTCAATTTTTCACCATTGAGGACGATGTTGGCTGTGGGTTTGTCATATATGGCCTTTATTATGTTGAGGAAAGTTCCCTCTATGCCTACTTTCTGCAGGGTTTTTATCATAAATGGGTGTTGAATTTTGTCAAAAGCTTTCTCTGCATCTATTGAGATGATCATATGGTTTTTCTTCTTCAGTTTGTTAATATGGTGTATCACATTGATTTATTTGCGTATATTGAAGAACCCTTGCATTCCTGGAATAAACCCCACTTGATCATGGTGTATGATCCTTTTAATGTGCTGTTGGATTCTGTTTGCTAGTATTTTGTTGAGGATTTTTGCATCTATGTTCATCAGTGATATTGTCCTGTAGTTTTCTTTCTTTGTGACATCCTTGCCTGGTTTTGGTATCAAGGTGATGGTGGCCTCATAGAATGAGTTTGGGAGTGCTCCTCCCTCTGCTATATTTTGGAAGAGTTTGAGAAGGATAGGTGTTAGCTCTTCTCTAAATGTTTGATAGAATTCGCCTGTGAAGCCATCTGGTCCTGGGCTTTTGTTTGTTGGAAGATTTTTTATCACAGTTTCAATTTCAGTGCTTGTGATTGGTCTATTCGTATTTTCTATTTCTTCCTGATTCAGTCTTGGCAGGTTGTGCATTTCTAAGAATGTGTCCATTTCTTCCAGGTTGTCCATTTTATTGGCATAGAGTTGCTTGTAGTAATCTCTCATGATCTTTTGTATTTCTGCAGTGTCAGTTGTTACTTCTCCTTTTTCATTTCTAATTCTATTGATTTGAGTCTTCTCCCTTTTTTTCTTGATGAGTCTGGCTAATGGTTTATCAATTTTGTTTATCTTCTCAAAGAACCAGCTCTTAGTTTTATTGATATTTGCTATCGTTTCCTTCATTTTTTTCATTTATTTCTGATCTGATCTTTATGATTTCTTTCCTTCTGCGAACTTTGGGGGTTTTTTGTTCTTCTTTCTCTAATTGCTTTAGGTGCAGGGTCAGGTTGTTTACTCGAGATGTTTCCTGTTTCTTAAGGTGGGATTGTATTGTTATAAACTTCCCCCTTAGAACTGCTTTTGCTGCGTCCCATAGGTTTTGGGTCGTCATGTCTCCATTGTCATTTGTTTCTAGGTATTTTTTTATTTCCTCTTTGATTTCTTCAGTGATCACTTCGTTATTGAGTAGTGTATTGTTTAGCCTCCATGTGTTTGTATTTTTTACAGATCTTTTCCTGTAATTGATGTCTAGTCTCATAGCATTGTGGTCAGAAAAGATACCTGATACAATTTCAATTTTCTTAAATTTACCAAGGCTTGATTTGTGACCCAAGATATGATCTATCCTGGAGAATGTTCCATGAGCATTTGAGAAAAATGTGTATTCTGTTCTTTTTGGATGGAATGTCCTATAAATATCAATTAAGTCCATCTTGTTTAATGTATCATTTAAAGCTTGTGTTTCCTTATTTATTTTCATTTTGGATGATCTGTCCATTGGTGAAAGTGGGGTGTTAAAGTCCCCTACTATGAGTGTGTTACTGCCGATTTCCCCTTTTATGGCTGTTACTATTTGCCTTATGTATTGAGGTGCTCCTATGTTGGCTGCATAAATATTTACAATTGTTATATCTTCTTCTTGGATCGATCCCTTTATCATTATGTAGTGTCCTTCTTTGTCTCTTCTAATAGTCTTTATTTTAAAGTCTATTTTGTCTGATATAATAATTGCTACTCCAGCTTTCTTTTGGTTTCCATTTGCATGGAATATCTTTTTCCATCCCCTTACTTTCAATCTGTATGTGTCTCTAGGTCTGAAGTGGGTCTCTTGTAGACAGCATATATATGGGTCTTGTTTTTGTATCCATTCAGCCAATCTGTGTCTTTTGGTGGGAGCATTTAGTCCATTTACATTTAAGGTAATTATCGATATGTATGTTCCTATTCCCATTTCCTTAATTGTTTTGGGTTCGTTATTGTAGGTCTTTTCCTTCTGTTGTGTTTCTTGCCTAGAGAAGTTCCTTTAGCATTTGTTGTAAAGCTGGTTTGGTGGTGCTGAACTCTCTCAGCTTTTGCTTGTCTGTAAAGGTTTTAATTTCTCCATCAAATCTGAATGAGATCCTTGCTGGGTAGAGTAATCTTGGTTGCAGGTTTTTCTCCTTCATCACTTTAATTATGTCCTGCCACTCCCTTCTGGCTTGTAGAGTTTCTGCTGAGAGATCAGCTGTTAACCTGATGGGGATTCCCTTGTGTGTTATTTGTTGTTTTTCCCTTGCTGCTTTTAATATGATTTCTTTGTGTTTAATTTTTGACAGTTTGATTAATATGTGTCTTGGCGTATTTCTCCTTGGATTTATTCTGTATGGGACTCTCTGTGCCTCCTGGACTTGATTAACTATTTCCTTTCCCATATTAGGGAAGTTTTCAACTATAATCTCTTCAGATATTTTCTCAGTCCCTTTCTTTTTCTCTTCTTCTTCTGGAAACCCTATAATTCGAATGTTGGTGCGTTTAATGTTGTCCCAGAGGTCTCTGAGACTGTCCTCTGTTCTTTTCATTCTTTTTTCTTTATTTTGCTCTACATCAGTTATTTCCACTATTTTATCTTCCACCTCACTTATCCGTTCTTCTGCCTCAGTTATTCTGCTATTGATCCCATCTAGAGTATTTTTCATTGCATTTATTGTGTTTTTAATCGATGCTTGATTCATCTTTAGTTCTTCTAGGTCCTTGTTAACTGTTTCTTGCATTTTGTCTACTCTATTTCCAAGATTTTGGATCATGGAAATAGAATCTTGGATCATCTTTACTATCATTATTCTGAATTCTTTTTCAGGTAGACTGCCTATTACCTCTTCATTTGTTAGGTCTGGTAGGTTTTTATCTTGCTCCTTCACGTGCTGTGTGTTTTTCTGTCTTCTCATTTTGCTTATGTTACTGTGTTTGGGGTCTCCTTTTTGCAGGCTGCAGATTCGTAGTTCCCGTTGTTTTTGGTGTCTGTCCCCAGTGGCTAAGCTTGTTTCAGTAGGTTGTGTAGGCTTCCTGGTGGGGGGGACTAGTGCCTGTGTTCTGGTGGTTGAGGCTCGATCTTGTCTTTCTGGTGGACAGGTCCACGTCTGGTGGTGTGTTTTGGGGTGCCTGTGGCCTTATTATGTTTTTAGGCAGCCTCTCTGCTAATGGGTGGGGTTGTGTTCCTGTCTTGCTAGTTGCTTGGCATAGGGTGACCAGCACTGTAGCTTACTGGTCGTTGACTGAAGCTGGGTGCTGGTGTTGAGATGGAGATCTCCGGGAGATTTTTGCCGCTTGATATTATGTGGAGCTGGGAGGTCTCTTGTGGACCCGTGTCCTGAAGTTGGCTCTCCCACTTCAGAGGCACAGCACTGACTCCTGGCTGCAGCACCAAGAGCCTTTTATCTACCCGGCTCAGAATAAAAGGGAGAAAAAGTAGAAAGAAAGAATTAGTAGAAGAAAGAAAGAGAGAGAGAAAGAAAGGAAGAAGGAAAGAAAGGAAGGAAGGAAGGAAGGAAGAAAGAAAGAAAGAAAGAAAGAAAGGAGGGAGGGAGGAAGGACGGAAAGAAAGAAAGAAAGAAAGGAGGGAGGGAGGGAGGAAGGAGAGAAAGAGTGAAAGGAAGAAGGGAGGGAGGGAGGGAGGGAGGAAGGAAAGAAAAGAAAGACAGGAGGGAGGGAGGGAGGAATGAAAGAAAGAAAGAAAGAAAGAAAGGGGCGGAGGGAGGGAGGGAGGAAGGGAAGGTAGGAAAAAAAGAAAGAGAAGATAAAGTAAAATAGAATAAAGTATAAAATATAGTAGCATTATTAAAAATAAAAAAGTAATTATTAAAAAAAAAAAGGTCGGATAGAACCCTGGGACCTATGGTGGAAGCAAAGCTATACAGAGAAAATCTCACACAGAAGCATACACATACACATTCACAAAACGAGAACGGGGGAAAAAAATCGAAAATCTTGCTCTCAAAGTCCACCTCCTCAATTTGGGATAATTCCTTGTAAAAAGAGGAAAAGGGGAAAAACTCTTAAATCTTGTCCTCAAAGTCCACCTCCTCAATTTGGGATGATTCGCTGTCCATTCATGCACTCCACAGACGCAGGGCACATCAAGCGGACCGTGGAGCTTTAATCCGCTGCCTCAGAGGCTGCACAGAGAGATTTCCCTGTCTCTGCTCTCACAGCTCCCGGGTCTCAGCCTTGGACCTGGCCCCGCCTCTGCGCGTAGGTCGCCGGAGGGCGTCCGTTCTTCGCTCAGACAGGACGGGTTTAAAGGAGCCGCTGATTCGGGGGCTCTGGCTCACTCAGGCTGAGGGGAGGGAGGGGCACGCAGTGCGGGGCGGGCCTGCGGCGGCAGAGGCCAGCGTGACGTTGCACCAGCCCGAGGCGCTCCGTGCGCTTTCCCGAAGAAGCCGTCCCTGGGTCCCGGGACCCCAATAGTGGCGGGCTGCACAGGCTCCCCGGAAGGGGGGGTGGACAGTGACCTGCGCTCGCACACAGGCCTTGTGGCGGCGGCGGCAGCAGCCCCAGCGTCCCACGCCCGTCTCCGGGGTCCACGCCTTCAGCCGCGGCTCGCGCCCGTCTCTGAAGCTTCTTTAAGCAGCGCTCTTAATGCCCTCTCCTCGCGCACCAGGAAACAAAAGGGAAGAAAAAGTCTCTTGCCTCTTCGGCAGCTCCAGACTTTTTCCCCGGACTCCCTCCGGGCTAGCCGCGGCGCACCAACTCCTTTAGGCTCTCTTTCTGCCGCCAGCCCCAGTCCTCTCCCTGTGCTCCGACCGAAACCCGATACCCGAGCCTCAGCTCCCAGCCCCGCCCGCCCCGGCAGCCGAGCAGACAAGCCTCTCGGGCTGGTGTGTGCCTGAGCGCACCGATCCTCTGTGCCGGAATCTCTCCGCCTTGCCCTCCGCACCCCTGTTGCTGTGCTCTCCTCGGTACTCTGAAGCTTTCCCCCTCCGCCACCCGCAGTCTCCGCCCGCGAAGGGGCTTCTAGGGTGTGGAAACCTTTCCTCCTTCACGGCTCCCTCCCACTGGTGCAGGTCCCGTCCCTATCCTTTTGTCTCTGTTTATTCTTTTTTCTTTTGCCCTACCCAGGTATGTGGGGAGTTTCTTGCCTTTTGGGGGGTCTGAGGTCTTCTGTCAGCGTTCAGTAGGTGTTCTGTAGGAGTTGCTCCACGTGTAGATGAATTTCTGATGTATCTGTGGGGAGGAAGGTGATCTCCACGTCTTACTCTTCTGACATCTTCCTGCTTCTCCCCTCTCATGGGCTTTTAGAGCACAGGCTCAGTAGTTGTGGCGCACGAGCTTAGCTGCTCTGCGGCATGTGGGATCTTCACAGACGAGGTATCAAACCCATGTCCCCTGCATTGGCAGGTGGATTTTTAACCACTGCACCAACAGGGAAGTCCCGGGAGTTGTTTTTTAAATCACTGATTCAATTTCACTGTTGGTAACTGGCCTGTTCATATTTTCTATTTCTTCTTGGTTCAGTCTTGGGAGATTCCTAGGAACTTGTCTATTTTTCCTAGTTATTCACTTTATTGTCAAATAATTGTTTGCAGTAACCACTTTTGATCCTTCTTATTTCTGTGGTATCGGTTGTAACTTCTCCTTTTTCATTTCTGACTTACTGATTTGGGCCCTCTATCTTTTTTTTCTTGATGAGTCTGGCTGAAGGTTTATTGATTTTGTTTATCTTTTCAAGGAAACAGCTCTTAGCTTCATTGACATATTCTATTGCTTTTTAATCTCTATTTCATTTATTTTTGCTCTGATCTTTATGATTCATTTCCTTCTACTAACTTTGAGTTTTGTTTGTTTTTCTTTTTCTAGTTCCTTTAGGTGTAAGGTTAGGTTCTTTGAGATTTTTCTTGTTTCCTGAGGTAGGCTTGTATTACTATAAACTTCCCTGTTAGAACTACTTTTGCTGCATCCCACAGATTTTGGATTGTAGTGTTTTCATTTTCATTTTCTCCAGGTATATTTTTAATTTCTTCTCTAATTTCTTCAGTGATCCACTGGTTGTTCAGTAGCATATTGTTTAGTCTCCACATGTTTGTGGGTTTTGCAGTTTTTTTCTTGTAATTCAGCACAAGTGTCCAAGTGGTAGAATGAGCTCCCAAGAATTGCTGCCACCAGTGTCTGTGTCCCCAGGGTGAGCTCCAGTTGCCTTCTGCTTCTCTGGGAGACTCTCCAAGATCAGCAGGTGGGTCTCACCCAGGCTCCTTTCAAGTTACTACTTCTGTCTTGGGTCTTGGAGTATGTGAGATTTTGTATGCCCCCTCTAGGAGTGGAGTCTCTATTTCCCACAGTTCTCTGGGTCTCCCAAAAGTAAACCCTGCTGGCCTTCAAAGTCAAACCTGCTAGGGGCTTTTCTTCCCAGTACAGGACCCCCGGACTGAGGATCCCAATGTGGGGTTCAGACACCTTGCTCCTTGGGGAGAACCTCTGTAATTGTAATTATCCTCCCCTTTGTGGGTGCCCATCGGGGGTAGGAGTCATGACTATATCACGACTCCGCCCCTCCTACCCATCTGTTGTGGTTCCTTCTTTATAGCTTTAGTCGTAGAAAATCTTTTTCTGTTAGATGTCGGTCTTTCTCATCAACAGTTGCTCTGTAAATGGTTGTAATTTTTTTTTTTTTTTTTTTTTTTTTTTTGCGGTACACGGGCCTCTCACTGTTGTGGCCTCTCCTGTTGCGGAGCACAGGCTCCGGATGCGCAGGCTCAGCGGCCATGGCTCACGGGCCTAGCCGCTCCGCGGCATGTGGGATCTTCCCGGACCGGGGCACGAACCCGTGTCCCCTGCATCGGCAGGCGGACTCTCAACCACTGTGCCACCAGGGAAGCCCATGGATGTAATTTTGGTGTGCCCATGAGGGGAAGTGAGCTCTGTATCTTCCTACTCCACCATCTTGTTCCCAGAATCTCTTCCACAAGAAATGTTTTAAAAAGTCCCTCAGGGGCTTAGCTAGAACCCTCAGGGCAGGGGTGAGGGGGTTGTTCATAGGCAATTTGCAAAGTGAATAGGTCCCCACAAGTAACACAGACCTGATTTCAGTCCCTTCCTGAATCCTCTGCCTGTCTGGGGCACTCTACTATTTTCCGTCCACTCTCTTGCTGTCTGCTCTATTTCTCTTTTCCCATTAAATCCCATTATTGGGAAAGTTAAGATGCTAGGGAGACACCATAAGCTAGAGAGACAAGCCACAGAGCATCACTGTAGTGTAGAATGTAGTCATGGAATGTTGCCACAGTAATGGCCTTAAGGTCAAAGCCAGGATATAAAGTGAAAGAAAATGTGCTCTAATGAGGTCCTCTTGGAAGCCAGCAATCCTGGTAATTGTCTTCTGGATGAGTAATCGTCTGGATCATGGACTTCAACTTCTGATGGTCCTGGGTTCCAATTCTACCTCTGCCCTTCCCTATCAGTGTGACTTTGGCAAGTTGTTTAACATCTCTGAGCCTCAATTTTCTCTTCTGTAAAATGAGGGTAATAATATGCTCACCTTTTTAAAAAAGTACTTGCTCTCTGGTGCTCTACATGTTATTACCTCATTTCATTCTCATAGCAGCTGGATACTATTACTATCCCTTTCTATAGATGTGAAAACAGTGGCTCAGAGGGAGGCAGCTAAGTCACTTGTCTGAAGTCACACAGCTGGAAAGTAAGGCAGCCAGGAGGGTAGCCAGGCAGTCTGACTCCAGAGCCCTGCTTTTAGTTTTTCTGCTAAACTGTCTGATAAAGTTCACCTGAGATTAAATGTAATGATGCATTTAATAGCGCTTGGTGTATTTTGAGCATTCAGAGTAATTATTTAAGAGAGATGGGTGGAATCCAAATCCCAAATGATAACAGACTTGGGAGTAAAGTGGATTATGCTGTACTTTAATCATATACAGCCAAGTTTAAAGTTCAGACATCCTCACTCTCAGATAATCCGTAAACAGAAAGCAAGTTCCCTCAGGAGGAAACAGGTTCCCTGGAGCCCCAGAAATCATTTATATGGGAGCTATCCTTTGCAGCGTGGGAACAGAGGAGAGTAGTAAAGCAAGGGATGGCTGGAGAAAAGTCCCGACCATGTTAAGGCCTGCAGGGCTCCCCTCTGCCCAACAGTAACGGCTTGGAGATCCAGCCCCGTGACTTCTGAGCAGAGGAAACGGAGATGAAGAGAGCCCAGCGCATGCATCCAGACTCACACAACCACACAGAGCACTGTTCTGACTCCCTGGCCAGTGTGTCCAACGGGGAGGGAGCAGGAAGCTAAACAAAATTCACACAGCTGGGCATAGGTTTTGCCTGATTCTGGGTCATGCTGGCGTCCTTTTTCACTCCTCCATCATCCCCCACTGCATCCCTAGGAGGAATGCAGCCTTGCTTCTTTTGTCCCCCACTCTACCCCTGCTAGGAATTGTGAATGGTCAGGGGTAGGCACTGAAAACAACATTAGTTGAATGAGTTACATGAAAAAATGATACTAAGATAAACATATTAGGGAATAGAATAGAAACGTGGCATAAATTTTGAAGATGGGACACAGAACTTCAAAGGAACTTCCCATTTCTGGGGCTTTAAATTCTGTCTCCAGAAATTAGAGTTCCAAGTTCCCACTTCTTAGCTGTGAGGGATACTTGGATGGAAAAGTTTCAGAAGCCTGGAGTATGCAATACCATGCTTCCTCTTATTATTTCCTTTTTTTTTTAATGAGTTATTACCTCTGTATAATTATGAGCCAGAACTTAAGAGAGGGTATGGCCAGTGCTGGGGAAAATATCTTGTATGCCTCAGTTTGTATGCAGACCCGGGTTTACTTCAACTTTGGATTTACATTGCTGGTTTTTTTTAGCTGTCTACTGAATACCCTCAGAAGGGTTTTCCCTGGCATATTTTAAACTTTTTAAAATAGTGGTAAATATATATAACATAAAATTTACCATTTTAGCCACTTTTAAGTGTGCAGTTCAGTGGCATTAGATGAATTCACATTGCTGTACAACAATCACCACGATCCATCACAGGACTCTTTTAATCATCCCAAACTGATACTCTGTACCCATTAAACAATAATCCCTCTTTCCCTCCTTCCCTTAGCTCCTGGCAACTACCATTCTATTTTCTGTCTCTATAAATTTGACTATTCTAGGTCCCTCATATAAATGGAATCATACAGTATTTTCCCTTCTAGGTTTGGCTTATTTCACTTAGCATGTTTTCAAGTTTCATCCATGTAGTATGTGCCAGAATTTCATTCCTTTTTTAAGCCTGAATACTATTCCATTGCATGTATATACCACATTTTCTTTATCCATTCATCCATTGATGGATCTGTGGGCTGTTTCCATCTTTTGGCTATTGTGAATAATGCTGTTATGAACATTGGTGTACAAATATCTGTTCAGTTCCTTGCTTTCAATTCTTCTGAGTATACACCCAGAAGTGAAATTGCTGGCTTGTAACATAATTCTATGTTTAATTTTTTTGAAGAACCAACCCTGGCATTTTTCTTCCTGGTATATTTCCAGAGTCAGTTCTTTATCATCTATTGAAACAGTGTATTTTGCCTCTCTGATGTACTATCCTACAATTCTGCTAAAACACCTCTCTTTTGCTTGCTCTCTCTTTCATTAACCAAGGCATTTAGAATTATGATCTTATGTTCCACAGTACTCATTTTCCCCAAAACAAAAACACTGAATCTCACTCCTTGGAACAAACTGCCATTTTCCAAATCATAAGTTGCATTAGTTAAAAGAATAAGAAACTAACTTTTTTGGAGGAAAAATGTGCAGTCTTTCAAATCAGTACCGAGATACCAGCCTGGTATGCAGCAGGTAGACATACCAGGAAAAGAGCTCCTGATTTACAAATATCTCACTTAAGAACATCCCTGACATTCAAACCATAGTGGAATTCAGGAGTTGAACTCCTGCAGTTGCTGAAGGTCTTTGTTTGCCACCACTGAGATTATGAGGACTGTGGACTCTCCCTTGTTAATGGGACAGCTAGAGCCCACTTCTCTTCTACTTTCATCTTCCTTCTTTCTTCTTGACACCAGAACTATAGGGGTGCCACCACCACCGTGGCTAGCTGGCATCATGTCGAGAGCTCCTGTTTTCACTGGAAGATTGAATTCCTTCGAACAGAAGAATTTCAGTTGGAACACTGCAGGATTTTGCATACAGAAGCAATGCTCTTTCACATCTAGTCAACTTATTCTGTCCATTCCATCCTTAGCTAACTCAGAATCTATCTTTCCTCCCTGCCTCCTCTCCCTTGAGGTCAAAATCTCACCTAGACCACTGCAATGGGCTGAGCTGGTCTCCCCGACAGTAAGGATTTCTACCCCACCCTTCATATTATAGGGGAAATCCATCTCTCACCAGCTCAATGTCAGTGTCACCAGAGCCTTGAAATAACAGTGTTCAAAGAACTTAACCACTCCAAGCCTCTGCTGGGTGGGGCTGCAACAGAGCCATGTCTTCTTCTAGTCTGATCTATACTTTTCTTACCAGTAGCTTTTTAAGTTTACATGGCTCCTGTTTGTTTAGCAAACAAGTATGACTGTAACTGATATCATTCATATATCAAGGTCAGCAGCAGAGGGAAAGGAAGTTAAATGAATAAACTCCAAGACCAAAATCATTCCATTACCCTTTTGTCACCTTAGTCAACACTGGTATGGTACCTATTTTCTTCTCTTTCTCTTTTCCCTTTTTGAGGATGGTGATCAAAGTGAAGTAGTTAAGGTACTTCTTGATCAACTCATCCAATTCTTTCTTCCTTTTACTTCCTAACCAGCATCTTCACCACTTCCAGAGGGAGATTAAAAGTTTTCCTGGACCCAATTCCACCATGGTGGAGTGGAGGTTCCCCCCACACCAACAACAGTTCTCTGGGCACCAGCTTGGTGTCCTACATACAATTCAACTCAATTCTAACACTAGTCACCTGGAGATAGCACAGGTAAATCCCACAGGTTAAAGACTCAGTCCTACACGACTGCCCCTGTACCTTCAAATGCCAGTCACAAGCCCACGTTATCACATGTGCTTCTGACCAACCTGCTATAAACTGGAGGTTCCAAGGTCTCCCTTCCTGGGCTTCAGATGCTAGTTGCAAGTCCAGGTTTTACCTGTACCTCTGACCAACTGGCTATAAATCAGAGGTTCCCATGACCCCCTCTGTGGGTTTGATTAATTTGCTAGAGCATTTCACAGAACCAGGAGAAGCATTTTGCTTATTAGATCACCAGTTTATTATAAAAAGATATAACCAGGAACAACCAGATAGATGTATAAGGCAAGGTATAGGGAAAGAATGCTGAGTTTCCATGCCCTCTCTGGCCACACCACTCTCCCAGCACCTCCACATGTTCACCAACCCAGAAGCTCTCCTAACCCCTCCTTTTGGGTTTTTTATGAAGGCTTCATTACATAGGCATGATTGATTAAATCACTGGCCATTGCTGATTGAACTCAATCTCCAGCCCCTAGCCCCTCCCCCCTCCCTGGAGTGGAGAGTGGAGAGTGGAGGGTGGGACCAAAAGTGCTAACCCTCTAATCCCGGGGTTGGGCAACGGGCAACGGGCCCCCATCCTTAGGTGCTTTTTAAAAGTCACCCCATTTAACTTAAACCCAGTTGTGGTGGAAAGAAGCTTGTTATGAATAACAAGACATCTGTTTCACCTCTAAGGCTTAGAAGCCATTTCAGGACCTGAGGACAAGAAACCAAATATTATAACAAAACATGTTCCCATTGCTCTTACTGCTCAGGAAATTCCAAGGATTTTGAGATTTATGAGCCAGGAACCCAGGGTGAAGATCAAATATATGTGAGAAATATATTTCGGTTATCTGAATGTGGCCAAAAACATATTTCTTATAAATCACAACATCTCATGGGCTCTTCAGATGCTCTGCACATCTAAATCTCAGAATGCAACTGTGAAATTGCACTTGATTTCTAGACGTTTGGAGGAGCTTCTTGGTTCTTCCTTCATAACCATGAGCTACCACCCTCACCACCCCTCCCTACAATTTCCCCACCAAAACACTTTTATAATCACCAATAAAATCAGGTGCACATATTTTTGCAAGCAGCCTTAAATTCTTTTTAAGAACAAGGCAAAGGTATATGTTAATTAAGTTAGAAGTCAGATGGCCATTTGTCCCAGTTTGCCTAGGGCAGTACCAGTTTATGCCTACTTCCCTGCATAATTTTTTTTACATCTTTATTGGAGTATAATTGCTTTACAATGGTGTGTTAGTTTCTGCTTTATAACAAAGTGAATCAGTTATACATATACATATGTTCCCATATCTCTTCCCTCTTGCATCTCCCTCCCTCCCACCCTCCCTATCCCACCCCTCCAGGCGGTCACAAAGCACTGAGCTGATCTCCCTGTGCTATATGGCTGCTTCCCACTAGCTATCTACCTTACATTTGGTAGTGTATATACGTCTATGCCTCTCTCTTGCTCTCCTCTGTGCTTTATGCCTCAGGTGCCTACTCCATCGCCACTTCAAACTCGACATGTCCAAACACAGACCCATGTGAGGGACCCCTCACCAAATCTGACCCTTTTACAGTGTTCTCTATCTCAGGGAGCAACACTAGCATCCATCCAATCAGTCAAGCCAGAAACCAAAACATCATCCATGACGTCGCCCTCAGAAATCAGTTACCAAATTATGACAATATCACCTCCAAACATCATTCAAACCTGTCCTCTTTTCTGCTGCCACTGGAGCTGCACCAGTTCCCCCATCTCTCTCCTGGTCCACAGCAGCGGCTTCCCAAGTGTTCTCTTCACATCCGCTCAAGCCTCCCTCCAGTCCCATCCAGCAACCAGAATGGTCTTTCCATCTATAGTACATTTCCTTTCATGGAAGAGAAAAGAAACCCTAAGAAAATGCACAAGTATCTGCACATTTGCGCAAAAAGAAATACAGGAAGGGTAAACCAAAACCTAGTGCGATTGATACCTACAGAAGGTGGGTGGGAAAGCTGTGGAAAGAACAGAGAATGGGAACACGGTTAGGAACGGGGGTGGTGGAGAGAACTTGGCTGAGTATGCCTTTCTGTATAGCTCAGATTTTCAAACCATGGTAATGTGTCACATATCCAGATAATGACTATATAAATAAATAAATAACAACCAGAATGTTTGTGTGTTTGAAGGAGGAGGGTAGAAGGATCCAAAATGGAATACAAACAGTAAAAAGTAAACCTAATTGTATTAAAAATGAGTAATATAACCACACTGAGGGGAGTGGGGAAGGGAAGAACTAATCTAAGTAAGGTTGAAAAAAATGTATTTTTACTGTATGCTGTCAAAGGCGAACGACAGATTCTATTTGATGAATGTGTTTTTCACGTTTACGGGTTAGCACTCTGAATTTATGTGTATTACTGGATTGAACAATATTATAGTATGTATAAAAGAACCAGATTTCTCATTGTCTGAAAAGGGAAACAAGAAGGGAAACAAAATACTCTGAGACTATGCAAGTATCTTCTCATCATACTTTCTTCCACTAATTTTAGCATCCATTAATGATACTTGCCTGCAACTATTATTACAATTACTACTGTGCTGTTTGCCAAATTGTCATTTTTCTATTTCTACCATTCCTTCTACATTTACTGTTTGGAATTTTATCCTTTACTTTGACTCTTTTTTTTTGCGGTACGCGGGCCTCTCACTGTTGTGGCCTCCCCCGTCGCGGAGCACAGGCTCTGGACGCGCAGGCTCAGCGGCCATGGTTCACGGGCCCAGCCACTCTGCAGCACGCGGGACCCTCCCGGACCGGGGCACGAACCCGCGTCCCCTGCATCAGTAGGTGGACCCTCAACCACTGTGCCACCAGGGAAGCCCTACTTTGACTCTTTTGTCCTTTTGACATGCCCCTATAATTTTTTGAGTACTTCCTTACTTTTTGCCACCACAAAATGTTTTAGGCCCATGTGTTCTTTCCCTGTCTTTACCCAGGAATTCCTCACCAAGGATTGATGGATCCTCTTTTTGGGAAATGATATTTGGAAACTAAGATCTGGGTGCTAGATGTGCCCATTGCTTCTAGACCCTCTCAGCAGAAAGAGCTAGAAAATATATGTATGAATATATACACATATCTACACATATCTATATCTTGTCTACACTCATCTGTCTGTAATATGTTAAAAATCATGAGTTCATACTGATACTGGGGCAGGAGATAGATGGGCCCCAGGTTGAGCAGCTGGACTTTGTCCCTTGTGGACAGATACTCCAAGATGAAGATAATAGCAGGGGGAGGAGAAGCTGAGCCCCTGCCCAGATAAGAGATAAAAGACCAGATATTTCTCATTCTCAAGGTCAAGGAGACCTTCCTGACTACACATGCACAGAAAGGCTTATCGGGGGTTAAAAATGTAGGGGATGCCACCCCATAGTAGGTGGTGTCAACCTACCCATAGACCTCTTTGCTAGAATCCATCTTGGCTAAGAGATGCACGCGCATACATGGGAGGACCCTGAGATAAACCAAATACGAACTCAGAACCAGGCAGAGCAAGATGATTGGCCAAAGGAAACCCAGAAGAAATACCCCATATAAGTGATTCAAACTACCACGAGGGTGTGACTCTTTCTCTGAGTCTAAACGAGCTCCCCTTGTTACTCTAAACAAAAAAAAAAGTCCCAGTTTGGAGGATAACTTATATGTTTTCCCTACTTAAAAATACACCTTGCTTTCCCAGTAAAGTGCTTTTCGGGTGACTTGGTGCTGTTGCCCAAGTTGCATCATTGCACTTTAGTTGCGCAACAACTCTGCAAAGTAGGAAGGGAAATACTTTATCTCTGTCAATTAAATGAAGTAACCAAGGCTGGCTTCAGGCAGCATGGTGGTGATTGTCCGAGGTCACACACTCAGTGACAGAATCAGAGCCAAAACCCAGGACTTCTGATTTCAAGTCCAATATTGTTCAGCTGTGGATCCCTTTGTGCAAATATCTAAGTAAAGGCAAACCTCATTCTCTTGTTTAGTAACCTGCTTGAACTTGGACCTAGAACAGTTTAGACAGGTTCTTCCTTGCCCAGAGACTCTTTTCACATTTGAAGCAAGCAAAGAAATGAAAAAAGAATTACGTAAACATAAAGAGGGTATTAGTGAATCCTAGAGCCAAATGACATAAATCTTTGCTTTTACCAGGTGCAGTTACATAAGATTATTGGAATTTTATTTCTAACCAAATTAGGATGACTTGGTTGACAACAGGAAGGAAGGGAGGGAGGACGAAGTAAATGAGGAAGGTAAAGAGAGAGATGGGCAGACAGAAATACAGACAATAAAGATCAATAATGAATGCCTACGGTTACAAAAAACATAGAAATGGGCTCTGCCCCAGTGTTATGGATACATTTCCCGTATGGTTACGTGCTAATCTTTTTTTTTTTTAACCTAAAACCAGTAAAATTCTACTCTCCTTGGATAAGTGGCAACGACAGAATACAGAGGAAAAACCCACGATCCTTCAAAGACAGGCACAGTGCTTGGCAAGGTCTTCAGGGTGTCCTAGAGGTGCTGAATGCGGCGCCACACGGAGAAATAAATGCACACTCCCCTAACCTCCCGACTGGCCTCCCTAAGAGAAGATTACACGACCCGCGGGGGTCCCTGCCTCCTTTCGCAATGACAGAAAGAGGTCTAGTGTGCCTTGGGAAGGATGACTCCAAGCTGCTCGCCAGTCTAGCCGAACCGCAGCAGAGGGGTGGACGCCTTGGGGCCGCAGCCTGACCTGGAAGGCGGCCGGCCTTCCCCTCGGGCACCTGAAGGTGAGAGGGTAGCAGAGGACGAGCGCGGTTCCCCGTGGAGGGGGTGGGGAGGCGAAAAGGCCGCGCGCGCATGCGCCGCACCGCCACCTCCGCGGGCCGGAAGAGCGGAGCAGTGGAGCCGCGGCTGCCGGCGCCAGACGCCGCGGTGGCCGCGGGGAGATCGCCGGCTGGGCGATGCGGCCCGTGGACGACACTGGGGCCGCCAAGCGGCTGGAGTCTGGGCTGCCGCTGGTGGACATCCCGCCCCCGGGCTCCAGGCAAGAGTCGGCGGCCACCGAGGTAGCGGAGACGCCCGGCCCCGGCGGGTGCTGGCAGTGTCCTTCCTTGCCGTGCGGCTCGCGCGCGGAGCAGGGTGAGTGCGGCGCACGGACCCTGGTGCAGGTGTCGCCCGTGGGGGACCGGGCGGGCGCCAGCGGTGGGGGTCCCCGCAGCCGCCGGCCGGGGGCCCCGTGTGGACCGCGCCCCTCCCCTTCCCACCCGGATCGGAGCTCGTGAACATCCTCACGCTGTTACCTGGGGGCGGAGGGTGCGGAATGTAAAGCAGAAGCCCCCCGCGCCCCCGTCGGCGGGAAGAGCGAAGAAAGTTTCTGATTGTTTTGGAACCCCTTTGGGATTCTGAAACTGTTCCTATAATTAAAGTGATTAAAGTGTTGCGGGCAGGATCATGGAGTCAGATTGCCGTTCGGTGCGCCCTGCCCGAGATTGGGAGTCAGCGAGAAAGGCCATCCCACAGCTGGCCGAGGTTGGGAGGAAGCTAAGCAAGAGAACTGACCTCAATGTAAACGGTGTTGCTTGAAGAGGAAGTTGAAAAGCATCGAGTCTAGAAAAACGTTTGTCTCAGAGTTTTAGAATCTTGGAAAGGCAGAGTTGAGTGGGACTACTACTGGTTCTTAACCTTTTTGAGTTACAAGGAATTTGTAGCAACTGATGCAAAATGAAACAGAGGCACAATCTTACAAACACGGGTAAGAGGTTCACGGACCCGCCTCCAAAGCCAGGGACCCCGTGTGAGAAACCCTTTATCTTATTCAATGTCTTCCTTTCACAAATGATGAAATTGAGGCCTGGGAAGGTGAGGGCTTTGGGAGGGTTTTTTTGTTTTGTTTTGTTTTTCCGAAGATCTAGCATGTATGGATGAGACACTTCACAGGTCCGGGCAGCACCAGGGATAGGATCCCAGTTTGCTAGCGACCCAGCCCAGAGCCCTTTCTCCTAGCCCCAAGCACATTCCTCCTTGAACACCACCCACCTGGAGCAGCTTCCTCAAAGAAAAGAGAAATAGGCAGATGTCCTTTCAAGACAAAATTACACAATCTGCACCACCTCATCCTCTGGATCACCTCCCTTAAGTGTGACCTGGGATTTCTGTGTCTTTTAGCTGACCCCGCTTTCTGTCTGCACTTCTTGAGAGTCAGAAAATTCACACATTTTGTAGAGAGACAAACCCCAGGGAGATGGTTGTTGCTGCATTTTTGTCCTTAATGCTAAGAGAAATGATCAGGCTTCAGATCATTTATGTAAGGGTTACCTTCAGCTGAGCTGACCAGATGTGCAGCTTTGAAGAAGTCAGTTTCTCATCTTAGCATCCTATGGCTGAATGTTGTTACGATGGACTGCTGAGTTAGTCCTTGCAAACTTTTAAACGATTCCCCTGTTTGTGAACCAAAGAGGAATACTTCAGGCAGAAGGTGGCAAAACCTACATAAGCAGTTGCACTTAAGAATCTTGAGGGGTCTTTTAATTTCAAAGCAAGTTGCTAATAATAAGCCTTAGTAATACTTATTACTATAAGGTGACCAGATAATGTTCCAAAAACGGGATTGCCTTAGAAACACTTTAAACCTCTGCACTGTTGTCACTGATCTTCGTGACAGTATCATTTTAGCCTCTTAACCCAATTGGTTATCTCAAGAAAGTTCATTTTCAAGTTCAGGTTGAAACTGTTACCCATTTTGCTTACATTCTTGGATAACCTTCACAGACAGCACACAGCTATCCTAAGACATCTGTTTATTTTCTTGAGGGACAGTGTGGGTCTTAGACTGAAGCAAGGAGAAGTTGTCTTAAGTCTGTGCCTCACATCCCCCTGGAAGGAGTGAGTTCCTTAGGGTAGCAGTGGCCCTGAAACCAGTAGAGCTTTTTACAGTGACCGAGGTCCCCTATTTCAGTGGGTCTAGGGTAGGGCTGGCTGTGAAGTTTTAGAAGTTCCTCAGTTGATTCTAATTCCCAACCTGGGTAGTGAATCACCAGTTTAAAGCAGAGGATAGAGAAAGTGAGCAACTTTTCAGTTTTCTTCTGACTCAGGAAATCGCACTGTGGCCAGTTACTTAACTTGAATTATTTAGAGTTGCCAAATTATTAGATATGTTTTCCGTGGAATATGAACTTGGAAGCATATTACATAGGCAAATGCCTCTTTGGATTATGCTACTCTCTTGTCCATCTCCTTTGACAGAGAGAATTGAAATGACTATTCTGTAAGAGACTGAGGTTTGCCTGAAGAGAACCAGTCCTCAGTCTTATAAGAAATAATCAAGTTCAACTAGACCTTGTAACTTAAAGTTTTAAAAGAGTTAAAATATCATGTTAAGTTAAAATATTCCTGGAGAAAATTTTAAAAGTTTAGGTTGGAGAAGATCCTTGAAATATAGACCAGGGAGATGTTTTCTGTCCTCGATCTTCCTATTCTGTTCTGCCTGAGGGTGTAGGTTCTATGTAAGGACTGGGTTTCTTTTAAGAAAAACTATTTTGGGGCTTCCCTGGTGGCACAGTGGTTAAGAATATGCCTGCCCATGCAGGGGACATGGGTTCGAGCCCTGGTCCGGGAAGATCCCACCTGCCACGGAGTAACTTAGCCCGTGCACCACAACTACTGAGCCTATGCTGTAGAGTCTGCGAGCCACAACTACTGAAGCCCACGTGCCACAACTACTGAAGCCCGTGAGCCTAGACCCCGTGCTCTGCAACAAGAGAAGCCACGGCGATGAGAAGCCCGCGCACTGTAATGGAGAGTAACTCCTGCTCGCTGCAACTAGAGAAAACCTGCGCACATCAACAAAGACCCAACACAGCAAAAATAAATAAATAAATAAATAAAATAAATTTATAGGAAGGGAGGAAGGAAGGAAGGAAGGGAGAAAGGAAGAAAGAAAGGAAAACTATTTTATTTGGACCTGAATTCTGAAATTTCAGAAACTGACTTCTAAGGCTGACCAGAGCCAATACATATATTTTGTGGTGCTTAACTTGGAAGTCTTCTGAAGCTTCCTTCTCATGGGCTGAGTGGGTATGTGCAGTTTAGTTCCTACAGTATCTGAGCACATAGATATAGAACAGAACGTGGAGGATTCAGGCACTTATAATGGATAACCTATTACATGACGACTGCTAGCTCCAAGTCATTCTCTCCAGCAGTACACCTAGAACAGGAAAAGGTGGAGACCACTGACCAGAATGGCATCTTTTACTACAAAGGCTGTAGTGTACCCCCAGGAAGATTGTGCATCATCAGAGTTTGGTCCCACTTTGCAAATTGTTTGTCACTTGTGGGCAAAGGTGTTTAATTAACATGAGGATGTTGAAATGTACTACCTGGTGTTTGTGTTTATCAGAAAAGGGCATTAAAACAAACTTTGTGCAATACTGTTTTATGGCTGAGTAACCCATTGTAAATCCCTAGATTGGAATGAAAATCCTTGTTTTATTACAAATTGCATGTGCCTACACATCCTTCACCTCCACTATGCTCTTAACTAACAAGGGCCAGTACTGTGTTTCCTTCCTATTCTGTCCTTGTTTTTGTGTTAGTTTCAAAAAAGAAAAAAAAATATTCCTCAGTGTGTGGCCTATCTTTTAAGGAGGTCTCTGCTTAACATGTTGCATTTTGCTCTCCTCTGAATGATGGGGGTGAGATTGAAAGCAGGTTCTACTCCTGTCTTAGGCAGCTGTTTAAGACAGAGGCAGTGGCTGCTCCTACAGACTGTCATTAATGGATTGAATACTTGATGCCCTGGAGAAAGCAGAAGTTTCCTGGTTCAGATCAAGCCAAGAATTAGATGGCAGTCCTGTTTTTTTGTTTTTTTAATTTTTAAGCACTTCTAAGCATTTTTAAGTACTAAGTCAGAGGGATAGATAACCTAGCCCCTGGCCTCAAAGAGTTTATGTTCTAAATGGAAGATAAGTCGTAAACCGTGAAAACTTTAAGATCTCCTTAACTGTTCAAAATAACTAAACAGAGAGCCTTCTCAGATTATGCTTTTGCCTGTGGTGTTAGACCCTACATCTTTCCACGAAATTTTCTTATATTATTTCCTTCAGCAAATATTTATTCAGGGTCTTCCATGGGCTAGGCCTGAACAGGGCAGCTGAGATCTTAGCCCTGGAGGAGCTTACAGGCTTGTGGGGGAAGTCAGCTAATCAACAAGTAGCCATATCACACAGTTAGGACCTGTTTTCCAGAAAAGAACACTTTCTACATAAAGCCAAGTTCACCAATGAGATGATATAAAATATCACTTGGAAGTATTTTTCTCTAGCCATCTTGATAAGCATTTCTTAAAGATTTCTTTCACCATCTTGGCAAGCTTTTTACTTCTTTTTGACTTTAGGAGTGAGGGATGAGTCTTCAGTGAGCCAAAGAGATCCATTTTATAGGGTGAACTGCATTTTAAAAATGTAGGTTTAAATTGTTGCCCTTTGTCTATGGTTCTTTATTCTTCATGGAGAAAATGGTTCAGATCCAGAGAACAGATATGCTTAGGAGGTAATTTTTGTATCCTGTTAGCTATTAATATTGTTCCATTTTTCTCAATTTCTAAGTAAAAGTGATTAAACATACCCTTGGAAGCAAGGACTAACCAGAATTTAATCTTTTTCAGAAGCTGAGAAGAAAGCACCCTGTCCTGGACTTGGCTTGTTTTACACATTATTGTCTGCGTTCCTCTTCTCAGTGGGCTCTTTATTTGTTAAAAAAGTGCAAGACATCCACGCTGTAGAAATTAGTGCATTCCGATGTGTGTTCCAAATGCTAATCATTATCCCTTGCTTAATATACAGAAAGTAAGTATTTCTTACCTGCAAAGTAGAAGGTATTAATAAATGTTTGTAAGTCTTTTGACCTGCTTAAATTATCTGCTCTACAGACTCTGCTTTATCCCTCTCACAGATTTACCAGTCCCTACACCCTTTGGCTCAGATTAATGAAAAGTCACAAGGATCCACCCACAGAAGATGCTCTCATAAGCACCAACCACATGCCCAAACAAAGGAGGGGAAAGAGATTCAGTTATTTACCACCCCCTATTTTGAGAACAAAGCTTTCCTTGTACAATTCCCCCCATCTTGTACCACCCTCCCTCTTTCCTTTGGCATAACTAGTATTTGGAAGAAAAAAGTAAACGGGAGGAAATAGTAGTGTCTCCTAGTGTCAGAGGTTTCTTTAAGTAGAACAGGCTGCTCTCCTACCAGGGCAGACAGAAGGTTACAGTAATAATATTTAGGTCTTCCCACTAGGGTGCCATGGGAAAGGGAAAAGGGGATCTTGAGAAAGGCCTTTTTAGCTCATTTCTTGTTCAGTGTCCTCATCTGTAAACTGGAGGGAATGATATCCTTTGTCCTCTACCCTGTACGAAAACTGTAGTCCCCCCCCGCCCAGCCTCCCTTCCCCTTCCACATGGACCCCATACACACACCCTCCCCAGGTGAAAATTATACCTCCCCCACACTGTTGTAACCTCTACACACCCCTGTGTACTTAGACGCCTGGGAGGAGCGCCTGTTGGGTTCCTGGTGGCTGCTTGGCTCTTTCTCTCTTTGGGTAAAGATGCTTAAACTCCAGAATAAAAGCTTCAATCACTTGCTACCAAAGTCTCTTTGTATCTATAACTCAGTGCAGATTTACTTAGAATAGTTTCACTCCTTATCCCAAGTCTTTGGTGAAAAAGGTGAAAATCCGCTAAGATCAAAAATATTGTCAGAAATTCCCATGTAGGTGTGGACAAGTCACAATATTTTAGGAAATGATGGTAGGTAAGACTTCAGAAATGTCTAAAGGTGGCAACAGACCACTGATGCTAACACAATCATTCTCTCCATTTTGGAGTAAAAGTATTGGCAGGAAGGCACTTAGAAGAATTTTCTTAAATTGTTGGCACTAATCTGTTTTGACCCATTTTATGTTTCACTATCATGAAAAACTCTTAGCTTTCCAAAGTATGGACCAAAGGTGACCACACTTTCATTTCTAACTCCAGAGACCAAGGGCTCCTTATATCAAGCCTAGACACTGCTCTAAAAAGGCCAGCTCTGGCACAGACCAATGAGCCGCACCTAGCCAGGAACTTACACAGTACTCTGCTTCGTAAATATTTAATTGTAAAGCATTTGAGCAGCAGTTATTATATTTATCCGAACGCTACAGTTTCTTTTCCAGTGTACTTTAACTCTTTTCCTAAGGAGAACAATGAAAAGTTGTCTCATATTCAATGGCTGAAATAAATTTTAGCATTGCTTTCAGCTGTAACAGAAAAACTCACTAAGATTGAGAATGCACACTCGCATTCCCAAGTTTTCTTATACAGGGCAGCTAAATAATGAAATTGTATTTATTATAAAAATAACACTTTTCATTACAGAAAATTTTGGGAAAATAAATAGAAAGGTAAATTACCTATGAGTCCACCTCTTAAGGTATAACCATGATGAACATTTCAGTATATTTTCCTTTTTGTCTTTTTTGCAGGCATATATCTATACCTAGGGAAAATAATATCTATATTTGCTGACTTATACTATTTATGTATTTCTCTTGTGCTATTTTTGCTTCTACTGTGAACACTTTAATGTCATTAGCTATACTTAGGAAACACTTTCTAAAAGGTGTATAATAGTTGTAGACATTATAATTAATTTACTATTTCCTGTTTTCTGATAGTTAGGACTTTTAAGATAATGCTTAATTTAAAAATGTAATTTGAAAACAAATACCGAGTTCATTTAATATGCATTCCTTCCTTTGAATCTACAGAACTGGGTTTATAGGCCCCAAAAGTCAACGAATCTTCCTCCTTCTCAGAGGAGTCCTTGGTTCTAGTGCCATGATCCTTTTATACTACGCCTACCAGTCAACATCCCTCGCTGATGCCACGGTTATCTCATTTAGCTGTCCAGTGTTTACGTCTATAATTGCTTGCATATTTCTCAAGGAAAAGTATAGCCCTTGGGACGCTGTCTTCACTGCATTCACAATCACCGGAGTGATCCTTATCGTGAGGCCGCCATTTTTGTTTGGTTCCGAAGTCGTGGAGACCGATAAAGACTATTCAGTTCACCTGAAGGGTGCTTTCGCAGCACTTGTACACGCTGTGTTTGCTGCCGTGACTTTAGTTATCCTAAGGAAAATAGGGACATCTGTGGACTACGTGTTGAGCATTTGGTATTATGTAGTAGCTGGCCTTACCGAGTGCGTCATTGCCCTTTCTATATTAGGAGAATGGAGTCTGCCACACTGTGGGTTGGACAGGCTATTTCTCATACTAATTGGGCTGTTTGGTTTGGGAGGTCAGGTGTTTCTCGCAAAAGCCATTCAAATAGAAAAAGCAGGGCTGGTAGCATTAATGAAGACTATGGATGTGGTCTTTGCTTTTATCTTTCAGATTATTTTCTTTCATGATGTGCCGTCGTGGTGGACAGTGGGTGGCTCCTTATGTGTAGTGGCCAGTAGCATTGGAGCAGCCATCCGTAAATGGTACCAGAGCTCCAAATAAAGCATCATTGCTGAAATGTGTATTTCTTTAAAGTACACCATCACCCAGTTGAGACATACCACCCGCATACACACCTGGAAAATCTGCATTTACTTCATTGACTATATACAATACATTTCATAGTTAAGGTACCATTTTTGAATATGGTATGTCTTTAATTAGTTGAGGATAGCCAGTCAATTGGGTGTAGCAATTATTATTTTTTGTGTGTGTCAGTTATTTTTTGGTTTTGGTTTTGGCTTTGGTTGTTGGGGTGGCATTTGGTAAGAGAACACATCATTAGTTGAAGAAAAACTGCACAATTTTTTATGACTCAAGTATAAATATATGTAATTTTTAAAAGTGTATTTTTGGTACTGATGGGATATAGGTGGGAGGAAATTTTAGATTCTCTTTTAGCAGTGTAGAGGCTAAGAAACTTATTGATAATAATGCTGCTGTATAATTAGTGTTGTGTTGAGAATTCATTTGAAATGTAATCCCATTTAGGAGGCCAAAGCTGAAACTTGGAGTAGGTGCCTACTTAATGGTATTAATAAAACAAATGAATTAGCCTTATTTTCAAGGCTTTTATAAATTATTGTCATTCTTTTAACCCATATTTGTGCCTTTTCACTTTAGTGCTGAAATTTTCATACATAAACTTAAAAAAAATCTTTAAATCACCAAATTTGGCTAATAGTTTTCTGTTTTAGTGGCATTATCATCTGTAGCTACATTCTGTAAGTCTAATTGTCCTCTGTTTTTTTGAAACTGCACTAAATTTTTCTTAACTTTCTAAGTTAAGGTGTTTAAAAATCATAAGAAAGAAATCTTGGCATGGCCAGTGTGCACATTTCCATCCTGAAGTGTTTTCCCTATACTAGAAATGTGATTTTCTATAAATTCTCTTTGAATTTATGGTGTGATGCCAAATAAAATTTTCTCAGGGCTTTATTAGGTTGAACCATAAGAAATTGATGAGATTTTACCTTTTTAACTTACAAAAACCATAGTTCCTTATGGTTCACCCTATTAAGATACCTCTCTTACCTTCTAAACCAAATACTTAGGGGACTTGGAGTATATATTTTTTAAATTACTTTTTAAAATACAGTAATCCTAGTAAACTTATTTTTGTAGTCTTTTTCCCTTATGGAATTATTTATAATAATGCTTCATGTTATATAGTAAATGTAAAGACCTGTGAATCCATGGTCGATTGATTTTTGTAGTTTCTTCAATATGAAAACAAAATCACTGTTAAATTCTAGGTTATCAGTATGATATTGTATCAGTGCTGCACCATGATACTAACATCATGAATTCAAACAACACATTTTATGTCTGGAACTTCATCAGGCCAGTATTCTGCAGTTAAAGAGAGAATGTAATATTTAGGAAACCTTGGGAGGTTAATCAGGAAGTAGAGAGTACACGCAAATGGCTCTTTGTCACAGTGAACCCTTTACTGGTGAGGCTATAATGGTCTCCAGCTCTTACTGTGTCAGAGCTCTTATCCTAAGCCTACAGATTTGAAAGATTATAGGCTCTTTCCCACTGTTTCATCACAATTCTTCCAAAGTAAGAAAGAACTTGGGCTTCTGAGGTTTATGCCTTGGTGAGAAAAGGATCTTTTCCAGTAGTTCCAAGAGGAAATTTTTGGCTTGCTGATCTTCCCAAGTGCTTCCCACCAGACAAATCCTAAATGAAGTCTGTTTAGGAAAGTCCCACTTTATAACTTTAGCCTAATCTGCAATATTAGAGTTTAGAGTTGCAAAAGCATCATTTTGCAAGTATGTTAGATAATTATAGACTTAGAGCGTCTTAGGGCTTAAGGGTTAGAGATCCTCTTGTAGGAGACATGCTCCATGTTTAGGGATGCTAGGGAGGGGACCTGCCCAAGATGGGTTTCCATGGTCTTATTTATCCCTCCTTTAGTTCCATGATTAAGTACGGAAAGTAAACCACTGCTTGAGCTACATAAGGTAAATGAACTCTCAGGGAACCCTCTCCTGGTTCTTTACCTTGCACAATAAAACCTATGGGACCTTGAAAGTTAAATCCCTTTGGGGGCCTGTACACTAGAGACGTGTTTTATTTCAACAGTGTGGTTTAAGTGCTTGAATATCACAATATATGACCAAATTTGGAGAAAATGTTTCTTCTCCCAACTTTTACAGGGTGTGACTCTTAACTACTTTTATAATGTCCAGGGTATATATACAAGGATATGTATTGTAACAATTATGGGTGCGTATATTTTGCAAAGACTGTAGTTCCTATATCTTGAAAAGGGAACTATTTTCATAAACTGGTTTTATTTTATAATTGCTAATAAAATTAATATGCAAGAAAACTATATTTTGGTTTTTATGATTATAGCATATGTGCTAGCTAATATACCTTATTTCTTTTTTCATCCATGTGCTTCAAAATGTACTTCTTAAAGAGATTGACCTCTGGCCATTCAGTTATGATGTAATAAGTTTCAGTTTGTTTATCTGTCTCTCTGATACTGTTACATCAAATCTAATGTCTCAAAAATAAAGGTCCTAATCTTATGTTCCAGTGAGGCCTTTATTTTTCTAGATCCTCAGAGCTTGGAGCAGCTTTTGTTCCTATAGCTAATCTGTTACTAAGTCATGAGTGTCTGTCTTCTTATTGTCTTGTGAATTCTTCTTTCCTCACCTTTCCACTGCTGCCGTCTTAGTCCGAGACTTACCACCTCACACCTAAATCACCACAACAGTATCCTGGTTATCTGCTTCTAGACTCTTTCTTCCACTCAGATCCTTGTTCCACTGCCAGACTAATCTTCCTAAGGCCCTTCTTTCATTGTTACTCTGGTTCTCATGTAGCCATAGCAATGCCTTCTTATGTACCACATCACGTCCAAATTATTCATCTGACCCTATTCCTACTTTTCCAACTTGATTTCTTGTGTCCCAATACAAATTGGATACTCGGGTCAGCCTCCCCACCAATTCCCACATTTGCCAAGAGATCCCTTCCTTTGTGTTTCGCCCGCTTTCTTTGCCCTCGAAAGCCTCTTAGTCTCCAACGGCTCAGCTGAGCTTCTGTTTCTTCCACTGTCTCCAGCTTCTCCCACCCATACTAGTCCACCTTGGAAGAATGGATAAAGCACTGGATTAGCTGTCTGAAGATCTGGGTGTGGTGTAATCACTTTCCAGCTAGGCCCTTCCACTTAGTGTCCTTGAGCCTGTTTTCCTCATTTGCTTCAATTATTAAATAGAAAAATATTACTTGCCCCAACCCATGTTACAAATAGTGTCATAGAAGGACTTGTAGACCACAAAGGAGGACAAAAACACTTAAGTATTGAACTGTGGTTACTATGGTAGAGTTGAGCATTCACTTCCTCTTCAAAATGATGCCTAGCCCAGGGTCCTTCCCCCTGAGCAGTCTCACCAGGAAGGGTATGACAGTTTTCTGGATTACAAACCTCATTTGGCTCCCTCCTGCTGGCACAGAATTCTACTGTTGGACAGCTCTAATTTCCTGGCTGATCTGCCCATGTAGGGCTGCCAGTGGTCACCAGTCTTTTTATCTTACCCATAGGTGTCACCGTCTTTCCAGTTCTGGCTTTAGCTCTGTGAGTATCACACCTGGCTCTGACTAGGGGGGTGAGCCTGATTCTCTGTGTGTTTCACATGCACTATTCTTCAAACTCAGCATGGCTCTTCTAGCCTCTTATCTTTTCACCCAATAAGCATAATTAGTCTACTGAGGGTAATCCAGTAGGAAGAGCCAGATCTCTTTGATAACATGCTGGCCGCTGATCTAGGTGTATGGAGCCATGGTCAGTACTGGGCATGATGATTTGGTAATTACAGTGTAGGCTGGGCACATGAAGCCTGGGCATTACCCCAAACACACTACTATATGACCCCTTTGGTCCCTTACATCAAATCTAATACAGCTACCGTATTCACTTAGAGTTCTGCAAGAGGGACCCTCTGTGATCCACAAAGACCCATTCAAGTTTTAGCCTATTTGAACACCAGATTTGGAAAACCAGTTCACAAAGAACCCATGAATCTTGACACTGCCCATCACTTCCTGGAAATGGTGGGTGAGGATTTATAGCAGGAGGGTAAGGAGCAGACATATCTGGTGTCAAGGTAGGGCAGAAAATGTTTTACCATAGAAGTCCAGTCCACAAGAAAAGGTTCCACGAGGTGCTATGCCAGCTATCACCTCCTAAGCCAGATTTGCAACACTATGAAACAATGCTGTTTTTATCACTAATGTAAAAAAATAGTTACTTTTCATAAGAAAAGTTATTTATGTTATAATGGAATCATTTTAAATAAACAAATGGAAACTTTTTAGTTTTGCTTTTAAATATTGTAAAATATATATATCCCACATGAACCAGAAGCTCTTTGGAGTCCAGTTCTCAGAAATGTTTAAGAGAGTAAAGGGGTGCAAGACCAAAAGCTTTCTGAGCCATAGGTTTCATAGAGGTATCAAATTTGAAACCTTAAGAAACAAAGATTAAACCCATCCCTTCTATTTCATGAGGTTCTGACAGTCTGAAATGCAGCTAAATATCAGTTTGTAAATTAGAAACCTCTTTAATGTGGAGTTTAATTTTAGAATTGTGAAGTTAAGTAACTCTAAATCTATATGAGGTCCAAATTATGTACCCGAGAGAGAGAGCAAAGGAACAATAAGAATCCAATTAGCCCATGGTCATTGGGTCATATCAAATTGTCTCCATTACTTCCTATGTATGTGCTTTGGTTCCTTTGTATGTGTACTTTAGAAAACTCAGAAGACTTTGCTACTCTGTAGGGTAGCACATGCATTGATACAACTTCTATGAAGGGCAATTTGACAACATCGATTAATTTACAGATGCATATATTTTTTCACCCAGAAATTCCATTTCAGGAATTTGTCTTATAGATACACTTGCTTACTGCAAAATGACATATACAAGATTATTTATTACAACATTACTTAATAGCAAAAAACAGAACTAGCCTGAATGTTTCTCAGTAGGGTACTGGTTAAACAAGTAATGGTACATACACAAAATACAATGGCATTAAAAGTAAATTAAGCCACACCATTGTAAAGCAATTATACTCTAATAAAGATGTTAAAAAAAAGTAAATTAAGAGAGAGCAAGGGAGCTTTGCATGCATGGATGTGGGATAATCTTCAAGATTAAGTGAAAAAAGCAAGATTTCAGATAGTAGCAGAGTATGTGATCAATTGTGTAAAAAGAGGGTAAACAATATTTCAGGAAGATACACAAGAATCTGGTGACATTGGTTGCCTTTAGGGAGAAGAATTTGGTGGCTGAAGAACAGGGTGGAAAGGTGACTTTTCACTGCATCCCCTTTTATACCTTTTGAATTTTGAGCTATGTGGATATATAACCTAGTCCAAAAATAAAATAGAAAATAAAACTGGTAGAACAAAAACAATAAGATGACTTGACAGAAAAGAAAGGAGGGGATGAAAGAAATAGAGATATATATACAGACAGACAGATAGACATAGAGAAATGTTTATTGTTTTAATATGATTTATCACCTGGCTCACCATCACTGACTTCCTTTTACTTTCTCCTCTCTCCCTTATCTAGCTTACAAATCAGACTTAAATTCCCACTTACTCCATGACTGAAGAAAATACAAAAGGAAAATCTGAATTTTCCCTAAGATCCCCAAAAACATTGCCCAGCCGTGGGCCAAATATCTGCCTTTCCACAGGACCAAAATTATTGTTTTTAATTTAAAAATTTTTAAAAATATTTATTTATTTATTTTGGCTGTGTTGGGTCTTAGCTGCAGCATGCAGGCTCTTTTGTTGTGGCATGCAGGCTTATCTCCCTAGCTGTGGCACACAGGCTCCAGAGCGCGCGGGCTCAGTAGTTGTGGCGCGAGGGCTTAGTTGCCCTGCGGCATGTGGGATCTTGGTTCCCCAACCAGGGATTGAACCCATGTCCCCTGCATTGGAAGGCAGATTCTTAACCACTGGACCACCAGGGAAGTCCCCAAAATTATTTTTACATGGAAAGTAATATTTATTAAACATGTCCCATCCAGGACAAGAGCTTCTTGATCTTTGTCTCATTCAATCCTTGCCAACTCTGGGAGATGGGTTGATTGGGAAATTGAAGTTCAAAGAGGTTGAAGGGGGTCACCTACCTGGTAAGTTCCAGTGCCCTCACTAGTAAGTGAAGGAACTGAGCCATTGTCCTAAGTCTGTCTTATCCCAAAGACCTTGACCTTTACAATACCTCACATCTCCTACCTAGCTAGGGTAGAATACAGGACAGGGAAACACTGTGGTGTTTGTCACTGTGGTGAAAGGATTGTTTTTTCTTTCTTTCTTTCTTTTTTCTTTTTTCTTTTTACTTCTTCTTCTTATTATTATTATTACTGGCTGCTCCACATGGCATGCAGGATCTTCTCCGACCAGGGATCAAACCCGTGTCCCTGGAGTGGAAGCTCGGAGTCTTAACTACTGGACCGCCAGGTAAGTCCAAAAGGATTGTTTCTTTTTTTTTTTTTTTTTGCGGTACACGGGCCTCTCACTGTTGTGGCCTCTCCCGTTGCGGAGCACAGGCTCCGGACGCGCAGGCTCAGGGGCCATGGCTCACGGGCCCAGCTGCTCCGCGGCATGTGGTATCTTCCTGGACCGGGGCACAAACCCGTGTCCCCTGCATCGGCAGGCGGACTCCCAACCACTGCGCCACCACGGAAGCCCGGGATTGTTTCTAGATTTGGGGATTTGGAGGTATGTATGCCCTTCTCCTATCTCCTCCCCTCTCATGTAGCAAGAGCTGCATGTGAGAGTATAGAAGGTAGTGACAACACTGCATATATTTTAGTTTTATTTCTTTCAATCTATTAATCAACAGTTACTGAGCAGTAGCCATGTACAATCAGTCAAAACAAGGAAACATCAAATATTGTCAAGCCCTCAAAATGGTCAAAATGACATGCAAACATGACATATATACACATTGTGTAATCAGTACACCTGGGCTACAGCAAGATACTGCCCAAGCACCTAGAAATGAGATAGCCGCCTGAGGTCTCAAAGAAGGGAAGAACAGAGCTGTGCAGTGCTGCCTAAATACACAGACTTGAACCTTGGGCCAGCTGCATTCAGCCATAACTTCCCTAGATGCACTAAGAACATTTCTAAGGGTGTAACACACCAATCAGGAGGACTGGCCAGCCTCAGAAGCAGGAAAGTACGGTGGCTGTGGCAGACGTGTTCCCATTGTAGAGATGGGATGCACCAAGACGGGGAGTTCCCAGCTTTTCTCCCTAAAGGACCCCTAATAACTGAGGAGAGTCCGAGGCATAGCTATAAGCATAGCAACAATAACCACTACCCTTTATTTTGTCCTTCTAGTGTCAGCTACTGTCCTAACTGCTTTTTGTGCTCTGTCTCACTGAATCTTGCAATGCTGAGGGGAAGGCTGTTTATTGTCTTCACTTCACTGTTGAGGAAACAGAGGCTTGCAGAAGTTAAATGACTTGTCCAAGGTCATGTAGCTAATAAGTGGCAGAGCCTGGGTCTTAAAATCCTCCTGTGTCAATCCCCAAGCCTCTGCCCCTGACTCTGCTGCTCTATTGCTCACCCCAAGCCTGAAGCTGCCCATGTCAAGCTCAAAAGTTCTTTGAGCCTTCATGCTTTTAAAAAAATTTATATAATTTTTTTGCATCCTAATTAATAATATATCAGTGTGTTTTAGTGTAAAGATATTATTTTAAATGACTCATTTGGTTATTTAACTTCTTATCCCCCAAATCTCTGGTACCCTAGGAAAATGTGTCAAGTTTATCCTGGGTCTGTGTACCCTCGACACCCTGCCATATAGACCATGGGACTCTTCAACTTGATTTTAAGAAACATTATCCAAAGATCAAGCAGTGAAGTCCCCAAGCTACTAACACTACAATTATAAAATCAACACCCCTTATTCCTTGTATATCCATAGTATATCAAGTATCCATGTGATTATAATTTGGCTTCTCACATACCTTAAGTACAAAAGAGAATGGACTAAGCAAAAGATTGAGCACCTAGTTCCCTAAACTGTTCTATTTCTCACTGTATATTAATAAAACTGGCACATGTTCCTCATATGTCTCCATGTACTTGGTTATTGTGCCTCTTCCCAGAGAAATATATTGTATTCCCAGCATCCCTCATCCCCTTTCTTGTAAGTAATACTCCTGTATTACTCATGGTAATTATGCTAGCTGCTATCATACCCACCAAATCTCAGAGATGTGTCAATGGAGTTTTATTTCTTAGTTACATCACAGTCTGATGTAAACTGTAAGCTCACTGTAGTCTCCCCTTTAAGTGGTGTGTATTTTACGGTTACAGCACATCTCAGCTGAGACCAGCCACATTTCAGGTGCTCAGTGGCTACATGTAACTAGTGGTTGTCTGACAGCACAATTCTAGAAAGTGCTGGGAGGAAAGGAGGGTTACAGTAACAGCTACCATTGTTACTGGAGCTGCCACGTGCCAGCATATTTCAAAGCTCCTTACACATTTCTCTCATTTGATTCTTGGAATAACCTTATAAGATTGATGTTCTTTTCCCTATTTTACAGTCTTAGAGCGTTTAAGAGACTTGTGAGGTCACATAACTAGCAAAGAACAGAGATCTGACCCAAAGCACTTTCTAACTGATCTCATGCTTCCCATTTACAGATACAAGAAGATGAATTGCTCTGGACTTCACCCCAAAGGTCATGAAACAGCGCAGGGCCTAATCAAAGCTCAAAGGAACGGCACTAATATCACCAGTAAGGTGTGCAACCAAACCAGCCATTCCCTGTGAAAGCAAAGAGGCACCTACTATGCAGATTAGAGAAGCAGAAACAAGGTGCTAATAAACTTCCCCAGCAAAACAATATTCTTTAAGAAGCAATGGTGAGGGAATGAACAAAGTGAAGAGAAAAGGAAAGCTATGCTAACCAGAAAGAGATAAGTGAGTCTGAACATTAACAAAGGGCAAAAGCTGGTGATATAAAAGTAATCACAACCTTGGCAGATAAACATGCAATTTCAATAAAGCAAGTGGAAGTGGATGCCACAGGCCCTACTTGTAAAGTTGCTCTTGGGAAGAGGAGGAACCAGAGCCTGGGGCCAGGTCAGGGGTTATCAGGATCAACTGTGGAAAGCAAGTCAAAGGAAGAGCCAAGGTCACAATGGAGACAAAGATGTGCAACCATCCAAGGTGTGCTGTTAGAACACCACATCTGGCAGGCTCTGTACCAGCTACCAAGATAGACACAGCTGCTTACATGTGCTCAGCTAGAACTAATGCCAAAAGCAAGAATCCATATAAACAGTCCTCAATGAGAGAAGAACATCATGCTAAATTTATTAAATCCCTACATTATGCCTTCTCTATATTTAGAGTTTAAATGTCTTTTATTTACAAAACGATGGTAATAGTGGATTCCCATTGTTTGGATGGCTTTGTCTATCTTTATTTTTATGTCCTTACCTGGCAAATGTAGAAGTTGACAATTTTATATCGGTCCTCCCGTTTTATCATTTAAAAACATTTTAGCGGTATATAAAATCAAAAAAGCACTGCTTAAGATTCCATCCTTTTTCATGTGTACCAGATTTTGCTTCTCTCTGGTATAATTTCAACTACTCCTTCTACCCTAGCTCCATCCCCTCAGTGCATAAATATGCTCAAATTTCTTCCAAGTAAACCAAATCAAATGAAACCTTCCTTAAACTCTCCTCCCTTCCTCTCTAGATACACCTGAGCACTGGTTTCTTCTTTAACTTCCATTCTTTCCTCAACCCCCCCAACTGTTTATTCCTCTAATATTTCACACTGGCAATTGAATATTTAAAAATTTTGCAATAGTTTCTCCACCAAAATAAAGATTAATTAAAATCTATTATTCAAGTATAATGCTTTCCCTTCTGGTTGAATCACCATTAAAACACTATTGCCTTCTTCCTATTTAATCACCTTCAGAGGGCCCAGCATTACATTAAATAGTCCTTTGTCAGTTTACCTTGGGAACTTAGACAAGTTCATAAGCTCTGTATAAGAGAAAAGCTATGTTCCAAACTGGCTTTCAAATACATTTTGTTTTTCTTTTATCTTTTTATTTTGACGTAATTTCAGAACTACAGAAACACAGCAAGAACTGTACAAATAATTCCCACTACGTTTTCACCCGGATTCCCCAAAAGTGAACATCTGAGAGTCTACAGACATGATGCCATTTACCCCTTGCATTATTCAGGGTTCTCCAGAGAAACAAACCGATAGGAGATATACACATATCTTGAGAGAGATATGTATGGGCATGGGGTGGGGGGCGGCAGTTTAGATTAAGGAATTGGCTTATGCAGTTATGGGGGCTGGCAAACATGAAATCTGTAGGGCAGCCCAGCAGGCTTGAAATTCAGGTGAGAGTTGATGTCGCATTCTCGAGTCTGAATTCCACGGGGCAACAGGCTAGAAATCAGGCGACTGTCTACATTGCAGTCTTAAGAAGAATTTCTTCTTCTTTGGGAAACCTAAGTCTTTACTCTTTAAGGCCTTCAACTGATTGGATGAGGCCCTCCCACATTATGGAGTATAATCTGGCTTCCTCAAAGTCTGCTGATTTAAATGTTAATCATATCTTAAGAATATCTCCACACCAATATCTAGATGGTTGTTTGACCCAGCAACTGGGCATCATTGCCTAGCCAAGTTGACACATAAAATTAACCATCATATCCCTAAAATTCTGCATTGTCTATTTCCTTCAAAAGCATATTCTCTCAATAACCACAGTAAAATTTGCAAAATCAGGAAATTAACATCAATATAATGCTAATATCTAATATACTGACTTTATTCAAATTTTACCAATTTTCCCAATAGCCAAAAAAAAAAAATATGGACAGTTCTAAAGTGAACAAGAAAAATGTTTACAAGTCAGAAACTGCTACACAGAAAGTAATTTTAATGAAAGGATTGTTAATTTTTTCAGTGCTTCTAATTGAGGAAATTAAAAGTTGGCCATTCTCTGATGGACTCAATCAATTTTTGGAATTTGATATTCAAAATCCCAAAGTCTGGTACCTGGCTAGAGATTCCATCCTTTCTCATATGCTTTAAGAACTTGTTTTTCTAATTCCTCAAACTTTCCACTTCTATTGGCCCTCCTTCGGCATATAAATATGTTCATGTCTCTCCCATCTTCAAGCCAAACAAAAGCAAACAAATCCTTTTCTAACTCCAACCTTTCCTTTTTGCTGTTATCCTAGTTCTTCCCATCAAACTTAGACTTCTAGAAAGAATCACCCACACCTGTCTCATATTCCTCCTCCCCACCCCATTTACTCCTCAGTTTAGTAGATACGAAATCCATCTGTGTCCCTTTTGCTTGCTTGAATATCCCCAATTTTGTTTGCTCAGGGAAAGTGACCCACAACCCAACCTCAGGAGAGGGGCTAAGGTGGGAGTGAATTTCAGTTACCATGATGATCTAATCCACTTGCCAGTGATTGGCATAGAAAGGGGCAAAGAAACCAATTCTGGTTAATGAGATGAGAAGGAAAGTTTATAGGCAATATCTCTGGGAAAGATTTTCTTATTCTCACAATGAGGTTTCTGATAAGAACCTTTTCTGCTTTGTAAGGAGGTGATGCTTGGAGCCACTGCAGCCTCTTGCAACCATGAGGACATCTAGCCAAAGGCATCCATTGACTGATAAAACTCAATGGCACTATGAGTGGTAGTTAACATTTTGCAAGCTAGCAAATCACTTATTAGACAATTAGTCATTTATCCCCCCAGTATTCAAGGTAATAAACAAATCCATTGTTTAAAACCTTTATTTTTCAATTTTTCAATTTTTTTTTCTTTTTTTGTGGTACGTGGGCCTCTCACTGTTGTGGCCTCTCCCGTTGCAGAGCACAGGCTCTGGACACACAGGCTCAGCAGCCATGGCTTACGGGCCCAGCTGCTCCGCAGCATGTGGGATCTTCCCAGACCGGGGCACGAACCCATGTCCCCTGCATCGGCAGGCGGACTCTCAACAACTGCGCCACCAGGGAGGCCCTATTTTTCAATTTTTAAACATCCTAATTATTTACTAATATTGCAAAGCATTATTTCTTATCCTCCCTTTTTTTCCCATTTTTTGAAAATGCACATTATTTCAGTTATGTTGTATAAAATGAGCTATTGATGGATATCTTAAGAATTTAACCACTGGGGACTTCCCTGGTGGTGCAGTGGTTAAGAATCTGCCTGCCAATACAGGGGACCTGGGTTCAAGCCCCGGTCTGGGAAGATCCCACATGCTGCGGAGCAACTAAGCCCGTGAACCACAACTACTGAGCCTGCTCTCTAGAGCCTGCGAGACACAACTACTGAAGCCCGTGTGCCTAGAGCCCGTGCTCCGGAACAAGAGAAGCCACCGCAATGAGAAGCCTGTGCACAGCAACGAAGAGTAGCCCCTGCTCGCCAAAACTAGAGAAAGCCTGCGCGCAGCAAGGAAGGCCCAACGCAGCCAAAAGTAAATAAATAAATTAATTAATTAAAAAAAAAGAATTTAACGACTGGACATGACATTATATTTAAGACAAAATTCCAAGGGCCCACAAGTTAGCTTTTAAATAATAATTTGCACTGGAATGTCCCGGGAACCATCAGTTAATGGCAGTGCTATGTTAGTCATGGTTCTCAGCTTTCCAAATCAATATGAATTACTTTAATGTAATATTTTTCTAAGGTTCTGTGCACTTTATTGTGTATGGCCCTTTCAAAAGGCTACCCGGCTACCCGGGGGCTTCCCTGGTGGCGCAGTGGTTGACAGTCTGCCTGCCGATGCAGGGGACACAGGTTCATGCCCCGGTCCGGGAAGATCCCACATGCCGCGGAGCGGCTGGGCCCGTGAGCCATGGCCGCTGAGCCTGCGCTTCCGGAGCCTGTGCTCCGCGACAGGAGAGGCCACAACAGTGAGAGGCCCGCGTACCGCAAAAAAAAAAAGGCTGCCCGGCAGCTTGGTCTATGATTTTTCCGCAAAGATAGCAGAAGTATTTCAAACAGGAAAGCTTTTAAGATTCTGAAATCATTTACAGAAAATCATTTAGTGAAGTGGCTTAGTACTCATTATCAAAGAATGTTGATTTGAATGTCTGCCTGGACTACGCTCTAGGGAAAAAAGAATTGTCAAAATACCTTTGAGGCTATACACGCAGGATCCCCTTGGTTTAGAGCTCAGTTTTACCAGTAGATGTCGCTATAGTCAGACATTATTTTAGAAAAAGATAAAGGTGACCTCATTAGCATTTAAAGGCTGTCCGGGGAGAAGCAAACAAGCTCTTCTACACCTAAACATGTGCTCTTTTTTTTAAAGAAAACGCAGTAGGCATCTAATAAATGTTTTCTGAGTGAATTAATGAGTAATCAATGTATATTAATTATTCTGCCTTGAAATCTTTGTGACTGAGTTATGTTCATAGGAATGTCAGAGGCAAAGCTTTAGAATTTGCAAAATAAAAATGAGCTCTAAGATATGAGCAGACAAGTTTAGAAGAAAACAACTTGTCTAGAGTCCATTCATGAGATGGGCCATGAGAATTCAAGCAATTCGACTTCGCAGACATTAACTGCATCCATCCTATGTCAGCAATGAGCGAGGTTCTACTAGAAACAGCGGGAGATGTGGTACCTAGGGCTCCATGGGAAAGTGAAGCAGAGGCCATTTGTTCTGTCCTCCATCCGTGAAAGGGGGAAGGGATAGATTTTCCTGGCATCACAGTTAGACACAAGTTCTCAAATCTGGGAGAAGGGGCCAAGAAACAATTCCCACTAGCTAATTTAACACCCACTTTCCCTTTTTTTAGCAGAGGTTGGCCTGCACATGACATAAAGACATTATGCAAGCAGTTTACAAAGTTGTCATATTATTCAGAGGTTTGATACTGATTATATATATAATATGTATTATATTCATTTTGAGTACTTGCTAAGGCGCACACTCTGTACCAAGTCCCTTATCTGATTTAATCCTCCCAAAAGCTCTGTGAGGCAGGAACTTTTATTATCCTCATTTTTAGAGATGAAGTGTCTGAAAAACATGGGGTTGGGGGATTGAGTGGTTAAACAACTTATCCAAGATCACCTAGTCAATGAATGGTAGAACAAGAGTCAAACCTAGCCCTGTGTAAAGCACTCTGCTGTGCTCTTTCTTAGTTCGTTATTCCAAGGCAACAGGCTCTATTAGTGTTTGATCAGGTAAAATCTGGAGTCAATTTGTTTAAGTTGACTTTACCCCCTCAGAAATAAACTCACATATATATAGTCAGTAAATTTACCATAAAGAAGCCAAGAGTATGCAATAGAGAAAGGACAGTCTCTTCAATAAACGGTATTGGAAAACTGGATATCTACATGCAAAAGGATAAAACTGGATCACTACCTTACACACCATACACAAAAATCAATTTAAAATGAATTAAAGGGACTTCCCTGGTGGCGCAGTGGTTAAGAATCCACCTGCCAAGGCAGGGGACATGGGTTCAATCCCTGGTCCGGGAAGATCTCACAGGCCATGGAGCAACTAAACCTGTGAGCCACAACTACTGAGCCTGCACTCTAGAGCCCCGAGCCACAACTACTGAGCCCATGTGGCACAACTACTGAAGCCCGTGTGCCTAGAGCCTGTGCTCCGCAACAAGAGAAGCCACCTCAATGAGAAGCCCAAGCACCGCAACGCAGAGTAGCCCCCTCTCTCCCCAACTAGAGAAAGCCCATGCGCAGCAACAAAGACCCAACACAGCCAAAAATAAATAAATAAAATAAATAAATTTACAAAATGGATTAAAGACTTTAACATAAGACCTGAAACCATAAAAATCCTAGAAAAAAACAGGCAGTAAGCATTTTGATATCATGATTTTTGGATTTGACAACAGAAGCAAAGGCAATAAAAGCAAAAATAAGCAAGTTAGACTACAGCAAACTTAAAAACATCCGCATGGCAAAGGAAGCCATCAACAAAATGAAAAGGCAACTTATGAATGGAAGAAAATATTTGCAAATTATACATCTGATAAGGGATTGATATCCAAAATTCATAAAGAACTCATACAACTCAATAGCTAAAAAAAAAAAAAGCAAACAATCTGATTAAAAAATAGGCAGAGGATCTGAATAGACATTTTCCCAAAGACATACAGATAACCAACAGGTACATGAAAAGATGCTCAACATCACTAATTGTCAGGGAAGTGCAAATCAAAACTCCAATGAGGTATCACCTCACTCCTGTTAGAACAGCTATTATCGCAAAGACAAGGAATAACAAGTGTTGGTGAGGATGTGGACAAAAAGGAATCCTTGTTCACTGTTCATGGGAATGTAAATTGGTAAAACCACTATGGAAAACAGTATGGAGTTTCCTCAAAAAATTAAAAATAGAACTACCATATGATCCAACAATTTCACTCCTTGGTATTCATCCAAAGGAAACAAAACACCAACTTGAAAAGCTATCTGCATCCCCTTGTTCATTGCAGCATTATTTACAATAGCCAAGACTGGAAGAAACCTAGCTGCATTTCATTTATATATATATATATATATATATATATATATATATATATATATACACACACACACACACACATCAACTGTAAAAAGGAAGTCTTGCCATTTGCAACAACAAGGGTGGACCTTGAAGGCATTATTCTAAGTGAAATAAGTCAGATGGAAAAAGACAAATACCGTATGATCTCACTTATATATGGAATCTAAATAATAATAATTATTATTTTTATAATTATTTTTATAATAATAATAATAATAAACCCTAAATTCATAGATACAGAGAACAGATTGGTAGTTGCCAGAGGTGGAGGATGGAGAGTGGGTCAAATGTGTGAATGTGGTCAAAAGGTACAAACTTCCAGTTATAAAATAAATGAGTCATGGAGATACAATGTACAGAAAGGTAACTATAGTTAATAATATTGTATTTTATTTTTGGAAGGTGCTAAGAGAGATCTTAAAAGTTCTCATCACGAGAAAAATATTGTAGCTATATATGGTAATGGATTTTTAACTAGACCTATTGTGGTGATCATTCACAATATATAAATATCGAATCATTATGTTGTATACCTAAAACTACTATAATGTTATTTTAACTATATCTCAATTTTTTAAAAAGTTGACCTTACCTGAATCATTTGTTTAAAAAATCTTCATTATTGAGCCATGCCTATGAACAGGCACTCTGCTGTGTGCTAGGAGAAGGGGAATATAAAGGCATGAAAGCCAACTGCCCTAGAAGAAATTGTAATTGAGTGGAAGTAGAGATGGGGTGTGTGGAGATGAGGAGGAACTTGAATGAGGAAGGTCACCCAGCCTCTGTCCTCTCTACACAGCTCAGGAGGATTTGGGGAAAGTGGAGAAGACTTGGAGCAGCTGCTGTGAGGAATGTGCGAGGTTAAATAATATGTCTGGGAGAAGCAAGGAGTATTTCAGGATCCTTTCCACTCAGAATTAATGGAGCTTATTTTCTCAGATTTTCCAAAATAAAGTTCACCTCTGGCTAGAGCTCAAGCTTGAAGAATTTCAGTTCAGAATTTAGTTTTGTTTCTTGAAAATTTGTGAGCACTTAAAATTTTTTAGCATGAAAATATATAATTGATAATACTGCATTAAGGAGAAGGAGGCCGAAATGCTTACTTGACTTTCAGTGTTGATTATCTATTCAACTTACTATTTCTTATTGTCGCCTCACTTCTGAAATAAAGAAACAATGAAGTAAGAAACGTTTTCAAAGCCAAAGTTGAAATTATAAGACAAACCTAAATTTAGGGACATTTGTGTTTGTATTTTCAAGATATGTGGGCTTATTGCCCTAATCCTTACATTGTTAACAATGTCATCTGCTTGCTTTGTGTTTCTTCATAAATGTGTAGAAATTTTCTGGCTCCACTGGGATGTTTTCAGTTCTGCTCTATTCCACTTAAAATATTTTGTTAAATTATCTCATTGCATTTTATGTTTAGAAATCCTCTCTTTGAGACATTCCATCTTGCTTCTGGCGGGGGAGGTAAATCTGGTGAGTTGAGTGTTAATTACTAAATGGAATTTCTTCAGATTCAAATCTTCCCCCACCCACTTTGCCTCAGAGCAGGTAGAAAATGTTGCTCTGGAAAAATTACAGGATAAATATCTCTAAATCCGTATCTCTAAATGGGCTTAATAACCAAGCCCATAACAAGTTTATTTTTCCAGAGTGACTTTCAAAAACCATATATAAATTCATTATTAAAGCTGTAAACAAGGGGAAAAACTCCCAAAATAGGAAACACAAATGGCTAATAGATATATGAAAAAATTTCAACCTTACTACAAATAAAGAAAAGTACCTTAACAGAGCAATGAGTCCTTTTAACTTTAAGTTTCGGGGTTTTTCTTTTTTTTTCTTTTTTCTTTTTTTTAATGACAAAATTCAAGATTGGCAAGACGGTTCAAATTGCCAGATGGCACCATGGTTGGGAGTATAAACTGGTAAAATCTTTTCGAAAATAAATCCAGGGACTTCCCTAGCAGTCCAGTGGTTAAGACTCTGCGGTCCCACTGCAGGGGGTGCAGGTTCGATCCCTGGTTGGGGACTAAGATCCCGCGTGCTGCAAGGCGCCTCCAAAAGTTTTTTTTTAATTTAAAAAATAAATATGCAGTATGTATTATACCCTGTGGCCCAGTAACTCTATTTCTAGGAGTCTTTCCTAAGAAAGTAATCTGAACACAGAAAAAAAAAAAAACCTTTACATGAAGATATTTCATTTTATAATTTATAATAATAAAAATGTAAACAACTATTTCCCTATTTGAGTATATTAGGCTTTTTTATTTTTTTTAATTATTATTATTATATTATTTTTTGGCTGTGCTGCATGGCTTGTGGGATCTTAGCTCCCTGAGCAGGGATTGAATCCAGGCCACGGCAGTGTAAGCACCGAATCCTAACCACTGGACCGCCAGTGAACTCCCAATATTAATTTTTTTTAAAGCTATATTCGTAGATTAGAATCTTATGCATTTTTTCACAATTATGTTTATAAAGATATAAATAAGGGAAAATAATTGTATAATACTAAATGGAAAAGCAAGGGAGTGCATATATTTAAGTAAATATGAGTAAAAACACATAAAATCTATATATACATATAAGTGTACATACATACATGTCCTTTCTGTAAAACGACTAGACAGATGATCTCTGAGGCCCCAAGTGTGATTCTATAAAGTGAATCTTACCAGTGTGCTGTCATCACATAAGTCATGACTCTCTGGAAACTAGAGTTACGGGGTCAGTAACACTAACCCCTTGTAGTAGGTCAGATTCCCTAGAAGCAGAGCCTGGGAAAGGGATGAGGTTGTGTGATTTACTGGGGACACGCTCTTCAGGAAAATCCTGTGAGAGTCTGAGAAAAATAGATGAGGGAGGAGAGAGGCAAGCCAGGATAGGGTTTCAGGTAAAGTCTAGTCTTCACCTGACCCAGAGGTGCTCTGGAGCACCTACCACACCACAGCACTGAAGGTGGTTGGAATCCCAAGAGCAGCTCTGGGTGGGTGGGGCAGGGTGGAATCACTGACCTGCCAAGTTCACAGCAGCTGGGCTCTGGGTGCAACAGCAAAGGGGATCTGGCCTGGCCCCATTGTGTCCACCAGGCCATCTAGGGCCATTGTGAGGATTAAATGAGGTCACTGTTGTGGACCCACAAGACCCATCAAGGAACAGTAGCTTTTCTTTTTTTTTAATGTTAACCAGCTACTGATTTTTAAAGAACACACCTATGTTTAAATACATACACAAATCTGACTCTTCGAGTGGGAATGCAGCTGCAATGCAAAAGCTCAATTACAGAGTATCCCCTTCGCCAACAGTCACCATCTACTGTTTCCACATGCTTTGGTCACCTGGCTCCCTGGCTGGTTGCAAATGTATGGAAAAGAGCAGTGAGGAAGCAGGGTTGAGCCCTCCCAATAGTCTTGGTGGCCTTGATTTCTCTAGACCATGTCTTCCTCCTGGGTAAAATTAAATCAATGAAGGGTCCTTAATCTGGGCCAGGATATCTCCCGGAATTGTACTGAAAATTCCATGCAGTTTTCTGGGATTAAAATGCATACCTTTCATCAGATTCTTTAAGGAGAGAGTGACCCAAGAAATCCAACTTCCAATCTTCCTTCCCCTCCAGCACTCTGATTACGCATGTGAGAAGAGACTTAAGTCAAAGGAGGAAATTAAACATAAAATTCTTTGTTCTGGTTTTACAAATACAGTCAATTAGAAGAAGGATTCATCTTCCCTCAACCCCTGTTCACATTTAGGAAAATTAACGGCAGCTACAAGTGCACCACTGCTCTGTGAGATGGGCTTTACCTTCATTTTACCGAGGAGGAAACTGAGGCGCTCCTGAGGTTACTCATCCAAAGGCCAACAGCACCCCCTTGTGGTTTAGATCTAGATGGTCAAGACATTGTGGCTTTCAAATGCCTTTGGGTATATTTTAAAATATTTTTTAAAAGATATATACTTTTTTTTTCTCTTTCAAAAGTAATACTTTAAAAATTCAACAACATATAAAGACGTAAAATATAAATGGAAGACTCAGCTCCCCAATTTACCTCCCTAGATGCTAAGTAGTAGAGTGGATTCTTTTTTATATAGATACATACAGATTTGTTTGATTGACTGATTTTTACAAAAATGGCATCACATTAAACACACTGTCCTCCAACTTCTGTCCAGACAGGGTATCACAGACATTTTGCATGTCAGAGCATAAAGATTACACCTCACTCTTTTGAAAACTTACACATATATTAAATACTACTAATATGTTAATTTGAACCACTAGGCTAAATTGTTTCTGTGAACCATGTGGAATGAGACTTCTCCCATCTTGGAGCAATTATTCAAACTTCTTATAAACTAATTATGGAGGTTGTAGCTCTGCACTGTTCAAAAAACTTCAGGAACGGTTCAGGACCACTCACATGGTATTGTAAGCATGCTCTCACAGCCCAGGGAGCTTCCCTCCATTAAATGTCCAGTAAGATATGGGTCCACCTACTTTGCACAGGTGCTCATCACATCATAACTATAAACTGTGCAATAGCAAGAGTTGCCTTACTAGCTGCTTTACCATGATTGTATTATATTACATAAAGGCTTAGTTCTTATAATTTTGGTGTCTTGCCTGTCTAACTCTGTATACTTATAATAGAGTTTTTATAAGTTTTGGACATTTATGTTTAGCTTTTAATTTTATAAATGTTATTTTATTTTGGTAGAGGTGAAATAAGTAACCTAAGAACGAGAAGCCAAATGATAGATAGACAGGCAGACATAGATATAGATGTTTAATTATTTAACAAATCCTATTAAAAACAGCTTCAAATTGACCTAACCAAGCTCAGTTTGGCAAGGCATAAACACAATTATACCAGTCTCACAATGTAAATAAAATTCCAGGGGTGAAATTTTACATGTAATATTCTTTTATTCAACCTATAAAACAAATGAAATGGGATGGTTTTGAAACTTTAAGCAAATGTTTGATGGACACAGTCACTGAGTATGAATATTTTCAAAATGCCTTGTTTGAATATCTCATAATGTTACAATATACATCTGAAAAGTGTGTTATACCAAAGAACAGTATAGCATGTTGTTAGTGGTTCCAGCTCTGAAGTCAGGTCAACCCAAGTTTGAATCCTAGCTTCATCATTAGCTAGATGACCTTGAGCAAGTAACATCACCTTTCTGAACCTCAGTTTCCTCGTCTATGAAATGGGTTTATTAGTTCCCAAACAACAGAGATGTTGCAAGAATTATGAGCTTGTGGCAGTAAAGAGTTTAGCATAATGCCTAACGCTGAGTAAGTATTAAGAATTATTATGTTTTAAACAAAGGAGAAGCAAAAGCCACTTGGGATCAAGATGAAGGATGCTCTTCTCAGATGTCTTCCTGAACCACAAGTAGCTTGTCAGGAGCTCCTTGTCCCACCTACCTAACCCCTGCATACTGTGCTCTTAGCCACTTCACTGCATGAACTCACAGTGAGTATCCATTTCCAGCAGGGAGATGCCCTCCATCAAATCTATTTTTCTTCTTTTCTGAAATTTGCATGGAAAAGGAAAAGAAGGCTTTTTTTTTTTTTTTTTAAAGAAGTTCTTAAAGTTAAGTACAAGAGAAGGCAAACGTTAACAGAGGAAAGACTCCTGCTGTTGGCCACTGAGAAAAGCCCTCAGAGGGGCTTTGATGTCAACCTGATCTAAAGGAAAAGCTTTGTTTCCTGGCTAAAATTCACAGTGAATTTATTTTGTCTTCTCTTTTCATGAAAGTAATATGTATACTTTATAAAGAAAAAAAATTGCACAGTTCAGAGAAATAAAACATTAAGTTTCCTGTTCCCAGAAGCCTCCAGTTCTGGTCCCTTGCTCCATTTAAACTACCAGTTTCTGCCTTTTGGGGTCATCTCCATTGGACATGGGACCGAATGGAATAATCTCATTCAAGTGTTTGCAAAGTCTGGTGTCAGGATATGCTGCACCAAAGGGAATAAGAAGATTCCATGTCTTTCTGGTTAAGACCAGGGTCAGCACAAGGAATTAGCAAACAGCATCCTAGCAGAATTTGGAATGGAATTTGGAAAATGGAATTCTGGAATAAATAAGCAGGCCATGGTCAAAAGGGCCAGCAGGCCCAGAGGGACTGGGGTTGGCTTTTATGCTTACCCCTTACCTCAGCCACTCCAAAGTCCCTGGGTAGAGCCAAGCAGAGGATCATCATAAACTGGACCAATGCCCACAAATGATCCAAGGAGCAAGGCTTGGAAACCAGGCTAGGAACCAAATCTCTTCCCATCACAATCATGCACCTGGGATGGTGACAGAATGAACCTGGCCCTGAATGGTCCAGACCTGGCTCCCAGACAGATCCCTTGAAAAGAAAAATAGGAGAGAGTCCACCTGGTGAGATGAAGGATTCCTTTGGCCAAGCCAGCCACCTGCATACTGGGAATAAATCAGGACTCTGCTCTTCTTCTCATAGATATGCCAGCCAACTTGTGGCATACCTAGCAGGAATTTGGAAGCTGATTAAGGAAGGAAAGCAATCCAAGTTTACTTCATTATGGTCAGATGCCAACAAAATCTAGATTATCATTATGTATTTATACCCACAAAGGGAACAACTTGGCATGGATTGCAAAGTATTTAATTATGATTTAGACATCTCATGTCATTCAATGTTTTGTTTTATTATGGCTTTATTTATTGACATGCCATCTTGACCACAGAAAATTCTAAAAGTTCCTACCAGTCCTTCAATGACCTCCTGTATTGTAAGGAAAAATAATAATTAGCTGTACAGGAAAAAAAAAAGGATTCACTTTCATAAGTAGCTTACATATGATGTTGTAAGAATAGTGAAACTAGAGGAGGAAAGGAGTATCGCCTTAAACACACAAGCTCTTGGAAGCTTCTCTACTTTCTCAAAGGCTCTTCTCCCTACCTCCGAGTTAGCCTTTCAGACTCACCCCTCTTTTAAGCCTTTCATTCCCAGTTAGAATGAGTTTCTCCTTCTTTTCTACTTCTGGAGTAGCATGTTCTTACTCAAATAATTGTATGAGTGATGTGTTCTAATTATTAGTTTAACTGTCTGTCTCTCCTATTGGTCAATGAGCTCGCCAGAGGGCAAAAGACTGTAAGAAATTGCTTTCCTCATTATGGTACATCACACAGAGAAGTACTATGCTACAGTCAAAGAGAATAAGGAATCATCAGGCATCAGGGATGTGAAAATAAAAGCTACAGTATGATACCACTTCAAATCCACTAGGAGACCTGTAGTCAAAAAGATGATAACAAGTGTTGGCAAGAACTTGGAGAAATTGGGACCCTCATATATTACTTATGGGATTGTAAAACAGTACAGCCACTGTGGAAAATAGTCTGGCAGTTCCTCAAAAGGTAAACATAGAGTTACCATATGATTCAGCAATTTCACCCCTAGGCAATATGGCCAAGAGAACCGAAAACATTTGTGCATACAAATATTGCACATACATGTTCATAACAGCACTATTCATAACAGCCAAAAAAGTGGAAACAACTCAAGTGTTCATAAACTGAAGAATGGAGCAACAAAATGTGGTATTTCTATACAATGAAATATTATTTGGCAATAAAAAGAAACAAAGTACTGATACATGATACAACATAGATGAACCTTGAAAACATTGTGATAAACGAAAGAGGCCAGTCTCAAAGGACTATACATTGTATGGTTCTATTTACATGAAAGAATAAGCAAAGCTATAGAGACAGAAAATAGATTGGCGGTTTCTTAGGGTTGGTGGAATTGGGGGGAATGGCGAGTGACTGCTGAAGGGTACAGGGTTTCTTTATGGGGAGATGCAATGTTCTAAAATGGATTGTGGTGATGGCTGCCCAACTTCGTGAATATACTAAAAACCACTGAATTGTACCCTTTGAATGGGTGAATTGCATGGTATGTGAATTATATCTCAATAAAACTGTTACTAAAAAAATAAGGAAGAGCTCTTTAACACTGAAAGGTGTAATTCTAGTATATACAGTTTAAAAAGCAAGGTGCAATTTAATAATACACGTGTGAGAAACAAGGTAGATAAAATTATGCATGCACTAGTTTATTTTTGCAAAAAGAATTATAAGAAGGATAAACTAGAAATTAATGCTAGTGTCCCCTACAGAGGGAGAGTGGGAAAGGCTGGAGGGGAGGTAGTGACACTTCCCTGAGTACACCTTCTTGTATAGTTTTGATTTTTGGAACCATGTTAATGTTTTTACATATTAAAAAATTAAATCAACAGCATTTCATTACATTTGACTTATTTCAAAAATGAAAAGATTCCACAAGTCTATACTTACACTAAAATAAACAGACAAAAATAAAGGAATAGAGTGAGAGAGAAAGTTCTTATTTACAGAAGAAAGCTAACTGAAAAATATATGAGAAACACCAGAATTTTAAAAATCAACACTTTTTACCCACCATCTTATTAACTGATTCAGGAAAGCATCATCAATAGTTGCTAAATTTACTGGGGAAAAATTGTCGGGGACCAGAATACTTATACAGGCTCAAAGCATCTTCTTGAAGATTACATATTAAATACAAGGGAAGAAATGGTATCTTTACCAAAATATGGCAGATAATACATTAGCCAAATGATCAAAACTAACATCACCCAAGACGGAATGAACCACATCAGATGATTCCTGCTGTGATGCACTGAAAGAAACCCACCATTCCTGTCATATTCCTGCCAAGAATGCATAATCATAACCAAGTCACAAGAAGGCACTCAGACACACCTAAAATAAAGGCCATTCTGGAAAACAATAGGCAAGCACGCTTTAAAAATGTTAATGTCCTTAGAGAATGGACTTGAGGATATGGGGAGGGGGAAGGGTAAGCTGTGACAAAGTGAAAGAGCGGCATGGACATATATACACTACCAAACGTAAGGTAGATAGCTAGTGGGAAGCAGCCGCATAGCACAGGGAGATCAGCTTGGTGCTTTGTGACTGCCTGGAGGGGTGGGATAGGGAGGGTGGGAGGGAGATGCAAAAGGGAGGGGATATGGGAACATATGTATATGTATAACTGATTAAATTTGTTATAAAGCAAAAAAATTAAAAAAATTTTTTAAAAATGTTAATGTCTTGATTGAAAAACAGTGAAAGGCTGACAGATCATTGCAGATTAAAGGAGACTAAAGAGAAATGACAACTAAATGCAATGTGTGGATCCGGATTAATACCTGGACGGGTGAAGAAAAGTGTTGTTGTATTCAATATTGGGATAGTCAGTTCCATTTGAATATAGACTACATATTAGATTAAAATATTGGATGAATAGTAAATTTCCTAAATTTGACAATAAGAGACAGCCCTAATTCTAAGAAGATAATACATTTTAGTGGTAAAGGGTCTTGATCTCTTCAACTTACCCTCAAGTGTTCAATTTGAAAAAAAGAAGAATGTGTGTGTGTGTGTGTGAGAGAGAGAGAGAGAGAATACATCAAATTGCTAATAAAAGGTGAAGTTTTCAAATTTTTAATTTATAAAGAAACTATCTCACTCCAACTCTGTATCCCCAGCACTTCCTAGCAAAATAATCTCTGCAACATAGTAGATGCCCAATAAATGTTTATTAAATGCTTAAATTAAATGACAAAGTCTAATCAGGAATCACTGAATTGCAAGTGATAAGGTAGCCAGTTCAAATTGCCTAAGTTCTGACAAAGGAAGTCAGAAAATTTAACTGTAAGCTCGAATGGTATACTTGTTTCAGGTATAGCTGGATCCAGAAGTTCAATCAGTGTCATCAGGATCTTCTCTCTCTCTCTCTCTCTCTCTTGCTTATTTTCCTCTATGTTGGCTTTACTCTCTCCCTTGAGATGACTCTCCTTAGGATGGACTCACATAGCTCTCTAGTTCAGCAGAAATAAAGATGTTTTTGTCCAACTGTTCCATACACTTCCACTATTAAATCTCACAGAACTGACTTAAGTGATGAGAGAGGATGAAAAATGCTGATGGGCAGATTTGAAACTTGTGTTCTCAAGTGTGACCTACATGCTTTTTGGAATGAGCAGCTTCAAATTTTTCAAAGCACAGAGTCATGCAGAATCTTGGAACATCATCCCTGAGAGGAGACAGGCAGCTGGGTTCTCCCTTCTGCCCTTGTCTCCTTTGATTAGCTTCTCTTTGAGTCTCATGGCACAAAACTGACAGACACCACAAAGTCCACACAGTGGATCTCCAAAGTCCAAGTTATTTATTCTCTACGGTTAATTAACCTACGTTTCAAAATAAAATGTTGTAATATGAAATTCCAAGTAAAGAAACTTCCATTAACCTTTTCTGAAGAGCAGTGATAAGAAGTGATGACTTCCTCTAACATGCTCCATTCCACTGGTCATGCTGAAATCCATTTACTCAATCCAGCAGTGGACATTTTTAGACACTTAGTTCAAGATCACTTAGGGGAGATCTTGTGAAATTCCAAGAAGCAGAAAACATGGTCTCTGCTGGCAAGAAGCTCCCATTTTAGTCAAGGAGAGAGTTTACACATTGGAGACATTCACTAGGGATCTGTCCTAGCCCGTAGGTGCCAGAGGTGTGATGAAGTTTCAAGTTCCCTGCAAGTTCTGTGGATTCAAGGGTAAGGAGCCATCAGGGAAGATTAGAAGGGGAGCTCAACAAAGGTAGGGCCTCTTTCCTGTCCAATTCACTGATATGTCCCCACGCCTGGAAGAGCGTCAGGCACATAATAAGCATCAATAAAGATGAGTTAAATGAAAAATGGGCTGAGCCCAGAAAGGTCATCAGAGAAGGTCGGAGGGAAAGTGACGACTGAGTAAGACTTAACGAAGAGGGATGGTGGCAGGGAGGGGATTTAGGGAGGATGGGGACACAGTCCAGCCCTGGCAAGACATGGGGTAGCTGCAGGATGGGGCAAAGCCAGGCCACACTGGAACCAGTGATGCACACTTGCACAGAAGGGGGGCCTCCTGAGCCACAGATGGGAGAGAGGGCAGTGGTCACAAATCAGCAGCCCACGGCTATGTAAGCTGGAGGACGTGCTTTCTTTGACTTCCCCAGGGTTTAAAAAAATTGAGAAATCTTATATAGCATCCAGACTTCTGTCTTGTCTTGAAAACTCAGGAGATCTGGCAACACTAAGCCCACGTTCTCACATGGTGACAGCTGGCTGGAGCTGAAGAACCTCTCAGAGAGCACGTCCTCTGCAGCTCACGAGAGCCCTCTCCACTCCCGGTTGTCATATAACCAGGCCAAGCCTATCCTTTACGTGACCATGGGCTCCATGGCATCTGAGCCTGTGACAAGCATAGGCGGACTGTGTATTCCCCGAAGTTACCTCTGAAAACACACGTGGCGCCTTCACCTTCCTTTTTGAATCTTTCTGTGTTGTATTCTGTTCTCAAGGAAATTTTAGGTAAAATTTAAAATATTTTAGAAAGAAGGCACTCAGAAGTCTGGCAAAACTAAGCTTATGCTTGAAAACTATAAAATAAAGAGGTGTAATCAAATGTTTTGCCACAATTTGCATCAAGGAAGTCCCATAGTCCTGCATTAATTAGAAGACTTTAGCAGCAAAAGCTATTGCTTATTCCCACTCCCTCCCCTTTTATCCCCACTAGCAATGTCCTAGCACTACGACCTCTTTAAGGGCATTGGTATGAATATTTCTGCCATCTTCCCTCTCTAGTATTTTCAGAAACTTAACACATGCTGGACATGGCAGGTGCAATTCTAATTTTAATACGTGTGGGAGTCCGCCTAGCCCACTATTCCAGAAGGGCTTTGGGAATTGTATCAGAGCATCAAGCTGGTTGGAGCATTATGCTGTCTGAACAGCAGTCCATGTGGGCATAAGTCTATGGAGTGCAGGCCCCTCTCTAGCCAGTTAAACCCCTGTGAGCTAGGAGTGATTAGAAAAGAAAAAAAAAATCAGCACCTGTTCCGGCTTTGGCAAGAACCCTAAAATAGAGCAACCATTTCTCATAAAAGCTGCACTTCAGTATTTGCAGCTGCTTGCTTCCTTATCAAAAATCAATTTCTGTCTATTATATAAGATACATAAATAGGATGGCCTTTCCCCCTTTTTGGTTTACCACTTTTCTTCTTGACCAAAGGAATCTTTTTGAGCACTTTTGTATAGCTTTGGAGTCAGTGGGAAAGTTTTCTTTTTTCCATCAAAATCCACTGACCCCCTAAAAAGGAATCCATTAAAAAAATTTTTTTAAGTTAGTCACTTTAAAAAGTAAGCGTACAGCTTACTGTTCTTTATTTTCATTTTCCTTTCTCATGCAGCCTACAAGAGAATGAATGAAAAAATAAACATAAGAACATAAAACCTCATTCAGTAAGTACATCAGTCAGTAAAAACAGGTTTCAGTTTAGTATAATAATACACATGGAGAGAGAGAGAAAATGAGATGGCAGGAAAAGGGCAAAAGGAAGGGGGAAAGAGGATTAGAGAGGTCATGAGAGAGAGAAGTGTACTCAGACGTGGGAGGGAAAAACCCAAAAGTCATTGATTCCTTATTCAGACCACTCCCCCAGACTCCCAACAACCTAAGTCTGCAAACTCATCTTACACGCTAACTGAGCCAATGCCACCGCTCCTAACCCTGGCTCCATGAGCCTCCAGCACAGCTAGTCTATTCAGTTTGGTCCCTGATGCTATGGATCCAACCCCTGAGACCCACTGATAAAACCAGCTACAGCATCTTTTTTTCCCAAACTTATCTCAATCCCCTTAAGAACAATGAGCACACTGAGGGTAGAAATCTCCCACAATAGATTATTTGCCTCAATGATCCAGATCTTTTTCTAGAGTGCATGATTGTATTGGTTGCATTTGGAATAGCTCATTTTTAGGAGCCTGGAAAAAAATACATACCTAGTGCTTTATAAATTCATCCATTCAACTGGCATTTCCTGATTTCCTATTGAATGTCACCTATGATACTAAGAACGACTCACTCAAGGGCAGTTCTCACCTCCTGCAACATAATTCTCTAGTATACAGACTAGCTATTCTTTCAAAATGTCTTGTACTCAGCCACGTTATTCCTTTTATGTGAGTAAATGCAATTTGCAAGTTGTCAACAGTGAAGTTAGCTAAGCAAAGTGAAAAAGCCAAAAAAAAAATCTATTCCTTAAACTTCACCCACAGAAATAGGATACTTTAGAATATGCATTTTTTAATAGTTTGATTGAAATGTGTAGGAAGAAAATAAATAAATAAATAGTCCCGGAAAACAATAAGGAGTTATTTCATCATTAAAGAAAATAAATTTCATCTCTTCCTCCCTCTACCCATTCTTGCCACCACTGATTCTGCAGTGTCTCTTGGTAAAAAGCACAAGCAAAGAGAGCAGAAGTTAAGGACAGATCAATGGATTCTGAAGTCTATGCACTCAGTAACTTATCTTCCCTCCGTCTATCCTTTGATTTAGGCAAGGACTCAGAAGTCAGTTTCCACTGCTCATCTCTACCACTGGCCTTGAGTTATATCAGATAGGAACTTCCAGTTATATCAGATCATCCTTTTATGGCCTGGCATTCTTACTATCAAATATAGTTACTGGTTAATCTGATGGCTGTCTCTTCTCACGTGGAAAGTTTTTTATAAAACCAGATGAAATAATGTCAGATCTAGCCTCAGAGTTCCAAGCTCCTCCCTAACTTCTAGTTCTGACAGTACAGACTAAGCTGTGCTCTCAGCAGGCTTGGGTAAGAGACCCCGCTACCCGCACCTGTGGTTCCACTTATGTTCTGAACTTTAAGCCGAGAAGTGAAGTCAGAAGTTCCTTTGAATACTGTTGTGAAATGAGTTAATCTTCTGATCTATGATAAGGATAGCAGCGTGATTTGTCTAGAAATCATGTCATGCCTCCACTCAAAAGCCTCTAGTACCTGCCCATTTCACTCAGGGAAAAGCCACAGTTCTTCGGAGGCCAGCAAATCCCACCAGCACATCCCCACCCCATCCTATTAACCATCTAACTTCCTCTTCTACCATCTCCCCTTTGCTCTCTCCAACTGCCACATGATGTTCCTCTAACATCTCAATCTTTTACTCACCACAGGGCCTTTACATTTGCTGTCCCCTCTGCCTGAGATGTTCTTCCTCCAGATATCCACAGGCTCACTCCCTCAGTTCCTTGAGGTCTCCATTCAAATGTCACATTATCAACAAGACCTTCCTTAACCAAATTCCCTAAAAGAGAAGCAGCCCACTCTCACCCTAGTACTTTCCTTATTTATTTTAAAAACAGCTTTATTGAGAAATAACTCACCTCCTACACAATTCACCCATTTAAAGTGTACAATTCAGTGATTTTTAATATAGTCACAGACTTACGCAACCATCATCACTATCAATTCTAGAATATTTTCCTTCCCCCCAAAGAAATTCTGCACATATTAGCCATCACTTCTCAATCACCCAAACTTCCCAGACCTAGGCAACCACTAATCTACTTTGTGTCTCTAAATTATTTGCTTATTTTGGACTTTTCATATAAATGGAATTATACATACAATATGTAGTCCTTTGTGACTGGTTTCTTAGCATAATTTTTGTTGTTGTTTTTATTGCAGTATAGTTGATTTACAACGTTGTGTTAGTAGCATAATGTTTTTGAAGTTCATCCACATTGTACTATGTATCAGTACTTCATTCCTTTTTATTGCCAGATAATATTCCACTGTATGGATGTACCACATTTTATTGCTCCATTCATCAGTTGATGGATATTTGGATTATTTCCACTTCTTGGCTATTGTGAGTAATGCTGTTAAGAACATTTGGTACAAGTTTTTGTGTGGACATATGTTATCATTTCTTTTGAGTATACACCTGGGAGTGAATCCACATCGTTTTTATCCTTCTTTATTTGAGAACTTATTACCATCTGATATAACATATGTTTACTTTCTTTTTTATTGCCTGCCTTTCTCCCACTAGAATATTAGCTCCCCAAAGGCAGGATTTTGGTCTGTTTTGTTCACTGCTTAGAACAGTGCCTGGCACAGGAGCATACAATAAACATATGCTGTATGAATGAAAGAATGCTAAATTGTTAGGGCAAACTGAGGGGGGAAACCTATTAAGTCAGTAAGCTGATTGTGTACACATTAAAAGTCAATTTGTGGGAAGAGGTTTGCAATGACAACTTGCAGGGAAGTAAGAAAATTTCCAGAGTTGCCAGTAGCCTGTGCCTTACTTAGTCAAGTGACCTTTCCTTTCTTTCTTTCCTTTTTTTTTTTTTTTTAAAGCTGTGTGATTCTGGTTTTTTAAAAAAATTTTTGGCCATACTATGCGGCATGTGGGATCTTAGTTCCCCGACCAGGGATTGAACCTGTGCCTCCTGCATTGGAAGTGCAGAGTCTAAACCACTGGACCACCAAGCAAGTCCCAAGTGACCTTTCTTGAGGTCAGTTCCTCCTCTGTAAAATGTCAGGATTGAACTAATGTTCCTGGCTCCTTCCAGCTCCATATGCCATAATATAACTTAAAAATTAACAAATGACTTGATTTGCTCATACAAATATTTATCTTCATTCATTCAACAAATATTTATTAAGTGCCTTCATAAGCCAGACACTATTCAGATGTCTTATTTGGCATATCAACATTTACAATTTACAACATTTACAATAATATACAACATTTACAACAATATACAACATTTACAACCAAACATGTACAATTATTTGGATAATAATTACACCCTTGCTGATTTAAATTTCTTTTCTTTTCTTTTTCACTTATTTGTGTCCAAAAATACAGCTGAGTTGGGCTTTAAATGAAAACCATCTCTTAATTATTTTAATTTTCTAAGACATAGGCAGGAACTGAAAGACCAAAAAAAAAAATCAGTATCAACATACATTTATTATTATTTCTTATTTTAGTGTCTTCCAATTTCACACAGGTACAAAATACATCCATTATCAGAAATAGAAAATCAGTGCGGTGGACTGACTAGCTGTGGCTTTTGTGTACAGGACTACAGTCTGCATTCCAAGCCCTCCCCATCAGCACTTCCTACCTCTTCTTGTGCTTTTCAAAATGCCCATAGACTGAAAGTTTGCCTGACATGAAACAAGCTTCTCTATCATTTCTTTATCCATCTAGTTTATTCCTTGACTTAGCACAATTCCTCAAATGTTGGGGGACAGAGAGAGTAAGACAGTTAAAAAGCCTTTTTGACTCCTAACTAACATTGTGTTCATGGGCAAGCCACACATTTTGTCTCCCTTGTACCTCAGTTTTCTCCTCAATAAGATAATGGGTTTTGAGTTTAGACCCTGGTCTTTTCCAGGTTGAACTTGAGCATATGTAGAAGTAGAGCAATCCAAAGTAGTCAAGAAGCCAAAGGAATAAGAGGTTCTATTGTACAAAGGCGAGATAATGCTTACAAAATCATTGGCTATGTTCCTGGACCAAATACCCCAAAATGTACTTTGTCAGGAATATTTTCTATGATTAAGTCCCAGGGACAGTTTTATATCATCTGCCTACTGTATAATTTTAAGAAAGCATTTTGGGAGAGCAAAGTGGACCTGGGAAGAAATACACAAATTCGACAAATGTTTGTTTGCCTATGACATGCCAGCCTGAAAGCTGTTCTCATCCAACCTGTACTGGGTCTCCATGAAATAGATATTACTGGCATGCTCTGTTTTATAAATGAGGAAACAGGCTCTGAGATGTAAAACAATTACCTTGGCTAGGATGATACAAGTGATACACAGATGATACATAGATACAAAGTCTGTGGGCCGCCAAAGACTTGACACTCTTTTCACCCTGTAAAAACCACTCCAATTGTTTACTTTACATTCATGATGGATCTAGGATGTTACCTTTGCATGTGAAGTGCACAATACATATTAGAGATAATAGATGATAATAATTACAATTCCTTTCAGAACCAAAAAAGAGGATATTTTATCCTCCTGCAACCAGAAAATTTTGTGGAAACTTGAAAAATTTGACCAAATTCCATTATTTTCAATTACCAAATAGAAATCATAGGGCATCTCTTCTTCTTTTTTTTTTTTGAGAAGTTCCACTTCTAGAAATTTATCTTGATAGTTAAACATTCACACAGGGACTTCTTCCCTGGTAGCGCAGTGGATAAAACTCCACGCTCCCAATGCAGGGGGCCTGGGTTCGATCCCTGGTCAGGGAAATAGATCCCACATGTATGCTGCAACTGAGAATTCGCATGCCACAACTAAGGAGCCCACATGCCACAACTAAGGAGCCCGCCGGCCGCAGCTAAGACCCAGTGCAACCAACTGAAAATTAGAAAATAAACATTCACACAAAAATTCATGTACAAGAACATAAATTATTATAATAACCAAAGAAAGGAGACCAATGAAATGTCTAGCAATAGTAATTATAAAGTATGACATAACTTTAGTGATAGCTATACAATGGAATACTGGGCAACTATTAAAAATCATGAGGTAGAAGAATATTTAAAATATAAAACATTCAGTGATAGCATATCTCTTTAAAAGAAAAAAACTCTAGTGAACTTTGGAAGCTCTGAGATGCTGTTTTCAAGTAAATTTAGGTGAATAAATTATTCACATTTCATATGGATGTCTCTAAATGTTAAATAAATGCCCCCCCAACCCATCCATTGGAAGTGATTAATAGACAGTTCTCCTAATATAAAGACAGCAGGTAGGTGATCAGGGCACTGCATATTACCTCAGTTCCTAAAATCTAAGCTGCACAGTGTGAGGACTGTATGGGAAGAGCTGTAATCTAACCTGATCTACAGTCCTTTAATGCGATCCTGGGATACAAATCACCCTTTCAGAATAATTCTATAAAATCATACAAAAAGAAAAAAAAGTGTTGCCTGAGAGCTAGTTGTATCTATTGGCCACAAACAACAGAACCAATTCTTACTATTGTAAATAAGAATAATAATTAAGGAACTCTGGGAATTGAACAAAAAGCTTTAGAATGAAGCTTAGAAAAGGGCAGGAACTACGGAGTTCAGCGGCTCAAGGTGGCAAAAGCAAAAAAGCATTACATTCTAGATGAGTAGGTTTGACTGTTCGGGGCCTTGGTAAAGCTTTTTGCTGCTCTGCCCCATTCAGAGAGCACTTGAATGATTTAGTTTGGGATTTCTGCCCACACCTTGGCCAAGGGAGGGACACTTCACACACATGATGGATCTATGTTATTTCTGACCAGAGACGAGTACAGACTCCCCCAAGCCCAAGTTGGGTGCTGTTACCAGAAGAACAGAGTGGAGGCTGAGCAGGCAAAAGCAACAGATGTCCATGAACCTGACGTCAGGAATTTGGCCTCTCCATCCCCTTGGAGGGATCTGTGACATGGGTTTGAAGCTAGAGACAGATCCAAACCATGAATAGACATGAGGATAAACCCTGGATCAAAGCTACAGCCCAGGCCAGGAAGGGGCAGGCTGGAGCCGGGGAAGGCGGATGACAGGAGAGGGCATTTGGAGTTCTGAAGGGTGAGCAGCTGTATTTTCTGATACACACTTCATCCGGCCGCCTGTACCGAGAATGTACCACATGGTCAGTGGAATGGAATGCAGGGCAGACACCAGCCCCTCTGAAGCACACAGAAACCTGATACGACGGCTTCAGCCTAATGCATGTCCAGGCATTTTCTCTTATTTAATTCCAGCTCTTTGCAACGTCCAGCAGAATAAAATGGCCAGGCTGGGTCAGAGGGTCAGACCAGCCAAGCCACAGTGGTCAGGCCCAAACTGCACATTAAGGTGAGATGAGGGACATTAGCTGAGGCAGGAGAAACTGCCCCATCTCCTTTCTCAAGCTGAGGCTCACCCAGCTGGCACTAGAGAGAGGTCCTGGTTTGGGTTGGAAGGTACTGGTTCTAGGGGGGCAGAGGAGGCTGCTACTGTGATAGATGCATGGGATGCAGTACCATTTGAGCAAGGACTGGAGCAGAATCAGCTGCTAAATCCAAGAGGTCAGTTTGAGATTGTGGTCAAGAATGAGGTAAGAGACCAGAAACAGGTCTGGAAACACAGTGGGAAGTAGGCTTGAGAAATTTCAGGATAAGACTGCACGGCCCTAGGGACAAAAGCATTTTCTCACTGAATGCTGGTCAGATGGCAGGGGGCCCAGAAACCAATCAGACCATTAGTAGCACAGGCTGGACTGAAAGAAAACGGGCAAATACCATAGGTGGATGTGGGTACCTGACCCACAGCAGGCAGGAACTGGGGGTCTAAAGGCTGGAATCCAGAATCCCAGAAGGCAGAAAACCAGCCAGGTGGGCACCAGCCAGTAAGATAGACCTCTGATCTCAGCGATACCCTACAAGGGAGGATGCCAGGTCCTTGGACTTGGTGGTGATATTGATTAAATGTGAGTCATCTTCTAATTGGGCAAGTACAGACGCTTGAAAGAGACATGTGTGTGCTCTACAATAAAAACCAAATCTAATATATTTTGGAAAAAAAAAGAGAGAGAGGTGCTGTTTCTGTAAGACATTGGTTCTCAACCATGGCTGTACCTTGGAAGCACCTGGACTATTTAATAATAGGCAGATACCTGGACACCACCAATAGAGAGTCTAGTATAGTTAGTGTGGGGTGCAGCCTGGACTTTAGGAGTTTTAGACGCTCCCTGAAGTGGCTGATTCCAGTGTGCAGTCAGGGCTGAGAACTGCTGTCCTAGAGCATTGGGTCCCAACAGGCCTCCCTCAGAATGCTGGTACAGCAGGTTTTTACTGAATGCTAGGTTACATACCCAAAAAATCTAGGAAGTAATGCATAAAGTATCCAACATTCTTTTGGAGATTTAACAAATTCTGAGAAGTTTTTCAGTAAAAATAGCATTATTCCCCCTTTATAAAATGAAATTTACACACAGTAAAATGCACAGAAATTAAGTGTGCAGTTCCTTAGGTTTCAACAAATGTATACACCCAACAGTTTGTGATCTGGATGAAGGGAATGTAGAAGTTCCTTGTACTAGCCTTGCAACTTTTCTGTAAGTTAAAAAGTATAACAAAATTAAAAGTTACTAAGAAGCATACACTTGTGTTACCATCACCCAAATCAAGATAGAGAACATTTCCATCATTCCAAAAAGTTCCTTGGGCTCCTTTCCAGTTACCCCTAGACCCTCCTAGAATCAATATTCTAAATGATTTCTGTTACCATAGCTTAGTTTTGCCTGATTTTGTATTTTATATAAATGATACCATACAGTGTGTACCAAATTGTGCCTGTTTCTTACCATTGGCCTAATGTTTCTGTTGTTGTGTGAATCAGTAGTTCATGTGAGGTTCATAGATATATTGTTGTGTGAATTAGTTCATTCCTATTTTAAATAAAGATGCTGGGGACTTCCCTTGTGGTCCAGTGGTTAAGAATCCGCCTCCCAATGCAGGGGACAGGGGTTCGATCCCTGGTCGGGGAACTAAGATCCCACATGCTGTGGGGCAACTAAGCCTGTGTGCTGCAACTACTGAGCTCACGCGCCTCAACTGGAGAGCCCGCATGCCGCAACTAAGACCTGACATAGCCAAATAGATAAATAAATAAACTAATGAAGTAAAAATTCTTAAAAAAAGAAAAAAGATGCTATGAACATTCTTATACCAGTCTTTTTGTGGATATATACTTTCATTCCTTTTGGGTACAGCAATGTTTTCACTGAAAAAAGGACTTCATATGTAAATAAGTCTGGGAAGTAATGCTGTGTGTGTGAGTGTATGTGTGTGTGTGTGTGTGTGTGTGCGTATCAGAATGAAGTTGTTGACTCAAAGAGGTCGTAGTAGACTTTGACATACCTTAGATAGAGCTGTTTTCAATTAGGCTTAAAACCATAATATTTAAAACATGGAAAACTCTCAAATGTCAGCTAACCCTTTGAAAATGAGCTCCTGGTCAATAACTTGAACGCCCTCTTTGTGAGTCCTTGGAGACAAGTCCTTGCCCTGTTCATCTCTTTCAGCACCCAAAACAGTTCTGGGCACATACTAAATTCTCAATACAGATATTGGGCTGGCCAAAAAGTTCGTTCGGGTTTTTCTGTAGCATCTTACAGAAAAACCCAAACGAACTTTTTGGCCAACCCAATATTTTTCAGTTGCAATACAGTATTTCTTAAAAGGTAAACAGCAAAATGTTAAGCTGTTCTTTTGGTGGTCAGACTACAGGTAACTTGTGTCTTCATTTTTTTAATCTCCATTTTTGTATTCTGTGAACTTGAGTTACTTTTAAAATTAAAAAATATACATTTTTAAGATACTCACTGTGAAAGACTATTGTCTCCATTAGGAGAAAAAAAGGGAATGTTTAATCTCATCATTGCTTAAACATTTTCCAATTAAGTAGTTTATTTTAACATTAATACTAAGACTTTAAAGATTCTATTTGACCCTGAGAAACTAATAACTGATGGGACTAAGTGACCAGGAGCTATGGTGGGGTGTACATTTTGCTAATGTTTACAGGCAGCAACAGCAAATAAAGAAATACATAACTGAATGCTTTACAAAATGGGTCTGAGATACTGATTAGTACTAGGTGAGAACATGTGAACATTTGTTCTGCTACTTTAGTATCTAATTTACCTTCAAACATCAAATACTCAGCTTCAAAGTTGACAGTTACAGAATACTAAGAGAGTTATCACATTGAGATTCTTCCACTTCAAGGAATTCTTAAAAGAAAAAGCTGGGGGTTTTTTTGTTTTGTTTTGTTTTGTTTGTTTGTTTGCTTGTTTTTTGTTTTCCAAATCATCTGTGGTGGCTCCAACCAAAGAATAACCAAATCTTGGGCCAGAGTATTTACTATGTTTAATCTGTCACTGGAACAGTTGTTATCTTATAAACTGTTTCAAATATTATTATATTTGTGTTTGCCTTTTTTTTTTTTTTTTTTTTTGCAGTACGCGGGCCTCTCACTGTTGTGGCCTCTCCCGTTGCAGAGCACAGGCTCCGGACGCACAGGCTCAGCGGCCATGGCTCACGGGCCTAGCCTCTCTGTGGCATGTGGGATCTTCCCCGACTGGGGCACGAACTCATGTCCCCTGCATCAGCAGGCAGACTCTCAACCACTGCGCCACCAGGGAAGCCCCTGCCCTTTTTTTTTTTAAAAGGCAGATCATACTCTAACTTGCATTAACTACAAAGACCTGCACTGTCAGACTGTGGAATCTAGAGAGGGTTCCCACAGTAAAACTTTGGATAAGGTGGTCCTCATACAGGACAATTCGTCACCATAAATGAAAATTTTGTAGCCACATGTGAGAGGTTTTCTTTTTTCCTCATATGTTAAACAGTTTTCCCTCCTTATTTTCTTATAATCAAAGCATACTTTTAAAACTAAAAAGAAAAAGCAATCCAGAATGCAGTAAACTGATATGTATTTATCCGTTGTTCTGTTTTGTAGACTACACGTGGTGCAAGCATTGTTGGAATACCTTAGTGATGGCCGTTTATTTTTTCTGATTAACATGAAAAATGAAAAGAGAAAATACTTTTAGATTTGAAAGAAGTATTGCAGATGATAGACTTCAGTAATTGCTCTAGCAAACCACAAAGGATTAGTTTTACAGCAAGAAGCTTGGGGTAACCTGGCTAAATATTTCATTCATGTGACCAAGCAGGTTCAGGGTGGGAGGGTTGGGATCTGCTTAGCAGTGTGGGTGACTGTGGCTTAGAGGGGCTTACAGTTAATTTCTCACTCATAGCCTCAGACTGTACATGCTCTGTGCTCCACTGTGGAATCTGTGGTCCTGCCCCTCAGGTTGAAGCTATCTTAATGTGGCAAGAATAGCAGCAGTGGTAGAGTCAGCCATTTCAGAGGAGGAAGGGCTGGCTGGCTCAGGCTGCTAGGTGTACAAGGGATGATGATGTTCTTGTCAAAAGCCCAGCCAGGATCCTTGCAAATTTCATTTCATAAATACCCCGAATTTAGCCAGCACTCCCTACTCTCACCCAATGGAGTAGGTGCAGGGAAGCAGAGAATCAGGAAGAAATGAGAATGTTAAGGACCTGGTGAGTGAGGAGGGCTTCAACCCAGGATATAGTTTCTCTGGATCCCAGCTGAGTCCTCATTTGGGTTCAAATGAGGAATCAGAGCCTCTTCCACATTCATTCGAATACTTTTTAAATGATGGAACATTTGTGCTTTCAGCAGTTACATCTAAGTTTTGGAAATAGCAAAGCCCATTCAGTTCTAATAAAGCTGGGCCAACAATAACTTACATTTGGAGAGTGGGTTTCATATCACAAGGTGCTGTAACAATGCCTTGTTTCATTTAATCTTCAGGACAACCCCTGCTGTAGACAATTTTATTCTCCAATTGCAGAGGAAAAAAGTGAGGTTAAGAGAAGTTAAGGAATATGCGAAGTTACAAAACAGAGGTTGGACTTGAATTCAGATCTGATTTCAAATCTATTGCTTTTCACCCTATATTAGAGGTTCTATTTTTTTATTTAAAACATATGAAGCAGCACAATAGGTCAACCTAGCTAATTTTCATCCATACCTAATAATCTTGCACTAAAGACAATTTAAAAAGAGGATTTCCAAAACACTTTGAGCAATGGCATCCTCAACAGAACGAGTGTGTGGTCTCCCAGGAAATAAATTCATGGTTTTCCTATCTTTCCAAACACATGGTTGGATTTTAAAAGTCCCATTGTTTTATTGTCACTGCTGGTAAGACTTTAAAATGCTTACTATATTTGCTTCCATAAAAATCATTATGCAGGAAAAAAATATTGGAGGTATAAGCTATTCAACAGCTGTGAAAGGGAAAGTTGCAAAAGAACTTTAATGGTACATAAAACCAGACTTGTGAGCTACTTTATTTTTATCTGGGAAAAGAAAAAAATGCTAGCATAATAATATTTATACTGTACATCTACAAAAGGCCCTCATTATACTCAGAGGTTATATTCTAGAAATTCCAAGTTAATACAGAAATATGAGGGGGATGTTCCCCTGATTCATTTTTTTCCTCCCATTTTTGGCCTTTGGTCATTTGTTCCATTATACCACCTTTCTTTTAGTTGCAGTGACCATACGTAGGAAATCAGATTAAAATGTCCTATAGGTGCCATCATTAATCGCTGATTGACCTGACACACATGTGCTTTAGCAGCTCAGAGCTGATTGTTAAATAATCAAGAATTTTGTGAGTTAATTGTTAAACTCTTTGTACTTGAAATTGGCCATAGTGGGAGTATTTACACCATGGATATCAACAAACAACTACTCCTCACCCATACCCAAAGCTGGTTTACCAGCCTAGCGCTGACCGTAGGTATGAGGAATCAGGGAGGGAGGTTGCTGTCTAGCACCTCACAAACGTCGGAAGCCACAAACTGAGTCTTCTCTGTACCAGCAGAGAAGAACAACATGCCATCTTGTTCAGTGACTTTGGATTTGACTTACAGAGTTTTATTAAAGCTGGGAGAGCAGGGCTGCATTTAAGAATGTTTCTGTGATGCCAAACAAACATTTGGAGCTACAAAAGAAATTCAAAGTGCTTACAGAAGGTTGTTTAATTTACCGTCTAGTTAAAATAAGGTAAGATGGTCACTATATATTGTTAAATTGAAAAAAAGCAAGTTATAAACTACAAACAATGACCCCATGTTAATAAAGAAAAATTGTTTTAGACATGGATATTCTAGAAAAATATGCCCCAAACTGATTACCTCTTAGATGAGTGGGGAGGGAGATTAAATGTTTAATTTATTTTTATTAAATGTTTAATTATTCTTTTTATTTCTGAATTGTTCTTTGTTGCTTTCTTTTTTAAAATCAGCATTAAATTTTCTTATAACGAAACAGTAATTTTAAAAGAAAAAGAACCAAACAATGTCAGGTGAATTTGGTCATACTGACAATTTGACAATGGCCCATTCAAAGCATAAAACTGATCCAACAAATCATTTTCATCCCCATTCTATAGTCTCAACCTGTTTTCCTTTCTTAACTGTCTCGACTTTTTAAATTATTGTTTTCAAAGATAAATGCATTTATATCTTGTTGGACTCTGAATTTTCAGTTTTTGTACCTGTTTTAAAATACTTTAAAATCCGTTCCTGCATTGCACTGAAAGACATACCAGCTCTACTCTAGAAGTTGGTTAGGTCTTGAAAGCCCACCACTGCGTTCATTCCTTTGCAAGGCCCAGGGGACTCCTAAGTTCAACTGTTGGCTGCAGGCAGAGCTGACAAGATTTTGTTCTGACAAATTGCTTTTTGCTTGTCAAGGAAAGTTTGTAAATTAAAGTTTGTTAGTCAAGGAGCTTCTTAAGAACTCTAGCATCAGGGGTGCTGGACTGTATTTCTAGCTTGGCCATATAATCAACCATGTTACTTTGGGTTAGTCACTTAATCTCTTAAAATCTCATCTGAAAATAGGCATAATAAATACCATATTTCTGTGACTCTAAGATATACCTTTTCCCCCACATTTTACTATTTCTGAAATGGGATGTGTCTAAATAAATTTGCCAGCTGCCAGGCCCAGTAAGGATGCCTCAGAATGGGATATAACTGTCATTTGTGAATGTAAGAGAAGTTAGCAGATATTATAGAAGGTATCTGTTCATTTCATATCACTTCAGATGAGTTATTTGCATTTGATAGGACCATACACGTTTATTGTATTTCATCTTAAATAACTATACATTTATCTTTATTCTAAGTAAAGCAAACCTTTGTCACTGAAGGACTGATAAAGTTTCCGTACTTTCTTGTTAAGTAGCAAGAGACACTCTCTGATAACTGTTATTAAACAGATAGTCTTCAACCAATGATACGCTACAATCAAGGGAAAGGGAAAATAACACTAGCAGGCTAATGCTGTTGAAGATTAAATGAGATATGCTAATACCACGCTGAGCATGGTGCCTGGTACACAGTGAGCACTCACGAAATATCTTCGTCATTATCATCATCCACTTTGCAACATTAGCTGACAATAACTTTCCATATCTATATTCTTTTATAACTTCTGTATAAGGAAAGCAGTAAGATCTGAGTCGATGGTTCTCAGATGTTGATGGAACTTCAGAATTACCTGGTGAGATTTTGAAAAAATATCACTGCCCTGAGACCCAGGCAAATTAAATTAGAACCTCTAGGGGCTGGACCCAGGCACTTGAGGTATTACTAAAGTTTCCCCAGTGATTCTAATGTGCATTAATTTAAGTTAGTGATTCTCAACCTTGGCTGCACATGAGAGACCCCTACAGCTCAGATCAACACATGGGCATCTCGGGGGACTGCGGGATGCAGGTATTAGTCTTTTGTTTTCTTTTCTAAGGGTGGATCCCAAACATCAGAATCACCTGGGGCACTTGTAACTGAATCCAGACTCACATACCCTAGTCCCCCAAATTCCTATTTAGGTCTCAAGTGAGATCCTTGCATTTTGCATTTTTAACAAGTTCCTCAGTTTATGCTGTGGTATGGATTTGCGAATCACCAATCTATGTTCACTAGGTTGTTGGTTAAAAGATCAGGCATCTAGTCTTGGTTCTGCTAACTAGTTCTCTGAACATAGCTCCCTCCTCTATGACGTAGGAGGTTGGATTAGATGCTCTCTGAGGTGTCTAAAGTCCCTTCTGTACACCATATAAAAAAATAAACTCAAAATGGATTAAAGACCTAAATGTCAGAACAGAAACCATAAAACTCCTAGAAGAAAACATAGGTGGAACACTCTTTGACATAAATCTGTCTCCTAAAGCAAAGGAAGCAAAAACAAGGTAAATAAATGAGACCTAATTAAACTTAAACACTTTTGCACAGCAAAGGAAACAATCGACAAAACGAAAAGACAGCTTCCTGAATGGGAGAAAATATTTGCAAATGATATGACTGATAAGGGGTTAATATCCAAGATATATAAACAGCTCCTACAACTCAGAATCAAAAAAACCTAAACAACCTGATTAAAAAGTGGGCACAAGACTTGAATAGGCATTTCTCCAAAGAAGACATACAGGTGGCCAACAGGCACGTGAAAAGATGCTCAACTTCATTAATCATGAGAGAAATGCAAATCAAAATCACAATGAGGTATCACCTCGTACCTGTCAGTATGGCCATCATCAAAAAGACCACAAATAACAAATGTTGGCCAGGATGTGAACAGAAGGGAACCTTTGTACACTGTTGGTGGGAATGTAAATTGATGCAGCCACTGTGGAAAACAGTATGGAGGTTCCTCAAAAAATTAAAAGTAGAACCACTATATGATCCAGCAATTCCACTCCTGGGTATATATCTCTCTGAAGAAAACAAATACACTAATTCGAAAAGATACAGGCACCCCAATGTTCATAGCAGCATTCTTTATAATAGCCAAGATATGGAAGATACCTAAGTGTCCATGAATAGATGAATGGATAAAGAAGATGTGATATATATGTATATATATATCAATATATGTGTGGGTGTGTATATATATATATATATATATATATATATATATATATGGTATGTATATTATATATATACAACAGAATACTACTCAGTCATAAAAAAAGAATGAAATTTTGCCATCTGCAGCAACATGGATAGACCTGGAGCGTATTATGCTAAGTGAAATAAGTCAGACAGAGAAAGACAAATACTGTATGTTATTACTTATATGTAAAATCTAAAAAATAAAACAAACCACTGAATATAACAAAAAAAGGAAACAGACTCACAGATACAGAAAATAAACTAGTGATTACCAGTGGGGAGAAGGAGGAGGGGAGGGCAAGATAGGAGTAGGGGATTAAGAGGTACAACTACTATATATAAAATAAATAAGCTACAAGGATATACCGTACAGCACAGGGAATATAGTCAGTATTTTATAATAACTTTAAATACAGTATAATCTATAAAAATTTTGAATCACTACATTGTACACCTGAAACTAATATTGTAAATCAACTATACTTCAATAAAAATAAATAACTAATAAACTAATAAAGTCCCTTCTGACTCCAACGTGGGGAGGCCTGGGTCATTGGTCTACTTTGGGACATTTATTGTTTCACCTGCTGAAGGCAGCATTCTGTCCATTTCTTCTGGGAAGTTCCCTGCTACCCAGGTGATTCTAGTGGGACCTGCCAACCTTCTTACAGAAGGCATCTCCCACGCCTCTGTAACTGGTCTAAGGTGGCATAACTTAACCAAACTGGGCCAACGGGAGTCATTCCATAGTAGTTTTATACTTTAGGCCAGAGAACTAAAGACTCTGAACCTTCTGGTGACAAAACAGAAGCTTCCTGTCTGGCTGACAAGATACCAATTCCCCTGCCACAAGGGAAGGAATGAAGGTGATGTTCAGCACAGCCAAGATGAGAAGTGGAGAGAATGTGGCCCACTTGGAATCTCGAATTCCAGGGCCTCTGGCATCCTGTGGTTTGGTTATGTGAATCAGTAAAGTCCCAAATTAGGTTTCCATTACATGCAACCAAAACACAAAGAACAACAACAAAACGCTCCCCACTAATACAACTGATCCTCACTAAAAATGACACTTTTTGTTTTACAAAGGTTTTGTGTATACCTCCTAATGACAGTCCTGTTAAGTAGCACATGTACTTTCTTTAAAAGTTGAGACATAATTCACACACCATAAAATTCACCATTTTAAGGTACCCAGTGCAGTGGTTATTAGTATATTCACAAGGTGTGCAACCATCACTACCAACTAATTCTAGAACATTTCATCATCCCAAAAGAGCAACCCCAAACCTATTAGAAGTCATCTCTATTCCCTCCTCCCACCCACCCTGAACAGCCACCAAGCTACTCTCAGCACAGGTACTTTCATGCCCCATTTGAAAGCAAAGAAAAGGAGACCCGGATATTCTAGTGGTAAGAGGCTAGAGCCAGGGTTAGAACCTGTTGAACTATTCTACCTCCCTTTTGTAAACACATTTATGCCCAAGTTATTATATTTGTTTGCCACTGTAAAATGGAAGAGAGGGTTAAAACAATAACTTGTAAATTGTTGCAGTCATTTAGAAATAGTGTTGTTTTGTTCTGAGAGGTCAATTCACTCAGACATGTCTTGCTTTACTTTTGTTAACATTATGCTTTCTTAATGAAAGAGATTACTTTTGTTTTCTTCTCTGGAACTGAAACCCACTTGACCTCCCCGGGAAAGAAAAAAATGGCTATGGGAGTTAAGTCAATTGGGCTGAAATTGAGCTGAAATATAAGGAAGAAAACAAGTTTTATATTGCCACAGCCATATATCTTAAGTATAGTAATTACATTTTAGTCTATTAAGCTTCTGATCAGGACAAATAAACCTTATATAAAATTCAGACAGAGTTCAACAGGATTAGAAAAGGGAGGTCAGAGAGGAGATGTGGATATCACATTTTGAATCATTTGGAGTTCAAACAAACTTGGAGCGTTTCTTTTTGGCAGATATTAGTTTAATAAGAGTCACTGCCTACAGACTGCTTTAATCTAATTCTAGAAACCAATAAATTGCAATCTAATTGTGAAATGATGAAAGACAGTGATTTGAAGAAACAAATGTGTTTACATGCAGTTTAGTCCAAGTTCAGTTTTGTAGAAAAGAGTCAGAAATATCTAATCTCTACTTTAGGGGTAAAAATGCATCTAGGGGTACACACCCATATAGCTGGGTATGTATCTCCCTTTGTGTGCCTTGCCTTCCATGCCTGGGAGTCTATTTCTGTCGAGTCGGATAATACCAGGCCTGCATATCCCAGCCTCCAGAGCCCCTCAGGGTAAAGAGCTGGGGAACAGCAAGTCTCCAGAACAATTGGGGAGCCTGTTCACAGTTTTGGCTGCCTGTGTTGCTACTCTGCCAGTCTCTCTGAAGCATTTGGGGAACACCCAGTCTTTGCAGAAGCTTGAACTTGGCGCTAGAGAACAAAAATGAATAAAGAAATTTTCCCCAAAGGTGAGAACAGGGGCCTTTATTCTCCTAATTTTCCTGCCATTCAGCCACATTTGTACCAGCAGACCCAGTGCAGTGCACGTATGTGCTGGGAGGAGGGAGAACACAAGACTCCTTCCCAGCCCACCTGGACAAGCTGGGTCTAACAGTCTCTCCAATGATCAACTGTTAAAATATATTCAACTCTGTTCATTTCACAAAACAATGATGGTCTTCATACCTCTCGCCTTGGTCCATATGTCACTCTACTGAAACACCCACACATTCCTTCTCTCAAGACTGACTCCTGCTTGTCCTTCTAGACTCAGCTGTGCTGTCCTCCTGGGAAGCCTTTCTTTCTTTTTTTTTTTTTTTTAAATTAAGTGTTTTGTGTGTTTTTTAAAATTTATTTATTTATTCATTTATTTTTGGCTGTGTTGGGTTTTCGTTTCTGTGCGAGGGCTTTCTCTAGTTGTGGCAAGTGGGGGCAACTCTTCATCGCGGTGCGTGGGCCTCTCACTATCGCGGCCTCTCTTGTTGCGGAGCACAGCCTCCAGACGCGCAGGCTCAGTACTTGTGGCTCATGCGCCCAGTTGCTCCGCGGCATGTGGTATCTTCCCAGACCAGGGTTCGAACCCATGTCCCCTGCATTGGCAGGCAGATTCTCAACCACTGCGCCACCAGGGAAGCCCTGGGAAGCCTTTCTTAACCTCTCATTTGCACTCTTAGTTAAGTCCTTACTCAATGCTCCTTCAGTGTCTACCAAATTCCATTTTGCATCTTCCTATCGTGATGACTATTGTACTCTGTTACTATCTTTTCTTAAAAAATCTCTCCTATTAGATTGTTTCTACAAAGTCTGGCCTATCATGTTTATCTCTATATCCTCAAGACCTGATATCATACATGACTTATAGCAGGCATTTCATTCATTCAAAAATATGTGTTGGGATTCTACTGTGTGCTAGGTACCATGTAGGGTGCTACAGCTAATCATAATTTTTGCTTGCTAAATGAATAGTCTCCCATCCTTTGGTTCTTCGCCATCTTCTGCAGTACAGTAGAAAAGAAACCTTGCTGGGTGGGTTAGGTCCCAAGGCCTGAACGCAAAGAATGAGAGTGATCTCCCTCCTGATTCTTGTTTACGTGTATTGACTGCTCACTGTGGGCCAAGCACTGTGCTTAGAGCTTTATGTGCATTCACACACTTAATCCTTTGGTCCTTGTACCACCTTTATCTCCGTTTTATAAATAAGGAAACTGAGGTGTAGAGGATGCTGTTTGCCCAAGGTTACAGGGCTAGTAAGTCCAGCTAGGATTCAAAGCCAGGCCTTTGTCACTACATTATACTAAACTATTGGTAGGAGATGGAGAATACGTTGTCTTTTTCTGATCTCCATGAATGGAACTTCATTTCAACCCCAAGTGGGGTATCCTTCAGATGGAGAAAGACCTGCAGCCTGAGCTCTGAGAAGCCAGCACAGTCAGCCACGATTCTGCCATAGAACAGCAAGCAGCTATGGGTTCTCATCCATTTAGCGGGCAGTGCAGTATGATGGATAAGAACCCAACATGAACTAAACGTTCTGCCCTTGCGTCCTACCTCTACAATGTCCTAGCTCTACGGCTTTTGTGAGTTCCTTAACCTCTGTCTCCTCATCTGTAAAATGGGGAGAGACAGGCTGGAAGAGGGTGATCAACCATCCCAGCTTGCCAGGGACTGTCCCAGTTTCAGCTGAAAGTCCTGCATCCTAGAAAACCCATCACTCCCAGGCAAACCAGGATGGTTGGTCACTCTAAGCTAATTTTTTTGCTTCGGGACTCATGGTCTCTAAGAGGCCCATTTAAGTTGAGTATTATGAAGCACAGCTACTGAAGAGTCTTCTGCAGCAGCGTTCATGCTTTAACCTATATAGGAATCACCTAGAGAGCTTGTTAAACACACATTGCTTAACCCCACCCCAGAGTTGCCGATTCAGTAGGTCAGAGGCGGGGCCTGAAAATTTGCATTTTAACAAGTTTCTAAGTGATGCAGCTGCTGATGGTCCCAGAACCATACTTTGAGAATTACCGTTCTATGCATTTAAAAATTGCTATGTTGACTTCCGGGTAAGATGGCGGAAGAGTAAGACGCGGAGATCACCGTCCTCCCCACGGATACACCAGAAATACAGCTACACGTGGAACAACTCCTACAGAACACCTACTGAATGCTGGCAGAAGACCCCAGACCTCCCAAAAGGCAAGAAATTCCCCACATACCTGGGTAGGGCAAAGCGGAGAGATTCCCGCACAGAGGATCGGTGCCGAGCGGCACTCACCAGCCCGAGAGGCTTGTCTGCTTGCCCGCCAGGGCAGGCGGCGCTGGAAGCTGAGGCTCGAGCTTCGGTCAGAGCGCAGGGAGAGGACTGGGGCTGGCGGCGAGAACTCAGCGTGAAGGGGGCTAATGTGCCACAGCTAGCCGGCAGGGAGTCCGGGAAAACTCTGGAGCTGCTGAAGAGGCAAGAGACTTTTTCTTCCCTCTTGGTTTCCTGGTGCGCGAGGAGAGGGGATTAAGAGCGCTGCTTAAAGGGGCTCCACAGACAGGCGCGAGTCACGACTGAAAGCGCGGAGCCCAGTGACGGGCGTGAGACGCTGGGGCTGCTGCTGCCGCCACCAAGAAGCCTGTGTGCGAGCGCAGGACACTGTCCACGCCGCCCTTCCGGGAGCCTGTGCAGCCCGCCACTGCCGGGGTCCCGGGATCCAGAGACGGCTTCCCTGGGAGAACGCACGGCGCGCCTCGGGCTGGTGCAACGTCACGCCGAACTCTGCCGCTGCAGGCTCGCCCCGCACTCCGTGCCCCTCCCTCCCGCCCGGCCTGAGTGAGCCAGAGTCCCCGAAGAGGCTGCTCCTTTAACCCTGTCCTGTCTGAGCGAAGAACAGACGCCCTCCGGCGACCTACACGCAGAGGCGGGGCCAAATCCAAAGCTGAGACCCAGGAGCTGTGAGAACAAAGAAGAGAAAGGGAAACCTCTCCCAGCAGCCTCAGAAGCAGCGGATTAAAGCTCCACAATCAACTTGATGTACCCTGCATCTGTGGAATACATGAATAGACAACAAATCATCGCAAATTGAGGAGCCAGGAGTCAGTGCTGTGCCTCTGAGGTGGGAGAGCCAACTTCAGGACACTGGTCCACAAGAGACCTCCCAGCTCCACATAATATCAAACGGCGAAAATCTTCCAGAGATCTCCATCTCAACACCAGCACCCAGCTTCACTCAACGACCAGCAAGCTACAGTGCTGGACACCCTATGCCAAACAGCTAGCAAGACAGGAACACAACGCCACCCATTAGCAGAGAGGTGGCCTAAAATCATAAAAAGTCCGCAGACACCCCAAAACACACCACCAGACGTGGACCTGCCCACCAGAAAGACAAGATCCAGCCTCATCCACCAGAACACAGGCACTAGTCCCCTCCACCAGGAAGCCTACACAACCCACTAAACCAACCTTAGCCACTGGGGACAGACACCAAAAACAACGGGAACTACGAATCTGCAGCCTGCAAAAAGGAGACCCCAAACACAGTAACATAAGCAAAATGAGAAGACACAAAAACACACAGCAGGAGAAGGAGCAAGATAAAAACCCACCAGACCTAACAAATGAAGAGGTAATAGGCAGTCTACCTGAAAAAGAATTCAGAATAATGATGGTAAAGATGATCCAAGATTCTATTTCCCAGATCCAAAATCTTGGAAATAGAATAGACAAAATGCAAGAAACAGTTAACAAGGACCTAGAAGAACTAAAGATGAATCAAGCATCGATTAAAAACACAATAAATGCAATGAAAAATACTCTAGATGGGATCAATAGCAGAATAACTGAGGCAGAAGAACGGATAAGTGAGGTGGAAGATAAAATAGTGGAAATAACTGCTGCAGAGCAAAATAAAGAAAAAAGAATGAAAAGAACAGAGGACAGTCTCAGAGACCTCTGGGACAACATTAAACGCACCAACATTCGAATTATAGGGGTTCCAGAAGAAGAAGAGAAAAAGAAAGGGACTGAGAAAATATTTGAAGAGATTATAGTTGAAAACTTCCCTAATATGGGAAAGGAAATAGTTAATCAAGTCCAAGAGGCACAGAGAGTCCCATACAGAATAAATCCAAGGAGAAATACGCCAAGACACATATTAATCAAACTGTCAAAAATTAAACACAAAGAAATCATATTAAAAGCAGCAAGGCAAAAACAACAAATAACACACAAGGGAATCCCCATCAGGATAACAGCTGATCTCTCAGCAGAAACTCTACAAGCCAGAAGGGAGTGGCAGGACATAATTAAAGTGATGAAAGAGAAAAACCTGCAACCAAGATTACTCTACCCAGCAAGGATCTCATTCAGATTTGATGGAGAAATTAAAACGTTTACAGACAAGCAAAAGCTGAGAGAGTTCAGCACCACCAAACCAGCTTTACAACAAATGCTAAAGGAACTTCTCTAGGCAAGAAACACAACAGAAGGAAAAGACCTACAATAACGAACCCAAAACAATTAAGAAAATGGGAATAGGAACATACATATCGATAATTACCTTAAATGTAAATGGACTAAATGCTCCCACCAAAAGACACAGATTGGCTGAATGGATACAAAAACAAGACCCATATATATGCTGTCTACAAGAGACCCACTTCAGACCTAGAGACACATACAGACTGAAAGTAAGGGGATGGAAAAAGATATTCCATGCAAATGGAAACCAAAAGAAAGCTGGAGTAGCAATTCTCATATCAGACAAAATAGACTTTAAAATAAAGACTACTAGAAGAGACAAAGAAGGACACTACATAATGATAAAGGGATCGATCCAAGAAGAAGATATAACAATTGTAAATATTTATGCACCCAACACAGGAGCACCTCAATACATAAGGCAAATACTAACAGCCATAAAAGGAGAAATCGACAGTAACACAATCATAGTAGGGGACTTTAACACCCCACTTTCACCAATGGACAGATCATCCAAAATGAAAATAAATAAGGAAACACAAGCTTTAAATGATACATTAAACAAGATGGACTTAATTGATATTTATAGGACATTCCATCCAAAAACAACAGAATACACATTTTTCTCAAGTGCTCATGGAACATTCTCCAGGATAGATCATATCTTGGGTCACAAATCAAGCCTTGGTAAATTTAAGAAAATTGAAATTGTATCAAGTATCTTTTCTGACCACAATGCTATGAGACTAGATATCAATTACAGGAAAAGAGCTGTAAAAAATACAAACACATGGAGGCTAAACAATACACTACTTAATAACGAAGTGATCACTGAAGAAATCAAAGAGGAAATAAAAAAATACCTAGAAACAAATGACAATGGAGACACGACGACCCAAAACCTATGGGATGCAGCAAAAGCAGTTCTAAGAGGGAAGTTTATAGCAATACAATCCCACCTTAAGAAACAGGAAACATCTCGAATAAACAACCTAACCTTGCACCTAAAGCAATTAGAGAAAGAAGAACAAAAACACCCCAAAGTTAGCAGAAGGAAAGAAATCATAAAAATCAGATCAGAAATAAATGAAAAAGAAATGAAGGAAACGATAGCAAAGATCAATAAAACTAAAAGCTGGTTCTTTGAGAAGATAAACAAAATTGATAAACCATTAGCCAGACTCATCAAGAAAAAAAGGGAGAAGACTCAAATCAATAGAATTAGAAATGAAAAAGGAGAAGTAACAACTGACACTGCAGAAATACAAAAGATCATGAGAGATTACTACAAGCAACTCTATGCCAATAAAATGGACAACCTGGAAGAAATGGACCAATTCTTAGAAATGCACAACCTGCCAAGACTGAATCAGGAAGAAATAGAAAATATGAACAGACCAATCACAAGCACTGAAATTGAAACTGTGATAAAAGATCTTCCAACAAACAAAAGCCCAGGACCAGATGGCTTCACAGGTGAATTCTATCAAGCATTTAGAGAAGAGCTAACACCTATCCTTCTCAAACTCTTCCAAAATATAGCAGAGGGGGGAACACTCCCAAACTCATTCTACGAGACCACCATCACCTTGATACCAAAACCAGACAAGGATGTCACAAAGAAAGAAAACTACAGGCCAATATCACTGATGAACATAGATGCAAAAATCCTCAACAAAATACTAGCAAACAGAATCCAACAGCACATTAAAAGGATCATACACCATGATCAAGTGGGGTTTATTCCAGGAATGCAAGGATTCTTCAATATACGCAAATCAATCAACGTGATACACCATATTAACAAATTGAAGGAGAAAAACCATATGATCATCTCAATAGATGCAGAGAAAGCTTTCGACAAAATTCAACACCCATTTATGATAAAAACCCTGCAGAAAGTAGGCATAGAGGGAACTTTCCTCAACATAATAAAGGCCATATATGACAAACCCACAGCCAGCATCGTCTTCAATGGTGAAAAACTGAAACCATTTCCACTAAGATCAGGAACAAGACAAGGTTGCCCACTCTCACCACTCTTATTCAACATAGTTTTGGAAGTTTTAGCCACAGCAATCAGAGAAGAAAAGGAAATAAAAGGAATCCAAATCGGAAAAGAAGAAGTAAAGCTGTCACTGTTTGCAGATGACATGATACTATACATAGAGAATCGTAAAGATGCTACCAGAAAACTACTAGAGCTAATCAATGAATTTGGTAAAGTTGCCGGATACAAAATTAATGCACAGAAATCTCTGGCATTCCTATATACTAATGATGAAAAATCTGAAAGTGAAATCAAGGAAACACTCCCATTTACCATTGCAACAAAAAGAATAAAATATCTAGGAATAAACCTACCTAAGGAGACAAAAGACCTGTATGCAGAAAATTATAAGACACTGATGAAAGAAATTAAAGATGATACAAATAGATGGAGAGATGTACCATGTTCTTGGATTGGAAGAATCAACATTGTGAAAATGACTCTACTACCCAAAGCAATCTACAGATTCAATGCAATCCCTATCAAACTACCACTGGCATTTTTCACAGAACTAGAGCAAAAAATTTCACAATTTGTATGGAAACACAAAAGACCCCGAATAGCCAAAGCAATCTTGAGAACGAAAAATGGAGCTGGAGGAATCAGGCTCCCTGACTTCAGACTATACTACAAAGCTACAGTAATCAAGACAGTATGGTACTGGCACAAAAACAGAAATATAGATCAATGGAACAGGATAGAAAGCCCAGAGATAAACCCACGGACATATGGTCACCTTATCTTTGATAAAGGAGGCAGGAATGTACAGTGGAGAAAGGACAGTCTCTTCAATAAGTGGTGCTGGGAAAACTGGATAGGGACATGTAAAAGTATGAGATTAGATCACTCCCTAACACCATACACAAAAATAAGCTCAAAATGGATTAAAGACCTAAATGTAAGGCCAGAAACTATCAAACTCTTAGAGGAAAACATAGGCAGAACACTCTATGACATAAATCACAGCACGATCCTTTTTGACCCACCTCCTAGAGAAATGGAAATAAAGACAAAAATAAACACATGGGACCTAATGAAACTTAAAAGCTTTTGCACAGCAAAGGAAACCATAAACAAGACCAAAAGACAACCCTCAGAATGGGAGAAAATATTTGCAAATGAAGCAACTGACAAAGGATTAATCTCCAAAATTTATAAGCAGCTCAGGCAGCTCAATAACAAAAAAACAAACAACCCAATCCAAAAATGGGCAGAAGACCTAAATAGACATTTCTCCACAGAAGATATACAGACTGCCAACAAACACATGAAAGGATGCTCAACATCTTTACTCATTAGAGAAATGCAAATCAAAACTACAATGAGATATCATCTCACACCAGTCAGAATGGCCATCATCAAAAAATCTAGAAACAATAAATCCTGAGAGGGTGTGGAAAAAAGGGAACACTCTTGCACTGCTGGTGGGAATGTGAATTGGTACAGCCACTATGGAGAACAGTATGGAGGTTCCTTAAAAAACTAAAAATAGAACTACCATATGACCCAGCAATCCCACTACTGGGCATATACCCTGAGAAAACCATAATTCAAAAAGAGACATGTACCAAAATGTTCATAGCAGCCCTATTTACAATAGCCCGGAGATGGAAACAACCTAAGTGTCCATCATCAGATGAATGGGTAAAGAAGATGTGGCACATATATACAATGGAATATTACTCAGCCATAAAAAGAAATGAAATTGAGCTATTTGTAATGAGGTGGATAGACCTAGAGTCTGTCATACAGAGTGAAGTAAGTCAGAAAGAGAAAGACAAATACTGTATGCTGACACATATATATGGAATTTAAGAAAAAAAAATGTCATGAAGAACATAGGGCTAAGACAGGAATAAAGACACAGACCTACTAGAGAATGGACTTGAGGATATGGGGAGGGGGAAGGGTAAGCTGTGACAAAGTGAAAGAGCGGCATGGACATATATACACTACCAAACGTAAGGTAGATAGCTAGTGGGAAGCAGCCGCATAGCACAGGGAGATCAGCTCGGTGCTTTGTGACCACCTGGAGGGGTGGGATAGGGAGGGTGGGAGGGAGACGCAAAAGGGAGGGGATATGGGAACATATGTATATGTATAACTGATTTAATTTGTTATAAAGCAAAAAATTAAAAAAAAAATTGCTATGTTATCAGCCAAGAAACAAAATTGTACTTGAATAGAATTTAAATTTCAGCCACCATATGAGAAAAGGTGAAATTTTATAAATATTTCAGTTTATTTGCACTCCCACCTTAGAGCTACCCAAATTGGTATTAAGATAAAATATTACAGAGGAAGATATGTTAATAGTTGTGCTCAGAAAACAGGTTTGTTGGCTTAACCAATAAACAGTAAAACAGTTTATTTTGAGTTAATCTTTAATATGCTAATATGAGATGTAAATTTCTGAGACATGTCACATTTCCCCAACTTTTTTTTTTTTCTTTTTTTTTTGTGGTACGCGGGCCTCTCACTGTTGTGGTCTCTCCAGTTGCGGAGCACAGGCTCTGGACGCACAGGCTCAGCGGCCATGGCTCACGGGCCCAGCCGCTTTGCGGCATGTGGGACCCTCCCGGACCGGGGCACGAACCCGTGTCCCCTGCGTCGGCAGGTGGACTCTCAACCACTGCGCCACCAGGGAAGCCCATCCCCAACTTTTTGACCACAGCAATCTTTGTTCTCCAGTATCTGGAAATGACTGCTCAACTTAAAATGGAGTAATAAATCATACTATCAGTTTTAAAGCAACATTTAAGCCCCAATTTCTTACTTCCTAATTAGCTAAACAGTTGCTAAATCAAATTACACAGTGTTGTAGGTAGTAAAAACGTTCTTTATCCTACAGATTTCCATAGATCACTGTATGGGTCAAATATAACTTAGGTTATTCATACATATTTTTTTTGTTTCCAAAGAAGGCCTCAAGAGCAATCTTTATTCTTGCAGTGGACACTTCTTAGGATGGCTGTGTGGCTCATACAAATCCCTTCTCTGAGACTGGTACACAGTGGCTATGTCTGCCATCAGACCCTCTCAGTAGCCATAGTCCAGGGTGGTCTTCTGACCAAGCTGGCTGATCTGTCCCAGAAATTTGCAATTGTAAGCTAAAAGAGAGAAGCTGGAAAGCCTTTGGAGCTTCTTTCTATCAATGGCGTAGCTCTAGTGAGAAGGTCTTTGTGTCTCAATTTCCCCATATTTAAAAATGGGGCAGGGCTTCCCTGGTGGTGCAGTGGTTGAGAGTCCGCCTGCCGATGCAGGGGACACGGGTTCGTGCCCCGGTCCGGGAGGATCCCACGTGCCGCGGAGCGGCTGGGCCCGTGGGCCATGGCCGCTGAGCCTGTGCGTCCGGAGCCTGTGCTCCACAACGGGAGAGGCCACAACAGTGAGAGGCCCACATACCGCAAAAAAAAAAAAAAAATTTTTAAAAATGGGGCAGATGATAGTATTTACCTCATACAGCTCATGTAAGGATTGAATGAGTTAATACACGTGGAGTTCTTAGGGCAGTGACCGATGCGTGGTAAGAGCTTCCTAACTGTGATTGCTTATTAATGTTGTTATTAATTCCTGATGCTCAAGTCTCTAGAGATGACAAGGATTCTGCCCTCCCTAATATCTGTGGTTCAACTTCTCCTTAGCTTTCATGAGATAATATAGTGTCCTTCCAAAATATTCTTCTATAGCAGGTGGTAGGCAGAATAATGGCCTCCCACATACATCTACGTTCTAATCCCTGGAACCTATGAATCTGTTACCTTACATGGTAAAAGAGACTTTGTTGATGTGATTAAATTAAAGATTTTAACATAGGGAGATATCTGAGTGGACCCAAGGAAATCACATGGGTCCTTATAAGGGGAAGAGGGAGATAGGAGGGTCAGAAGAGAGACGTGATAATGGGAGCAGAGTCAGAGAGAGAGTTGAAGATGAAACACTGCTGGCTTGAAGATGGAGGAAGGGGGAACAAGCAAAAGAATGTAGGCAGCTTCTAGAATGTGGAAAAGACAAGAGAATGGAATTTCCCATGCACACTGCCAATATTGTTAGCCCACTGAGAACTATTTTGGACTTCTGACCTTCAGAACTGTAAGATAATTGTGTTTTAAGCTATTAAATTCGTGGTAATTTGTTACAGCAGCAGCAGGAAACTAATACATGGCATAAGCTAACCAAAGCTAGATTCTGTTGCTCACAAGAAATAAAAAAAACAGTTTAATGACCACTCTACAGACACTAGAAGAGTCTAAAGAATGGGCAGGTCTCTGCTGGGTGATTCTTCAGGTCCTTTTGGCATCTATTGGGATCATAGGGGGCTATCTACCTGTAGCTGAATTGGTCTTGTGGGGAAGTGGCTTTTAAGATGACTTTACTCATTTGTCTGGCACCTTAGCAGGGACAGTTGGAAGGCTAAGCCTTTCTCTCTCTCCATGTGGGCTCAGGGACTCTCTACGTGATCTTTCCAGCAGGATTGTTGGACTTCACACATGGCAGCACTGAGATCCAAGAGTGAGTGTTCCAAGAGAACCAGGCAAAGGCTCTAAGGCTTCTTATGAGCTAGTTTTTTTGCTTATGGAGCAGTGTATAAAGTTAGCCACACACACACACACACACACACACACAGCATATGGCTAAGAACTGGGGAGGGGTAGTGCCCCTAGAGTAAGGCTGGAGGTGCTATTACCAGCAGAGGGAGAAAGGATGCTAGAACCAAAATGACAGGAGCCTCCCAATGAAGATACAGAAGCCAGCCAGATAAGAGATGAAAGAAAAGCCCCTACTTTAAAGAGTGAGTCCATAGCTTAAAAGAGATCAAATATGTAAAATGTGTTGAATGAATGGGGACTATGGGTTTCATTATTTGTTTCTTGTTTAAATTATTTTTAATGTACTGATAAAATAATAATATCAAGAGAAATAAAAACATTCAGGAGCCTACCGCATTGGCACATGGTTTCAAGTTTTTTTCTTTCCTTACAGTCCATACCCTTGGCATAAATATTTTTTGAAGGTTAACTAATTTGTCATTTGATCATTAGAATACCCACACAACCAGGATACACTAAAGTATGATGCCTTTATTTACCATTCTGTGAAAGTTTATATAGAAACATTTAATTTCATTGAGATTATTTTTTCTTTACTTCATAAACTGCAATTGTCTTAAATGACTTTAAAGAAAAACTCATCCATAATTCTGACACTATAATATAGTGACTTTAATGTTTGCATATTACCTGTTAGTCTTGGTTCATATATATTCATGCTTTTTCCCCCCCAAAGTTAGAATCACACAGTTTTGCATTCTTTTTTTTTTTTTTTTAAAGAACAAAATACTAACCATGATCTCTTGTTTTTCATTTTAGGAAGTCTTAAAACTGATGTTTATTATTTGCATAATATTCCATCTAGTGGTACAGCATAATTTCCTAAGGCTAACCCTTATTGTTAGACATTTGGGTTGTTTCCATTTCCAATTTTCAGGCATAGCATTTTACTTTTGTCAGTCTAATTCCCGGAGAAAAAAGTCTTCAGGGCAATAACAGCCTCAGCCAGGATGAATGTGCTTCTATACTTGGTAAGCACAGCTATAGTCTAGTCCACATAGGTTGAGCCTATGGTCATGACACTGGCAAGTCAGCTTACCAGCTTCCCACAACCTTGGCAGTACTGGGTGTTATTTTAAAAGACAAAGCACAGTGAAGTGGGAGGAATTGGTTTAATAGGCATAAAATGGTATTTGTTCTTCTTGAACTGCTTATTTTTCTATTTTTCCAGCTATTTAATTTAATAGTTTTAAATTTACAGAGAAGTTGAGAGAATAATATCCTTATATCCCCTACACCTAGATCCACTAATTGTGAATATTTGGCCACATTTGCTTTTTCTCATTCTTTCTCTCTGTCTCTCTTTCGCGCGCTCCCTCTCTCTCACATACACACACACAATTTCCTTTTGCTGAACCGTCTGAAAGTTCCAGATATCATAATACCTGATGCTTAAATACTCAATCATGTGTCTCCTACATAACCAAAATACCATTGCCATACACAAGAAATTTAACATTGATACAAAATAGTATCTAATATACAGCACATAAGCATATTTCCCCCAGTAATTCCAAAATATCTTTTAAAGGTGATTTTTAAAATTTGGGATTCAATCAAGGTTCACACATTGCATTTCTCTGTCACACCTTTTAGCTTTCTTTTGGTCTAGAAAAGTGCCCTGCCATATGTTTAACTCTTTCAGAGATTGACTTTTATTCGAAGAGTCCTGACCAATTGTTTCATAGTGTATCTCACATTCTGGATTTGCCACATTGTATTCCCATGATTAAATTCAGGTCAAACATTTTGGTCAAGAGCACTATACATGTGCTCCTCACTGCATCTCACCAGGAAGCACATGATGTCAGGTTGTCCAGTTACTGGTCATGCTAAGTTTCATCACTGGGTTAAAGTACTGTCTGTTGTGAAAGCAGCTTTTCCCTTTGTAATTAATCATTAATCTATAGAAGTGATACTCGGAGACTGTGTGACTATCTCTTTCCCCAACAATATTTCACCCAGAGGGTTTGGGATTCCTTGACAATGCTTCCTAATTAGTTACTACATTGGTGGCTACAAATGGTATTTTGCTGTGTTTGTTGTTGTTTTAATTATTTATTTATTTACTTTTGGCTGCGTTGGGTCTTCGTTGCTGTGCGCAGGCTTTCTCTAGTTGTGTCGAGCAGGGGCTACTCTTCGTGGCGGTGCGCAGGCTTCTCACTGTGGTGGCTTCTCTTGTTGCGGAGCACAGGCTCTAGGTGTATGGGCTTCAGTACTTGTGGCACACAAGCTCAGTATTTGTGGCACATGGGCTTAGTTGTTCTGTGGGATCTTCCCGGATCAGGGATTCAGGGATCAAACCCGTGTCCCCTGCATTGGCAGGCGGATTCTTAACCACTGCGCCACCAGGGAAGTCTCTACAAATGGTACTGTTAATCCAATTATTATTCCTTTCTACAGATTAGCTGATATACTTCTGTATAAATGAGCTATATCCCCCCTTTAAAATATCAGTATGGACTCTGTTTTCCATGCCTGTGTAGTCTTCTCTCACATTGACACTACACTTGGCCATATGACTTGCTGTGGTCATTGGGACCCTAGCAAGCAAGACCAAGTAGAAGCTTGATTAGCTCTTGTTGGGACCTGTCTCCTAGGAACACTCCTTAGAACCAAGCCATCAAGCTGCAAGAAAGTACAGGTTATCCTGCTGGAGATAGAGACCACATAGAAAGACCTGGGAGAATGAGACACCACATGAAGAATGAGGCCAAGTAGAGAAGTACCGAGCTTCCAGCTTAAGGCAGACATAGGAGTGGTTCCAACTGACACCTCATGGAGCAAAAGAACCACCCCAGAATCATGAGAAATTATAAACTGTCATTGTTTTAAGCCACTAAGTTTGGGGCATTACACTGTACTAGATAACTAAAATAAAACATACACTCAGAGAAGTCTTAATGATATTGTTGCATGAAAAACTATCATAGGCTTAAAACAATAATTTATTATTATTTATCATGATTTAGTGGATCAACAATTCAGAAAAGGCACAGCAGCGAAGCCTTGACGCTTCTCTACAATGTCTGAGACCTCAGCAAGGATGATTTGAATGCAGGAGGCTGGAACAGCTGGGAGCTGTCTGGGTACCTCCCCCATGTGTATATAAATATGGCTTATCCTCATGACTAGCTTAGGCTTCCTAGCAATATAGCAACCTCATACTACTTGTTTCTTACATGGCATTTCAGGGCTCCAAAGAGCCAGTGTTCCTAGAGACAGGAAGAGAAAGCTCTTTCTTAAGACCCAAGCCTGCATACTGGCATAGTTATTACTTCCACCGAATTCCATTGGTCAAAGCAGTGTCTGAACCTGCCTATATTCAATCAGGAACACAGATTCCACCTCTTGATAGGAAGATGTCAAAAAAATCTGTGGTGTATCTTTAATCTGCTGAGCATCTCTTCCTTTTCATTCTATTCTCTCCTTCCCCTATAGGAAACCATTGTAATTGTGTGTGTGTGTGTATGTGTGTGTGTGCATGTTTTCAAAAATAAGTGAAAAAACCCACAAGTTTTATTTCTCCTTTCTTTTAATACAATAGGTAGCAATATTTAAATGTTCTTTTGTACATTACTTTCTTCCTAAATAGCTTTATTGAGGTATTAATAGTATGTAATAAACTTCACATATCTAAAGTGTACAACTTCATAAATTTTGACCTGAGCATATACTTATGAACCACCAATACGATCAAGATAATGAACAGGTCCATCACCTCTCTCTCTCTCTGTTTTTTTTTTTTTTTTTTTGGCCACGCCGGTGGCTTGCAAGATCTTAATTCACGGAACAGTGATTGAACCCAGGCCCCCGGCAGTGGAAGCGCAGAGTGTCCTATCCACTGGACCGCCAGGGAATTCCTGACCCCTGTCTCATTATAATCCTTCCTTCCTGCTTCTCTCTCTCACCCTGTCCCCAGGCAACCATTAAACTGCTTTCTGTCATTACAGATTAGTTTGCATTTTACAGAATTACATGTAAATGGAATAATACAATATATCCTTTTTATATTCTGTTAAAACTTTGACTTCTTTCACTAGGCGTAATTATTTTGAGATTTATCCACATTGCTGCATGTATCAATAGTTCCTTTTTAAATTATATGGCTACATCACAATCTGTTTATCCATCCATCTGTTGATGAGTATTTAGGTTGTTTCTAGTGTGGGACTTGTCATATTCTGCTCAGATTGCTGTAACAAAATATCATAGACTGGGTGGCTTAAACAACAGACATTTGTTTCTCATAGTTCTGGGGACTCAGAAGTCCAAGATCAAGGCACTGGCTGACTCAGCTCCTGATGAGGGCCCTCCTCGTGGCTCACAGACAACCACCTTCTTGCTATATCTTCACATGGTAGAGAGAGAGCAAGCTCTGGTCTCTCTCCCTCTTCTTGTAAGAACACTAAACCCCACTAGGAGGTGAATACTATTATTATCTGCATTTTACAAATAATGAAACAGAGCCACAAGTAAATGAACTTGCCTAAGTTCTCACAGCAATAAAGAGCAGAGTCAGGATTGAGACCAAGGTAGTCAAAGTCCAGGCTGCACCTTCACCATGATTCTATATCTGCTTATTGAGCACCTACTATGTGCCTGGTACTATTCTAGGTACTATGGATACCAGTTAACAAGCAAAACCACTGAACTCACAGAGCCTTCAATGGGGAGACAGAAATTAATCACATCAATAAATCAGTCTACAATATGTCTGCTGGAGATAAATGCTATGGAGAAAAATAAAATGGGGTAAAGAGGATAAAGAATGCTGGGGAATGCGTGCAGTGGGGGTTGCTATTTTGTAATTAAGGTTTGTCAGGAAAGAATATACTGATTAGGCCACATTTGAGCAAGAACCTAAAGAAAGTGAGGATGAAACCATGGAAAATGTTTGAGGGAAAATAAGTATCAAGTCCCTGAAGTAGAAAAATGCGCATCATATTCAAAAACAACAAGAAGGTAGGGAAAGTGGAAGGGAAGAGGTAAGAGATGTCAGGGATACCAGATGAAGTAGGGCCTTACAGGCCAAGGAGGGACTTCTGAGTGAGATGGGAGCCCCTGGAGGGTTTTAAATAGAAGCAGGATGTGATTCAGTCACGAAATGTGACTGACTCACACTGTGAAAGAATTATTCTGTCTGCGGTACAGAAAGTAGATGGTAGGAGGCAAAAGCAGAGCAAACAGACCAGTTAGGAGGCTGCTGGCAGGTGAGCACGTAAAAGGTGATGGTGGCTCTGGCCAAAGCAGCTGGTAAGAGATGAACGCCATCTTTGGGGCACATAACAGCCTCATTGCTTGTTTCCTGGTGGCTCTTGCCTCTCAGAAACACATCGCTGACCAGTGGGTGCATCCACAGACTACTTGAAGGCTGTTTATGGACTTCCTAAGTATCCAGGGTCTCCTGGGTTAAGGAAATTGTCTCATCAGAACAGCAGCTCTGTGTTGTCTGGCATACCAGAATGTGTTTAGCTTAATATAGATGAAAAATGAAAACCTTTAAGGAAGTATGGCAGAGCCTCCAACCTCTAATAAATCTGAGCATGACTGCTCTTTCAACAGTGCAGTTATGCTCAGAGTTCAGACCAAATTGCATTAACTGTTGCTTCTATGTACTCAATAAAAAATAGAAGCATGAGTCACATTCCCAATTCTAAAAGTAATACTTTTGAATACTGTAGCAAAGTCTGCAGAAATGCATCCAGCTGGATCTTAAGGGCTGATCCTTTGTGGAGTTATCCTTTGTGGCCAAGGGCTGGTCCTTGGCTTTGAGGAGTCACAGATTTAATTTGGTTACTGACCCAAAGTTGCTCAGAGGCTGAAGGCGGCTTCTGGCCTGACTGCAGCTGTATGTGGCCCAAAGCAGAAGCCATGCTGGTGTATCCCTGTGGGAGCCAGAGTCTGAAGAAGATGTTGTGAGATGTCAAGTGACTTAAGTGAGATGCCACACTCAGCACCAGGTGCTCAGGAGGAAGCTGGGTCATCAAAGATCAGGACAACATAGTCATTGACTCTAGGGAACAACTGCTTGCGTTCAAATCCTGATTCTGCCACTTAAGTTACTTAATCTTCCTGTATTTACACTAAATGAGTTAAAATGTATGAGTTACATAAAATAGTACCTGACATATTGTGTTATTACATGATAATATCATAAAGGGTAGAACAAAGATAAGGTAAATCAGAAGAGCTATCAAGGGATCAGTTTGGAAGAGAACCTATATTTTACAAGGTGAAGCCCCAAGACTACTTCTCCCAGTTAAGATCTGCCTAAACACTGGACCCTAGCAACATCCACCTCCTCATCCCCAGAACCTAAGAATATGTTACCTTAAGTGGACACAGGGACTTGCAGATGTAATTAAGTTAAGGATCTTGAGATGGGAAGACATCCTGGATTATCCAGGTGATCCAAAGATCATCCCAAGGGTCCTTATAAGAGGGAGACAGGAAGATCAGAGGAATACATGTGAAAACAGAAGCAAATTAAAATAGGATGATGTGGGATATGGTAAAATATGAAATAAGCTTTAAAAACCCATTACTGATCGCCCTGTAGGATGATCACCTTCCATACATGGGAAGGAGTATTGAGAAATGCCTTTCCAACTGTGAAGCATTGGCATAGCTCAAAGAGAGGATCTGGATGGAGCCTGGAGTTTTTTTCCCCCCTGTAACTCTGAAGATTAGCTTGTTTGTTCTTTCTAGGGCAAAAGAGGAGAATGTGTTAAAAGACCTTCATACAGCAGATACACAATAAATATGTATTATTATTATTCATTATTTGTCAATGCCCAGCCCTCCACGGTTCTGAGTTCACTGGGCAAGTAAAGTTACAAATACACAGCAATTGGTTTCACTTACTAGGGCAATGGTCTGTTTAAAATATTTACGGTTAGAGGGCAGGTGATAGAAAGGTCATCTGAGTCCCACATCGAGGTTCACTGCAATGACAAATGGCAGTGTTCCTTCTTCAAAGGAATGCGGCTACACACCATCACCTGCCTGGCCCCAGGGTGAGTGCCTGGCACGTGTGAGCTGCTTGGCAGAAAAGGCCCCCAGTGTTTCCCTAGCGAGGCATATGGGAGACACTGCCCCATGACTGCTGATGACCTTCAAGTCCCTTGTCCTCAAGTACAAGCTTGCTGGTTGCTGCCTTAGTTCTGAACCACCTTCTCCTGGCTGCTGACTCCTCCATTTTGATTCTTGTCTTTCACTTTCGATTTAACCTTCAGGTTTAACCCCAGTGACCCTGGATCTTCCAACAGCAATTCTCGTTCTCTGTCCTAGCTGCGCTGCTGCCTCACACTAGATCACATAACCCTCCCCTCCAAGTTCACTTCAACCCTCCGAAGCAGCTCTTTCCCTAGGCACTACCCGTGCGAACACCCCTCCATCCCTCAGGGTTTCCCTATCACATTTCATGAACTTGAAACTAAGCATTCAGGGTGTCTTTCAGGGAAATCAGTCTAGAGACAGTATAGTAATGGCAGTTAACCAAGCAGTTTCTGGTAAAACACCACCTGGCTTTGAAAAGTAGATCTTCCACTTATTAGCTACGCAAGCTTGGGCAAATTACACCCCTTCTAAGTCTCAAACTTCTCATCTGTAAAATGGGGCTAATGATTCAATGAGGTAATGCCTGTAAAGAGTTAGTTCAGGGGACTTCCCTGGTGGTGCACTGGTTAAGAATCTGCCTGGCAATGCAGGGGACATGGGTTCGAGCCCTGGTCCGGGAAGATCCCACATGCCACAGAGCAACTAAGCCCGTGCACCACAGCTACTGAGCCTGCGCTCTAGAGCCCGTGAGCCACAACTACTGAGCCTGCATGCCACAACTACTGAAGCCCACATGCCTAGAGCCCGTGCTCCGCAACAAGAGAAACCACCGCAGTGAGAAGCCCGCGCACTGCAACGAAGAGTAGCCCCCCGCTTGCCGCAACTAGAGAAAGCCCGCATGCAGCAACGAAGACCTAATGCAGCCCAAAGTAAATAAATAAATAAATAAATTTATTTTTAAAAAAAAGAGTTAGCTCAGGGTCTGGCACATAGTAAATAAATGTTAGCTACTACTGGTGCCACTCTTGGTCCTTTATCACAGATTTACTCAGTGGCATCATAGTGACCTTAAAGCATCGAAGGCTGCATAACTTTCCACCAAAGTATAATGCAACATAAGAGCATGCACTTTATAAATCTTAGTAGTAAGAATGGATCCTCCTCCTCTAAAATCAAAATGGGAAAATATGTGGTTGTATGGCTCATGTAAAAGATGACACGGTGACTCTCTGGAGGTTTTTTATCCAGTAGATGTGATAAGAGACCTGTGGCAGAAACAGTCTGATCCAAGGCTTAACCACATAGCATTCTGAGAAAATACTGGAAAGATGATAGTCCATGGCTGGGCAAAAGAAGTAGAGAATAAGACTGAAAAGATAGGAAGGGGATGGTGATGGAGGGCCTCGAATGCCAGGTTGAACAGTAAGTGGTGAAGTTGCAAGGCTATAGGCTTTAGAGACCCACAGCCTGGGTGTGAATCCTCCACCTCATACTAGGTAAGACAGTGGCATTCAAATTTTTCTAAACATGACACACAGTAAGAAAAACGTTTTATGTTTGTTCCAGTGCACACGCGCGTGCGCACACACACACACTCCTGAATCAAAGGTTAATGAAACAGCTCCTACCCTTAATATGCATGATGTATTCTGATGTTTTCTCTTCTACTTTATTTCATTTCTTAAAGCTGCTAGCCATGGCCACTAAATTGATCTCATGACCCATTAATGAGCTGCATCCCACAGGTGAACTACAGAAAAATTACTTCATATCTCTGAACTTTGATCCTTATCTATGAAGAGGAGATAATGCCAATACTATAGAGTTGGGGATTAAATAAGACATAGAATGTAAAGAACCTAATACAGTGTTTGATACATAACACATACTCAATAAGTGGCAGTTGAAAATCTTTTTGCAATTTATTGATGGAGGTGAAGAGAAAGATTTTGAGGAGTTAAAGATTCCTGGGAATCTTAAGCCTGGTGACTAGAAAAATTGTGCAGTGAAATGAATTGGGTAAGGAGGCGGCATAAGGCTGACTGGGAGATACTTAAGGTTTTGTTGCATAGCTTCAGTTTTGCTTTTATTTTCGGACTATAAAAATCATACTTGCGGGGCTTCCCTGGTGGCGCAGTGGTTGAGAATCTGCCTGCCAACGCAAGGGACAAGGGTTCGAGCCCTGGTCCGGGAAGATCCCACATGCTGTGGAGCAACTAAGCCCACGCGCCACAACTACTGAGCCTGTGCTCTAGAGACCACATGCCACAACTACTGAGCCCATGTGCCACAACTACTGAAGCTCGTGCACCTAGAGCCTGTGCTCCGCAATGAGAAGCCCATGCACCACAACGAGGAGTAGCCCCCGCTCGCCACAGCTAGAGAAAGCCCACGCACAGCAGTGAAGACCCAACACAGCCAAAAATAAATAAATAAAATAAATTTATTGGGCTTCCCTGGTGGCGCAGTGGTTGAGAATCTGCCTGCCAATGCAGGGGACACGGGTTCAAGCCCTGGTCTGGGAAGATCCCACATGCTGCAGAGCAACTGGGCCCGTGAGCCACAACTACTGAGCCGGCGCATCTGGAGCCTGTGCTCCGCAACAAGAGAGGCCATGACAGTGAGAGGCCCGCGCACTGCGATGAAGAGTGGCCCCCACTTGCCACAACTAGAGAAAGCCCTCGCACAGAAACGAAGACACAACACAGTCAAAAATAAATAAATAAATAAATAAAAAAAAAAAAAAAAAAAAAAAAAAAAAAAATAAAATAAATTTATTTAAAAAATTATACCTGCTCACTCTGCAGTTTGGTTTTTGTATTTTTAATTGTTCATAATACTTTAACATGTGAAAGTTTAAAATATTTATGTATTTTAAAAATTCACTCAAATTCCTTCAATTGCTCTTATTTTTTAAAATAAATTTATTTTTTACTTATTTTTTGGCTGTGTTGTGTCTTCTTTGCTGCGTGTGGGCTTTTCCCTAGTTGCAGGGAGCAGGGGCTACTCTTCGTTGTGGTGCATGGGCCTCTCATTGATAAGACTTCTCTTGTTGCAGAGCACGGGCTCTAGGCGCACAGGCTTCAGTAGTTGGGGCACACGGGCAGGCACATGGGCTCAGTAGTTGTGGCTCGCGGGCTCTAGAGTGCAGGCTCAGTAGTTGTGGCGCACTGGCTTAGTTGCTCTGTGGCATGTGGGATCTTCCCAGACCAGGGCTCGAACCCATGTCCCCTGCGTTGGCAGGCAGATTCTTAACCACTGTGCCACCAGGGAAGTCCCCCTTCAATTGTTTTTAGACTTAGAAAACTCTTCCCCACAATTAGACAAGTTAAATATTCACCTCCATTTTATTTTACTTCTTTATATTAATGGTTTCATTTTAACATTTAGTTATTAATTCTTCTGAAATTTATTTGATGTGTGTGTGAGGTGAGGTTCTTACTTGATATTTTTCCAAATAGGTAGCCAATTTTCCTAATGCATTGTTTAATAGTCCATCCCTTTCACACTGGCTCGTTATATTTATTTTATTATTTATTATACCCATGTATATTATACACATGTATGTGTGTGTGTTTGGGTTATTTTCAAATCCATCTTTTCTATATTTTGTTTAGTTTATTCCTGTGATCTTATCACACGTTTTTTCTTTTTTGTGGTATTGAGAAATTTTTTAAACATAGAAAAGTACAGAAAGTAATAAACACTATACCCACCTCTCAGAATGAACAAATATTACTATATTTGCTTCAGATATTTTTTAAATTAATAAACTTTATTTTTTTAGAGCAATTGTAGGTTCACAGCAAAACTGAACAGAAAGTACAGAGCGTTCTCCTATATCCCTGTGCCCAAACGTGCACAGCACCTCCCCCCATTATCAACATCCTGCCCCAAAGGGGTACATTTGTTAATTGATGAATCTACAGTGATATATCATTAGTACCCAAAGTCCACAGTTTACATTAGGGTTCACCTATGGTATTGTACATTCTATGGGTTTTGACAAATGTATGACTTGTATCTACCATTGTAGTATCATGTGGAATAGTTCAGCTGCCCTAAAAGTCCTCTGTGCTCCAGGTATTCACCCCTCCCTCCCACCTAACCTCTGGCAAACACTGATCATGTTACTGTCTTCACAGCTTGTCTTTTTGCAGAATGTCATATAGTTGGAATCATACAGTATGTAGCTTTTTCAGATTGGCTTCTTTCACTTAGTAATGTGCATTTAAGTTTCCTCTATGTCTTTTCATGGCTTGATAGCTCATTTCTTTTTAGCACTAAAAAATATTTCATTGTCTGAATATAACACAGGTTAATTCATTCATTCACTTACTAAAAATATCATGGCTGTTTCCAAGTTTTGGCAACTATGAATAAAGTTTCTATAAACACTGATGTACAGATTTTTATGTGGACTTAAGTTCTCATTTCATTTTGGTATATACCAAGGAGTCCAGTTCCTGTATTGCATGCTAAGAGTATGTTTAGTTTTATAAGAAACTGCCACACTATCTTCCAAAGTGGCTGTACCATTTTGCATCCCTACCAGGAATGCTTGAGAGTTCCTGTTCCTCCACATCCTCACCAACATTTGGTATTGCCAATGTTTGGGATTTTATCTACTCTAATAGGTAGGTAGTGGTATCTCATTGTTGTTTTAATTCATAATTCCCTAATGATATATGACGTTGAACATCTTTTCATAAACTTACTTGCCAACTGTATTTCTGCTTTGGTGAGGTGTCTGTTCAGGTCTTTTGCCTATTTTTCAATTGGGTTGTTCATTTCTTATTGTTGAGTTTTAAAAATTCTTTGCATGTTTTGGATAATAGTCCCTTATCAGATGTATCTTTTGAGAATATTTTCTCCCAGTCTGTGGTTTGTCTTCTCAACATCTTGACAGTGTATTTTGCAGAGCAGAAGTTTTTAATTTTAATAAAGTCAAGCTTCAGACATTTTTAAAAACCAAAAACATTACAGATGTAATTTAATTGATTTTTATACCCTTCTCTTTCATTTTCTTACATGTCTAGAGGCAAATCCCTATCATGAAGTTCATGTGTACACATCTTGTCCATGTTGTTAACACTTGCATTTCACATGTACCCATAAAGCAGATAAAATCTTATTTTGTTTGTTTTTAAAATTTACAGCAATGCTATCATACTGTAAAGGTCATTCTGTAATTTTTCATGCAAAATTATATTTTTGAGATATATCTATGTTTATACTCACAATTTATTCACTTAAACTATAGTATAGCATTCTTTCAAAAACAAACAAAAACAAAACAAAAACCAAACACATTAGTGCATTCACCAATAGACAAACATTCAGATATTCAGGCTTGTTTCAATTTATTTTGGCAATTAACAACAAGGCTGCAAAGAAATTATAGTATGTCTCTTTATGTATATATGCAGAAATTCCTCTATGTATAGACACAGATGTGGAACTGGAATTTGTAGTGTAAGGATCTTCAACTTCACTAGATATTGTCTAGTGACTCTTGAAAGAGGTTGTACTGATTTACACTCTCAGCAACAGTGTACAAATCCCCATGGCCTCTAATTCTAACATTTGTTCTTGCCAGACTTCAGAACACTTTTGGCCAAGTAGCTGAGACAGTTTTTTGGTGTAAAAAACTATCCCATTTTAAAGTGTTTTAGTTTTTTCTAGATTATAAATGAAGTTCAGCATGTTATCATATTTTTTGTCCTTTTGATTTTTTCTATAAATTACCTGTTCATAACATTTGCCCATTTTCTATTTTTCCTACTGATTTCAAGACATTCTTTAATAGACACTAATGATTTGTCTGTTATTACGTTGTAACTTTTTTCTTTCAGTCTTTAGATTTTGTTTTAACTTTGTTAAAGATACTTATGGTTATATAGGTTATATGGTTAAAGCCAAATTTACTGATTTTCTCTTATTCCTTAACTTTTTTTTTTCGTTATTCCTTAACTTTTTAAAGAACCTTATTGAAGAACTCCTTTTCTACTCTGAAACCACAGAGACATTATCCTATATTTTTGTCTAAAAGTTATAAAGTTTCTGTATTTGGTAGAGTACATCCCTTTCCTTTACTGTCCCAGAGTCATCTTGGCTCTTGTATGTTAGACATCAGAGAAAACAAAATAGTCCTTTTGACACCCAGGAAAATGATTACATCATCTAAAACAAGTAAATTAAGATTGGCCTCAGACATCTCTTAGATACATGAAGAAAGGATGCCAAATACAATGAAGGCTAAACAGGTGTGGGAAGATTCCTAAAGAAGACACCCAAGGCTGGAAACCTCCCACAAAGGAGGCAAAGTGCCAAAGAAAATAACACCCTACAGGGAAATCCAATAATCCCATGTTGGAAGAGCCTCAAGAAGTTTGAAAAGCACTTTGTTGGAGGGGGTGGGAAAACGAGTACTCACCTGCATTTCCAGTGGAACTGTTAATCATTACAACCCTATCATGGTCAATTTGGCAGTCTTTTTTAATTAAAAAAATTTGAAACCTAGCAATTCAACTTCTAACAATTTCTCCTGTGGAAATATTACTCTTACATGAGTGAAATGTTGTATATAAATGGCTATTCATTTCAGCCCTTTCTCTACCAGCAAAATAATGGGTACAACTTAGATTTCCATCAATGGAGGACTGGATCAGTAAATAATGGGATGGGAACACACTGGAGCATAACCATTAATAAAGGGGATAGTACTGTATGCACTATCATGGGAAAATCTTTAAGAGACACTGTTAGCTGAAAAAGTCAAGGTACATATAACAAAAATTATCCTTTTTTTTTTTTTTTAAAGAAGTTACAAGTAAGTGCTTGAATATGCATAGAACAGCCCTGGGAGGATACCTAAATGCGTGGTAGAGGATAATGAGGGAGAAACTTACTTTTTACACTGTTTGAATTTTTATCCATGTTCCTGATCTACAGATACAAACCAACTCAAGTTGATCTACAAATTCAAGGTAATCCCTATCAAAATTCCAGCTGCTTTTTTTTGCAGAAATTGACAAAACAGAGCTTAAAATTCCTATGGAAATGCCAGGGACCCAGAATAGCCAAAACAACCTTGAAAAAGAACAAAGGTAGAAGACTCACGCTGCCTATGATAGGTATTAAATAAACAAATTTTCTTTAAAAAGGAAAAAAAATTGTCCATTTTATTCTTTTTAAATTTAATGGCATAAAATTTTTCATAGACTTGTCATGTACTCATTTACTTTCTACTCTAACTCTAGTTATGTTCACCTTCTTTAGCTTAGTAATGGTGAAGAGTAGAGACTCTGCTTAGGGTCTTTTCAACTGATCATGAAACTTGAGCAAATAGCCTCTCTGCGCCTTAGTTTCTACTATGTAAATAATAATAGTATTCATTTCGAGGCTTGTTGTGAGGATTAAATGAGTCATGTCAAGTACTGAGAAGACTCTACTTGACACTAAGTAACTTCTCAATAAATATAAACTTTATTACCTTTTCTACATTATGTATTTACCTTTTAACTTAATTAGTCTTGCTAGAAGTTTACCTAGTTTATTAGTCTTTTCCAAAACTCCAGCTTTTTTTTTTTTTCCTATTTAAATAATTCCTTTTATATGTACAATTTCTTCTTTGGGGTTTCCTCTGCTGTTCTCTGATGAGTTTCTTGTGTTGAATGCTTAAGCTATTCATTACACACCCTTCTTTTCTCATACATGCGTTTAAAAGTTATAAATTTCCCGTCAGTATTGTTTAGTTATAGCCAATAAGATTTGGTATGTAGCTTGTTTTTTTAATTGTCATTCAATTTTAAATATTTCAGAATTTCTGTTACGATTTTTTCTTTAGCCTATGGATTATTTAGAAGTATGTTTTTTCTTTTATAAACTGTTTGAATCAGATTTCTTGGGTGCAAAGAACAAAAATCAACTCTAGCTGGTTTAAGTGGAAGAGTAATGTATTATATCAGAATCACTGGGAAGTCTGAAGAACGAGGCTCAGAAAATGGCTGAAACCAAGGAGGGCAAGACACAGCCAAGCTCACATGACAGGAACAGTCAGCTTAGGACCAGCTTCTGGCTTTTCTCTGGACACACTGCTACCACATGGCTTCTGCCTGGGAATAGTCACTGCTGGTGCTGAAATGGCACTTCTGCTACCCTGTCATTGTCCTTCTTTTCAAGCATTCTTGTAGCTAATCATTTTTTAATGATTTTTTTTGGAAATTTTCAGTCAAGTTTTTTAAAAAACTTTTTCTTTTTTGTCCACACCATGTGGCATGCGGGATCTTGGTTCCCCAACCAGGGATCAAACCTGTGCCCCCTGCATTGGGAGCACAGAGTCCTAACAACGTGGCTGCCACGAAGTCCCCAAGACTTCTTAATATGGAAATTTTTAAACAAAAGAAAAGTAGAGAGAATATTATAATGAAATTAAATGTGACAATCACCTTAGTTTCAGCAATCATCAGCATTTTCTAACAAGTTTTTTAAAATTCCATTGGAATTTTGTTAAATGTTAAATATTAACATAGTAGAAATTAGCATCTATCTTTAATCTTTTATTTATTTATTTATTTATTTATGTCTGCATTTGGTCTTCATTGTTGTGCGCAGGCTTTCTCTAGTTGCAGCAAGCTGAGGCTACTCTTGGTTGCAGTGCATGGGCTTCTCATCGCGGGGGCTTCTCTTGTTGTGGAGCACAGGCTCTAGGCGTGTGGGCTTCAGTGGTTGTAGCATGCAGACTCAGTAGTTGTGGCTCACAGACTCTAGAGCGCAGGTTCAGTAGTTGTGGCGCACGGGCTTAGTTGCTTCACGGCATGTGGGATCTTCCCGGACCAGGGCTTGAACCCATGTCCCCTGCATTGGCAGGCAGATTCTTAACCACTGTGCCACCGGGGAAGCCCTGGCATCTCTAATCTTTAAGTCTTTCAGGAAGGAATATTGTGTGATGATGGCTGTTTTTTGTGAAAGATATAGTATAGTACATAGAACATGAACTTCTATTATGTGTTTTAAAAAGTCTTTTTATATCAGGTAGAAAGTGGTATTTTATGAAATGTCTTTTGGTTATTTATTGAGATGATAATTTGGTTCCTTTGATTTATTGACATGCATTCTTTTATTAATAAATTACCTAATATTCAATGTCTTTGAACCAGAGATAAATTTTGACTGGCACAGAGTAGATGATTTCAAAATATACTGCTGAGTTTGATTTAATTATATTTTATTTAGGATTTTTCATGTCTAGACTTGTAAGTGATATTTCATGATATTTTCTTTGCTTTGGAAAATATTTTATGAGCATTTGATTATGTCTACTGAAAGTTTGTAAGAACCGATAGTTAATATTATCTGGCCCATGGGCAGCACTTCATAGCAAGAGTTCTGTGCAATATTTTATAAATTAGGGAATCTCTGGGTTAAACAGAGTTAAATAGTTATTTATCTGGGACTTCTCATAATCTTTAGTATGTCAATGTGAATTGTAAGCCTCCAGCACTTTAAAATGTATTTGGCCACAGAGCCCCTTTTTATTGATGAACTAGTATTGGGTAAAAATACTTTGAAAATACCACGCTAAATCTTTCTTTGGTGAGGATTCATTGCTAAGTACTCCATTAAATTATCAGCTTTATGAAGGTAGAGATTATGTCAGTCCTTCCCAGTCACTGTCATTTTCCTAGTATCTTACACAATTCCTACCTTAAAAGTCACTCAGTAAATATTTAATCAATTAACTACTTTCATTTTTTTCACCAGTTATTGGGTCAGTCAGGATTCTCAGTTACAAGTAACAGAAACTAACTTAGGCAGGAAAGCAATTTACCAAAAGGAATCTGAGTAGCTCACAGAATTGTTGAGAGCTGGAGAGTCAGCCTCAACGCTAGGCTTCCAAGAATAATGCCCCAAATAATTCCCCAGGCACTGGAGGCCATAAGTTAGCACTACTGCCAGGAACTCAACTTTTCTGGAATTCCATCTGCTACCAGCACTAAAGCCACCTTGGCACCAAGAATCCAGCTTTACAGACACCCCAGAAAGCTGAGTTTCTCTGCTCTCATTCTTGCTAGCAAAATGTATTCTCTATAGACCTTCCCTCTTCAGATTGTTCACTTTTGAATCTAAGTCTCACACACACATGCCTGGCTGATGATGCTAGGTAACATGTCACTGTCCCAGCTGCAAAGGAGGCTGAGCAAACATGGTTTATGGCTAATAACTTGGAAAAACAAGAACTGTAAGGAAGAATTCCTTAAACCCAAAATTCCCCAAACCCAGCAATGGTGTTCCAAAGGAAATACAAACTTTCCTCCTTCTTGGACCAATTGTGGTAATATAGTTTCTCAGAATATTATCAATTTCATGCAGATTTAAAAAAATTGATTAGCTTAAACTTTATCATAGTATTCTTTTATAATTGAAAGTGTCACAACTTTATTATAGTGTTCTATTTCCCTTTTATAATTTTGCTAGTGTTTTTATTTTTTTTTAATATTTATTTGGCTGCGATGGGTCTCAGTTGTTGCACACGGGATCCTCACTGCCACATGTGGCATCTTCCTGTGGCACGTGGAATCTTTAGTTGAGGCATGTGGGATCAAGTTCCCTGAACTGGGAGCACGGAGCCCCAGCCACCAGACCACCAGGGAAGTCCCAGTGTTTTTGTTCTTGATTATGTTTTCCAGAAGTGTTACTCTTTTTTAACGCTCCCCTCAAAGGCATTTTATGTTTTCCAAAGAACCAGCTCTTTGATTTTTCTTCTAGTTGGGTAGGCTTTCATTGTTACTATCTTTTAAATTTTATTTTTCTTGGACTTGTCTTTGGTATTTTTAAAAATCTGAATGCTCAGTTCATATATTTTTACACTTTCTTGTTTAATAATAAAAAACATTTAAAGATGCACATTTGCCTCTAATTATTGCTTTAGCCACATCTCATAAATTTAGATTATGTAATATTCTCATTTTTGTCATGTTCCAAGAAATCTATAAGTACTGTCTGGATTTCTTTTGTGACCCAATCATTACTTACGTTTAAATTGTTGAGCAGTTGATGCTTTTTTGTTTAAAATATTTAATATTAATTTCTAGTTTTCTTGCATTTTAGCCAGAGAATATAGCCTGAATTTCTCGAGATTTTCTTGACCCATTCTGGTAAATGTCCATGGAACTTGGAAGAGAAGATATATTCTCTATGTGCAGATTGCAAATGTTGTAAAAAGTAATTTAGACTTTGTTTCTTAGCTTTTTTCATCATATTAGTAAAATCTACACTAAAGTAATGAATAAAATCAGGCCTAGAGAATTGTTATAAAAACAAGTCACAAGAACAAGCCATGTTAGTGGGAGGGACAGTGATTGAGAGAAAAGAGAAGAGATCAAAAGGATATTGGAAGGGCTCAGAGAGTAGGAGGAAAGGTGAGCAAAGGAGAGAAGTCAGAAAAGCAATACGGACTTTAGAGAAAGTACAGTTGCTCAGGAGGGCAGATCTGGAACACACTGTAGACATGCAGAGCTCTGGTTGATGGAGACTTTACTGCATACACTGCTCACAACATCTTTGTCAGGGTGAGGTAGATAGCATAGGGTGAGAAGCTGCTTCTGGAAAATGAGAATGAAGAAAAAGGAGTGTCAGCCTAATAACAGAAGAGAAAACTGTGATCAGAGAAAGGAATTTCAGAGGTGAGACTTTGGAGGTGTGACCTTACTTGCCAACGGCTGAGTTTGGGTAGCGCTGGAAAGCAATGAGGCAAGGAGGTTCCTAGATTTGCTGAGAACTACCATTTTTCAGCTATGGTTTTTCCATGCTGGGATGTCGTGTGCACATGGCCCTGCTCTCATGGAGGGCACATGTGTTCTCAGTATTGGAAGGGAGCATGGATGTGGAATCCTCTAGGATAATGCCAGAAATAGGCTGGAGAGGAAGGGTAGATAGAAGGTTTTGGTGAAGATGGAAAGAAACTGGAACATGCCAGTGGCATAAATTTTGAAAGAAGACTGTTGAGGGAAGGCACTGGGAAAAGTTTAAGGCACTGGGAGTGGTTTAAGTGGTGGGGAGAGGGTGGTAGGAATTAACAAGCCCTTCTTCCTTCTGCCCTGTTAACTAGGGAAGAAAAGGTAGCCTTCACTGCAGAGGACTTCAGGGATGACGTGGTGTTGGGGTGAGCAAGGTGGGCTCAGTGTGGAAGGAACTAATTCAGGTATCTTAGGAAGGCTGGGGTAAGAGTATGGCTTAGCAACCAGACTGTATGAGTTCAAATCTAGATATATGTGTAACCTTGAGCAAATTGCTTAACCTCTCTGAGCTTTAGTTTTCATTATCTCTAAAATGGAAACAATATTAGTGTCTACTCATATGTTTTTGGTGAAGATAAATACAAGATATATTGTGTAGAAAGCACTGAGCACAGTGCATGATAAGCCTTCATCCTCACTGATTCTCCTTTCCTCCTTTCCTGGCTTAACTTTATGGTTGATCATTATAAACACTCCCTTGCGTGTATCCTAAGTCCTTGCTTCTTTCTTGTTTGGTTAATAACCCTTGCTAAATCCAGTTCTCCATTTTTTCTTCTCACACACCCATAAATCTGTCCAAAGGAAAATGTACAATCATAACGACTGGCTCACATTACATTTGTGACCACAATTGGACACAATACCTGGCATTATATTTCCCTATTTCATTGACTCTCCCACTTTTCTAAATGAGTATTTCAGATATTCTCTCTCAAACTATTTGTTCAGAATTATATTCTCTCTCAAACTACCCTATTTACTCTCACCTGATAACACTGTTTACCACTTTATTGAAGAAAACTTTCACAAGCTTCTACCAACTCTACTCACCTCCCAGCTTCCATACCTATTGTTTCATCTACTAAATCTATATTAAAAAGTTACCCCAAAGCTTGTGGCTTAAAAAACTGACATTTATTTTGCTCCCAAACCTGCAATTTGGGTAAGGCTTCTCAGGAATAGCTTTTGTCTGTTCTGCTTGCCATCACTGGGATGGCTTGAAGGCTGGGGCCTAGAACCCCCTGAAGGCATGCTCACTCCCATGTCCAGGGTTGATGCAGGCTGTCAGTTGGGATCCTAAGCTGCAATCATCAGCTGGAACATTACACATAACCTTTTCATGTGGCCTGAGCTTCCTCACAACATGGCATCTGCATTCCTAGTATGAGAGTTCCAGAAGCTGTCTCAACTTTTGTGACATAGCCACTGTAGCCAGGTAGCATCACTTCTGCCACTTTCTATTGAATAAGAAGTGGGTAAGCCACTGGGGCTGCCCCATATTCACAAGAAGGGGAATTGGACTCCACCTGTTATCAGTGGCAAAGTTCTGGAAAAGTATGTGGGCCTGGAAATATTGCCGTGGCCACTTTTGGAAAATATAATCTGTCTTGTCTCCTGTTTCTTTAAATGAACTGTCTGTGCTCCTGTCCAAGCCCAACCCATTGACTTGCGTACTAGACCCCATCCCCTCTCACTCACTCAACGACATATTTACAGAAATACTTGCCTCTTTCTTCAGTATCATCCATTTTTCTCTCTCTCATGGGTCAATCCTTTCAACACAGGAACATGTTATTATTTCTCCCATCTGAAAAAAAGCCTCCCTTGGCTTCACATAACAGTCCCAAAGTGAGTGGTCCAAGCTGCTGTGCTACCTCTGCTTTCTCTGCATAGGGCTTCCATCTCTGGGCCAAGACAGTTGCCTCAGACCTTGCCAATTCTCAAATAATGGGAAGGGAGAAAAGAAATCAGAGGCAAGCAGCTTCAGCTCTAAGGACATTACTGGATGTTGCCTGCTGACTTTCTGTTCATATGTCATTGGCTGAAACTTAGCCATGAACTTAGCCTAGATGCAAGGGAGGCTGGGAAAGTAGTGGGCAATCATGGGCCCAGACAAAACAGGGTAGGTGGGAACTGGTTTATAGCTAAAAGAAACAATGGAGAATGGATATTGGAGGGAAATAAGCAGTGTCTTCCACCCTCCCGCACCTCTTATAGCCTTTACTCCATTGTTACCTCTCGATGAAGTCCTACCTGGGACACTGTATTTAAAATTGCAATCATCCCCAAGCCCTGCAGCACTCCTTGTCTTCCTTTCTTGCTTTACTTTCCTCAAGCATTTATCACCTTCTATTATACTATATGCTTTACTTTTACATAGCTCATTGTCTATCTATGCCTACCAGAATATAAGCACCATGAAGGCAGGGACTTTGTTGACTGTTGTGTTCACTGCTGTATTTCTGGTACCTAGAACAATGCTTGGCACATAGTAGGTGCTCAATACATATTTTTTGCATAAAAGAATAAAAGAACAGCACAATGGTAAGCACTCAATTGCAGCTGCTATTATCATTATTATCATTTTCTGGCATAAGGAGTGGTTGAGGATGATAGTTGTTAATAAAAGGATCTGGGAAAGCTAGCAGATAGTAACATGCTAACATTAGCGAAGGAGAAGTGGCAGAGAAACCAAAGAATGAGCTTGTTGGGGGCTTGTAGAGCTAATCAGCACCAAGTTACCAGTTGAAGAATCAGTGAACAAATTAGCCTATGCAAACCTGCCTTCATGTCAACCACCCTCCACTGGTGACCAGCCCAATCTATGGACAATTCACAGCACTTGGGATCACCCAGGAGCCATGGCCATTTTCCTAGCAGACTAGCTCCAGCAAAGCTTGAAGAAAACATGATGTTTTTCAAGCGAATATTATTTTCCTTTGAGTTCCATGATCATACCAGAGTTCTTTTCCTCTTCAACATTTTGGCCACTTAGAACAACATGAAACTTTAAAACCTACATCTAGAGAAGTCTCAAGCTCCAATGTCTATGCTTTGGGATTCTGGTACAGTTAAAACTTTTTAAATTGTGCTTTTATAATTTTTAGTTATGGCTCCTTGAGATGATTTGAGCTACACCTGCCTTTTGCTGATAGCACCTGAACCAGATATTACAATGAGATTCCAGAATGTTTCAAGGGAAAAAGATGGATGTACTTTCTGTCAAAACACTAACAAGATATTTGCAATATTCAAAGGAGATCACAGTTTTTAAATACCATAAATATGAATGAAAAGAGAGTTCTGATTGTATTTCTTTAATCTAAGTGCTTCACATAGACTAACTCACTGCTCACAACCACCATGAAGGGTAGATATAGTTTACAGAAGATGAAAATGAGGCACGGAGAGGTAAGTAACTTGCTCAGGGGCTCACACCTGGGAGGTGGATTGAGGCTATCAACTCAAGTGGACCCACATGAGTCTGTTCCCCTAATACCGGCTATGTTGAGAGGCAGATCTTCACCCACATTCGTATCACCCAACAGAAGTAGAGCTACTTGCTGCTCTAACACACTGGTATTTTTCACCAACCTCGAACTGCCTTAGTACTTCTACCCTCACATATGAGATAACTCTGGAAAGCTTGTTCTGGGCTCTGTCCCCACTATCTGAACTCACTAGCTTATGTGCAGACAGCTGGTAAACCCTGTATAATCTGATATACTGACTTCAAATGAGAGGAAATGGCAACTCCTAAACTCAGGGCTGCCTTGTTCCTTCAGCTCTTCCTTGGCTTCCAAGGCTACCCAGAAGTCTGCTGGCAAACTCCTCTGCTTAGCAATTAGCTACTGTTGAACAAAGATCAATAAATTTGTCAATGGTGCCTGTGCTGACTACTCAGTTCCCAACCTTAAGGTTTGTTTATAAATGGGTTAACTGATGGCTGGCTTGTTGAGTGTGGCAAAGGGCCAATCATTTTTTCTGCAGTATGTGCAGTAGGGGGTGTGGGGCCTCCCACTGGCAGCAACAACCATGAAGTCAGAGACACCCCCCACCAATCACAAAAATTACAGGATGTGAGAGGAAGAAAGTAGGGACGTGATTCCATTTCTTAAAATGATTTTACGACTTAAGTTCCCTAGTCCCAATGTTTACAACTTAAATCAATTTCCATCAAATGGAGACCATTATGTAACAAGTTCAAAAGAGATGTGTGCTTTCTTCTGAAATTTCAAACAAAGATGCACTACATTTAAATAGCTTCCACAGCATTATTTCTTGGGGCTTTTGTTTTTGTTGTTGTTTTTGACTATGCAAAATGGTCTTGTATACAAAGATGCATAATTTAGTTTATTGAAGCTGAATTTTCCATGGAAACTGTCCAGTGCTCCCCCAATTCACAAGCACTTTATCTGACCGTCTTTCTTCTTTCAGATAATGGCTGGCAGCAACCCACAGTGTGGAGGTTATAGGCTGTACTTTTGAAAAAGTCTTGAATGGAGCCATTGTTCCCCTGAGATGGTCTCTGTGTTTCACTGAACAGAGAGCAGGGTGTAAAAAAGGCACCTTGTGTGCAACTGTTGGCGAGGTTGGGGAGTGAATTAAAATCTCCAGAAAGTCTGGGCAGTGCTGTTCAGAGGAGCAATGAACCCTCTGGAAGCACTGTTAGCTCAGACATTCCAATGTGGTGAGGCAGCCTCAGGGACACGGCTCCCTCCAGTCTCATTTAGAGAGGGATTGAGGGGGGCAAGTAAAGGACATTGATCTGGACCCGCTCTCTTTGCAAAAAATTGGGGACGGCTCCCTATTCCAGGGATAGGTGATACTGATTATCACACTCAGTTAACTTTCCTGCCTAACGGACCTAGACTTTCTTTGGTTACTAATGGTGCAGTGACTCATTTGGAGGATTCAATGTTAACTGCTTGTGCATCCACCAGTTTGCAAGCCTAATTCCCATGTGCCTAATTAACAAAACAAAACAAGTCTTTGAGGGCTCCAGGTGATTAATGATGTTTGATATTACTAATTCATTAAATGCATTATAAGACCATAATACACAACTGTATATTCAATAAATAGCCTACCTTGTTTAGTGTCAGTAATGCTTCCTTTTTCCTGGCTCCTCCATTCACCTGTCCAGGACCTTGAGAGCACTGGGTCAGCGTAAATGACTACTCCCCAATCCTCTAGGGCTAAGGTCTCAAGCTTTTCATGAACAAAGAGTCTCCTCAGAGGCTTCTGCAGACAGCTTTCCAAAACCGGCTCTCAAGGAAGGAGGTAACGTTGATTTTCAGGAAAATCCTAGTGGTGAGAAAACAGCGAAACAGTTTAAGGACCAGGCTGCCATATTTTTCTTACAGGCAGAATTCTTTGGTGCCCCTCCTGCGCCTGGAGGCTCAAAGGAGGGGAGGCCACTTTTAACAGTGACCTGAAAGAAAGGGTCATACTTGAGCAGGAGGAAAGGGTGTGGGAGGTGGTGGTCATGGTCCAGGTAGAGGCTCAGAGTGGGAGAAGCATCCTGTTGGGTGGTCCCTAACAACCAGGCCATGTTGGGTTCCTACAGTCGTGGGGAGTTAGTCTGGAAGGCAACAGGGAGCCGGTGAAGGTTTCTGCACAGATTAAAGCTGTAGAAGAGGAAGAATAATGTGGCTGTGTTGTGAGGGATGCTTCGCTCCAAGGAGTGGACAGACAGGAGGGCTAGGGGCCACCGGAATTGGTCCTGATTGAATACAAGAGGAAGGGTCAGACCTATGCAACAGGTTAGTCCATTAAAATAGGTAAAGAGGAGGGGGGGTTTAGGGGAAATGGAGGGGGATGATAATTCGATTTTCCTCAGGTGCCTGGCTCTCCTGACTGCCAGTTGTGTACAAAAACCACCTCGACGGCTAGGTAAGGCTCCGTGCAGAGCCTGCAGTTTCTGGCAGCGCTGAACACCTCCTGTTCGCTTCAGCAGCGAAAGCCACTAGATGTGGAGTCCACAGACTTGGATGTCACTATTTGGACGGTCACTGTTAGCAGTCAAAGGAGTATCTCCTGAGCCTGGCACTGCACGGCGCACACTGTGGTGCTCAACAGTAAACATCTGAATGATGAATGACCGAACAGATTGGAGACTTGGTGCTGCCTTTACCAGAGTAACCTTGGTCAAGTAATTTAACCTCCAAGAGCCTCGGTTTCCGTGTGTGTCGAGCAGGGACGGTCCCTGGCGGAAAGTGTGAGACTAAATTCCCGCGGCCTGAGGTGGACCGAGTTCCCCACCTCCGGTCGGAGCCGGGCAACCCCGCTGCGCTCTCGCCAGCTCCCGCTGCGGCTCCCCGGGCGTTGGGCAGCCCCCGGGGGCCGAGGCCGAGGCCGGGCCAGAGGCCGGGGCCGGGCGAGGTTCGCGAGGCCGGCTGCCGGGGCGTGGGTGGCGGCCGGGTCCGCCCCTCGCGCCTGCATTCTCTGCGCGGCCCGCGCCCGGGGGCGGGGCCCGGCTCAGGCCCCGCCCTCGGCCGCCCGGCCGCCCGGCCGCCCGCGGTGGCGCTCGCGGCCTCTCAGCCCGGGCGGGCGAGTTCTGGAAAAGCCCGGCCCAGGGCGGGGGCTCCGCTGCCGCCCGCGCCGCCGTCCGGGCAGCTTGCAGAGCTCTGCGAGCGCGGAGCGAGGGAGCGGCGCCGGGCGGGGGCGCACACGACGACGCGGGGCCGGGTGGGCGCGGCGGCGGGCGGCGCGCCCCGAGCTCTGCCTCCCGGGCACTAGCCCGGCTCTGCGCGCTCCTGTCGTCCGGTCCGCCGCTGACACACGGTAGCGAGGACACCCGACGCCGCTAGCGACAGGCGCGTCCCAGAGGGACGCTGCACTTGGGGACTCCGGCGCGACCGGCCAGAAGAGGAAAGGTGAGGAGGTGTTTCTGTGGTTCGGTTCCTCAGGCTTGGAGAAGGGGAGAGATGGGCTTTTAATCTCTGAATTCAGTAGATCTGGCCAGGGGCAGAAGCCTCACTCCGCGTACCTGGCGAGAGTACAGGTAGCTACTCCCCTCCCCAGGGGAGAACTGAGGCAGGCGACTCCCTAGGGGGCGCGGGCCAGCCCTCACATGGGATGGAGGATACCCTGTTAAGTGATTCCTTCGCCCCTTCAAATGTTTGCCTCGGGTCTCCACTGCATTTTGTGTGTGCAGTACAAAGAAGAAAAGTATAAGCTCTTGCTGAGGCGGCCCCCTAGCCGCCAATATTTCACAGAAAGTGCTCAAGAGATTGTTCTTGGAGAGATTAGCTACATCAAGTCCTAGAAAATATAATATTGGACCTGGTCTCACTTTCACTGGTAACTAGAAGAATGGCTACGTCTTTTTTTCTTAAAGTCCTCTCATGCTGTGATAAGGAATAACCTAGGAGGAAAAATCTTTCTTGTGTCTAATGTTAAATGCACAGTGTAAATTTACGGTTCCCCCCGCACATCTTCCCTGGTATTTAAGCCATGAGAACACTTGGTTCACCTGACTCAACTAATTATTCAGTGTAAGAAAGATCCATCATTCAAAGGTTTTTTAGCAGCCTCATTTTAAAGATGGAGCTCCCTCAATAGATGTTAAGTAGGATTCACTTGATGGAAAAGTTTTATTTCCACATGGTTCTTAATTTTAGTTTCATCATGCAAAATTTGTCAGTAGGTCATTTAGATCTCTGCAGGATTAGTGAATTTCCTTGTGTTTCTGGGAGGAAGCCCTGGTAGGGATAGGGTGGAGCCACTGCCACAGAATGGGCACAGCTGAGGCCAAGAGTGCTGCACCCCACCGGGAAGAATTTTTGAGAGCCTGTCTTGGGAGGTGGATGCAGGTGACCCTGTAGGTGCCCTTACAGGGCCCCGTTGGCATTGGGGGTGAAGGGGTGGCGGACTGTCTCTGGATGCTGTATGCAGCCATGTCTTCGTGGATAGTTGCTGAAGGATGCCTGATGATGCTGTCTTCTAGAACATCCTTTGCTCTTCCTGAGTGCCCTTCCTGCTCCATTTTACCACTCTAAATCCTAACCATCCTTCAAACTAAGTTTTTGTTGCTGCTGTGAGACCTTCCCTGATACCCCAGCCCCAAATAGTCAACATTCTCCAGCTCTGATGCCTGCAGCATTTTATTGAATACCTTCCTAACCTTTCTTCTTTCAGCGTTCTTTGAGAGTTATTTATGTAGATGTTTCATTTTCCCTACTGAAGGAATTAACTGTGGCTTTCTTGGCACAGAGCTTGCACCTAGAAGGCCTTCTAGAAATAGTGTTATGACTTTGTTTCTTCAATACAAATCTCTACTTTGGAAAAGGAGATAATATAACCAAAAGGATTCAGAGAAGAACATAATGTTTACCATTCAAATTGTCCTCCATTTACAGCCCCACAGGGAAAATTTTCCTTATACCTAGGAGCCATGCATAATAATCATCTTTGGTCCAAGCCTGGGGATCAAGTTAGAGCTGGAGGGACAGTCTTCCAGTCCTTATAGTAACATAAGCTCCTTGGATGTACTCCAAGGTTGACCTGTGTCATTAAAAATTCCATGCTCCAGTGCACTGTGGTGAAGCTAGATTCCGATGAAGGTGGTTGGTTTTCTTTTTGTATTTGCAACTGTTCTTAATCACAGTCTTCCCTGGGTTTTTGTCGTGTATTTTAAACAATTCATTTGATGTGCAATTTGTTGCCTACAAATTTTTAAATGAATAAAGGAAAATTGAAAAGAATTGTGCTTGCTGTTTTCTAAAGCAGAGAGCAGGGAATGCTTGCCCTGCCTGAGCAAGAGGAGATATTTGCAAGGAGCGAGGCTGCTCTGCACATGTGTGTTGGCAGTGCCTGCCTTCCACACACCTGGCTGGCAATCGGCCTGTAGAGGACAACAACTGCTTCAGTCTGGGCCCCTTCTTTCTCTGCCTGGGCTCCCTCTGCTTGTGGGGAGAAGGGGTCAGGGGAGCACAACAATTTAGAGCTTCGGATTCAGGAGGAGTAGCAGGGAAGACATGAGAAAAAGCAGTAACTGCTTAGAGTGTGGATTTGTTTGATCAAGTTGCTTTCCTCTGGACACTTGGTTGAGATCTTGGCATTGAGCAAGTGGGAATTTGGTTGGGAGAGGGAAGGCAGGTGTCTGGGGAGCATGGTACTGCTGTAGAAGGGCTGGGAGGTATTGATGGGGGGGGAGCTTAGGGAAGCATGTGGCCCAGTTATGTGGGGTCCCCAAGAGGAGAGTTGGAGATGGCGAACTGGGGAGTAGAGAAAGAAGAAGAATATATCAAAGATGCACTTTGCCATGGGCCAACTATGGGGCCTAGAAAGGAAGAGAAAACTCTCTTCAGCATCATGGGGTCTTCTCTGCTCCCATGGTATAGAACTCAGGCTTGTTTTTATTAATGCTGTAATTCATCTGTGTTGTGGCTTAAATAGGTTTTCATGAGCCAGATTGGAACCCGGCCGTCTGTCCAATAGGGTAGCCACAAGCCACATAGGGCTATTTGCATTTAAATTTAAGTTAGTTAGAATTAAATGAAATTAGTCCCATTTCAAATGATTGTTACATGTTGCTACCGTACTGGACAAGGGAGAGATATAACATTTCCATCATCTCAGAAATGTGCCTTGGGATATTATTCTAAAGGATTAATGACTATTAATCTCCAGTGTACTAATTTCCAAATCAAAGTTAGTCATAAGTTAACAATTTCCTGTTCATAGTCCCCTACCAAGTCTATTTAGATGAGAATAATAATAGTAATTGTTGTTGCTAACACTTATATAGTGCTTACTACGTGCCAGGCAATGTTCTAAGCACTTTACATCTGTTAATTCATTTAATCCTAACAACATTAGGTGGTAAATGCCAGAGACGTGTTATCCCTTACCTGCAATTCCAAAATTAAAACAAACAAACAAAAAACACTCTCAAAACTGTGGTTTTCATAAGTTTGGCTACAAAATTTGGTCATGAGGTTATTATGGTCTTTATTTTTCTCACCTGGTAAGAACATTTATACATTTTAATTTCAGAAACAATGGACATGTTTGCTGCAGATCCCACCTATAGCATTATTTAATATATGGCACATGTACTGTTTTACCATTACGAAAGCCAGAAACCTTCTGATTTTGGATAAGGACATATGGATCTCCCTTACTATGCCCCTTTTGAAGATGGGAAAACTGAGAAACTAAAAGGTCATGTAACTTGCATGAAGTCAGAGCAAGAAAGTGCCAGGGCCAGGATTCAGTCAGAGCAGGCCGGCTCCAGACTCTGTTCCCTTGACCATTGTGCTTTCCTGAAACAACCTCTGGGCTCATCACCCCAAACAAATGACTGGCCCTTTTTCGGCTGAGTGAAACCAAATAGCTTTAACTTGGCTCATTAGAAAGTTTCAGATAGGACTATAGCTAAATTGTTCAGTAGCTGGGGTTCTGAAACTTCCTGGTAGGGTTTCAGAGGATCTAGATCAATCTGGATCTGGGTCCTCTGAGTTGGAAGTCTCTCCAGGGAAGACTCTGAGGTTCTCTCTTCTTCTGGGAGGTTGATTAGAACTGCAGGGCTGGTCTGGGGTCAGGAATGGACTTCTCACTTTCTCTCTCCAACTGGTCCCTTCTTGTCTTTTTGGTCCAAATCTGCATTTGAAGAAACTCTTCAGTAACCCCAGGCTTTCTCCTTTGAGTGTAAGAAGATGTTCTGAAGGCTCCACCATCTGTGTGGACCTTACAGCATGGACTCTGCAGGACCCCTATGTGCCTGTGTCCCATGAGCATGTGTACCTCTCGTGGCATAGTCTCCAAGGCCCCTAGTGGTCATGGTGACTCCAGTTAGAATAGCTTAAGGTGTAGGAACAAGGCACTCTTGGTCAAGTACAAGGGCTCTAGAATCAAATTTACCTAGTTTTACATAAGCTTTGCCATCTACTAGCTGTACAACCTTAGACAAGAAGTTAACCTTTCTGTAAGATAGTAATTTTACGGGGTTGCTCTGAGACCCAGGTAAGTTAATGCACCTAAAGCACTTTGCATAGTGCCAGGCACGTAGTCAGTGCTCAAAAAGTTAGCTACTAATATTGTCTTTTCCCTCTGGACCTACCTAAGTCTTGCCAGTATGCAACTTTAGGCTTTGGAAAGACATGTGGTAGGTTGAATAATGCCAGTGGTCCCCCAAAGTTGTCTTAAGTCTTAATCCCTGGAACCTGTAAATATGTTACTTTACATGTCAAAAGGAACTTTACAGATGTGATTAAATGAAAGATTTTGAGATGAGGGGTTATCCTGGATTACCTGGGTGGGCTCAGTGTAATCAAGGGGGTCCTTATAAGAAGGAGACAAGAGGATCAGAGTCCCTAGCAGGAGGTAGGGGTAACGTAAGGAAGGGGTCAGGAGCCAAGGAATGCAGGCTGCCTCTAGGAGCTGGAAAAGGCAAGAAAACGGATTCTTCCCTAGAGCCTCCAGAAGGAAGTCAGCCCTGCCAGCCCATTTTAGACTTCTGGCCTCCAGAACTGTAAGATAACAAATTTGTATTGTTTAAGCCACTACATCTGTGGCAATTTGTCACAGCAGCAATAGGGAACTAATAGAGTATGGAAGAGAAAACAAAGTGGTAAGGAGGGAAATGAAAGCTGTCAAAATAAGAGAACAGTAATAGCTAGCATTTAGTTTGAACTTTGCTAGGTACAATTCTAACTACTTTGTGTGTATTAACCTGTCATCCTCACAACAATTCTCTTACTTTTATTATCTGCGTATCACAGAAGGCGAAACTCAGGGGCTGAGAATTTAGGTAACTTGCCCAAGGTTACACAGCTAGTACGGGGTAGAGCTGGGATGTGAATCCACCATGTCTGGGACTCTTAATTGTTACCCACACGACTCCCCAAAGCAGGCATTTCTGTCTGCTAAGGCTGACAGTACCGGCCACTGAGTGGTATGTTACTGTAAAGAAGGAAAAAGCAGTTTTTGAATCGGCAAGAAGGAGAGTGATGTAGTCCCCACACACCAAAAAAAAAGAAAAAAAGAAAGAAAAGAAAAAAGAAACATGGGCATCAAAGTACTTGGTAAGCTTTTGCCATTTCTATCTCATATAATATGTGTGGACAGCTTGAAGCTGGAGGACGCTGGTTCTGGGAGCAGTTCCTGGGCTGGCCTCCCTCTCGGGTTCCCACCTCTGTGCCTACAGCAGCCCTGCTCACTCACCACAGACCGCTGGCCCCGGCGCCCTGTTGGCTCCGCTTCCCACCTCTGCCTGTTTATTGGATTTGCCTCATTCCTGACTCTCTGCTCCAGCCCTGAATTCCACCTCCTTCTGGCCCTTCAAATGCTCAAACTTGAGATGATTAGTGTCAGGGCCCGGATGGTGAGGTACCTCTGTGACTGCTGGAGGGTGGCTGGTGGTTATTTCTTCCTTTTCCTTTGGTTTAGCTGGCTGTTGTTGGCTTTCTAGCTGTGCTTCTTTTGTCTCTCAAGCTCATAATTCAGAGTGATACTGATTTTCCAGCTGTGCTCCAGGGGTGTCGGGGCCTCTGTCAGGTGAGGGAGATGCAGGCAGATGAAGATCTCAGCCCTTCAACCCGCTTCTGATGAGCAGCCCGCTCTTACTCATTTTATTTATACAGTGAGGTCCTGGCTTAGATTTGGCACGAAAGGGCGCTTCTGTTGCTAGAGAGACAGAGAGAAGTTTGAGAAAACCTAAACCCCAAGTTAAGGCACTCTATGTATGACCTTTCACCCAAAGACTTGGATGTGCAGGAAATAGAACTCACTGTAATTTTCTCTAATTGCCTTTTACAGGTTGGGGATCTGGAGCCTGGTTGCTTAGATTTGTTTACTGGCTCCACTGTTTATATGCAATCTGTGTGACCTCGTGCAAAATACTTGTCCTGCTGAGGCCTAAACTAAATGGGTCCTCATTCACTAAATGGGAGGGGTAATAGTAGCACCTAATAAATGAGATCGTTCACGTAAAGGGCTTAGAACAGCGCCTGATATACAATTAGGATTCAACAAATCCTGGCTCTTAGGCTCATTTTTATTCTGACTGAGTCTCCCAATGGAATGGCGGAAGGAGAATCTAGCATCATCTCTTCACGGGGTTCTGCTCTCCCTCGGTGCAGCTGGGGATCTTACTTACTCCTCTCTCTGCCTGGTTGCCACTGAAGTGTCCATTGTCCCTGACCACAGGTGACTTCAGGTACAGTGACACAAGGCTGCTTCTCATGGGTGCACAGCCGCACCTCCCCAGGGTCTCTGATGTCTCTCTGCCTCTGCAAGGAAGAGGGTCCCCTCTGCTCTCAGGAGCTGCAGGACATTTGTTCTTTCCTCCCCTGCCCGCCATCTGTGGGGCCTGGGACGAGAGGGACAGAGTGGAACCCCAGTCTCCTCCCTCCTTCTTCTTCACGACATTGAGTCTATAAGGCAGACTTAATACTCTTGCATCCTTTCCCCTCTACCCTTAAGGCTTAAGAAAACAAAACAAAATAAACATAAACAGGGTGGCTGTGCTTGACTGGGTTATTGGTCGAGCAGTGCTGGCCAGTACCATTAGCTACATAGTGATGGCATTGCTGCTGGCTCCATTGAGTGGTCTGCTGTGTGGTGGCCCCAGTGAAATGTGCTCCATTTGTAAAAATACTGGGACATCTCCTTCAGAAGAGCTGATTACACGTGCACACAAGTTCAAAGCTATAACAAAATGCGGTTAGCATTTATGAATTTTATTGCTTTGTAGGAACAGCTACATTTTAATAATTAAACAGTAATGCTGCTATATTCAGAATTAGGAAAGAGGCAGAAGCAAGGAAAGACTCTTTTGATGACTTTCTTTTAGGTTTAAACTATATAATATCACTGACTATGGAAAATCCAGAGAATGGAAAAAAAATCATTGGGAAGAACACATGTGACCAAGGGCATACTAGACACATCTGGGATTAAAATATCATATAACACAGTTTAATTTGGATATCACTGGAGTTAGTTCAAGTTACTGTCATTTCTAAAGAAAGTTTCAATTCATTTGTTATTATTAACAACACGAACTCAGATTTCATTGATGAACATATTTTCACCTATGATCTGTTTGCCTGGAGGAACTGAAGCATTCTCTAATAGTCTGGTTTGTCAATCTCAGGGAGGTGGATAAAATTCACAGAAGTTAAATGCTTTTGGCATGAAATTATATTCCTTTTTCCCCCCAAAGGCAGAATGAATTTGGATGACAGGGTAGAGTGTGAGCCTCATTCAGTCTGCAGTTTTGGTAACTGCTGTGGTCTCAGCAAACTCAGATTCACTTCTCTGCTGCTCAGCAGGCTAATTAGTCCCTAACTCAGCCTGGGTTGTTCTTTCATCGTGCCTCCAGCAGGGTCCTAAAATTCACAGTGGGAGGGATTGGTAAAACTCCAGGCAGTTGTGAAAGAAATATGCTCAAATGTTTTTTGAATCTGAGAGGATGGCAAGAACTTCTTGAGCTATGTGCAGAAACTACATAAATTTGTAAAAAGAACTCCGAAAAATGATTCCTGTGCTCTCAGTGCAACAGCAGTCAGACAGCCTTGCAGGTTCTTCTGGGGCATCTCTCAGATCTAGGATTTTGACTAACTACCCTTTGCTGACTGAGGGCCTCACCAGTGCCAAGTCATGGGATGGCTGACAACAGGTGAAGTGTGTTCCTCACTCAGGCGGGCAAGCCCATATCAAATTAGTTACAGAGGATCAGAGAGTGTGCTTATTTCTAGCCATGCGGCCTATTTCTAATGAATTATCACTGTCTAAGCAGTAAAGTCTAAAATATGTCACTTGTTTAAGTTATTAGTTTAAAAGTAAAGAATTTTTAGGCAAATACTGTATGTTTTCACTTATATGTGAAATCTAAAAAGATGAATAAATATAACAAAACAGAAACAGACTCACAGATACAGAGAACAAACTAGTGGCTACCACACAGGAGAGGGGTAGGGGTTGGAGCGAAATAGGTAAAGGGGATTAAGAGGTACAAACTATCAGTTATGAGATAAATAAGTCACAGGGATGTACTGTATAGCACAGAGAATATAGTCAGTATTTTACAATAACTTTGTATGGTGTATAATCTGTAACAGTATTGAATCAACTGCGTTGTACATCTGAAACTAACACAATATTGTAAATCAACTATACTTCAATAAAAAATTAATTAAAAAAGAATTTTTTTTTTTTTTGCGGTACGCGGGCCTCTCACTGTTGTGGCCTCTCCCGTTGCGGAGCACAGGCTCTGGACGCGCAGGCTCAGCAGCCATGGCTCACGGGCCCAGCCGCTCCACAGCATGTGGGATCTTCCCGGACCGGGGCACGAACCCGTGTCCCCTGCATCGGCAGGCAGACTCTCAACCACTGCGCCACCAGGGAAGCCCCTAAAAAAGAATTTTTAATTCAAAACAATTTTAACAGCTAAAATTCTATCTTTTAATTATTAATGCAGACTTTATGCATCTGTTTATGATTTGTTTATTACTTTTTTATTACATGCTGTGTCATGCAACAGTGAAAATTGAGGGATCCAAATGTTCCCCTCTCACTTTTACTTGTTTTTTTTTGTTTTCTTCTTTTTTTTTGGCCACGCCCTGCGGCATGTGAGATCTTAGTTCTCCGAGCAGGGATCAAACCCATGCCCCCTGCAGTGGAAGCGCAGAGTCTTTTTTTAACATCTTTATGGGAGTATAATTGCTTTACAATGGTGTGTTAGTTTCTGCTTTATAACAAAGTGAATCAGCTATACATATACATATATCCCCATATCTCCTCCCTCTTGCGTCTCCCTCCCACCCTCCCTATCCCACCCCTCTAGATAATCACAAAGGACCGAGCTGATCTCCCTGTGCTATGCGGCTGCTTCCCACTAGCTATCCACTTTGCACTTGGTAGTATATGTAAGTCCATGCCACTCTCTCACTTCGTCCCAGCTTACCCTTCCCCCTCCCCATGTCCTCAAGTCCATTCTCTACATCTGCGTCTTTATTCCTGTCCTGCCCCGAGGTTCTTCATAACCATTTTTTTTTTAGATTCCATATATATGTGTTAGCATACGGTATTTGTTTTTCTCTTTCTGACTTACTTCACTCTGTGTGACAGACGCTAGGTCCATCCACCTCACTGCAAATAACTCAGTTTCGTTTCTTTTTATGGCTGAGTAATATTCCATTGTATATATGTGCCACATCTTCTTTATCCATTCATCTGTCGATGGACACTTAGGTTGGGAAACGCGGAGTCTTAACCACTGGACCGCCAGGGAAGTCCTCCCCTCTCACTTTTAGAGTTGAAGAAATTGGTCTTCTCAGGGACTCAAAGATTTGACCAAAGCCTCCTGGCTGGGGAGCAGCAGAACTGGGAGGTTTCTTTGTTTCAAACAAAATTAAGACCATAGTATAGATACATAATACACAATTTTCAATCCTGCATTCTTTGCCTAACATTCCATCATTAAGATGGTCCCACTCCATTACAGGTTTCCAAACCTTGATTTCAGTGTTTGGGTCTCATTCTGTCATGTGGTCCTGTGGAGGGGCTTACCCATTTTCCTCTTGTTGGGCATTTAGTTGTTGATCCCCAATTTTTTCTACTTAAGTAACTCTCCATTGCCTAGATCTGTAATTCTTTCTTTAGCACAGAGTCCTAGAACTGAAATTACTAGGTCAAAGTGAAGAACTTTTTTAAAGGCTTGAGATATGTACTGTCAAATTGCTCTCCAAAAAGGTTGCAACAATTTGCACTTCAACTTATGATGTGCTAGAGGAGTCTTTCCAGTGGTATGTCAATAAGAGATGCCGGACTTGGTACTTCATAGTTTGGATGTGCACATTTCTTTGATTACTGGAAACAATAAAACATTGATATCTCATCAATGTACTCTCTCTTGGTTAATTATTTAATCACTTTCTTTATCCATTTGTCTTTTTTTTTATTTGAGACTTCTTAATGAATTAAGACTATAACATATCATTGTCATTTGTTGCTGTTTTTCTCAACTAGCATTTTTTCCTGATTATAAAATAATACAAGTTAATTTTGGATAATTTGGGAAATAGAGAAAGGCACAATAAAGAAGTCCAATATTTGGTTCATGGCTTTCTAGTTTTTTTTCTTCTGTTTGTTTTTTCCCAAATTGAGATCATGCTTTCACATTTTATAACTTTTCACCTAACTTTGTTAATCATAATCAAGTGAATTACGTTTATCCTACTATGGGATACTCTATATAAATATTAATGAAATATCATATTTTTGAAATGTTTATCATGTTCCTTAATGTACAGAAAATTTTAATTTCCACATGGCCAGATAGGTCTATGTCCTCCCTGGTGATTACTTCCACAGCTTTTAAATTTGTATTCTTTATCTACTTTCTGTGATTAACTGTGTTTTTTAGCTTTTTAGGCTTTTAGTTACAATGAACTTCTCATTTGAAGTTAGTTTTTTTTTTTGTACATATTATGAGTTGAAGACCTAATCTGTTTTCTAAATACTTAATTTTCCTTCAAAATGTATTTATTTCCTCATGTATATATTTATATTCCTTATATACTTTCCTTAAATAATATACTTATTGGATAATCCTAGACAATTCCTAATCTGATTTTGTATATTCTAAAGTCAATTTTAGGCCTAAGATATCTATTTGTAAATTCTTCAATGAATACCACACTGTTTTAGTTATTTTAGCCTTATAACATATATTGATATCACACAGAGCAAGCTCTCTCTAATTATAATTATTAAAATTTTCCTTATTTTTCCTTGCTTATTCTTATAAATTAAATTTTGAAACACTTTGTCAAAATCTCAAACATCTATTAATATCCTGATTGGGATTATAATAAATATATATATTTATTATATATTATACTATATATATAATATGTTATATATAATATTATATATAATAATATAGATTTATTATATATTATTATATGTAATATATACATTATATATAATTATATTAATTTAGGAAAAATTAATATGTTTACTGTAGTTAGTCTTTCCATACTGGTATGCTTATTAATTTACTCAAATGTTTTTATATCTCTTAGTGAAGTTTTGTAGTAGTCTTCATGTAAATCATATATTTCTTACTTATTTTTTAAATATGTTTTAGGTTTTTATTTAATCAACTTAATTTTTTAGCTGATTCTCCTGAGCTCTCTAGGTAGAGAATTGTATTGTCTGCAAATAATGATTATTTCTCTTTTAAATCAGAAATTCGAACATTGATAACTGAGAAGGAGGATAATAGACCTTTCAATTTTATTCCTGATTTTAATGGAAATGCTTTTCATATTCACTTGTTAAGTATGATGTTGGCTTTTGGTTTAAAATTGCTTAAATCACTTTGTGGAAGGAGTTGTATATTCACAGTTCTTTTTGTTTGTTTGTCTTTAATGAAAGGGAGTTGAATGTATCAAAAGTCAAAAAGGTAATCTTTGAGATGATTGTGTGTCTTTTTTCACATTTGACCTACTGGTTTATTATATCACGTTAACAAGTTTCCCATCATTAAACCATGTTTTCAATCTTGCTGTTGAAAGATTGTGTTAATCTTTGTGTTATGTTATCATTGTGTTAATGAATTCTGTCTATAAGGTAGAGATCAATCTAGAATCCATTTAGATTTTACTTCATTGGTTTGTTTTTTTATTAAGTTGACTTTATTTTGACCATGGTCATCAAAGACTGATATTAAAATTAGCTTGCTGCTCCTGAGTGTGCATAGATTGAATTCCTGGAGACCACCTGTGCTTTCCTGAGAGTGACAGGGGCAGCTTCAGATGTGGTGAGGAGCTGGAGATACTGTTCTTGGGGAATAGAGAAAGGGAGACGAAGTGCAGACGGTGGAGTGGAGAGAGTAAGGGAGACGAAGTGTAGACGGTAGAGAGGGAGAGAGTAAGCATAGATTGGTTACTTGGGGCTCTTCCTGTGAAGTGAAAATGTAGTGCCTTCATTTATTTATTTATGTGTGTATGTATGTATGTATTTATTAATTGAGACACTCTTGTTTCTTTGCAATCCTCATAAGATAGGCAGAATTGGAACTACCGTTAGAAGGTTAGGCACTGTTCCTTACAATTCCAGACACTGAATGTGGACCTCTGTCTCCTTTTCTGGACTGATCTGGGATGTTAAGTAGCAAAGCAGCAAACCTGAAAGACAAGCTTAGAGTCTAGTAGGAGTCAAATTCAGTGTCAAGTCTTAGGTTAGGTGAAAGGTTAAAAAAAAAGACAAGTGTTCCTAAGGCATATAGAAAGGAAGAGAGAAAGCAGTTACAAAACTTAAAAATATTAAATGGCCAGTACTGTAAGTGTTCACTTGACAGCTATAGGACTGAGAAACTGACCCAAAGATTTAGCTACTGCGTGGGTGTCTTTGTGGAGAAGTTGCGGAGAATCTGAGCCTAAGATGTAAGGAGGTGGCTGGTTGTTTCTTTGCCTCAGCTTTCTTTGTACTCTTGCTACTTCCATGTTGCCCCTCATTCCGTCTCCTTGTTTTTTCTACAATTTTGTTTTTTCCCAATTTTACCGTCTCATCCATTCAACATTCATACATTCAGCAGTCCTTCTGAGTCACTCCCATGAGTCAGGCACTATGCCAGCTGATGGGGGACACTGGTGAGCAAGATCCCCATGGCTACTGCCCACCTGAGCTTACCTGAGCCAGGTGACGATGCAAGTGAGAATCTGACAGTCTCTGTAATTTGTGAAACAAGATGTTACTGTCTCCCTTTCTCAGTATTTCAGACATTTGCTTATTTATTGAAGGATAGTATAAAACATCACAAATGAGGAATCATTTATAAATTGTAGAATTAGATAATATTTTGTTAAAGGATCTTGGTTAAAACTCTGTGACTTGACTCATGGGAAAGAGGCTTCTATTGCTGCTACTTGGTGTTTTCTGAAGTAAAACATTTTCATCCTTGTTTCTTCTGTCCTGAAGAAATTTCTTTTCAACTTGAAGAATTCTGGAAGCAAGGGCTCTTGGGAATAGGAATAGATTAGAAGGCACAAGGAGAGGCAGGGAATGCTCACCTTGACCAGCTCTGTTCAGTGCAGAGGCTCAGGGGGAAGCTTGGGAGAGTGTCCAGGACGTGCTTGCTGTTGTATTGAGGAAGGCATTTAGGTTCATCTGGAGTAACTAGTCCACATAAATGCTTTGCTATTGCTTCATTACGCTTTTTGAAACTGAGTACTATTGGTTGGTTCTGTAAAGAGGATGTTGACTGCATTCCTAATGTTATACCCAGGATTTGCCATCAAAGATCTTTCAGTCCAGTCAGGGAGACAGGGCACAAATACCTGAAATTTTCAATATCCTTACCAAGAAATGGCTGAGTCCATGGCCAGCTGTTAAATGGCTTGAGTCTAGGAGAGGGCGCTCTGGGCTGGAGTTTTCTGGAGCAGAGCGAGGGCTTGGAGGAAGCTGGGTGTGGCTTGATGGAAAGGATGGAAAGTTGTTCTGCTTGGGAAGAGGAGAAGCCATCCTCAGAAGGCTGTTCATGGGGGTGCATTAGTCGGCCAGGTGAGCAGCATCTCCTTTGAGGTCTTCTTTTTCCTTGTTCGCCCCAGGCACATATTGTGGATCCTTAGAGTAAATCCATCTCCATGAGTTGTTTCATCAATGATTCCAGATCTTTCCATGGTCCATGCCTCACTCCTGAGCTCCAGACCTGCATATCCAGCTGCCTGTGAGACATCTCCTCAAAACTCATGTCTCAAATTAAACTCAATCTTTTCCCAAACCTGTTTCTCCCGTGTTCCCCGTCACAGTGAATAGAACCTTTGTAGACTCACTTACCAAGCCAGGAAACCTCAGCCCTCTGAGACTACCCCTTCTGAGCTTCCTCCTCCCAGTATTCGCCTCACTCTGCTACCTTCTATTTCTGTGTCTGTCTTTCCCAATAAAGTATACGCTCCGTGAAGCCAGGGTCATAGTTCATTTCTGTGATCTCCAGCCTCAGCACAATATTGAGCCTGTGACGAAAGTGCTCCATAAATACATGTTCATTGACTGTATGAATTGGACTTCCTGTCCATTCTCCCTCCTAAGTATCTCTCTGGTCAGGCAGACCCCAGTTTGAAATCCAGCTTTGCTGTTTACTATCTGGGTAACCTTAATGAAGGTATTTTTTAAAATTTTATTTTGAGTTAATTTTTAATTTACAGATTAAGCTATTTTTAATCTATGCATCAGCTTCTGAATCTGTAAAATGGACATAATTATGGTACCTACCTCATAGGTTTGACACAGATTAAATGAAATAAAGCATGTAAAGCATTACTGTGTTTGACAAATGGTATAGTCTTTACTGTTACAAAGGTAGGTTTGAAGCTAGGATGTGGAAGTCCCTCGATGCAGATTAAGAAATGTGTGCTGTATCTATTAGAAGGCAGGCATTCATGAAAAGTTCCAACTGTGTGGTAGAAAAACCATGAGCTGTGGAACCAACACAAACTTGTGGTACAAATCAAACCTCTACCACTTAATAGCTATAGGCTTTTAACAAGTTACCTAATGATTCTCAACTTCAGTTTTACACCTCTAAATGAAGATAACAGTACTTGCTACCCAGAATTATTTTAAGGTATAAATGAGATGGTATATGAAAAGTGTCTGACACTAATTTTTTTTTGAAGTTACTTTCTTTCCTCCAGTGATAAGCTCTGGGTTCCCTGGGAAAGAGATCTATAGTCCAGAGGCTTCTTTGGTTCAGCTCAGTTCAACATTTTTGTCAGATACTTGGATGAAGGCAAAAAGCCTTATTTCCCAAATTTGCAGATGACTCAAAGTTGGGAAAATAACTAATACAATAGGGTGATGGAATGGAAGCTCAAAATGACCTCAACAGGCTGGAATGTTGGGCCTTCACCAAGTGGGAAGTTGGGCATCTAACAGAAGGATCAAAGCAGTCAGTCAGGGGCAAGGAGACCATTTATTTATTTATAAATTTTTATTATAGTTGATTTACAACGTTGTGTTAGTTTCAGGTGTACAGTAAAGTGAATCAGTTATACATATACATATATCCACTTTCTTTTTAGATTCATCTCCCATGTAGGTCATTACAGAATATTAAGTAGAGTTCCCTGTGCTGTACAGTAGGTCCTTATTAGTTATCTATTTCACATATAGTAGTGTGTATATATCAGTCCCAGTCTCCCAATTTATAAGGAGACCATTTAGAAGGCGATTCCACTAGTCCAGGTGATGGATGGAAAGGGTCTGACCTGGGGTGGTGTCAGTGGCTAACAGCTGGGAAAAATTTTTTAGACAACTCACCAGAATAGGACAGATAACTAGGTGGGTGTGTGGATTAAGAGGACTAGTGATAACTGGGAAGTTTCCTTTCTGAGTTCCTGGGAAGAAGGAGGTGCCAGTTAAGAGGAAGGAAGAAGGTAGGCAGAAGAACTGAATTAGGGAGAGAAGGGAGGACAGTAGTCTGGTTTTGGACATGGGGTGTTGGCTGTATCCAACAGGAAGTTGGAAAGTCAGGACTGTAGCTCTTGGGAGTGGCTGTGTCTGGAAAGAGGCATTTGGGAGTCATCCACATAGAGGTGATAGTTGAAGCCGTGAGTGGGAGGGGATGGGATGGCCAAGGAGTGGCCAATGCTATTCAGAACCATAAGCATTGTTGGCTCTAACTAGAGATAAGCAAGATAAACAATCCCTTGCCCAAGTGGGAACTAGTTCTACTGCCTTCCACAGGCTCTTTAATGCATTAAAACAAACTTTCACAGGATGAAAAATCTCATGTAATAATTTAAGACTTTCAAAAAATTATATTTTTGATTTATTTTTAATTACACAATACGTGAATACATTCTTGGTTGTAAAGAATGTAAACACTCCTGATAAAGTAAAAGCCCCCATAACTCCTCTCCAGTTCTCCTTTTTCTTTTTCGGAAGTAATCACCGTTCCTAGTTGGACAGGTGCTCTTACAAACGTTTCTCTCTGCATTTATACAGTTGTACACACACATACACGTAAAGATATACTTTTGTTTTTGTGTGTGTGGTTTTGTTTTGTATTATATAAGTGATCTCCTAACGTGTTTGGTTCTTCAATTTCTTTTTATCTTAAAAAATGAAACAATATACTCTGGAACTCTTTCTAGGTAAATGTATCTAAGTTATAAAAACACAAACAAAAAAATCTGTTTTCCTGGGTATGAATATGCTATGTCTTATTTAATCATTCCCTTATTGATGCACTATATCTTTTTTTTAACATCTTTATTGGAGTATAATTGCTTTACAATGGTGTGTTAGTTTCTGCTTTATAACAAAGTGAATCAGCTATACATATACATATATCCCCATATCCCCTCCCTCTTGCGTCTCCCTCCCTCCCACCCTCCCTATCCCGCCCCTCTAGGTGGTCACAAAGCACCAAGCTGATCTCCCTGTGCTATGCGGCTTCTTCCCACTAGCTATTTTACATTTGGTAGTGTATATATGTCCATGCCACTCTCTCACTTTGTCCCAGCTTACCCTTCCCCCTCCCCGTGTCCTCAAGTCCATTCTCTAGTAAGCACTATATCTTGTTTCCAACTTTTGCATCTGTCCATTCTACAGATATTTACTGCTTGCAATGTGTAGGAGACTGCCCAGGAGAAACTGTGTACACTGGCAATAGTAAGCCAGGAGTTGGCAGGCTATCAGGGGCAAGGAGAAGCATGTAATGTAATGAAGCATGTAATGAAGAGGACAGGCAGAAAACGCTGCTTCTTAAAGTTGCCACATGCTGTGGTGGCTTAGAGGAAGGAGACCTTATTTCGTTGTGCGGATGCAGAAGTAGATGAGAGAGGCTGAGCTCTTTGTCTGGGTTTTGTAGGATAGAAACACGGATGGATGATTGAGGTGTAGTCTATTGCCCCTTGGTGCTCCAGTCCCACTGTCCCCCAAGGGTTCAACTACTAATATGCTGTTGACCTTATGGCAGGGAATTTGTTTCAGGCTCAGCCACTTGTTGTGTTCAACCTTTCCAGGATCCTCTCTGCCTTAAGCTGGAGGAGCTGGAAGTAGTGCGGAGAAAGGGAAAAAGTGAGGGTATGCTAATCAGATGGGGACTTTCACCTCTATCCCCAGGTCCAAGCCAAAGTTGGAGTGATTGATTTGGGGAGGGGTGGGTTGGGTTTGAGAACATTTTTCTTTTTACAAATATCATCAAAATGAATATACAAAGTTTTTAATTCTCACTGGGAGCCCCTGAAAATATATCCCCCAGTGAGACACTGGTACATTTTTCCCTTTTTTCTTGAATGCATGAGATTTCTTGAGTGTAAGGATCACTGGGAAAGGAAAGGAAGGGGGAACACTTTCCTGTACCCGCTTTATCACAACACAGCCATTCTCTCTCTCTCTCTCTCCCACCCATCCCTTCTCTCTCTGGTTTTCCTGTCTTTGATGTTCTCTCGGAATCGTATCACTTCTCGTGAGCAAATTTGGGCTGTATACATTTTATACAAAATACCAGGGTCCTAATTTTCCTTCTCTTCCTTTCTGCTGCCTTTACTCAGGGCTCAGAGGAGATTCCACTCTGGCTCAAATCAAATGCAGGGAGTCACACTGGTTATTCTTTCCCCTCTTCCCTCTGTTTAGCCCTGACAGCAGCTGCGAAGCTCTGCCAGGCTGTTAGGAAGCTGCACCGTCCCTGGGAGAGACAGCCGAGAGCAGGGCTCCACAGGCAACCCTAAATCAACGACGTAGGCAGCCTAAGTCCTCCAGCACGTGCAACAAGTCTGGCTGGGAAAAAATTTAACTCGGAATCTCTCTCCAGTTCTCCAAGCCTAGCCCCTCCCAACTCAAGCCCTCCTGCTTGCAGTACAGTGAAGTCTGGTTGATTTTTTGCGTTTCGCCTTTTTCTACTCCCAGCCAAGCCAGACTGGACCAATGAGCAGGCTCATCTCTACAAGGCCTCCAAGGGCATGTGTGTGAAACAGCTTTGATCTGCTGCCTGTGGCAGAGTGGCTGCCCCCCACCTTTCCAGGTACATCTCGCAGCCCCTTTGCCCCCACTTGTCCCCTGGCACACCAGACACTCCAGCAATAAACACCCAATGCATTTACTACTTGGAGCTCCCTAAACACGACACACGGTCTCTCCATTCTGTGCCTCACCTTGGGCTGCCTACTCTTACCCATCCCTCTTTCCTCTGTCCTTTAAATTCAGTTTAGGTGTCAGTCACTCTACAAAGCCTTCCCTGACTCCCCCCATGCCAGATTCACCTAATTGACTTTGAGTTTTCAATTCAGTATCTGTGTCCCCCACTCCACTGTGATAGTCTCTGTCACCTCTCAGGATCTGGGATATGCTGGACACTCAGTTCAGGCTTGTTGAACCCCACTGACTTAGGTCAGGGAGCATCTTTGTGGTTCTTCTTCTAGGTTTGCCCTCCTGGCAGATCTCTGCCTTCCTAAGTAGCATCTTGTTATTTGAGCCCCACTAGTGAGAAAACTCACTGAGAGGCCTAGCCTTATAATAAATAATTGGGTTGCATTGTGTTTGGATGGTCTGCAGGGTAGAGCATCATCATTTTTAGATTCCAGACAAGTCTCTGTCTAGGAGGAGTGGAGAAGAGAGGGGGGGGGACCTACTGTGCAGGGTCGTGGAGGAGACCCCTTGAGGTGCTCAGGGCTTCACGAGCGGCCTTCCCTCCTACCCCAATGCATGATAACCCCACCTTGTGTGGAGTCTTTCCTTCTAAAGCACCTTGGCACACCTGATCTCATTTGACCTTTCCTACAAATCACCTTGGGAGGTAGAAGGAACAGATTATACACAGTGAAACAAATAAGCCTGATTCATCTATTTATTCTACAAACATTCATTGAGTTCCTATTATATCTCCAGCAAGAGAATATGGCAGTGAACAAAACCAGCACATTCCCAGCTGTCAGGAAGTTCTGGTTCTAATCAGGCAATGCCAACAAGTAACCAGTGTACAAATAAGTAGTAAATAGAATTTCCAGTGATGGTAAACGCTCAGAAGGCAATCAGGCAGGGTCGTATTACAGAAAGTGATGAGTGGGAGGGGAGGAGGGGCTGCCTTAGGGCAGGCAAAGCCTTTCTGAGGAAATGACATCTGAGCTGAAATCTGAAAGGTGAGAAGGAACGGGCCAGGTGACCCCCGAGGGAGGTGCGGTGACATGCTGAGGGTCCCAGGGTGGAGCTGGCCCTGGAGCCCTGAAGCAGGCTCTTTCCCCAACGTCCCTTGAGCTCCTCTCTTCCCTCTTTACTCTGTCCAGGGACACTCATGAGTATGTCAGGGACAGACTGCGGGCAGGCTGGGGATGAGGCATGCTTAAGAGTGCTGGGAATTGTCTCCTGGACTTTGAGTGTCACAGCCAGCCCGAAGCTGGGGAGGGGCCACCCGAGGGCCAACTTTCTCCACCTTTTACTCTCAGTTGTCCCTTTCCCAAGGGATCCATCCCTCAGGAGTAAACCTCACCTCTTTCCACATCAGCAGGAAAGGGTGTCAGAGACACCTTCTACAAGACAGCTGAGAGTTGGGCATCCTGCCATTTTTTTTATTGTGGTAAAATATAACATGAGATTTACCGTTTTAACCATTTTTAAGTGTGCAGTTCAGTGGCATTAAGTATATCCACGTTGTAGTGCCGCCATCACTACCATCCATCTCCAGAACTATTTCATCATCCCAAGCTGACAGTCTGTACCTATTCAACAATAACTCCTGCCACTTTTTAAAAAGCCCTGATGGACTCACAGACATAGAAAACAAATTTATGGTTACCAAAGGGGAAAGGTTGGGGGGAGGGATAAATTAGGAGTTTGGGATTAATATATACACACTGCTGTATATAAAATAGATAATCAACAAGGACCGACTGTGTAGCACAGGGAACTCTACTCAATACTCTGTAGTAACCTATATGGGAAAAAAATCTGAAAAAGAATAGATATATGTATATATATAACTGATTCACTTTGCTGTACACCTGTATAGCATTTACAACATTGTAAATCAACTATACTCTAATACAAAATAAAAAACTTTCAGTTAAAAAAAAATTTTTTTAAAGCCCTGATGGATCATGGGTAATGAGAAAACGAATGCCATTTTCCAAAAGCCTCTCCCCTGATGGGTTTCTTCTCCTAGTGTTTAAAACCATATCTCTCAGCGTAGTCTGAAGACAGCTGGCGCCAGAATCACTTGGTTGTGGGGGGAGTGCCTATTAAAATGCAGATCTCCCCCTCCTTCCTGAACCAGAATCTCTTGACCAGCACCCAAGCAAGCATGTTTTTACCAAGTCCCCTGCGTGATTCTGATGCCGATGAAAATGTGAGAATTACTGGTTTCAGCCTCATGGGAAGAACATGTGAGGAAGAATATTCGCCAGGTCAGAAAAAGCTTGCTATGGGGAAGTAGCTGCGTGGATTTGAATACTTCACCAGTGGCTAACTGAATAACTCTGGGCAAGTTGCTTAATCTCTCTAAACTGGAAATTGTGGTCGTAGCATGTACCTCACCACAGTTGCTGTGAAGACTGAATAAGATTATACACAAGGCGCTCAGATTGGTGCCTTGTGTGGAAGATCTCAGGTCTTGATGTGGCATAAGGGTGGTGAGGTGACCCAAGTAAAGTAGTTATGTTTTCTTAAGGATATATATATATATATATATATATATATATATACACACACACACACACACACACACACACACACACACCCTGAAGCAATTGAGAAGGTAGAATGTTTTTCCTGAAAGATCCTTTCAGAGATGGGATTCATTTGGAGAAGTTCCTGAGAGGAATGGTTAGGTGATTAGTAGTGATGCATGTAGTACATAGCTGAGGGAAATAATAAAGAAAATGAGGCTCTGGTGCCTGTCCCGGATACCTACCACCACCCCACTCGGGAACAAGGGCAGTTAAGGTTGTCTACAGAATGGATGGTTCTGGATGGTTGGTTCAGCAACAGTTTGAGAGTGAGGCTCGTAGTCACTGTTCAGAAAAGCTTTCTGAATAGAATGTGGCTCTGCAGAAAGGAAGGTAGGGGTTCTCGGGAGTGGTGAGCAAGACACAGAAAGTCAGGTGAAAGGCAGGTTTAGGGATTTCCCAGAATCCTCCTGCCAATGCAGGGGACAGGAGTTCAAGCCCTGGTCCGGGAAGATCCCACATGCCGCGGAGCAACTAAGCCCATGCGCCACAACTATGAGCCTGCGCTCTAGAGCCTGCGAGCCACAACTACTGAGCCCGCCAGCCACAGCTAATGAAGCTTGCGCTCCTAGAGCCCATGCTCTGCAACAAGAGAAGCCACCGCAATGAGAAGCCCGTGCACTGCAACGAAGAGTAGCCCCCACTTGCTGTAACTAGAGAAAGTCCGTGCGCAGCAATGAAGACTCAATGCAGCCAAAAATAAATAAATAAATTAATTAATTAATTAATTAATTAATTAATTTTTTAAAAAAAGGAAAGGTTCAGGGAACAGGAGCTAGACCACCCTGGCTGAGGTGGGTGTCAAATTGGTAAACTGGAAAGGCTAGTTTTGATCAGATCACCCTCAAACCTGGCTCCATTTGGCCTAGTTTAATATTGCACTTAAACCTAGCAAATATCCCTTTAATAAATTTCAATTAGACCTGGTAGTTTTATGGACCATCTGTACTCAGTGCCTAGCATAGCATCTGGCACACAGTAGGTGTTCAGAAAATATTTGTTGAGTAAGTGGATGGATGAATCCTACACTTTGGTTGGCCAGCCCTTGGAAGAAAGATTGAGCAGTCTGGAAGTTGTTGTACTCCAAGAATGGGGCAGTGTTTACAAATATATCAAACAGGTGAGATGATGCATGATTTCAGGGAGGCACAGAATGTGATTTTTCCTGATCTTCTCCTTTTTATAATAAGATTTAGAATGTTGGGAAAGAGATTGCTAATGTTTATATAGATTTCATTATGTCCCAAAGTTATTCTTTTAGACAATATAATATTAAACAAGAGAAGCAGGATAAAAATGGTATAAACAGTATAATTTCAGTTCCATGAAAGATCTGTGTTCATGGGGGAAAAACTGGAAAGAAGTTATAACAAAATTAGGACTTACTTAATGATCTTACCTTATCTTTTCTACTTTATACTTATCAGACTTTTTCCAAATTTTCTACAGTAAATGTGTATTACTTTTATAATTGGAAAAATATAACATGTTATTTGTTCATTAATATAGAAAGTGGTACAACATTCTTGCCAAAGCCTGCTTTGTTTTTTTATCCCTGGCATTCATCATAAAAATCACAACTGATACTTGAAATAATGACATAATGATAACAAAAATGAACTACACCTTACCAGGTATAGTACTACCTGTGTCATGTGACACAGCTGATCTGCTGAGAAGCCCACACCATCCAGATACTGAGATTGGCCATGTCAGGGCTCCTTGCCTCCACCTGCACATCCCTCAGCCTCCCTAAATACCCACCCCACTCCCCCTCCACCCTTGTCAGAGGCTCAGGAATGGCCGGAAGGCTGGTAATGCAGTCAGAGCAGCCCTGCTTGCTTTGGATTGTGGACTCAGCAAACAGCTCTGTACTTTGGGTTACACTGCTCTGAAAAATAGCAAAAGTGCCAAGGTATTGTCCTATAGATTAAACAAATTAAAAACAAACAACAACAACAACAAAAACAAGAGCAGCAGAACCCAGAAAACTTGTTCACTTCACTTTTTTTTCAATCAGGCAAAAAGTATGAATAATATTGCTTCTCCCTTTTGGATGATGACTTCTCAGTGGTAAATCAGAGGCACAGCTAAAGTGAACTTTGAGTTTTAATGAGGTGTTCTATTTGCAGTTTTAACTCTACTGAAAACAAGCGCCATTAGAATGATATCAACTGTTTGAGTCCGTTGTTGGCTTGGGCTTCCACCCAGAATTTGATGTCATTGGTGGGCAGCCATGAGGAACAGGAATAATTTTGAAGTTTGTTGACCAGAGGACCTCTGAAGACCTTCACTGGTGCTGGTGTTAAATATAATGCAAATATAAAAATGAAAATGGCCATCCTATGTATTAAGTATGTGGATTTAAAAGTGGTTTCCATCTGCTAGGGCTTTGTGGGGGAACGTCTATGAAACTGGAGAGTTATTGCGTCTGGAAAATGTTTTACTCAGTATGATGATGAAATGTAGGCTAGGTATCAGATGCAACGGACTCCAGGAGTGAGGGAGAGCGAGAAGCACAGCCACGAAGAAAAGAGTTTGTAGGAGTTGAATCATATCTTATTTTGATTAAATCAGGATCATTTTACTGAGAGGCTGTAATGTGAGAATGTGTTAGGTAGTAGAAGAGTCCTATTATGTTTATCTCATTCAGAGTGAGTTTGTTTTCATCACATGTATTTTTAATTCTTTGGAAAGACAATTACATTAATTGAGGAATGACTTGTAGAATACCAGTTTGAAAAAAACATTTAGCGAATGGGTGTGTTGATGTTGCCTAACTATCAGTTAATTAAAAATTGCTTGTAACATGAGCTCTAGGTACCCCAGCTAAATGGTGGCAGTTGGCTGCTTGGGGAAGCCCATTATATTTTTGATGCATCAGTTGGGTAAAGCAAGGCCTTCAGGGAAGTGGCTCCGGGTCCTTCCCACTTTCCTCTTCCTCTTCATTACATGGCTTCCAAAAATGTGCTGCCTTGACCTGTTATGAGAACTTCCAACCCCAGAATGAATTGTCCAGGATGGTTCTACTGCTTCTGCTGCAGTTAGGCTTAGCAAGGGCACAGTAGCCTCCGTGTGCCAGCCAACCCATGACTTTCCATCCCATCTCCAACACAAGACTCCTTTCTCCCTCTCTGCTCCGTTTTCTCCCTGGGCTCGCTTCCCAGGGCAGAGTCCTCTTTTAAAGACTGACATTTTCTAGGAATTCTTCACTTGTGACTTGAGTTCATTCTGAATTCTGCCATCTGTATCTTCATTTTTTATCTGGTGCACAATTAGTACACACTGTTGAGTGATCCCCCCACTTTTTAACTGGCTGGACTGTACTATTCAGTATTTCATGATAATAGCTCATATCCTAAGTTTTTTCCTTGTAGCTCTATAATAACACATGATTTCCCTGTAGGCATTGGCTGTGGCTTTCTCTTCCTGTGAGGTCATGTACTACCTTGCACGTGTGCTAAGCACCCAGTAAACTTGTACAACTTAAAGAATCATTAAGCTGCATGCACTGCATGAGTTAAGGAAAATCATCTCATGCTAACATACAAATAATATTCTACACAAAGCAGTAAGTGAGCAAATATTTATTGAGCCTCTATTATTATAGTCCTCAGAAGTGATTTACAGGAAAATAGACATGGTCCTACATCAGGAAGTTATGGAGAAGTTTTTATAATGATAAGAGTAAAAGGTACTATTTTTTGAGGGATTTCTACTTCATAGGATTATTGTGAGTATTACATGAGAAACTTTTACTACCCCCCACCCTTTTTACAGATATAGAAACTAAGCCTTAGCAAGGTCAAATGGAGACAAACTCAGATTGAATGTTTCCACTATCCTGGTGCTCTCTCAGCATCACATTGTACAGTTGAGCAAGCTGTTCAGTGCTCAGAGGTGCCTGGCTGAGAGTCGAAGTGGGAATGAGATGAGCCCTGTGGTCCACTTGGAAAGCTGATGTGGGGTAATGTATACTGTTGAATGCATATACACCTGGGTTGCTACCACCCCAGTCAAGATATAGAGCATTTCCACCATCCTCAGAAAGTGCCTTTGTGCCATTTTATGGTCTTCCCACTCCTTCCCACCCTGCCACCAACCCCCAGTGACCACTCATCTGATTCTCCTGAATACCATAATTTTGCATGTTTTCTAACAGCACTGTCCTACCGAACTTTATGCAGGATGGAAATGATCTCTATATCTGTGCTGTCCTGTAGAGTTGCCACCAGTCACATATGACTATTGAAATGGGGCACTTGAAATGTGGCAGCTGAGAAACTGAATTTTTAATTCCACTTAATTTAAATTAATTTTTTACTTACCCTTAAATAGCCACATGTGGCTAGTGGCTACTATATTGGACAGCATTGGTGTAGAACTTCAAATAAATGGAATCAGTGTCTGGCTTCTTTCATACAACCTAATATTTTTGAGATTTATGTTTTGAATCTCAAAGTCTTGAGATTATGTTTGTTACAACATCAGAAGATCATTTTTTAAAATTGCTGAACGGTATTCTATTCTATGAATAGATCTCAGGTTGTTTATTTATTATCTGTTAACAGACTTTTGGGTTGTTCCCGGTTTGAGGCTATTATGAATAAATCTGCTATAAACATTTGCATACAAGTTTGTATGTGAATGCATGCTTTTATTTTTCTTCTATGAGTGGAATTTGGAAGTCATATGGTAAATGAATATTTAACTTTATAAGAAAAGGCCAAATCGTTTTCCAAAATGGCTGTACCATTTTATATTCCCACCACAATATTCCAGTTGCTTCACATTCTTACCAACTTTGGTATGGTCAGTTTTTTTAATTTCAGCCATCCTAGTGGGCATAAAGTGCTCTCTCACTGAGAGCTTAATTGGTATTTCCCTGATGACTGATGATGTTGAACACCTTTTCATGTGCTTGTATTTCTTCTTTTGAAAAGAGATTATTCAAATCTTTGCCCATTTTTAAAGATTGTCTTGTCTTTTTATTATTGAGTTGTAGGAGATCTTTATGTATTCTGGATGCAGAGCCCTTGTTAGATATTTATATTACAAATATTTTCTACCATATTGTGGCTTGCCTTTTGAAGAGCAGATATTTTTAATTGTGATACAGTTCACATTATCAATTGTTTTTCTTTTGTGGTTGTACTTTTGTGTTCAGTCTAAGAAATTTCTGCTTATTCCAGTGGTTATAAAGATTTTCTCCTATGCTTTCTTTTAGAAAGTTTATAATTTTAGCATTTATATTTAGGACTGTCATCCATTTTGAGTTAACTATTGTGTATGGTGTGAAGAAGGGATTGAGGTTCACTTTTTTTTTCCATACAGAAATTTTGTTGATCTGTCACAATTTGTTAATAGGCTGTTCCCGTTATATTATCTGGTGGAGTGTCTGTTCAAGTCTTCTGCCCATTTTTAAAAATTGGCTTTTCTGGTTATTATTGAGTTATAAGATTTTTAATATATATTCTGGATGCAAGAACTTTTCAGATATATATATTGTGAATATTTTCTCCCAATCTGTGACTTGCCTTTTTGTTTCTTAATGGTATTTTCTTTTGAAGAGTGGAAGTTTTAAATTTCGATTAAGTCCATTTTACCTTTTTTTCCCTTTTATGGTTAGTGCTTTTTGTGTTCTGAGAAATGTTTCTGTATCCCAAGGTCATGAAGATTTCTCCTGTTTTCTTCTAAAAGTTTTATAGTTTTAGATTTTATGTTTAGCACCATAAATCATTCTGAATTAATTGTTGTGTATTGTGATGTAGGGGTTGATGTTCACTGTTTTTCTCTTTGGATCCAGGGCCATTTATTGACTGTCCTTTCCCCATTGAATTACCTTTGCACCTTTGTTGAAAAGCCAATTGACTAAATGTGTTGTTCTACTTCTATACTCTATTCTATTCCATTGACCTAAATTTCTATCCTTATGGTGACAGCACACCGTCAAGTTTACTGTAGCTTCGTAGAAGTCTTGAAAATAGGTTAAGTCCTCCAGTTTGTTCTCCCCTTAAAAATTATTTTGGTTACTCGGTTTTTTTAATTTTCCATGAATTGGCAAAATTCTTTCAATACTTGAAAATCAATTAGTATAGTTTACCATGTTAACTTTTTTTTTATATCTTTATTGGAGTATAATTGCTTTACAATGTTGCGTTAGTTTCTGCTGTATAACAAAGTGAATCAGCTATATGTATATATATATACCCCCATATCCCCTCCCTCTTGCATCTCCCTCCCTCCCACCCTCCGTATCCCACCCCTCTAGGTGGTCACAAAGCACGGAGCTGATGTCCCTGTGCTATGCAGCTGCTTCCTACTAGCTATCTATTTTACATTTGGTAGTGTATGTATGTCCATGCTACTCTCTCACTTTTTAAGGAACCTCCATACTGTTCTCCATAGTGGCTGTATCAATTTATATTCCCACCAACAGTGCAAGGGGGTTCCCTTTTCTCCACACCCTCTCTGGCATTGATTGTTTGTAGATTTTTTGATGATGGCAATTCTGACTGGTGAGAGGTGATACCTCATTGTGGTTTTGATTTGCATTTTTCTAATGATTAGTGATGTTGAGCATCCTTTAAAGTGGAGTTTATCCCAGGAATGCAAGGATTCTTCAATATATGCAAATCAATCAATGTGATATACCATATTAATAAAGTGAAGGATAAAAACCATATGATCATCTCAACAGACGCAGAAAAAGCTTTTGACAAAATTCAACAACCACTTATGATAAGAACTCTCCAGAAAGTGGGCACAGAGGGAACTACCTCAACATAATAAAGGCCATATATGACAGACCCACAGCCAACATCGTTCTCAATGGTGAAAAACTGAAACCATTTCCTCTAAGATCAGGAACAAGACAAGGTTGTCCACTCTCACCACTGTTATTCAACATAGTTTTGGAAGTTTTAGCCACGGCAGTCAGAGAAGAAAAAGAAAAGGAATCCAAATTGGAAAAGAAGTAAAACTGTCACTGTTTGCAGATGACATGATACTCTACATAGAGAATCCTAAAGATGCTACCAGAAAACTACTAGAGCTAATCAATGAATTTGGTAAAGTAGCAGGATACAAAATTAATGCACAGAAATCTCTTGCATTCCTATACCATGTTAACTTATTAGAGGAGAAAAATTATACAGTTATCTCAATAAATGCAGAAAAAGCATTGGGCAAAACTCATTTATGATAAAAATTCCAGCAAACTAGGAATATAAAGAAACATGCTCAGTTTAACAAAGGGCATTTATGAGACACCTACACCTAACATCCTATTAAGTAATCACGTATAGAATACTCTCTAAGACTGAGAACATGGGAAGGATAAGCACTCTTTGTACTTATATTAGCATCAAAATTGGAGATCCTAGCAAGTGCAGAAAAGGAAGAAAAGAAAAAAAATGTATACATTTTAGAAAGAAAGAAGCAAAACTCTTTACTTGAAGATGACATGGATGTCCCTGCAGAAAATTCTAAGTCACCTACAAATTATCTGCTAGAAGTAATAAGTGACCTTAGCAAGGGTATAAGTTATAATGTCTGCACACAATTATCAATTGTATTTCTGCATTCTAGCAGCAGACAACTAGAAAATGAAATGTAAAATAATTCCATTTACAATAGCAGCACCGACATAGGAACAAATTTAACAAAAGATGTGCAAGACCTCTATATAGATGAATACAAAATATTAATCGGTGTAATCTATGTCTGAGCCTCTCAACCATCACTTTCCATTTTCGTTATTTTTTAAACTTTTTTATTGAAGTATAGTTGATTTACAATGTTGTGTTAATTTCTGCTGTACAACAAAGTGACTCAGTTATACACATATATACATTCTTTTTTATGTTCTTTTCCATTATGGTTTATCCCAAGATACTGAATATAGTTCTCTGTGCTATACAGTAGGACCTTGTTGTTTATCCATTCTATATGTAATAGTTGACATCTACTAACCCTAAACTCCCAGTCCATCCCTCCCTCATCCCCCCTCCCTTTTGGCAACCACACGTCTGTTTCCTATGTCTGTGAGTCTGTTTCTGTTTTGTAGAGAGTCAACCATCATTTTCAAAGCAGCAAATTCATTGTAGGACAAGGTGGAAGCAAATGTCAGACTTTCTTCTCTGGGCTTCCCTGCTCTCCAGGGTTGTGGCTTCTCAGATCTAGCTGCCTTGGTAGCCCTCCACTACCTTCACGAAAGGTTCCAGATGAGCCAAAAATTCCTGAGGATTATAAGAAAATACTTTATGTTAATAATCTATTAAGAGTTCACATTCAGACAACAATTGCTCTTCCCTGAGACTCCAGAGGGCTGTGTGGTTGGCCCTGCCTCTACACAGCATGGCCACTTTACACACCTGCTGTCCTCTGCCTCCTGCGAGCACACACAGTTCATCTGTGTGACGTTCTGCAAGTGACACACACACTGTGAAAGCAGCCTGGCCCTGCAGCAGCTCTTCCATCTATGACATGCCGAAAATAGTCAAGAAGAGTCCCTCTTTCCCCCAGGATCTACAGTTTTCTTTTTTTAGGATCCTCTTATATAAGTATCACTCACCATGAGACAGCTGCTAGGCCTAGCTATCACACAATATGTCACATTCATAAAAACAGTAAACATGCAGGCATTATTCTACTTAAAAACAGTAAAACCAATTTAATTCTAAGGCACATCTTGCTCCCAGTATTTTATTTTTAAAATACTATTAGATGTCCATGACATCTAATCGAGTTTTAATACAAAGGTATTTCAACTTAAATATTATCTCTGAGGAAATCAGATATTGTTTTGGGCAAAGCTTTTAAATCACAATAAAATAGTTATGAAACAGCAAAAAAGAGAAGATATGTATATATATACAGAGATGTGTGTATACATATACCTACATATACTCATATATATGTGAAGAGAGAAGCACTAGTACGAGTTAGCTACATCATGTTTATGGATTAGAAGCCTCAGTATGGTTAGGATGTTATCTTTCTCCAAATTGATACATTGATTAAAACCAATCCAAAACAAAGTCCTTGCAGATTGATGATATTCTTTTTTTTTTTAATTTTTCAAATTTATTTTTGGCTGCATTGGACTTTGTTGCTGTGCGCGGAGAGCACTAGTTGTGGAGAGCGGGGGCTACTCTTCGTTGCGGTGCGCGGGCTCTAGGTGTGCAGGCTTCAGTAGTTGCGGCATGTGGGCTCAGTAGTTGTGGCTCGCGGGCTTAGTTGTTCCACGGCATGTGGGATCTTCCTGAACCTGGGATTGAACCCGTGTCCCCTGCATTGGCAGGCAGATTCTTAACCACTGCACCACCAGGGAAGTCCCAGATTGATAATATTCTTGAGGATTGGGGTAAGGTTTGGATTTGCCACACTAAATAATGTGACGCTCTGTTCCTTCTCAACTGACGTGGATGAAGGGATGAGAATAGTGTTTGGGGAAGATTTTTCTAAAAATTGAATGGGATGGATTGAAAGAGGAGGAGGTTAGAATTTGGGAGACGGGAATCTCTTAAGTTCTAATGGGTTCTAAGGGGCAAGGATTGGGCTCAAATAGCCATGGAAGGAGAGAGTCAAATGCCTTTTGAGACCAAGTATATGCCTAGGTATAAGCCAGGAATGTGGGGTGCAGGGTCTCTATAAAACTCCTTAAGTTTGAAGATGCAAGGTCTTTGTTTTTCAAAAGCTCTCAATCCATGCAGGGGTCCTACATTATCAATAACTACAATATAGTGTGCTGTGACATGCTATGGTGAGATGTGGGAAGAACTATGGGAAACACAGATGAGAGCAATTAATGCTGACAAGTAAGCATCAGAGAGGGCTATAGAGAGGAGATGCTGTTTAAGCTGGGTGATGGAGTCTTAGTTAAGTTAGAAGACAGTAGTAAGGGAAATGCAAGACGCATTAAGTACTAGGCTGGTTCAATAAAGGGCAAAAAGAACAGTGTGACAGGATGTCTTTTCCTTGAGGGTATTGGTCAGAGATGAAACTGGAAAAAATTGATTGGGACTAAATCATGGAGGGTCAAATACCATCTTCTACTGCCCACTTTTCTCTCTTCTTATCATCTTATCAAAAACATGAATCTTGGGCTTCCCTGGTGGCGTAGTGGTTGAGAGTCCGCCTGCCGATGCAGGGGACACGGGTTCGTGCCCCGGTCTGGGAAGATCCCACATGCCGCGGAGCGTCTGGGCCCATGAGCCATGGCTGCTGAGCCGGCGCGTCCGGAGCCTGTGCTCCGCAACGGGAGAGGCCACAACAGTGAGAGGCCCGCGTACCACACACACACACAAAAAAACCATGAATCTCTGTGTGCATGCGTCCTGTGAGTGTCAACACCATAATCCTATTTGCCTCTGCTCTTGGCTTAAAGTTACATTCTATTAATGTCTGTATCCCTGTATTTCTGGAAGAGCAATAGGGAGAGAAGGGGCAATTTGCAAGCTGACTGGAGGCTGTATTTACAGTGAGGATTTCCTTTCCTTGGGAGTTTTACAGTTGAGAATTAACCTGTATAGACAAACTTTTTTTGTGATCCTCCATGTTACTATATTGGCAGACCTATCAATGTATTCATTCAAAAATATTTATTTGTGTAACTTTCTCATCCACCTATCAAATCAACTCCTGATATCCAGTGTACACAGAGTAGAAAGATTAAGGTCTCTCTGAGTTTTCTGGGTCATAAGTCTAGCATCAAACTCTGAAACTTTTCTAATAAAGAGAGTAGAAGTCACAAAGGGTTAAGTCGTTGGGGTCTCGGAAAATGATCTAGATGGGTACACCAGTGCCTTTTGGGAGTGTCTTAAAATTTTTGTTTCTTTGTGACTTAAGGAATTTCTGTCATCATAGTTCAGAGAGAGGAGGTCAGGAGAGGCTGGAACAGCAGACATTCACCGGAGAAGAAAGAGTGAAGACTGACTCATATCATGCAGAGTTTGGGTGTGGGTGTGTGCATACACCTACAACTGTGCACTCCATGTGCCTGTGGTTGGGAGAAAGGGAGGAAAGGGTTGTGCAGACATAATATTTTCTTTAATCTCTTTGCTGAGTGGACTTTGGAGAAGAGCATGCATAAGTAAATAACTGTGGCATGGTTGTTTGTCTGTCATACACATGATACTCAAAGGGACTCTATAAAATCCTGTAAGTTAAGATGCAAATAGAACTATTCTGTTACCAACTTTGATGGTTACCCTAGTATTTCTCTTCCATGACGGTGAAATTACTGAGCAATTTTCAGTTTCTTTGATTAGTTGAAATGTTCTCCTACGAGCTTCAGATGAATTCATGGTTATGCATTATATTTTCTTCAACTTTCTTTACAATGCTCATTCTACCCGAATATGGATAAAAATAATTGCTACCTCTTTGTAAAGTTCCAGCTCAAATCTCCCTCCATCAGAGCTTTACTGATCCCCTGGTCCTTGGCCATCTTGCTTTCTGAACCCTGTGGAATATAACAGGTGCTTAATAAATAATTGACAGTTGTCTAGTAGATTAGTTTTTTGTTGTTGTTGTTATACTCCACCTCCTTCCAACACCTACAGTTAGAAAAGACAATATGCTTGTATTTAATATTTTTCTAATTTTACTATTTTTTATGACACAAAGCATTCCATCTGGTTTAAGAGCATAAAATTGGAGCTGTAGTAGGAATTAGGGACTATAACTTTCCCTCCAATGCAGGAATTTTCTATATAGCTTCTTGTTACACTCCTCTGTACTCTTAGATAAGTCACTCAAATACTCTGAGCCTCATTCATAAAATGGGGACGACAATAGTACTCACCTTTATTAGTTAGGAACAGATCTGGATGCCTGTGACAGAAAACCTAAAATAGTGGTAGCTTAAAGAAGATAGCGTTTTATTTTTCTCTCTTCCAAATCTAGGAAACAGGCACAGTGGCTTCTATCTTGTTTCTTTGCTATGCAAGGCATCTATTCTCATGTTTACCTCACAGTCTGATATGGCTGCTTTAGGTCCAGCCATCATGCCTTCCCTGCAGCCAGCAGAAGAGAGAAAGAGGAGGAAGAGAAGGGCACACTCTCTCCCTTCAAGGACACTGTCCATAAGTAGCAAACCATTTTGCTTATATCTAATTAGCACTAACTTACTTGTATTACTACATCTAGCTGTACGGGAGGCTAATAAAGGGATGGCCATATACTTCATTAAAATTCAAAAGTTCTATTATTGAGGAAAATGAGAACAGATTTGGGGGGACAATTAGCAAGTCTCTGTTACCCTACTGATAATTTTATGAGATAAAAGATGAAGATGAGGGCTTCCCTGGTGGCGCAGTGGTTGAGAGTCTGCCTGCCGATGCAGGGGACATGGGTTTGTGCCCCAGTCCGGGAAGATCCCACATGCCGCGGAGCGGCTGGGCCCGTAAGCCATGGCCGCTGAGCCTGCGTGTCCGGAGCCTGTGCTCCACAACGGGAAAGGCCACAACAGTGAGAAGCCCGCATACCGCAAAAAAAAAAAAAAAAAAAAGGATGAAGATGAAATGAGATAATACGTACACTGTGCTTAGAACATGCCTGACATACAATACATGCTCAATAAGTATTAGCCATTGTTTTTATAATTAAACATTATAGGCAGTCATTCATTCACTCTATTATTTGTTCAACAGACATTGAATACCTACTATGCTGAACATCGTTACCTCTCCTGTTTAAATCTTTCTGTCAACAATGAGGAGAAGGCTGCTATCCAAGATAGCCTGTCCTTTGTGGAACAGCTCTAAAAGTTAGGGAATTATTTATCAAACTAAGCCAAAGCATGCCTCCCCAATAATTCATTTGTTTTGGCCCTGATCTTACCTTTTAAAACTATGAAACAAGCCTTTTTCCTCATCTCAGTTCTTCAAATATATGAAAATGGCTAATAAACCTCACGCTTAGTTTTCTGGCTCTAAACAGGCATTTTGTTAACTCATTTATTTAGTGTGTAGTTTGATAAACTTTTTCTATAAAGGGCTAGATGGTAAATATTTCTGGCTTTGCAGGTCACATGGTCTCTGTCACAATTTCTCAACTCTACCACTGTAATGTGAAAGTAACCATGGACATTATATAAATGAATGGCCATGACTGTGTTCCTACAAAATTTTATTTACAAAAACAGATAGCAGGCCAGATTTTGGCCTGGTGCTATAGTTTGCTAACCCCCTGATTTAGCCTATGGAAACCTATCAACAAGGTTATTTATGACTGATATCCCCCTACTCTGAAGCTGAAAACTTACTCTGTGACACTCCTGATTCTTCTTATAACTTGCATTTCTTTTTCTTGTCTTACTACAAAATTTGGCTAGGATTTCTAGCTAGGATTGGCTAGGATTTCTAGCACCCCCTGCATCTCCATAACTTTACTTCCTGGCCAGTCATTTCCCTTGACACATTATCTATCCCAATTCATCTCTAGCTTGGAAATGCTACCTTGACAAGTCTTCTCTTGTTCTGCCATATTCTTAACTCACATATTGTTTGACCTCTCCCAGGCTGGCCCTTCTCCAATCTTCCCCACAAACCTGTGCACACTAAGAAATGAAGAATCCTTTTTTCCATCCCTTTCTTTTTCAAATCTGTTAGACTCTGATCTTCATTCGGGCTTCAGCTTTTCTTCAGTTAACAGTCTAATGCTAACTATAGCTCTAACCAAACCCAACTTCCCTTAAAGACAACCTAGAGGAGATAGGTAGAAAATTAACATTTACTGATGGGCCAGGCACTGCTGACATTTGCAACGTGTATGTTTCATTCCAATGTTATAGGTGTGGTAAGGGCAGATCGAGATTGATCATATAACCAGCTGTGGTCATGCAGCTGAGATTCAGGGAGTCAATCCCAGTTATAGAATAGAAATTCAAATTTGACTGGACCTGAGGAGTGGAGTGTGTGAATCTGGCAAAAGTAATTCAACACCATGTCACAAATACAACAGAGTTGCTAAACTCTGGTCATCTCCTCTCATCAAGACATTTACAAGGCATAGAATAACAAACATTTGCACTGAACTCTTGGTTTTCAGAACATTTCCTTCACAGTTTTATGGAGTAGGTGATTTTATTTCAATTTTACAGGAGAGGAAATCAAGCCTCAAAGTGGTTAAAATATTTGCCGGAATTGCCAGGCGCCAGTGTCTTACTGTTTCTCTCTAGGAGAGTCCACAATTGCTCTTCTCGTAAAAGTCCGTACACCTCTTTTCTAGCTAACTCCGTTTTGTCTTTCATACCTCAGCTCAGTCATCATCTTTTCCAAGAAATACTTCCTGCATTCACTCCCACCTTGTGCCCACCATCTGATTTAGATGCTCTTCCTCTGTGTTAACCCGGATCATCATCACCTTATTTGCACTGTATCTTAACCGATGATGCATTAGCTTGTAAGGAAATCAAGGGCACATCCTTGCCTCATTTAATTTTGTACTCAATAAATATTTATCGAATAAAGGAATGACGTGAGATGGAGCCAAGTCAGTGCTCCAGGGAGTCATTTTCCTGGGATGTTGCTCAGTCCTGGTTACACCTGGAGGCAAAACAGAAACCTCAGCCTCTTCCAGAGACAAATGCAAATAAAAGAGGATCCTCCCAGGAGCCATCGATCTCTGTAGCCAGGGGACATCAGAAATTCAAACCTGTGGGGTTTTAGACTAGATAGCAAAGAAAGCAGCATAACTATGGAGAAGAGCATAGGTTCTAGAGTCAGGCTTCTTGGATTTGAATCCTGACTTCACCGTTTTCCAGCTGTGTGATCTTTGGCAAGTGACTTAGCTTTTCTCTGCTTGGGTTTTTAATCTCTCAAATGTGGATAATGATGGAACTCATCTATATTAGTTACTTATTGCTGTGCAACAAATTATCCCCAAAACTTAATGCCTCAAAACAATAAACATTTATTATCTCACAGTTTCTGTGGGTCAGGAATTTGGAAAGGGCTCAGGTGAGTGCTTCTGGCTCTGAGTCACTGGTGAGGTTACAGTCAAGAAGTCGACTAAGGCTGCCTTCATGTGGAGCCTTGACTGAGGTTGGAGGATTACTTTCCAAGATGGCTCACTCAAGTAGCCATTGGCAGGAGGCTTCAGTTCTTGCCACAGGGAACTCTCCTTATGACATGGTAGCTGATTTCCCCCAGAGAAAGCAAGAGAGGAAGAACCAGGAAGAAACTCCGATGACTTTTATGAGCTATTCTCAGAAGTCACACACTGTTACTTCCATGACATTGTCTGGGTTAGAAGGACGTCACTAAGTACAACCCACATTCGAGGAAAGGGGAATCAGTCTCCACATTTTGAAAGGAGGAGCATCACAGAATTTGTGGTCATATTTTAAGACCATCACACTATCTGGTAGAGTTGAGTGAGAATTATATGAGATAAGAATTATAAAATGCTTAGAACAGGACTTAAGCAGCACCTACCTTGAATTACCTTCCTCATGGGTTAGAAAGGACGGATGAACTGTCAATCTGAAGGCTTTGGCTTGAAAAATTACATTCCTCTAAAAAATGGAGCAAAGATATTGAAAGCTGGTGCCATAAGCCATTAAAGTATTCAGTATAGTTCTTGACATGAAAAGTTGTTCATGTTTTGAATTTTTAAAAGCAGGTATAAAACAGCATGTACAGTATGATCTGGTATTTGTGTAATTATATACTTATATCTCTGTATGTTAATACATAGGGAACATTCTGGAAGGAAGTTCCTCATAATATTAATCATGGTTATCTCTGGGTGGTGGAATTTGTGTTAAGGTAAAAAAAATTGTGTGTGTTTTTCTGCATTGTTTGAATTGTTTTATACTGAGCATATATCTACAAAAATAAGAGAGGCATTTTCCGAAGAAAATAAAAAAGAAACCAAGTTGGAAGGAAGACACAAAAGGTGGAAAGGGTTAGGATGTTGTATCAGGACGTTGCTGCTCTGGGTGGGTTGGTTTGTTCCCTGTGATGTATATGATCGATAGGGTGTCCTCTGATCCTTCAGGGTGGTTGTGAAGACCTGCATGTGCTGAAAGCAGGTGGGAGTTTGTGACTGTCCTTGCTTGAGGGGACATATATGTAAGAGAAGAAGGGAAGAGCGGAAAAGGAGGAAGCAAGGAGAAGAGGGACATCTGTGTGGCAAAGAGCAAAGACAGGGTGAATCTGGTGTTGACAGCAGAGCCTGAATGCCATCAGTTGCCTTGGGAAGAACAGCTTTACCTATAAAGGAACAGTATACTTGTGATGGGCACCCTATGGGCCCAGAGTGCCTTGAATATCCTTTATAATTGCACTTGCCACATTGGACTGAAATCTGTTCAATTCTCTCTCCTTAATAGACTTGCAAGCAGGTCCTGGCTTTCTAGCCTATTACACAGTTCCCAGTGGAGAGCAGGGTTCAATAATTTGGAGAATAAAATAGGCTAAATTATTTTTTTAAATAATGTCTTTCACAAATTGAAAATGTTTATGTCAATTGACATTCAACTGAATAATTTATTCAAATGAAACAGAGGGAGTTAAAAATGTATATACTTTATGGGAAAAAATTAGAAACACTGCCCAAAGATGCTCTTTGAAAGGTTTAAATCTATCATTTGTCTCCCATTTGTTGCATCTGTTCTTTGTTCACCTTTTCCTTTTTTCTGCCTTCTTTTTTATTATTTGAAAAAAAATTTAAGATTCTAATATCTTTACTTATTTCCTATATTTTTTTTGTTAAAGTGGTTGCACTGGGGCTTATAGTATACATCTTTAGCTTATGACAGCCTGACTTTAAGTAATGTTATCCCAATTCATGTAGAAAATAATCTTATAACAATACATTTCCATTTCCTCTCTCTTGACCTTTGTGCTATTATTGTCATATATTTCACTTCTGCATTTGTTAGTAACTTCACAATACATTGTTACTATTTTTGCTTTAAATGGTCAGTTATATTGTTATTTTAAAAGTAAGAAAAAATTGTATTTATCCACATATTTAACATTTTTCATACTCTTTATTTCTTTTTATAGATTCAGATTTCTATCAGGTATCATTTTCCTTCTGCCTAAAGGACTTCTTTTACCATTTCTTATATGTAAGTTTGCTAGTGATGAGTTCTTCCAGCGTTATATGTCTAAAAAGTCCTCATTTCATTTTTGTTTTCAAAAGATTTTTGCTGAATATAGAAATCTAAGTAAGCAGTGTATATATATACACACATATTTATTTATTTATTTATTTTCCCCCAGTACTTTAAAGGTTTACTCCACTGTCTTCTGGATTGTATTGTTCCTATGAGAAGCCTGCTATCATCCTTATCTTTGCTCCTCTCTACTTCATGTGTCTTCTTTCTCTAACTTCCTTGGCCTCGTTGAATTCTCAACTACTTCTCTTTAAATTAGACACACTGTTGGGTTTCATCTGGGTCCCACCTCCCTCCCCGGTAGCCTAAAAACTCTCAAGCTGTAAGCTAGGGCATTTATAGCACTCACCTTATTTGTTTTTTTCTTCGTTCAGGGATCATTGTTCTATGTTGCCTGTTGTTCAATATCTGAAAATCATTATTTCATTATTTTTTTCTGATTTTTTTTCAGTTGTTTAAGGAAGAAAGATAAATCTGGTCTCTGTTACTCCATTCTGGCTGGAAACAGAAGTTCTGAAATATTGAATCAAAAAATGATACCAACTTCTGATTGCAAAACTCCTTACTCAAAATGGATTCATATTTTGCTTTAGCTTAGAATTATGAGTTCATTTTTGAAAATCTGTTTAGTGCCACAGTGTTTGATATTATCTCTTTTTCTCACAGGATACATTCGAACTGGATTTTTAAATCATTGTAAGCCAGTGATGAATCAGAGGTTACAGAATGCAATGTCGAATAAAAGTCTTCGAAAGAACTGCTTCAAATGACCAAAGAGAGAAAATTGATCTACCACCTTAAAACCTTGATGTAGAAGAGCATACTGCACATGGTAGGAAGTGATACCTGGGGAAATTTATTTGGATCTTAATGCACCTAAATGAAGGAATTGTCACTTTGTTTCTCAGAGGGCTTATACACCTGAGATTATTTTAATAACCCATAGTTTTATTAACATTTTGACATGATCACAAATGGGGAGAAACAGCAATAGCTAAAGCCTGCTCATTGGTCAAGATGACTTCTGAAGAAATGGCAGCTTCTGTTCTCAGACCTGTGACTCAGCGAAAAGTGATATCTGCTCAGTCGGCTGTAGATGAAAGTAATGATAAGGTCTCAGACATCAGTGTTCCAAAGGCGCATCCTGTCAGGCAGAGCGGGGAGACTTCTCATACCATCTCACAACTGACCAAACTTACAGAAGAATCTTCTGGAAGCAACTTGCCCCAGATTCTCTCAGTAGCAAGGGAGAAAATAACGAGTGATGAGAACAGTAATGAAAAGTGCTGGGAGAAAAGCATACCAGACTCTGTGAAAAACCTTAACATTAACTGCAACAACATACTGAAAAACCATCAGTGTGGCCTTCCTCAGAGCCAGGTTTATGAAACGTGTGATTCTACCACAGAGGAAGGCCTGTGTTTGGAAACTGGAATCCCTTCTTCACTGGAAAGAAAGGTGTTCCCTGGAATTCAACTGGAGATAGACGGACCTCCAGCGGGCATTATTAGTCCATTAGGAACTCAATCAGCCATCGTAGAGACGGGCAGGGCACACCCTGACAGCACCATGGCGCTATTTCACTTTCAGTATGAAGTTGACAGAAGAATGTCAGACACTTTCTGTCCCCTATCAGATAACTTGATTTTGGATGATTGTGGAAACTGTGTACTACCTGCTGTTGGTGGGGAACAAAAGAACAATTACATGGCGTATACTTGTAAACTGATGGAATTGGGAAGTAACTGTGACAGTAAGAATAGGCAGCTGCAGTATGATCATTGTGACCCCTTGAATGACAAATACTTGTGCTTTGAAGGCTCTTGCCCGAAGGCCGATGTAGTATGTTCAAGTGACATCTTTTGCGGGGAGGATTTTACTGGCAGTCCACCTGCCAAGACCTTTCTGAGCCATTTTGAGGACTTCCCTGATAATTGTGAAGATGTAGAAGAAGATTTATTCAAAAGCAAGAAGGAGCGGTCCACTTGGCTAGTGAGGAGATTTTGTAAAAATGACAAGGAAGTAAAGAAATCTGTATACACTGGGACAAGGGCAATTGTGAGAACTCTGCCTTCTGGTCACATTGGGCTGGGGGCTTGGAGTTACGTTGATCGGAAGAGAAACGGTCTCTTACTGCCTTGTGGGAGAGTCATGGAACGGCTGTCAACAGTGGTGACTAGGCAAGATGGGAGCCAATGTCTGTCAGAAGCCCAGTGGTATCCGGTAAGAGTTAAAGTTTCTTTTGATCAATTCTTTAAAGTTGATTTTTTAAAAATCCAAATCTCCATTGTCTTAATTCATGGGAAATTTTCAGTTCTGGCAAATGATTCTTAGAGGAAGCATTTGTAATTTTTGGAAACTAGTAGACCTAACAGATACTGGAATTGATAGCTATCAAGATTGTGTTAATGCCACAACAATATAAGTAACAAAATACACATACATATGTCATCAGGATAGGAGAAATTAGGGAGAGCCCCTGGTTACTGTACACAGGATTATAAGATGGAGACAGCTGGGAGTGGGAAAATGGCTCCCTCAACTGATTGTCTAGTTGTGTCCTTTGGAGATACATGTTTCTGTCCTCTTCTACCATGTAACTCATTGTTTGCTTTTAGGTTGCAAGGCCTAAAGGAACTTAAATCTGTTTTCCTCCGTTTTCTAGCCAATGCTCCCAGTTTCTTCCCTCTTCACCCTTTTTATGCCATAGGCCCTTTTGGCAATTTGGTAAAGTCTTTAAACTGAGAAGAGCACTTTTAAATGCATCAAACGAAGTACAAAGGATCATAAAAGACACAGATTATGTGGATATACATTTATCAAGATAATTTTGAAATTGTAATATAGCAGAGTACCATAATGGCATAATGCAATAATGGCATCTAGCAATGTGATAAAGATCATAATTTCAAAGTAGTGTTGAATGTTAGTAGGGAATGGTTTACCTGGGCCTTTACCAGTTTTAGCACTGCAAGTCCCATGTTCTGGGAAGCCACTCAGTCTTGGGCAAACCAGAGCAGTTGGTCACCCTAATTATAAATACTATTTTAGGTCTCTTCCATGACTATAATATATGGAAATATCTGTGGTTTCTGTTGGTGACAAAAATCACAGGTACTGCTAGTATTACTGAAGTGTGTTGCTTACATTCATAACTGAAGGAAATTCTAAATTTCTATTTGAGATTAATAAAAAAAATTTTTTAATCCAAATTTCTGGGCTCTCTGAGTTCTATCCACAGTTCTCCCTCTTTAAGTTAAGATTCCTGCTTTAGAAATGCACACAATTAGCTGCCCACTCTTGGACCTGATCCTTGCATCGGAAGCCAGCACCATGTATCATCTCGGTTTTTCCCTTCTCTGGCTAAATAGCCCTACTTCCTTCAACTGATCTTCATGGAAGAACCCTTTCTATAACTCTTGCATTTCAGTTTTACACAGTTCCTTAAAACCTGGCCCAGTAAATAAAACCTGGTCTAGAACATCCCTTTTATTGAAATATGACTAGTATATTTTTATTTTAATCATCTTCAACCATGGGAGCTAATGTTTATTGTGCATTTTACATGTGCCAGGCATTGGGCCAAATAACTTACACACTTGATTTCATGCAGTCATCTCAACTACCTTCTGATATGGTCTGATTATTAACCCCATTGTATTGCTAAGAAAACGGAGTCTCAAGGAAATTCTGTACCTTGCCCACAGTCACTTAGCTACTAAGCGGTATAACTAGGACCTGTAATCCAGGCAACTCACACTCTTAGTTTCTCAAGATCAAGAAAGATATAAAATTTAGATTAAGCTTTCAAAGGAAAGAAAGAATTCTGTTCTTTTCACGGTATGTTGATTGAGTAGCCCTACTCACTAATGCTCATAGTATCTCAGACTTCTCTTGTTCCACGCGGTGGCTCTAACCCTAGTTATGTGTTAGAATCAATGTCCAGGCTCCACCGCAGACCCTCTGAATCAGAACCACTGGGGTAGGGCACAGCATGAATAATTTCTCAAAGTTCCCCTGGTGGTTCTATGATTCTATGGAGTTGAGAACCACTGACCAGGAGCTTAAACTGGGCTCTTTGCTTTTTGGTCAGGACATTTTGGGAATATTTGCTCTGCCCTAAATTCCCTGACCCAGCTCTGGTTCTCAGGAGTGTCAGGGCTGCCCTGGGAGCCTGCCTGAAAAGTGACAGCTTGCAGGCCCTTCTCTCTGTACATTTGATGAGCAGTTCAACCCAGCAAGTGTCAAGGGATTTGGTTTTGAATCTTCATCTGGTTCCTCATGAAACCTGAGTCAAGAGTTGGTGTCAGCTACCCACATGTTCCCCAGCTCTTCTGACAGAATTTTGTCCACACAGGAGAAAAAAGCTCATTCCAGGAATGTGTGTCCTGCCTGCACTATGGTGACTTGTCCAGTGCTCACCATGAAACTGCTGCTGATGGCAACATGTCAACCCACTTAAAAATGCATTGATTTTAAAATCCATGTACACTTGAAACTTAACATTAAGAACACAACAGAAATTTAAATACAGCAAAGTAAATGGAAGTAGATGGCTTGAAACCATTATCAGAGTTCCCCACACACTTATACAGTCATGAGGGTCATGAATCTGATGTCAATTTCACAATAATTTTTGGCATGCCTTTATTCATTCCTCCAGTTTCTGGAGCCCTGCCACTTCTTCTGAGAATGTTCACTGGTTCCTAGCTGAAACCTGTCCCTTTCTGTCTGTCAGAGGCCTTGGGATGGGTAATTTCCAAAGAAAAGAACCAAAGAGATGATGCATATCATCTTTTTCCTGCTTCTTAGTCTCTGGAGGCTGGGAGAGCCTGCCACACCTCCTGCAGAGTAAACCTCAGGAACTTCTCCTTCTCTCTGTCTGGGCTTCCTGGAGGCTGTGGGCATTTTTATTAACCCTAAAGATGAAGCTGGGGGATGGGCCAATTGTCCTCCTGTTTGTTGGTTTGTTCGTTCGTTCTTTTTTTTTTTTTTTTTTTGGTAGTTAATTTACAATGTTGTGTTAGTTTCTGGTGCACAGCAAAGTGATTGTTTTATTTGTATATATATATATTATTTTTCATATTCTTTTCCATTAAAGATACTGAATATAGTTTCCTGTGCTATACAAGTATGACATTGTTGCTTATTCTCCTGTCCTTTCTTAAGGGTAATTTCTGAAAGGGAGAGCCTTTTTTGAACACTCAAACATGGCAGGAATGAATCAGTATTTTCTGAAGTATCGTATTGTCTCTGCATCTCATTCTTTAGTTTGAGTCTGGTGGAAATCCTTCTCAAAAGTTGCACAGATGAATTATAGCCCCTTTCCCCTGCTCCTGTAAATTCTATCCTCCACCTAAAAAAACTGCAGACCCCCAAGGTTATGCTCCTGTTCCTGTTCTTTGATTATTTCACGTGTCCGTCCTGGCTCTCCAATCAGATTGTAAGTTTATTAAGGTCAAGAAATGACCCTACCTTTTGTATACTCTCCATAGTGCAAGCACGATGCCAAGTATTAAGAAAACAGGACAATGCCATGCTTAGAATCATGGTCTCTGGAGTCAGTCGCCCTGAATTGAAATTGTGACTTTGACTCCAACACCTACTGGCCACATGACCTTGGGCAAGTTGTTTAACCTCCTTGTCCCTAATTGCCTTAAAGGTAAACTGGGAATAATGGTTCTTGGGGGATTAAATGAAATGCTACCATAAAGTCCTCTGCACGGTGCCTGGCCCCTCTTCTCACCCGGGGCTGTTATCTTGCGCTTTGTCATGAACTGTCCCCACCTCCTTCTACTCTTTGGTGCCTTCTCACACAGGGATGTTTACCGTGGTATGCATTTGAAGATATGTCCTTCCATCTGTGATGTGGTAGCTTGCTTAATCCCTCCCACACGTTTAGAGTATGTGTTATTTGTCCAATTAGTTCCTTTGCCTCACATTAAAAATTTTTTTTCTTGTATGCCTTGGTCAAAATGACCCAGTTAATTTATGTTTGCACAGCTGTGCAGGGAAGAATGGATTTGAATGGGAGACATTAATGAGGATTAATGCTTGCTGACTGACTAACCATATTGGTATCCTCCTCCTCCTGCCCGTAAAAAATTAAAACCTACCCCTTATTCAGTTACAACCCCCCTTGCCTGCTTTCAATTTATTGGCTCAACAAGACGGCATATTTTGGCAAGTGGCTGAAGTCTCCAGGTTAAATGTTGGTTAAAGGTGCTTTCCCTTTAAAAAAACATTCTCCCCTTGCCCGAATTTTGGGGAGTTTAAGTACCTAGACTTATTCTGAATATGAAGTACAAGAGGATCCTGCCTCTGCTGGAATCACTCATGTAACCTAGCTCTCCGTGCACTGAATGATGGAACATGGAGAAGGTGAAGGTGGCAGGGCAGACAGCCCACCAGGTCCTGTTTTATTGCTCCATTTGTTTCCCTGCCTTGATCCACAAGAGGATTTACCGTGAAAGAATATATACAACAAAATAGAAAAAAATGAAGTTTTACTTTTTAGAAATCAGACTAGGAAAACTAAATTAAAAACCAGCTTCTACGCCGCTATTCCCTATTCTGATTTCTGCCTTCTAAAATGTGTCTTTCTCCTTCACATTTTATTCTATTCTCTAGCAGAGAAAATTAAACTTAAGAGGCAGTGAAAAATATTTGACTGTTTAACATAAATGCCTTTGTCAGCATATATGTCCTGGGTTCTTTATTTTCTCTATTATGTGTAAAGGGACCAACCGATAATAAATTCATCTTCTAAGTTGTAACTGTTATGGATGATCAAATATCCTTTGAGCCCTGCTGTCCAGTGTTGTAATAGATGGCAGTTGAAATAGCAACATGTCTTGTTTTCTTATCTGGAAATTTGGTCTCCCTGCAACTTGGGTACAGTTTGGACCTTGAAGTAATTAAAATTTCACAGGGTGCCCAGGTAAGCTGAAAGCCTGTGCTTGGGGACATGCCAGGCCTCCTCTTCCATTACTAAGGATTATGTCGGGGTCATGACATGGGTATAGGACAATGCTGGCCCCTTCCTGCTGAGCACAGTGAAAGGGAATCCAGTTCCCAGCCAGCCCCTGTGCAGTTGAGTCACATCTAGTGCATCAGTGGAAAATGTGATGGGCTGTCAGTAGGACAGCTTTCCCTTATTAGCTGCATTGGAGCAGTTTAGAATGAATTTACTTCTACATCTCGGTAGTTACACCAGCTCTTTGTCTAGGATTTGGCAACAAAAGAGAGAGAAAAAAAAAAAGGAATGAAAAACACTGACCCTGGGCTGTAGTTTAAGGTGAATGTATTCATGGCCACTGTTACTCTTTTTTTTTTTTTTTAAGTTTTGCTATAAACTGTTATTCTTATGTTAGCTTGGGGACACAATCAGATTAGGATTTTTTTCTTTTTCTTCCTTTTTCCCATATGTCCTGCATAATGAGAATTAGCAGCTGGAAAGGCCTGCCCCATCCCTGGAAATGGGCTGTGGTTAAAATGTGGCCTGAAAAGAATCAGAACCCGTGGGCAAAGATAAGAGCATCAGATGGAGGCCTGATCTAACCCACACTGTGCATTTTTTACACAGGAGGAACTCAGGCTGCCCATAGAATGACTTCCCCATGGTCATGAATGATGAAGTGGCCCTCTTCCCCCCTCCCCTCCCCACCTCCCCCGGTGCTGACTCAAGTACAGCAGTCCCCTTAGGGCTTATAGGCCTCCTGGAGTGATGCGGATTCAACACTCAAGGACTGAAGCATTTTTGGCAATGGGGGGAGGGGGCGGTGACCATCCCCTGACCCTCCATGACTAGACCAACTCATGGCTCAGGCAGGATCTTCCCTGAAAACCTCTTCTCAGACAATGGTGCTAAGGTCATTTTCTGACCCTGAAGAGCCCCATCCAGTAGTTTTTTGTTGTAGCAGTGGACCTGGATGCATTCAGAGCCTCAGATTAAACAAGGGTCTTAACAGACCTCAGTTATCCAAATCCCTAACCCCAGCACTCAGCCCTTGAACCCCAACCCCTTCCCTCTCATTTAGGCCATCACCCCTCAAACCCTCAGAAAGAACTCAGCAGAAAACCACCTCTGCCTTCAGCAACACAAAGACACAATGATCTTCAAGGAGAGCCCATACGTTGAAACCCAATAGACCTCCTTGGAGGGAAGGAGAAATGCTTTGATTTTTTTTCCCTTTTTAAAATGACTTTATTGAGATACAATTCACATAGCATACAGTTTACCTATTTAAAGTATATAATCCAGTGGTTTGAGGTATATTCACATATGTATGCAACCATCTCCACAATTTTAGAACATTTTTATCACCTCAAAAAAACCCCCATACCCTTTAGCTATCACCCTCCATTCTCTCCACCCCTTCCCCCCTTCCCCCAGCCCTAAGCATCCACGAATCTACTTTCCATGTCTATAGATTTCCCTATTCTGGACTTTCATATGAATGGACTCATATAGTATGTAGTCTTTTGTGACTGGCTTCTTTCACTGAGCATAATATTTTCAGGGTTCAAAGTTCATCTATATTGTAGCATGTATCAGTACTATGTGACTTTTTTCTGCTGAATAATATTCCATTGTGTGAATATACCACATTTTCTTTATCCATTCATCAGTTGCTGGACATTGGGTTTTTTTCTGCTTTTTGGCTGTGAACTTTCGTGTACAGGTTTTCGTGTAGACATATGTTTTCTTGAGTATATAACTATGAGTGGAATTGCTGGGTCATATAATTGTGCTTAGCTTTTTGAGGAACTGCCAGACCTTTTTCCAAAGCAGCTGCAGCTTTTTACATTCCCACCAGCAATGTGTGAGCGTTCTAATTCCCCCACATTCTGACCAACATTTCTTAGTGACCATCTTTTGCTTGTAGCCATCCTAGTGGGTATGAAGTGATATCTTATTGTGGTTTTGATTTGCATTTTCCTGATGGCTAGTAATGTTGAACATCTTTTCATGTACTTGTTGACCATGTATGCATCTTTGGAGAAATGCCTATTCAAATCCTGTGCCCATTAAAAAAATTTTTTTTAAATTATTGAATTCTTTATGTATTTTGGATATAAGTCCATTATCAGATTGTGATTTGCAATATATAACTAGATATATGTATAGGTATAGATATAATGAATGAAAGTCAAGAGGGCAGCAAAGAAGGCTTCCAATTTTAATGCACAGTGAATCTTGTTAAACCTTTCCTTTGGATATTGATCTCATTCTTAGTCTTTCTTACACTACACGACCAGCAACAACTTTCAAGTAAAACTTTCTATCTTCCTTCTCCCCACAATTCTCTCCAAACTCCAGTCTGCATAGTTTCTCCTTCCTCTTCTGCCCAAGCTTTTTATCATGCATATAGGTCATTTTTCTAATTATCCAAATTCTGCTCCACAGAGCAGTGGCTGGGAACCAGATGGTCTCCTGCAAACTTGTGCATCACAAGGAAGGCATCTGAGGCAGTGATGGTTGAGGAGGATGTCACCACTTCATAGTAACATGCTCCATCATGCACAGGTGCAGCAGGGCCAGGCCTGGGCTGAGACAAGCAGGTACCTAGGGTGCAAAATTTAAGGAGGCAGGGTCTTGCAAGTGCCAACCCTGTAGTTATTAGTGAGTGCCTCCTTAAATTTTGAGCCCTAGGCAGCTTTCTTGTCTCACCCTAGTTCCAGCCCTGGGTATGAGTGTCTAAGAGTATCTTTGCTTTAGAAATGCATATTATCTTCCTAGTTCAGGAATGGCCTTGACTAAACACCCATATACCTTAATACAGATATTCTTAAAATATAAGTTAAGAATGGTTCCTCATTTTTATTTTTATTTTTTTTCTTGCGGTACGCGGGCCTCTCACTGTTGTGGCCTCTCCCGTTACGGAGCACAGACTCCAGACGCACAGGCTCAGTGGCCATGGCTCACGGGCCCAGCCGCTCCGCGGCATGTGGGATCTTCCCGGACCGGGGCACGAACCCGTGTCCCCTGCATCGGCAGGCGGACTCTCAACCACTGCGCCACCAGGGAAGCCCTGGTTCCTCATTTTTAAAGGGTTCAAAAAAATCACAAGAATAATAATATTTCATAACATGTGAAAGTTATTTTACTCTTCACCAATGAAAGTTATTGGAACACAGTCATACCTGTTCCTTTATGTGTTGTTTACAGCTGATTTCTCCCTGTAACAGCAGAGTTGAGTAGCTGCAATCCAGACTGTATGGCCTGCAAAGACTAAAATATTTATTATCTGGTCCTCTACAGCAAGTTTGCCTTCCCCTGGCTTAGAACACCCCTTTCTACCTGGCTAATTCCTACCCATCCTTCCTTCCTGAGCTTAGATTTCACATTCTCTCCATGGTCTTTACTACCAGTCCCCTCCCCCTACCACGGATCCCAGTACAGAGTTTCTGTGACAGTCAGTACTCAATACGTATTTCTTGAATGACTCCCTGAATTATAAATGAATAAAGGTGCTTTCCACCCACTTACGGTGTCTTCTCTCCTTCCCCAGACCCAGTGCAAGCTTGTTAGCTATCCTTCCCCTGACCCTCAGAGGTTGGAACCAGTTCCTTAGTGCAGTGCCTAGGACAGAATCAGAATTTTCCATTGATATTCAAAAGGATCTTTTGCAGTCCTGTGAACCCAGAGATCCATGCTTGTCACCTCCACAGATTTTGCCAAAAAGACAAAGAAGGGACATGTTTGGACCTCCTTATTCCTGGCCCACCATTTCAACTGGCTGTAAAGACCCTTGAGAAAGTTTCCAAATGTTTTGTGTTTATAAGGGAACACCTGATTCTGCTGTTATCCGCAATGGGCCAGGGAGGAAAGAAAGCCCCCTCCCGTCAAGACCCAAGAGCTCTGTCCCTGCCCTTCAGAACCCCCAGTCCATACAGGCAGATTGCCGTCATGGACCAGAGGGCATCTAGCTTCTGTTTCTCAGTCACGGTCAGGGATGATGTTGGTGGTAAAGAGATGGGGACAGCATGCCATGTTTGTTAGTTGAGGAGATCATTGTTGGAGTTTGGGAGGTGTTTGGCCAGTTCCTTCAACCCATCTTGACCCCTTAATACTCTCAATAATAGACCTGAGGTAGCACCTTCCCACCCCCTCCAAAAAGACCTAAGTACCAGTTCCAGCTCTACTATCAACTGGTTGTGTGACCTTAAGCAAGTCACATTAGGACCTGGGATTTTAATTCCTTTGGGTATAAAGGAAATTGAGGGCAGCATGGACTCATTGCCTACTTCGTATCAGACACTGTGTATATGATTTGCATATATTAACTTAATGTTTCCTGTTAAAAACCCCAGCAGGCTATGGCTTGCTGATTTAAGTCCCAGCCATGGATTTTGGGGTGAGTGAGTGTTCTGCCTCACCCAGAAGTACCTCCTGGAGGTTTGATTTGGAGAGAAACTTGCCACTTTAACACTTGGAGTAATGGCAGGACAGAGGAGAGATGCTCCTGCATCACTGGCTAAGCCCTGAAATGCCTGGAGCAGTACATCAGCAAGCACTTAGTGGGCTCTCACAGGGTGCCAGGCCCTGGGCTTCCCAGATGTCTTTGCTCTTTTCCCTCCTTTCATGCTCACAGCAACTGTCTACGAGACTGATATTATGGACATCCTCATTTCATGCTCATAATAAGTAACGGGACCAAGCTCACACAGTGTCAGGACTTGAACCAGGTCTGCCTACCTCCATAACCCATGCTCATAACAGCTCCTCAGAAGTTTCCCTGGAAGATTCTGATGTAACTCATCCCGGTAACTTGGCAGAGGTTCTGCTCTCTTATTAAATGTGCAAATGTTGAGCTGGATGAATCCTTGAGCTGTTTCTTTCTTCAAATGTGAGTTGGGTGTGACCTTTGGATGAAATGGGAGACATGGGGAACAATACCAATTCTTAATGTGAGGGGCCTGTTGGCTATTGAAATGGCTAAGATTTATTTTTTATGACTCAGCCTGCAAGGGGCAAGAAACCAAGCCCAAAGGTTTGGATTTTTTACTGAATTGCTGTAATTTAGAAGGACATTTTAAAAGTTTTATAAGTAAGTAAGCAAGAACAAAGTCCAAAGCAAACTGCACACATCTGACTCAGAATCTATAGCTTATTCATGATCACACTGAAATAACCAAAACTAGCGGGAATATAATTCAGTATTTTTCCATTTTAATTTCAAGTTTTCTCTGACCCTTCAAAGATTCTGAGCAACTGACCTGAGTATGAAAAACATTACTCAGTAACATTTCTTTCCATAATCACACCATTAAAATGAAGTTTTCACATACTTCACAAGGTTGTGGGGCTGGAGAAAAAAAATGAGTTGGTTGTGTATTCAAGTGCTTGGCCAACGTTATGAAATCTCCCCCCAGTTACAACTTTTATTACTCCATGCTCTGAGGATTCAGATTGAGGTACCTGGAGAAAAAGGGACTCAAAAACTACTGCAGACACAGCAAAACAAAGCCAGAATCAGCTGTATCCTTTCAGAAATGCTGCAAGCATAGAGTGTGGAACCTGCTTGCTGAAATCCCACCTTTGGTTTCCCTTTCATGGTGCCAGCCTAATTTTAATAACATCATCTTCAACTTGAGACTGGGTAACTTTTATCACCGACACCTAGTTGGTCTTATCCCTATGTTTTGATAGAATAAGGAATCAATTTTTTCAGTAGACCATGCTGAGTAGCCTAGCTTCAGAAAGATTTAGCACCAAATTATAAATGGTGAAACTTTAATAGTGAGTGTGGATGTGTCTCAAGAGCCAGCATGTAGGAGTTTGGCAGTGGGAAAGCCACATGACTTCAGTTTTTCCAGATTGTGTACCCTTCCATCAAATAGTAATTTCTTAGCCTTGAAAGACTCTCTCCAGAACAAGGGGAAAGTTCATTTGAGTTCTGAATCGGTGAATCCAAAGCTTGTTTGGTAGCAAATGCATTATTTTTCTCTTCAATTAAGCCATGAAAATGGTCTCAGGCCCTGGATGGACCAGCCAGTTCTTCTTTTGAGGGCCACAAACCAAATATGGACACCGTGATGATGGTGTGACTGGCATTACTGATATTTTGTGAGGGTAATGCCATTATTGTGGCAACCATATTTTCCAAATAAAAAGCTGGGAACTTTTTATTGAGAGGAGAGAAGGGCAGAATATTTGAAATTGAGACTGACGCAGGAAATCCAGAATGATTAGACTTGGTAGTTATGGATCACAATTTAAAAGAAAAGCATTGTGAGTGAACTAGTGCAAATCTAATTTGTTGCTAGAAAAATCAGGAGCCTCAAAATGAATGACTTGATAATGGCAGCAAAGAACTGTCCACATGTAAAGATAACACATTAGAAACCCAGAATGGGGATCCAGCAAGTATTTTTCCCAAAGTTTTTGTTTTTCTGTATTTTGGCAAGTATTTGGTAGCTACCATGATTTGGAAGTGTGAGGTAATTAAATAGATGTATTTTAAACACCAGGGCATGTGCAGCTAAATAAGGGTTTTCTCTTTCTAAGGAATCATCTCAAAAGGCTCTCTCTGTTTTCCATTCATGCTGCCATTATGCAAAATGTCTTAATCCTTTGAGCTTGGATTGAAATTTTCAAAACGGTCCATTCAAGCATCCTGGTTAATGGTGGTTTGGGTCAGTATTGATGTGTGACTATGAAAGATAGGATTGGTTTTATTGAGGGTCTTATAAACTGACCTGAGGTGAAATGAGGTGTCTGGCAATGTTTTGAGCAAAGGTAAAATTACAAGTCCTGCATATAAAACAACTTCAATATAAACTTGGCCATTGCTTCACAGTCTGGCTCATTGCTTCCCTTCAGCATTGATGGATAGTTCAGAGGCTCCCACAAACCCATAACGCACCTTTGGTTTGGACTCAGCCTCATGAGCACAAAGCTTATGCCAGAGGGAAGATTGAAATTTGGCCCCATCTTCTTCATCCCTCTTGGCCAGGTACCCTTATACGGGGCACAACACTCTCAACCATGTGTGATGATCCTGGGTAGTACCATGTGGAAGAGAATCAGAAGAGCTACTGAAGCCCAAAGCTACAATTGTTTTTTCTCTTAGATTTATACATTATGTGCTCAGCATGGTGCAATCTGTTGAGTTCCAATGGTCTGAAATATAAACAAATTAAATTGGTCCAGCGTGAATGCTTTTCTAGGTGAATATAAAATAAGTATTTGGTAACTTTATGAACTACAGAATTCTTGAGCTGGAAGGCCCATCTTTTTTTTTTTTTTTTTTTTTTGCGGTACACGGGCCTCTCACTGTTGTGACCTCTCCCCTTGCGGAGCACAGGCTCCGGATGCGCAGGCTTAGTGGCTATGGCTCACGGGCCCAGCTGCTCCGCGGCATGTGGGATCCTCCCGGACCGGGGCACGAACCCGTGCCCCCTGCATCAGCAGGCAGACTCTCAACCACTGCGCCACCAAGGAAACCCAAGGCCCATCTTTTATAACTTTATTCAGCTCCTCATTTTATAGATAAAGTAGCCAAGCCCCTAGACAGGTGAAGCTATTTGACCAGGTTCACATAGCTAATGGTGGAAGACACAGAACTAGAAACTGGATCTCTAAAGACTCTGTCTTCTCATCTCTAAAATAGGATAAAAATGTGTGAAACAGCCTGTCACATAGTAGGTGGTCTGTTAATGTCAGCTGATTCTGAACCTAATGCCTTTAGGGTTCCTGGGATGCATAGATCCCTGGTACAGCACCTGGCCTAGAAGAGTTTATGGTGGAATGGTAGAGGCCAGTATGTCTGTGCTATCTTTCATTTATTCCACCATTTTCCCAGATTGTAAACAACTTTGGTTGGTGCAGAGTTTATCAGGTTTTTCCTGTGTTCTCTGGTCTATTCCAGGTTTCACGGCTTATCCTGTCTTCAGTTCTTTAAGAAACTGGCTCATCTTTTTGCAATAACATTGTCAGTTCTTTAAGTACTCAGAGATGCCCTTTTAGTTTGAATGTAGCCAAGTTTTGTGAGTTCATTTCTCCCCTTAGTTCAGTTCTTTCCATCCTTCACTTGGCAGGTAGCTCTCTCTGGTTAATGACTGTAAGTTCTTCAAAGCATCCAGAACAGCCATGGGATCCCTCCCAGTCTCTCAGGAGGATATTTCCCCCTTGTTCTTTTTCTCTTATTTATGGGAAGCACCGCCAAATGTGAGACACTGGGTTCAGCGGGAGGGGCCAGACCTGGCCCAGGAAGAGCTCGTATGGCCTGAGCTGCAAGGAATCCAGCCAGGAATCCCAGACTCATAAAACGTTAGCACTGGAAGGGCCGTGGAGACCAAGTCCAACCCTTCATTTTACAGAAAAGGAAACTGAGGCTCAAAGAGAGGCAGAGGCCTTGCCCAGGTCTGGTCAGGCATCGATTTCAGAGCCAGGCTCTCAAGCCAACGCTTCTCCCCTGTGCCAGAAGCCAAACACTATTTCTGACCCATAGGTATGGGGCTGAATTGATTGTATTATGTCAGTTAAGTTACAGGAGGCTTAAGGCTCCACAGTGGTTAAGTGAGCTCAGGAGCTAGAGTGCCTGGGTTAAAATTCTAACTCTATGCTTACTAGCTCTGTGACCTAATGAAGTTACTTAACCTCTCTGTGCCTCTGTTCCCTCATCTCTAAAGTGGGGATAATAGTTTGACCTACTTCTTTGGGTTGTAAAAATAAGTCGTTATATGTTAAATGATAACATATGTTAATGATAATGTTCTTAATTTTAAAGCATTTAGACAGTACCTGGCACTATTATTGTTTCTCAAGCCTCAATTTTTAACCAAAACTCTGTGTTATCTCCCCATAAATAGAGATTTTTCTCTAGGGACCCTGACAAAATAACTCTAAATTGTGGGGTATAGTGTCGGCCGTAAGAAGGAAGATTTGTGTAGCCTGAGAAGACTTCCTGGAGGAAGTGGGATATCTGCTGAGTCTTGCTAGGTGTTGGGATTGCTCATCTTCCAGCAGTGAGAAAGCAAAATATTCCATCACAAGAAGACTGACCACTTTTCTCACTTGCAGGAGTCCATGTGACTTATTCCAAATATAACATTGATTTCAGAGGCCTTCTGCCATTTTGCCTTAGTGATTTTTCCCCCAAAGACATTACTTCACCTAAAACTTAAAGTGATGTAAAATTAGCTTCTATAGTTTGCAAAAGTTTTTGACAACATCTGTTGATGTGAGGAGGCAAAGGACCAGTTTGTTTATGTGTTTGTTTTTGTAGTTGGCCATTTTCAATAATGAAATAAGAGTCATAAACTTATCAGCTGACTAGATGATGGTTAGCATATTTTAGCAATAAAGAATTTTTTAACTGAGGTATGTGCATTGGTTTTTTATACATAATGGTATTGCACAGTTAATAAACTACAGTCTAGTGTAAATGTTGAAATCATTTGGACAAATACCATATAACTTCTTAAAAATTTTTATATATTTTATTTATTTATTTTTGGTTGCATTGGGTCTTCGTTGGTGTGCATGGGCTTTCTCTAGTTGCGGCGAGTGGGGGCTACTCTTCGTTGTGGTGCACGGACTTCTCATTGTGGTGGCTTCTCTTGCCGTGGAGCACGGACTCTAGGCACACGGGCTTCAGTAGTTGTAGCACGCAGGCTCAGTAGTTGTGGCTCGCGAGCTCTAGAGCACAGGCTCAGTAGCTGTGGCACATGGGCTTAGTTGCTCCGCAGCATGTGGGATCTTCCTGGACCAGGGCTCGAACCTGTGTCCCCTGCATTGGCAGGTGGACTGAGCTGAGCCACCAGGAAAGCCCAATACCATATAACTTTTATATGCACTGGGAAACCAAGAAATTTGTGCAACTCACTTTATTGTGATATTCACTTTATTGCAGTGGTCTGGAATCATATCTGCAATATCTTCAAGGTATGCCTGTACTGTGTTGGCTGTTAAAGGCCCTTTGCCTTTCCATCTATACTTTAGAATCAGTTTCCTGAGTTCTACAAAATAGCTTACTGGGATTTTGATTGGGATTGCCCTGAATCTACAGATCAGGTTGGAAGAACTGACATCTTAACAGTGTTGTCTCCTTGTCCATGAACATGGAATATATCTCCATTTATTTAGATCTTCTTATTTTTTGTTGGCATTTTGTAGTTTTCCACATATAGGTCCTGTATATATTTTACACTTATAGCTAAGTATTTAATTTTTGAGGTATATTGTAAATGGTATTTTTTAAAATTTCAAATTCCAACTGTTCCTTGCTCATATATAGGAAGCATTTGACTTTTGTATATTAACCTTGTATCCTGCATCCTTTCTATTACACTCACTTTTCCTTATTGGGGGGTCAGTTTTGGGGGATTTTCTACCTTGAAAATCATGTCATCACAAATAAAGACATTTTTATTTTTTCCTTTCAAAAAAAATAATAAATAAATAAATAAATTTATCAGCCGAAAGTAAAGCTAGGGCCTTGAAATACCCTGTATGCCCTCTTTTGGCCCTCTCATACCTCTGCCTATCCCCTTTCCCCCCAACCCAAGTACTATTATCCTCAATCTTTTTCATTATTCCCTTACTTTTCTTTTTATACAGTGTTGTTGCATCTACATGTATTCTTAAGAACTATACATTTTTGCTAAATGCCACTAAATTGTACACTTTAAAATGGTTAGTTAATTGTATGTTATGTGAACTTCACCTTGATAAAAAAAAGCTATGCATTTTAATTTCCATTGTTTTGAACTTTACATGAAGGCATGCCTATGTGTAATCTTTTGAGACTTTTTAAAAACAATGTATTTCTCAGTTGCATTTATACTGTTCTGTGTTGCTGTAGTTCATTTGCTTTGATTGATGTAAATATTCCTCTGAATATATCATAGTTTACTCGTGCATTCTCCAGTTGATGGACATCTAAATTGTTTCCATGTTTTTTACTATTTTAAACTGACCTTCTGTGACCATTTTTGTATATGTTGCTCGTTTTCATGTCCAAAATGTTCTCCTAGATATACAGTTGACCCTTGAACAACAGGAGCTTGAACTGCACAGGGCCACTTATGTGCGGATTTTGTCAATAAATACATACTATGTTACTACACATCTTCGGGTTGGTTGAATCCAAAGATGCAAAACCTTGGATGTGTCACACACAGATTTTCAACTGCACAGGGTTGGGGGGGGTGCAGTTCAGCGTCCATGACCACCCTGTTGTTCAAGGGTCAACTATATACCTAGGAGTAGAATTGCTAGAACATAGGGTATGTGAATATTTAATTTGGAAGATAGTGGCTGTTTTCTAAAGTGTCTATACCAGTTTAGACTTCACACCCACCCAGTGATGTGTAAAAAATTCTCTGGATCTGTATCCTTTCTAATACTTGATATTTTTCAACTTGTTGTTTTTGCCAATCAAGCAGGTTTACAAGTATTTCTCTATGGTTAATTTTGCATTTTTCTGATCACTAATGATGCTAGCCATATCTTCATATTGTCATTGTGTTTCTTTTTCTGTGAAATGCCTCCCATCTTTTGCCCATTTTCTATTAGTTTGCTTGTGCTTCTGATTGATTTATAGTAGTTCTTTATATATTCCTGATATTATCCTTTTTTGTTTGTGTGTATTATTAATATTTCCCCCAGTTTTAAATTGTCTTTTCTTTTTTGTAATATTTCCTTTGAAAAACAAAATTCTTAATTTTCGTAGTAAAATTTAGTAAAGTTTTATTTTATAGTCAGTTCTTTTTTTAAAGAAATTTTTCTCTACCTGAAGTCTAAAAGATTCACTTGTATTTTCTACTAAGAGTTATAAAGTTTTATTGTTGACATTTGATTCCCTAATCCATTTAAGTCCTTGATTTTGTATGTGGTGTGAGGAAGGGATCCCATTTTAATCTATTTCCATACAGGTATCCATTTTCCAGCTCTAATCTGACATGCCACCCCTGTCATATACCAAAATTCCACATATGCATTGGTCTTCTCTGAGCCCTCTAATATAATTCATTGGATAATTCATACATCACTGTGCCAATAACATTAAGAAATCCTAACAACTTCTTTTCAGAAGTGTCCTTACTATTCTTGGTCCTTTGCTCTTTATTATTATTGTTATTATTATTATGAAGTATAACATACCTACAGAGAAATATACAAACCATACAAAGTGTACAACTCACTGTATTTCACAAAGTGAATACAGTGATGTAACCAGCACCAAAATCAACAAATGGATCATTAGCACCCCAGAAGCTTACCTTGTATCATCTTCCAGTCTCTCTCTTTTTGCCTCCTCCCAAAGTAATCAATCCTGTTTTCTGACACCATTTGGCCTATTTTTTAACTTTATGTAAATGAACTCATAGTAGGTACTATTTTGTAGGTCTTCTTTTACCCAACATTTTATCTGTAGGACTCCTTCATGTTGTTTCATATAGTTGTAGTCTGTGCATTTTCATTGCAACTTGCTACATATTCCATTCCATTTCAGGAATATCCTACTCTTCATCCATTCCACTGAGTTGTTCTCAGTTTGAAGCTATTATGAATAGTGCTATTCTGTTCCCTACTAGCCTCTAAAGCCTTTGCCTGATCTGGTTCTCTCTTCCTGTCATGTCCCCCTCACTTCACTACTTAAGATTCTGGCCATTTTATAAAACCTTGTTAAGTACATCCCATCCCTTTTGTGAACCTTTCTTAGGCTGCCACAATATACCAAGTTACTCTGTCAGGGCTTCAAAACTTATAGCCTGTGAGTTGAACCCTAATTGCAATACTCAGAAGATTTTTGCCAAAGAAGTTTTACAAAATAATTATCATCTAGCAAATATGTAATAATAGGGTATAACTACTTGCCATGAAGAAATCTGAGAAGTTTTTCCTAAACATGTAAACACAGAGTCATATGCAAGGAAAGGAGGGAGTAAGAGGTGTCCAAGAGTTTGTGTAAGTCAAAGAAATGTTTGGGATAACCACCTTCCATTTCATTCTTCTTTAGGAGAAAGTGTAGGCCAGGTTCATAGTATGATGTGATGGAGAAAACGATTAACGTTGTTAATGACGTATGTGCTTTTGCTCTTAACTATTGCCAGTTTACGGGATGGAATACTTGGAAGAAGTTGAAACAGAGTATTAACATTTAGTTTATTTTAATGCCGTCAGATGGCTAGGCAATGGAAACTTGTTGAAAAGATCTCCTCAACTACTTTTTCAGATTAAGGATGCTTGGGGACCAAAAGGCTTTGTGAATTAGTGAGTGGTTTGAAAGGCATAATTTTCTTGCTAACGGGACAAGACATCTGAATATTCTGAATTAAAAGATGCTAAGGTAAAAGCAAAATCCAAACCAAACAAATAAAATAAGCATAATGCTGATTTGCTCAAACAAGTAAAGATATTCAAAGTCAAATTGGACATAGCATTTGAACATTTATTGATTCATTCATTCATTCAGCAATTATTTATTGAGCTACTACTACTATGTGCCAGGTTCTGTTAATGAACTAGAGAAACAGTGAACAAAACAGAAATTCCCCTGCCCTCTTGAAGTGTATTAGTTGGGATATAGGTTCTATTGTCTTTAACAGTGACCAAAAATAAAAATGGCTTAAATAAGATAGAAGGGGCTTCCCTGGTGGCGCAGTGGAATCTGCCTGCCAATGCAGGGGACACGGGTTTGAGCCCTGGTCCAGGAAAATCCCACATGCCGCAGAGCAGCTAAGCCCGTGCACCACAACTACTGAACCTGCACTCTAGAGCCCACGAGCCACAACTACTGAGCCTGTGGGCTGCAACTACTGGAGCCTGCGTGCCTAGAGCCCGTGCTCCACAGCAAGAGAAGCCACCACAATGAGAAGCCTGCGCACTGCAACAAAGAGTAGCCTCCGCTCACCTCAACTAGAGAAAGCCCATGTGCAGCAACGAAGGCCCAATGCAGCCAAAAATAAATAAATAAAATAAATAGATTTTTTAAAGTTATATAAATAAGATAGAAGTGTTTGTCACTTAAGAGTACTCTGTGGTTATTTTAAAATTCTGCCCTACCACATCATTCTGGGACCCAGGCTCCATCTGGTATATTTCCCTCATTCACATGGTCCAAGATGGCTCAACACTTCACCCATGTTCTCAACAGTAGGAAGAAGAAAAGCAGGAGGAAGTGGCATGCCCACTCCTTTTAAAGGACTGTATTGTCCAGAGATTGTCTACATCACTTTCCAAAATATTCCATTGGCCAGAATTTTGTTACATGGACACTACCTAGCTCCAAGGGAAGCTGGAAAATATAGTCTTGATTCTGAAAGATCATATACTCAGATAAATTCAAGGTCTCTGAGTCCAGGGGAGAATGGATAATGAAGGACAATCAATAGTCTCTGTTATGTTCTAGTAGAGGGGAAAATACCACAGGCAAAACACAAATAAACAGATATTATATAGTCAGATGGTGATATGTGACAAAGCAGGATACATAAATAGAGGATAAAGGGAAAAGAGATGTTATTTTAATAAGAGAGATGAGAGAAGAATGCTCTGATTAGGTGATATTTTATCAGGAGGCATATGGGGAATGTATAACTCCACCATTTATACCTGGTCTTAAGCTCATGGACCTGCAGAGCTACTTAGAAGAAATTGAAATCGTAATTGCAGAAGAGATTCACAGCCTTTCATGAGTAAGAATGTGCTTTAAGACTTTGCCAGTTGCGTTGGTGCATCTGGGTGATCAAACACCTGCTTCACCATTGTTAGTTCATTTTAAGAGAAACTGATCCATCTGAAAAGGAACTATGCTCATCAAAAGGATACCTCGTTCCTTACATTTTGGACGTAAGCATACACATCCCAGAACTAGCCCTGGTCAAACACAGGGCAATGTTGGAGACCCATGGGCATTATGAAAGTACACTCTTTATCATAAGAGCACTATTAGTCAAACTTAAAATCACCGTTAGTAAAATAAACCTGGATTCAGTATTGAAATGTGCTGAGACTGAATACAGTCCTTAAGAATACAGTCCATAATGCTTGAGGATAGTTAAGCATCCATATTCTTGTTACTGAAACTCAGGTCTGGCTGCCTGCCACTCAGAAACCAATACCTGAGAGGCAAATATTGGTAGAAAGGAAAGTTGGCTTTATTCTGGAGGCTGGCAACCAGGGGAGAGGGTGGACTCATGTCCAAAGACCAACTCTCACCTGCTGATCAGTAGGAAAGAGCTTGCTTCAGGGGTGTGTAGGTAGAGGGAGGGGGCTATGTGCAGAACAGCACAGTCAGCTCTGACAGTTGTCTTGAAATTAGTCAGTGGTCTGATCAGTGTCATCTTGATTGTTTAAGTACAGTTAATTTTCAGTTCCAGGGTCAGTTCGTTCCCATTTCTTTGAGGTCAGTTCCCAGAATTGTGGCAGCTTATGTCATGGGTACAGTCTGGTCATCATGTAGTCAACTTCATCCACCTGGTGGGGATTTCAGTATCTACAAGACAGCTCAAAGGATATGGCTCAGAATATTATCTCTAGCTTTTGAGGAGGAACTTTTAAAGATCTTTGACTTTGTTTATTGACTAAACTATTATTATTTGATCTTGTTTGATTGCTTTCCTTTGCTTTTGCATTTTCTCACTTCCCTGATTAAATTTATTCTTTAACTAAAGTTTCTCTACAGAGAAAAGGCAGATGGAGGACATGGGTACGGGGGTTTGTCCTGAGAAGACCCCATAGAGTCTTGCTCCATTTCATTCTCATCAACATGATTAAAAGTGAACAGTGACAAGCAAACCATCTATAGACCTATGGGTAGGTTTTTGGTCATCTGACTTACTTCTTGGATGACTTTGTATTTTTATATATTATCTCCCTTACTACGCTTTAAATTTAAAAAAAGACAAAAGCAATACACGTTCCTTGAAAGGAAAAAATTGTGTATAAAAATTTACAAGTAGTTGATTCTTCCTTGCCTAATCTCCCACCCTTTTCCCAACCCCAAGTTAACAGTTTGCTGGTTCTGGTTCCAGATCTTTTCCTATGAATTCTAATAGGTTTTAAGCTTCTGGAGGCCATGGCTTTCTTATTGAACTTTTTAACCCTTTTTACCTGGAAAAACACTTTGCATAAGACGGGTTCTTTGTCCATATTTATTTGACTAATGCTTGATTAATTGGGGATTGGAGGGAGAAGGCCCAAATGGAAACCTTTTGTGAGAAACCAAAAACAAAGTCTTCAAAGTTCAATTCAGTTGTATTTGACAAGAAACATTACTAATAACCTTTGAAGGAGCTCTCTGATATCTATTTTTCTACTTCCTTCTTCCCCCTTAATACCAAATCATGAAGAGGTAATAAAGAAAAGCTTGAGAAAGGATATGTGTGAGTCCCTCTGCCATCTCCTCCTTCTTAGAGAGTGAAGGCTGTGTAGAAAGGGGAGGCCGGGGCAGACAGAGAGGGGCCCTAGCAGCAGATGATTCTCTTACTTTGTATCACCTGACTCTAAAATTTGCTGTGGAGTATTTTTATGGGTAATTTCTTTTACAGATGTGTTTGGAGAAAGTTGAAATTATGTTGGTAAAAGCACATCTAGACTCCACATTGCAACTTTAACATATTGTATTTTATTTCCTTAAGCACAAGGGCAGAGAACTCTTTATTTTCCCCCTCCTTCTTTTAATTAAAAAAAAGAAAGAAAGAAAGAAAAGGAACAAAGAAAGTCCAAAGTGTCTTTTCCTACTTGGACTGAAAAATTAATGATTGCTTTGGGCATAAAGGTAGTGAGCATCAAGTCTCACTCCTAGTTAACCAGGAGTTGCCTTTAAATATAAAGAGCAATGACTTTGGAAGGCTAGAAAAATATAGTCTTAAGGTGTGATTCATATTATTTCCCCAAGGTTTCATTTTTATTTTATTATTCTTCAACTCCATAACTAAACATTTATTTGGTGCTAGCAAATTGAAAAAGTCTGGACTGCAGTAAGCCGTTTGCCATCCCTGATTAATTGCCATGGCATGCTTTTGAATCCTCCCGGTGAACCTGAAGTGTTCTGTCCCGAGGAGTGCTTTCCAAAGGGAAAACTTCTGGAAGGATCTTCATTTCTTTGAGTTTTCATAATAGTGGAATGTGTTATACAGGCAGCAGAGTGAGCAGTTAAGAGTTGGGCTCTGGAAGGAGTCCCGGCTCCACTGTTAACTTGCAGTGGAGCCTTCAGCAATTTACTTGATCCTTCTAAGTGTCCACTTTTCTCACCTGTAAAATGAGAATAATGAAAATAACACCTAATGCAGAGAGTCGTGAAGATTGGATATCTGAAAAGCACTAAACATAGCACATAGCAGTTGTTCCAGCAAATTTGAACTGCTGCTATTATGATTATGATCTCTATGACTACTATGAAAAATAATAAAATGTGAAGTTCTGTAATAGCTGATTGTACTTTCCACATCTGAGCAAATACTGTACATACTACAATATCTTACAATATCTTACTACGGTACCTTAGTTAGTATGCATGATGTTTTTACTCTGCTAAATGGTAGTTGTGTAGAGGCCGTTTCCCCTCCTAGATTGTACACCTCTTGACCTGCTCTTATATACTAGCCTTTGCATCTGCTGGCGTGCCTTCAGCAGGGACTAAAGAAGGGCTTGTTGAATTGCATTGTGAAGTTATAGGGGTTGGGTTCCAGCCTGCTCCAGAGTGAGGGCTCTGTCTTAGAAATATCCTCCCAGTTATTGAATGAAGGCCGGGAATAGGGATTTGGAATTTTGCATTCCAGCTAGGAACTGGGGCTGCCAAGGTCCTAGTCACCATAGTAAGAGCCAGCCTTCCAGCCTCTGAATGAAGTTGAAGAATAGAGCAGATTTGGAAAACAGAAGTTTTACAGCGTGGCCACATTAGTTTCTTTCCTTTTTCCCCTAGTAAGTATTTTAAATTACAAAAAGTAAATGGTCAGAACATGAGATTCAGATTTGTAAATTGTCAGAATCCAGGTTGAAGAAACAGGCAGTGAGAGTGTCAGTACAAATGATTAAATCATCAAGGGAAAAATGCAAGTTTGAGTGTATCAGGATGTAGTTAAGAAAGTCTTACCATGTGAGGGAAGGGGACAGTCAGCTGTAGATCAAGTTGGCCTTGCTGATCTTTCCAGCCAACAAGGATGAAATCAATCCTAAGCAAACAGGAAAAAAATACAGATTCTCTGTACAGTCTGTAAATGAAGTGGTGCCAGATCCTCCCTGCTAAGCTGGTGGTTCCAGGGAGAATTTGGGGAAAGAGAGGACCAGGGTTAAATCCAACTCCACAATTGTTTCCTTTTGTTATCTTTACTCCAGTTCATCATCACTAAACCCTCAATTTCCTTCTTCCCCTCAGACCTCTGCTTTTATGGGATTACAGTTAAGAATTCCAAATGTCCCTACTGTCATTCTAAAACATAACATAACAGTGTTTAATAATGATGACTACATACCTTTTGTGAGACCAGTGCTGTATAAGAGGGCTGTTTAATGATGATTTCCACTCAATTCATGATATACTCTTATTTTTGAATCCCTTCCCTGTACCATATAAACCACTTTATTTATTTATTTATTTATTTATTTATTTATTTGGTTGTGCCGGGTCTTAGTTGCAGCAGGTGGGGTCCTTAGTTGCAGCTCCAGGGCTCCTTAGTTGTGGCTTGCTGGCCACTTAGTTGTGGCATGCGAACTCTTGTTTGCAGCATGCATGTGGGATCTAGTTCCCTGACCAGGGATCAAACCCGGGCCCCCTTCATTGGGAGCATGGAGTCTTACCCACTGCACCACCAGGGAAGTCCCAACCATTTTAAGTACAGCGTTTGCTTTATGTTTGTGAAGGGATTTTTATCATTTTGAGTTTTTAAAATAATAAATCGTTTGGTTCCTGTGATTTTAGCTGTTTTAAATTTCTACATGACCATGTAGAGTGAACTTGTAGTTAACTAATCGACAGGATGTTACCTTTTGAGGAAACAATCATTGAGGACTTAATCATTTTTTACAGACCCTTAAAAAGTTTGTTAGCTGTGGGCATACTATGATGAACAAAACGAAACAGACCGAGTTTCTATCGTAGAGCTTATAGTCTGGTTATTGTAGGTCTTTTCCTTCTCTTGTGTTTCCTGCCTAGAGAAGTTCCTTTAGCATTTGGTGTAGGGCTGGTTTGGTGCTGCTGAATTCTCTTAGCTTTTGCTTGTCTGTAAAGGTTTTAATTTCTCCATCAAATCTGAATGAGATCCTTGCTGAGTAGAGTAATCTTGGTCATAGGTTTTTCCCTTTCATCACTTTAAATATGTCCTGCCATTCCCTTCTGGCTTGCAGAGTTTCTGTTGAAAGATCAGCTGTTAACCTTATGGGGATTCCCTTATATGTTAATTGTTGCTTTTCCCTTGCTGCTTTTAATATTTTTCTTTGTATTTAATTTTTTATAGTATGATTACTATGTGTCTTGGCGTATTTCTCCTTGGATTTATCCTGTATAGGATTCTCTGCACTTCCTGGACTTGATTGACTATTTCCTTTCCCATATTAGAGAAGTTTTCAACTATTATCTCTTCAAATATTTTCTCAGTCCCTTTTTTTTTCTCTTCTTCTGGGACCCCTATGATTTGAATGTTGGTGCGTTTAATATTGTCCCAGAGGTCTCTGAGATTGTCCTCAATTCTTTTCATTCTTTTTTCTTTATTCTGCTCTGCGGTAGTTATTTTCACTATTTTATTTTCCAGATCACTTATCCATTCTTCTGCCTCAGTTATTCTGCTATTGATTCCTTCTAGAGAATTTTTAATTTCATTTTTTGTGTTGTTCATCATTGTTTGTTTGCTCTTTAGTTCTTTTAGGTCCGTGTTAAACGTTTCTTGTATTTTCTCCATTCTATTTCCAAGATTTTGGATCATCTTTACTATGATTACTCTGAATTCTTTTTCAGGTAGACTGCCTATTTCCTCTTCATTTGTTTGGTCTGGTGGGTTCTTACCTTGCTCCTTCATCTGCTGTGTATTTCTTTGTCTTCTCATTTTGCTTAACTTATGTGTTTGGGGTCTCCTTTTTGCAGGCGGCAGGTTCGTAGTTCCCATTGTTTTTGGTGTCTGATCCCAGTGGGTAAGGTTGTTTCAGTGGGTTGTGTAGGCTTTCTGGTGGAGGGGGCTGGTGCTTGTGTTCTGAGGGATGAGGCTGGATCTTGTCTTTCTGCTGGGCAGGCCCATGGCTGGTGGTGTGTTTTGGGGTGTCTGTGAACTTATTATGATTTTAGGCAGCCTCTCTGCTAATTGGTGGGGTTGTGTTCCTGTCTTGCTAGTTGTTTGGCATGGGGTGTCCAGCACTGGAGCTTGCTGGTCGTTGAGTGGAGCTGCGTCTTAGCGTTGAGATGGAGATCTCTGGGAGAGCTTTTGCCATTTGAAATTACGTGGGGCTGGGAGGTCTCTGGTGGACCAATGTGCTGAACTCGACTCTCCCACCTCAGAGGCTCAGACCTGGCACCCGGCCAGAGCACCAAGACCCTGTCAGCCACACAGCTCAAAAGAAAAGGGAGGGAGAAAAAGAAAGAAAAATAAATAAATGAATTAAATAAAGTAAAGTTATTAAAATAGAAAAAAATCATTAAAAAATTAAAAAGTAATAAAAAAAGAAAGAGAGAAAGAAAGAAGAGAGCAACCAAACAAGAAAACAAATCCACCAATGATAACAAGTGCTAAAAACTATACTAAAAAAAAAAAAAAAAAAGTCAGAACCCTAGGACAAATGGCAAAAGCAAAGCTATACAGACAAAATTACGCAAAGAAGCATACACATACATACTCACAAAAAGAGAAAAAGGAAAAATATATATATATTAAAAAAAAGGAAGAGAGCAACCAAATCAATAAACAAATCTACCAATGATAATAAGCTTTAAATACTAAACTAAGATAAACATAAAACCAGAAACAAATTAGATGCAGAAAGCAAACCCCAAGTCTATAATTGCTCCCAAAGTCCACCTCCTCAATTTGGGATGATTTGTTGTATATTCAGTTATTCCACAGATGCAGGGTACATCAAGTTGGTTGTGGAGATTTAATCCACTGCTCCTGAGGCTGCTGGGAGAGATTTCCCTTTATCTTCTTTGTTTGCACAGCTCCTGGGGTTCAGCTTTGGATTTGGCCCCGCCTCTGTGTCTAGGTCACCTGAGGGCTTCTGTTCTTCACTCAGACAGGACAGAGTTAAAGGAGCAGCTGATTCAGGGGCTCTGGCTCACTCAGGCCAGGAGGAGGGAGAGGTACGGAATGCGGGGCGAGCCTGCGGCGGCAGAGACCAGCATGACGTTGCACCAGCCTGAGGTGCGCTGTGTGTTCTCCCAGGGAAGTTGTCCCTGGATCACGGGACCCTGGCAGTGGCGGGCTGCACAGGCTCCTGGGAGAGTAGGTTGAATAGTGACCTGTGCTTGCACAGAGGATTCTTGGTGGCTGCAGCAGCATCCTTAGCTTCTCACACCCATCTCTGGTGTCCGCGCTGATAGACGTGGCTCGCGCCCGTCTCTGGAGCTTGTTTAGGCGGTGCTCTGAATCCCCTCTCCTCGTGCACCCCGAAACAATGGTCTCTTGCCTCTTAGGCAATTCCAGACTTTTTCCTGGACTCCCTCCCAACTAGCTGTTGTGCACTAGCCCCCTTCAGGCTGTGTTCACGCAGCCAACCCCAGTCCTCTCCCTGGGGTCTGACCTCCGAAGCCCAAGCCTCAGCTCCCAGCCCCCACCCATCCCAACAGGTGAGCAGACAAGCCTCTCAGGCTGGTGGATGCTGGTTGACACCAATCCTCTGTGTGGGAATCTCTCCGCTTTGCCCTCTGCACCCCTGTTGCTGCGCTCTTCTCCGTGACTCTGAAGCTTCCCCCCTGCCCACCCACCGTCCCTGCCAGTGAAGGGGCTTCCTAGTGTGTGGAAACCTTTCCTCCTTCACAGCTCCCTCCCAGAGGTGCAGGTCCCGTCCCTATTATTTTGTCTCTGTTTTTTCTTTTTTCTTTTGCCCTACCCAGGTATGTGGGTATTTTCTTGTCTTTTGGGAAGTCTGAGTTCTTCTCCCAGCATTCAGTAGGTGTTCTGTAGGAGCTGTTCCACATGTAGATGTAGTTTTGATGTAATTGTGGGGAGGAAGGTGATCTCCACGTCTTATTCCTCCACCATCTTGAAGCCACCTTTCTTGTGGGGTTTTATCTTGTTCCTTTTTTTTGGAACATTTTCCTCTGTTACCTCATTTTGCCTAATTTGCTGTTTTTAATTATACGTATCTAGTACGTTGGTTACACTTCCCAACCTTGCAGAAGTGGCCTCTTGTAGGGGAAGTCGTATGCGTCCCAACAGCGCACCCCTCGCTGGTCACCAGAGCTATATACTCTAGGGTTGCCCCTATGTGGGCTGTGAGGGTTTTCCTGTTGTGGTGGGCTGACTACTGTGGGTGGTGTGGTAGACATGGCTGGCCCCCAGTCTGATTGGTTGTCAGGCCCTGCCTTGTGCAGAGGCTGCAGCCACTGGTTAGCTAGGCCTGGTCTTCAGGTGGCTGGCTCTGGAACCCCAGGGGGGCCTGGGGCTAGTGATGGCTCAGTGGTGGGCAGAGATGGGTTCTGAGGTGGTCGGTTGTGGGACCAGGGTTCCTGGATCTACTGTCAGCCTGCTGGTGGGTGGGGCTGGTTCCTGACATGACTGGCTATGGGTTCCAGGGTGCCTCGAAGCTGGTGCTGGCCTGCTAGTGGGTGGGACTGGGTCCAGGTGCTAATAAACTAGGGGAAGAATTCCAAAATAGCACTTGCGACCACCAGCATCCACAAAGTGGAATGAGATCCCAAAAATGTCTGCCGCCAGTGTCTGTGCCCCCAGGGTGGGCTCCAGTTGTCTCCTGCTTCTCTGGGAGGCTCTTCAAGATCAGCAGATGGGACTGACCCAGGCTCCTTTCAAATGACTGCTTCTGCCCTGGGTCCTGGAGCATGTGAGATTTCGTGTGAGCCCTTTAAGAGTGGAGTCTCCATTTCCCATAGCTCTCTGGGTCTCCCAAAAGTAAGCCCCATTGGCCTTCAAAGCCAAATAGTCTGGGGGCTCGACTTCCTTGTGCAGGACCCTAGGGCTGGGGGGCCCAATGTGCGGTTCAGACCCTTTGCCCCTTGGGGATAACCTCTGCAATTGTAACTATTCTCTCATTTGGGGGTTGCCCACTCGGGGGTATGGGTCTTGACTATACTGTGACTCTGCCCATCCTACTCTTCTCATTGTGGTTCCTTCTTTATACTTTAGTTGTAGAAGATGTTTTCTGCTAGATTCTGGTCTTTCTTTTTTTTAAAATTTTTATTTATTTGTTTTTGTTCGCATTGGGTCTTAGTTGCTGAGCGCAGGCTTCTCTAGTTGCGTCAAGCAGGGGCTACCCTTTGTTGTGTTGCGTGGGTTTGTCATTGTGGTGGCTTCTTGTGGTGCGGAGCACAGGCTCTAGGTGCGTGGGCTTCAGTAGTTGTGGCACACAGGCTCAGTAGTTGTGGCACATGGGCTTAGTTGCTCCGTGGCATATGGGATCTTCCCAGACCAGAGATTGAATCCGTGTCTCCTGCATTGGCAGGCGGATTCTTAACCACTGCACCACCAGGGGAGTCCCCAGATTCTGGTCTTTCTAATCAATAGTTGCTCTATAAATAGTTGTAATTTTGGTGTGCCCATGAGGGAAGGTGAGGTCAGGGTTTTCCTACTCTACCTCTTGGCCAAGCTCCCAGGCTGCTCTTTCATCTGGCATTATATCACAGTTATTTGCATGAGTCATTAAATTTTCTTTGAAAATGTTATGTTTAATAGCTGATCTATACTCCATCATATGCTTACACAATAATTAAGTCAGCCGTTTTCCTAATGTTGGATATTTTTCATTATTATTATTATTATTATAAATAATGATACAGTGACATTGCATGCATCTCTATTTCTTTTAGAGTAAATTTCTAGAGGTGGAGTGGGTCAATGGGTATAGACATATTTAAGACTCTTAACACTTACTGTAACATTTTCCTCTAGAAAGGATTAACAATAGACCTCCACCAAACAATGTGCATGGCCTTTGTCACATCCTTTGCCCATTTTTCTAATGAGAGCCTGGCAAAAATCTGTATTAGTTTTCTCTGGCTGCATAGCAAGTTACCATAAGTGTAGTGCCTTTAAACACCACAAATTTATTATCTCAGTTTCTGTAGAACAGAAGTCCGGTGCAGTGGGGCCATATTCTCTGCTTGGGTTTTCACCTGGCTAAAATCAAGTTGTCAGCCAGAGCCACCTTTCTCATAGGGGGCTCAGGGTCTTCTTCCAAGCTCATTGGTTATAGGTAGAATTCATTTCCTTCCACACTTTCTATTCATTAAGTTTCTTTCTTTTTCTTTGAATTAGGAAAAGGCATACCGTTATTCACTTTTAGTAGTTGAATACCTATGTTCTACAGGTACAAAGTTTGAGAATCAGTGGAGTAGATTAATTTTAAGACCCTTCTAATTATAATGTTTTACCATTTGTTAGCTATTCAGCCATCTTTCTGCAACAAAAACCTATCTGTAACTGAACTGGTGTAACAGGGGGACCCCCTCCAATTAACAGAGAAGTTTTTTAATGGAGAGTTAATGCTTCTTTTGTTTGTTACTACATGTTAAAATGCTTTTTTTAATTGTCAAGTGCTACATAAGCAGTAGCTGTTAATTATTGTTATTGGGGTATAAACTTGGAAGCTCAGTGCACTTCCCTTTTCAGAATTGTGCCTGTCTCTGGAATCAGAAAAAGCCTTTTTCGCAAGTGTGTTCTGTAGAATTCCAGCCTTGCAAAGTATTCTTTTGAGCCTAGCCTTTTGTGATAACCAGCTTTGGGAAACCTTGCATTTCATATTTTTACTCCTCCCTTTCCTCCCCTGGGAAGTCAAGGTACACATGAACATTTAAAAAGTTCTTCAGTAAAGAACTTGTTTGAATTTCTGGACCATGTTTCCCTCGGCCTTGGAATGAGCACACTGCGGCAGTGCTGCCTCATGTGTCTCCCCGTCTCCATTTGTCAGAGTTTGTGGAGATGAGTGGGTCATCGCAAACCTGGCTGATGACCAGGAACCTGAAAGGGTAAGTTCTGAGGGTCCAAAACAAATCACCTCACCTGTCTGGGATGCTAGCTTCTCCTTGGTAAAATGAGAATGGGGCATTAATTACACTTTAAAGTCTCAGTTCTAACATTATGGGAGTCTATCATTTACTTTATTATAAAAGTATAAAGGAAAAATGTCTCATAAACACAGCTTTTCCAAAAATAAAATAGTAACAAGCCACACCAAAACAAACAAAAAAAATTAAAGTCATCTGCTGGACCTCTGAGAAACAATTGGATCATGGGAGTCTTTCCTCATGAATTTTTGAATAGTCCCAGAGCATGAACATGTATACATATCAGAATAGAGCTTGTTGGTCTAACTGTCTAAGTGACAAATTCAGGTGCACACTTCCATATATCAGACCCACAGGGTGGTGACAATTTGAATGGGAAGGGAAGAAGAGAAGTTTGGCTGAACAGACACAATCATGGTGGAAAGCGAGAAAATTAGATGTGTGTTAAGGAATGCATTGAGAGCCTAAAAGGACATGGGACTAATAGGCAGCCCTGGTATTTCCTAAGTACAGAAATAACACTGTGAAAGGTATGGTGTAGACCAGTTGCTTAGGCTGTGATGCTAGGACAGATCAGAAGAGAGAATTTCTGCAAAGACCAGGACTGAGGCTTTGGCACCAACTTGGTGGCCGGAGGTGTGGCTGTGCCAGGCTGATGGCTAGAGCAATGTGGAAGGAGGGTTGTTGGAACGTGGTGACTCATGAGGTCTGACTGTTGAGGAAGAAGGAGGAAACAGTGGTAACTCCAGGATGGAGAGCTCAGAAAAGGGAGTGGTGCCATTGGCAGTGATAAGGAAGGTGTGCAGAAGTAGTGATATAGAGCTAAAATGATGTTTTTCACTAGATAGTTGAGCTCTGAAGAAGCAGCGAGGCAGCCCAATGCAGCCGGCCAGTAAGCAGGGCAGGCGAGCACATTGGGAAGTAGGACTTAGAAAAAATAACTCTGTTGCTTTGAGTATCAGCAATATGTGTGTTCCATGCTAATCTTATTTACTTATGTACTATTTACTCATGTACTATTGCACTGGGAAGGTACCTTTGTACTCCCATTTCACACACCTTCTACCTAGTTTGAAGGTAAATTTATTTCAGTGATTCAAAACATTTGACATTTATACTGCGCTTTTTTTTTTTTTTTTGCGGTATGCGGACCTCTCCCGTTGCTGAGCACAGGCTCCGGACGCGCAGGCTCAGTGGCCATGGCCCACGGGCCCAGCCGCTCCGCGGCACGTGGGATCTTCCCAGACCGGGCACAAACCCATGTCCCCTGCATCGGCAGGCGGACTCTCAACCACTGCGCCACCAGGGAATCCCCTATACTGCTTTTTGAGCTTTATTTGATCTCTGTATGTTTTCATGAATGTAATGAGTGGTCCCTGTTTCAACTCAGGCCCTCAGCCTTCTCCTGCTGCTCCTGATAACTTTTTTTGTTTATTTTCATTTTGAAGAAGTGCCTGGGTTTGATTAAACTTGGCACACTGTTAAGTTACATCAAGTTGTAGTGGAAACGCTATTTGCATTTTTTGTTTGCCTTCTTAAAATAAAAAGGCAGTTAAAAACAATATCCATATGAGCACTTCTTTAAGGTTCATTATTTTAATGGCGTGTGGAATGTAGGTCAGGGCTCTGGTGGTATGAGAGGCAGTGTGGCTTTGAAATGAAGGCTTACTATATGCTGAGGTTTGGAAAAGTTACTTTTCCTCTCTCTAAGCTTCAACTTTCTCAGCTGTAATATGGAGTTATTCATACTACTTATTTCCCATTGTGGTTGTAAGATTCCAGTGAGTTGATATGTATAAAGGCCTAGAATGGTGCCTGACACCTATTAAAATACTCAATAAATAGGGCCTACCATTATTATTATTATTATCATTATTACTATTATTAGTAGTTAATAGTAGTAATGGAAATATGTGAGGTCTACAGCTGATAGAACCAGCTAGAAAATTTAATTATACACACAGAAGAGAATAAAGACATAAAAATAAAGGAGAAAATGGGAAATAAGATTAGCTTGCTTTAAATGTCTGTTTCTTAGTTTTGTAAACTTGTCAAGACTTTACTTTTCTGAGCCTTGAAGAAATGAGCACTCTGTGGCTTGCCTTACAAGAAAATTACAAGGATTAGGGCATTTGTATTGAACTCCTGGACTCTCTGATTGCAAAGTAGGAAATATTCTTTGCAGCTGTGATGCATTAATGTTAGCATGAACCTAGGCACAATTATGGGACTTAGATTTTTTTCTGCCCTTTTTCAACTTTTATGAAACTTTTCTGTGTTTTTCAGTTGTGAGACTAAGGAAATGGCAGCGAGCATGCCTCCCAAGTGTTCAGCAAGGGGGAAGCCGTGGGACAGGGCACTGGATGCTCAGCGTGATGAGTTTCAAGCGAAACCCATTTTGCCTTTTTCTGATCTGAGCAACAAACTTTCCACAAAACTTGTTTCTCACCGAGACAAGCTGGAGAAACCAATTGTATAGGAAGATTATAAGAGGTTGTGGTAGAAATGAAGTTCTTTATTGGAGATCAAAAGATTAGCTTAAGCAGGTGATCTCTAAATGGTAGTTCTCAAGTCCATTGAAATGGAAAAGACCAAACCAACACCATGTATCTGTGGACTGGGGATTGAAGCATACTAAGGACCAGTCCCTTAAAGAAGGTATCCAGGACAAATGAAGATCACACAAAAGAGTAGCTGAATTTTTCTAACATTAGTCAAAGAGGAATTGCCTTTTATACTTATGTGATCAAAACATGATCCTCCTGATTTTCTATTTTTTTGTTCAGGCAAGTAATAAAGTAAAAGTTTAACCAATGGTATCTAAATTGTAGCACAACGAAAGCTCAAGTACAAAGGGTAGTTTTTTATTTTATTTTTTTTTGCGGTACGCGGGCCTCTCACTGCAGTGGCCTCTCCCGTTGCGGAGCACAGGCTCCTGACGCGCAGGCTCAGGGGCCATGGCTCGCGGGCCCAGCTGCTCCGCGGCATGTGGGATCTTCCCGGACCGGGGCACGAACCCGTGTCCCCTGCATTGGCAGGCGGACTCTCAACCACTGCGCCACCAGGGAAGCCCCAAAGGGTAGTTTTTGTTTTTTCATGCCTCCAGTCCTGCCATTTGGAGGGACTGCTCATGTGAGGAGCCAGTATAGTGATGGAGAGCAGACTCTTGAGCCCGACTTCCTGAAATTAAATCCAGGCTCCACCTCTTCATAGCTGTGTACCTTCAGGCAAGTTCCTTGGCCTCTTTGTCCCTCAGTTTCCTCACCTTACAATGTCAGAATAGCAGTATCTACCTCGGAGTTGCAAGAATGAAAAGAATTTATAAGGATATAATGCTAAGAACAGTACATGACATATGGAGTAGGCACTAGTGTGGGTTAGCTATTATTATTTTGATAACTTGGTGGTTAAGAATGTGGGCTCCGAACTCAGATGGCCTGAGTTCTGTACTCCTACTTGTGAGCTGACCTTAGACAAGTTACTAACTTCTCATAGTCTTTATATTTGCTAAATGATTACACCTACTGTATAGGACTGACGTGACAATTAAACTTACGAAGCAGTTCATGATTCATACAGTGCCTGGCATATGGTAAACACTCAATGATTATTAGCTATTGCTTTCTTGATTTTTCCTGTCTTCAGATTTCAAAGACAGCATTATGAGCCCTCAAACAGAAAACCAGAAAATCTGAGGGTGACAGCTCTGGGGGTTTATCTCTACCTTCCATTGCTGGAATATCCTTCCCAGATTTTATGTTGGCCCCTGAACAGCATAGTCAGTTGTTGTCTTTCTGATTTTCCAAGACCACAGGGTTCTGTAGCCAATCCTGGCAATACCTCAGGTTCTAGGAAAGTACATGAATCACCATGGGACTCTTGACTGTGCACTCCTGAACTTCATAAGAACATGATTCTATTAGCAGATCTCCTAATTATCCTTTCTTCCCTGATGTTCTCACTTCCTTCCATCTACTTATGTCACCCACTGGCAACCCCTTCCACTGCTTTCTCGTCCCTGGTTTCATGCCCACCACTCTTCCTGCTGCCTTTAGCCCAATCCCCAAAATGGGTTCAGCCCTTTCTCACCTGGACTCTTTCCCCCACCTGAATCCTCCTGCTCTCTTCAGAACACCTGCCCTCCTGTGAGCAGACCCTGTCTCTGCCTTATTTGCCACACTCCCTGATGTCCTTCCCTTTATAGCAGTCTCTTTTGTAATGAGGGCATCACATACTCTGCTGTCTTCACAAGCGGAAGCCTCACCTTCTTTGTGGGGAAGGAGGGGATTTGGCTTTCTCATTGCTCTGTGTGGGAATAGGCACTGAACTGCCACCTTCTCCCTGACTCTCACAGGATATTCATGTCATCTGTCTGAGGTCCTTGCTATAGCACTGCTACATCTCATTTCTGTAATCCCAGACTGAACACCTAGAATAGACCCTGGCATATAGTAGGCATTCTAATATGTGTTGAGTGAACTGAATGAATGAATGAATCTTTCTAAGAAGTTTTATCAACTGGCACATTTTTTGCCTACCTTGACCCCATTTTTGAGTCATTATTCATTCACTCAATAGATACTTATAAAGATGCTAGGGGTGGCTCACCACTGGTCTTCTCTTCTCTTGAGACATCCCATTTAGTGAGAGGAAGATATATTGCTTATATACGTTAATTAGAGTTGTGATAGCTGTTTGAAGAAAAAATGCAGGGTTCTATGGGGCCTAACCTAGTGGGGAATGAGGTGGTCAGTGAGGGCTTTTGTAAGGAAGTAAGGTTCAATTCTGTACTAGGAAGAGGAATGGTAATTGGTTAGGTCAGGGTAGCTGGGAGGAGTAGGACAGAATGTTCTAGGCAGAGGGAGTCACATGTGCAAAGGCCCTGCAAAGGGAAGAAGCACAATACATTTTGAAGAGACTGAAGGAAGACCAGAGGTGCAAGAGCAGGTGTGGCAGCTGAGGATTGTGAGAGGTGGGCAAGCGCGAGGTCTGGGGACTTAAGTATTCCTTTTGATGACCCTTGATATTCCTTAACATCATGGCCATCAACTCTGTACAAGTGCTTCCTTGCCCTGCATGTTTCTATATACTGTATGTTTTTATCCCTATAAAAACTCTTTTTGCTTTGTTTCCAACCCAGAGCGATCACAGTGATGCAACCTGGAGCAGATTATTAATCATGGTTAAGAGAGGCTAACTGGATGATTAAAAGAATGAGCCTTGCAATCAGGCAGAGCTGTGGTTCAGATTTTAGCTTCCTCACCTAGCTGGATGATCTTAGGAAACTTACTTAACCTCTCTGAGCTTCCATTCTCTCATCTGAAAAAGAGGATGATAATATTTACCATGTGGATTGGATAACGATCAAATAAACGAATGGAGTAAAAGTGCTGAGCACAGAATTTGGGTCGTATTAATTTCTCATTACATGGCTGTGCCTGCTGCAGGTCGAGAAGTGTTTAGAGCCCCTGTGCCATAGGAAGCAGACCCAGCCCTTTTTCTGCTGCTTCTTGACCTTTCTTCGCAGAGCCCTGAGCAATAACTGGGGTGAGAGTTCAATTTTTTGGTGTTTTGTTCTGTAACTGCTTTCTTAGCGTATGGGCCAAAGACTTTTTTCACTCCTTGTTCTTCTGTGAAGAGCATTTGACATCATCCATGTTGAATCCTGGTCTGCTTCTCACTCAGCAATCCTTAGGGAAACTGTCGGTTCTTAGGTCTTCTGCTAGCTTGTCTCTGACTGTCACGTCCCATTTTATATTTCCCACCCCAGCTGCTCACTCAACCTCTCTACCTAAATTGGGTTCTGAACCCTTGTGTGCCCTTGTCATTGAGATCTGGTTCTTTTTGTTTTAACTATACAATAATCTGGTTCCAGACTCTTGGATTGCCCTGGATAGGTGATGTTATATATCCCTTTACCTCCCTTTGATCTCCTGGCTCTGCAGACAAGGCTTGCCTCTGACACCTGCCATCTGGGAAAACTTACACCCTGTTTTCCAGTTCTAGACCCAGACTCATATCCAGCCTTCTCTTGGCATTACTTCCTACGTAAAATCTCATACTGTTGCTGCCTTTATTTCTTCCTAGATAAGAGACACAACTTTTGGATCCCCACCACCAACTCTGGCTCAACACATTGAAAACTTCTTATTTGCCTCACTCTTTCCATACTTTGGTCAGGTTGCAGGCCTAGAACTTATTGCATCCTATTTGCCAGCCCCATTAAATTATGAAATCTCTGAGGACAGCAGTTGTCCTTAATTATCTCTGTGTTCCCAGTATTTAGTTCAGGCCCTGGAAAATAAAAGAAGACCTTTAATTAAAGATTTTCAAAATTAATTGGAAATTGTCACCCTGCCAGGGAAGTTAGGGTCAACCTGCACCATTGGGAAGGAATAGGGCCCTTGCCTACTAGAGGGCAGCAGGGGCCTTGGAACAATTCCAGAGATGGTCAACTTCAATTATTTGGGGGAAAGTTCTGCAGTCAGCTGAAAGTCAGTGATGTGGCCTCCCTCTCTGCTTGGGGAGGATTTTCTAGATATCAGTATGGCACAAAAAATAGTGTATTAATGTTTGCAGCACTTCCCGCTACTCTAGTCTGCTAAGGATAAGTCTGTGCTGGCCTTTTCAGTATTCTGTTTGCTCTCTCTTCCTAAAGAGGTAGTGTACTGTCTGGCTGAGAGAGAAGCTAAGTTCATCTACAGACTAGTGGATGTCCAGGGGAAAGTAGGAGAAGAACAGAAATCAAAGATCTATCTGGGGAGAGAGTAAACTTGGGGGAGGTCATTTTGCAGAGAGCACTCTGTAGCTGCTGAAAGGTGAAAAGGAATTGGAGAGGAAAGAGAAGCAAGAAGTGGGCCCCTCTGATGATTTTTTTTTTTTTTTTTTTTTTTTTGTACACGGGCCTCTCACTGCTGTGGCCTCTCCCGTTGTGGAGCACAGGCTCCAGACGCGCAGGCTCAGCAGCCATGGCTCACGGGCCCAGCTGCTCTGCGGCACGTGGGATATTCCCGGACCGGGGCACGAACCCGTGTCCCCTGCATCGGCAGGTGGACTCTCAACCACTGCACCACCAGGGAAGCCCCCCTCTGATGATCTTTAAGAAAAACAAATAAAAGATTTGACTTGGGGATAAACTTCCTCTGCATTTTTTATCTCTCTGTCACTTGTGCCCAACACAATGTCTGGCACATGGAAAGTTTTCAATAAGTATTTGTTGAGTTAATTCCTTAAATATTAGAACTGGATCTTCAACAAATGATGGTACCCAGATAGTAGGCCCTGTGTTCACACCATTCACAGTCTTATGGGGCTTGGAGCACAATCCGTTGACACCATGAGTCTAGTGTGGCAGGGTGTTGTGGAGGAGCAGAGGAACATGTACCAACCCACCCCCGACCTCACAGGGAAGTGACGGTGCCCTCATGTGCAGTGCTACTTCAGGACCAAGGACAGCATCTAAGGGACATGCCCCCTCATGTTTATTAGTGCTGCTACTCCCATGCTTGTGTGTGACTTCAGCATCCTGGGCCCCTTATCTTTCCATTATACCGGCTCTGCAACCCTTCCAGCTAGGATCATTCCAACTACTGCCTTCTCCATTTCTAGACATGGCCTAGTACTGCTGGAGAGAAATGACAAAACTAATTCCTTGGATGGACATACAAATTCATGCTCTCTTGTCTCGGCTCCAACAATCGGTGCTAAAATGTTGCTTGTCATCCCTCTTTACTCCATGCCCCACAGTGGCTATTCTAAACCTGCATCGCCCTAGCTCCTCACACCTTTGCCTGTCCTTTTAGTCTCAGTATGACTCTGCCTCCGACTTCCATGAGAAATTGAATGTCCAAGGTGAAAATGACGTTAACTTCCTTTTTACACTCACTTTGCTTTGTCTGCCCTCAAAAGGTAAGGTGTTCTTTGGCCTTCTCAAAACAAATCCCCCTACATTTGCTTCTGATTTTCCTCCCCATCTGTCCAGGTTCTCTAGGACCAGACCTTGTTCCATCAGCTGTCCTCCCCTCTCATCTGGATCTCTACTGGATCCTGCCCAACTACTAGTCAGTGTTCCCAGACAACTGTGAAGTTCTGTCATGTTCACATAGAGTCATTATTTAAAGCAGTAGATTTGGGGACCCTTCGCCAGGCCTACTGAATCAGAGTTTTTGGTGGTAGTGCCCAGGAATCTATATTTTAAACAAGTGTTCCTGGTTTGCAAAGCACCGTTAAAAGCTCTGCCTTTATTATTGCTGCCCCCAAACCATCTTTCACCCAAGAGCCAGAAATACCTCTCTGAAATGCAAATCTGATCACATCATTCCCTGTTAAAAGCCCCTCAAGAGTTTTTTTATAAGTTGGGGTCAAGGCAGGGTGCACATGGCACATTCAAAATCTGTAATTAAAAGAGAGTTTAATCAAGGTGATATTTACAAAAGTGTGCCAGGGGGTGAGACAGAAATGAGGGCTAGTGCAGTATCCCAGAGCAGCAACAGGAGCCCTAAAAGGGTAAGGGGAGGGAATGGTTCCTTGTCCAGAAATAGAGGACTGCCTGACCTGAGTTGTAATTAGTGGAAAGATGCATCCAACCTGGGACAGCGACAGGACAAAAGAAATGAAAATAAATACTTCTCCTTTCCGCTTCCTTCCTCTGAATTCTTCCCGGTGTTCCCCATTGGATGAGGGAAAGGGAGCCGGGGATGCAGTTTATATTGGGCACCCTCCGAGGTATGGGGCATGGTGGAGAAAGGAGGAGAGTGGGATTTGGAGAGGTGAGGGAGAGGGGTGGGGCACACACACCGAAGTTACCTAGCATGGGTTTCTAACCGATGCATATAGGATAAGGACCAAAGCCTCAAGGTGGCACATAATGTCCTCTTCCCATGAGGTTGCCTCCTCTGTAGAAGACAGGGGCTCTGGGAAGTTCCAGGCTGTTCCTTTGCTCATGCCTTTGCTCATGTAACCTCCTTTGCCTGGAATGCCCACTCTGTTCTGTCCACCTAACAACTGCCAGACTTTCTGAAAAACTAAACCATTCCTATGAAGCCTTTCTTTAGCCTCCTCATCAAATTAGAATTGGCCACTCCTTTTGTGCTCCCATCATCATAATAACAGTTAACATGGGTGGAGTGCTTATCCTGTGCCAGGCACTAAGAAGTTTGCCTGTGTTTACTTACTAGTTAAATCCTCACAGCGAATCTATTATCCCCATTTTACAGATGAATAAACTGAGGCACAGGGTGGTTAAGTAAAATTGCCCTTGATCACCCAGCTAATAATTGATGGAGCAGGATTTGAAGCTAGGAAGTCTGTCTGACAGCTTAACTATTCTGCCATAGAGCCTCATGGCACCAGTACCACTTGACTGCATTAATGTATTTATATGTCTGTATTCCTCTACTAAACCATAAACTCAACAAGGATAGGATGGTGTTCTATTGATCATTTCCTCACTAACCCCTTGCCTTACCCCAGTACTTAGCACAGAGCTTGGCAAATAGGAGATGTTTTTTTCTGCACGCGGGCTTTCTCTAGTTGCGGTGAGCGGGGGCTACTCTTCGTTGCGGTGCGTGGGCTTCTCATTGCAGTGGCTTCTCTTGTTGCGGAGCACGGGCTCTAGGCACGCAGGCTTCAGTAGTTTTGGCACGCGGGCTCTAGAGCGCAGGCTCAGTAGTTGTGGCACACAGGCTTAGTTGCTCCACGGCATGTGGGATCTTCCCAGACCAGGGCTCAAACCCATGTCCCCTGCATTGGCAGGCGGATTCTTAACCACTGTGCCACCAGGGAAGCCCAAATAGGAGATATTTGATAGATGGTTAATGAAAGGAATGAATGAGGAGGGGAGGGAAAGGAATCTTTTGCAAACATCCCCTCTTTACAATTGACAACACTGCTGTAATGGCCTATGCTATAATTTCAATCCAGCTCTGCCTGACTACAAAGCCCATACCCGCTCCCCATCATATCAGATTGCTTTCAAGAGGAATTCAGAACTTTAACGCTATATAACTGTTCCCAGACAGAAACATGGCAAGCTACCTGGCATAACTTGGATGACTCAGTGGAGGTCAAATGCCATTTAAGATTAAGACCTAAAACAGAAACTCTATTCAGGAATAATGAACTAGAGCTAGGGGGTAGAGATGGCAAAATGGTACAGGGAGAAAGTCCTACGTCAGAATTCAAGGTAATATCCAAAGAGTCAAAAATATAAGAACCACAGGTCTAGAAACAAAGGATAGGCATCTGACCAAATCCTGGCTCTTCTTGAAGCCATGAATTGAGTAAATAGACAGAGCGTGGCTGTGATTTAAGAAATATGTCTTCCAAGGAGTTGGGTGGGGTTTGACCAAAGCCAGGTCCACAGGATAGCTCTCTGGAGGCTCAGCTCTATAAGGTGTACTAAAATATTACGAGAATATATTGGGAGTAATGTGCCAGTTAACTCAGCTTTCCATAGTCAATTCCTAAAATAACCTGGGAAGCAGGAATTGTCCTTTCTCGTGGAAGTCTCCTTTCATCAAGTAAAAACTGTTTTAAAGCATACCTACTAGTCCTGGCCACTCTTCAAGCAGTGAATGAGTGTGCAGGCTGTAGCTGCAGCCACAGGCATCAACCTCAGCCCAGCCAATGGCTGGCCAGCTGTCATCAGCAAGTACCATCAACCAGTTCCAGTACTGAATAATGCATGGCACGATAGTGACTTACTATCTAAATTTTAAACAGTTAGGATGCCTGGCTTAAGAAAATAAATACATGCCAACGATCAGTATAATAAATATCTTTTTAAACATAATGAATTAGGTGTACATTTTCTTACTAATAGAGAAGCAGTTTTTGTTCTTGCTCTAATGAATAAATGTTAAGCAGATATGTTAAGAACATCAGTGTAAGGGATGCCTAAATGTCTGATACTCCTCTCTGAACCCACACCCTCTGTTAAATGCTTCATCCTAAAAAGGAAGAGCTTCCCACCCTTCACCAGGAGCATTGATCTCCCAGCACTGGCTGATTCGTTCTCCTTCTTTCAGTATGCCCCTTATCTCCCTTCCCTTTATCTCAGGCTCTAATTGCCCAATTACTGGACCATTTGCCTCCAAGACATTTTAACAGGTTACTCCTTGGCATGGAGATACACTTTTTTTGAGCAAAACTTCCAGGTCTTTCCACAATCCAATACCCTTACACATTAAACACTTTTCCTTACTATTCCTGCTATTCCCTTTAACTGGGAAAGTTTCCACCCTGGTCGTCGCAGACAGAAGATCTGGGCTCATTGTTGCTTCTAGGCCTTCAGGCACTGCCTCCTCAATTCTGACCATTCCCCATCCCACCCCAGTCTCGATTCTCTTTTCTCTTTAAATCCTACCCACTCTGTAGTGTAGGTTCCTCCTTCTCTATAAAGCCTTCCTTGACTGTACTGGCCAACGTTAATCCTTTCCTCCTGATGCAACCTTGTACATGCCAAGCACTATGATGAAAACTTTATACCCATCCTCACACTTAATCTTTCCAACAAACCTGGCAGGAGAGATTACTTCCCCTTTTCAGAGATGAACACAGTAAATTTCAGGACAGCTAAGCAGCTCAAGGTCAGATAGCTACTAAGCGCTGGAACTGGGATTCAAGACCCGATCTTGGACTTACTGTCAGTTCTGTGAAACTAACACCTTTCTCTCAGGGCAAGGCGGTTCAGCTTGGGTGTGTCCCACACAGACTCCAAGGGCTGGGAGGGTTGTCTGTGCTCACACACTGCTTCCCTGCTCTTCTCACACCTCAAGGCCATTCTGGCTCAGGATACTCTCCTCTGTGCCAGTGGCACCACCTTGAGCCTGGCTCCTGGCTCTTCTTTCTTCCTCCTCTGGGAAAAGCCGTCCATTACGCAATTCCTTCCTCTCCCACTGCTTCCATTCCACCTCAGCTGTCCTTCCTGTGGTGCATACACACATCTTCTTCTTCTTCTTCTTTTTTTTTTCTTTACATCTTTATTGGAGTATAATTGCTTTACAGTGGTGTGTTAATTTCTGCTTTATAACAAAGTGAATCAGTTATACATACACATATGTTCCCATATCTCTTCCCTCTTGCGTCTCCCTCCCTCCCACCCTCCGTATCCCACCCCTCCAGGCGGTCACAAAGCACCGAGCTGATCTCCCTGTGCTATGTGGCTGCTTCCCACTAGCTATCTCTTTTACGTTTGGTAGTGTATATATGTCCATGCCACCCTCTCACTTTGTCCCAGCTTACCCTTCCCCCTCCCCATATCCTCAAGGCCATTCTCTAGTAGGTCTGTGTCTTTATTCCTGTCTTACCCCAGGTTCTTCATGACATTTTTTTTCTTAAATTCCATATATATGTGTTAGCATACGGTATTTGTCTTTCTCTTTCTGACTTACTTCACTCTGTATGACAGACTCTAGGTCTATCCACCTCATTACAAATAGCTTAATTTCATTTCTTTTTATGGCTGAGTAATATTCCATTGTATATATGTGCCACATCTTCTTTATCCATTCATCGGATGATGGACACTTAGGTTGCTTCCATGTCCTGGCTATTGTAAATAGAGCTGCAGTGAACATTTCGGTACATGACTCTTTTTGAATTATGGTTTTCTCAGGGTATATGCCCAGTAGTGAGATTGCTGGGTCATATGGTAGTTCTATTTGTAGTTTTTTAAGGAACCTCCATACTGTTCTCCATAGTGGCTGTACCAATTCACATTCCCACCAGCAGTGCAAGAGTGTTCCCTTTTCTCCACACCTTCTCCAGCATTTATTGTTTCTAGATTTTTTGATGATGGCCATTCTGACTGGTGTGAGATGATAACTCATTGTAGTTTTGATTTGCATTTCTCTAATGATTAATGATGTTGCATTCTTTCATGTGTTTGTTGGCAGTCTGTAAGTCTTCTTTGGAGAAATGTCTATTTAGGTCTTCTGCCCATTTTTGGATTGGGTTGTTTGTTTTTTTGTTACTGAGCTGCATGATCTGCTTAACCTCCTTCCCGCTCTTGAAAACCCTTTGTCTGGTTACAGCAGAAAGTCTGCCTCTTTCTTTGCCATGTCATTACTCCCCTTCCTCTCTGTTATCACTCCTATTTTTGTGTCTCCCCTCTCCTTGATATTAACTTTTGTCGTCCTATTTCTGTCCCTTCTTTTACCTCTTTTTCTCTTTCACCCATTTCATTCCATTGAGGAGCTAAGGAATACCTGGAGGGTGGCTGATTAAGAGAGCCTTGTGCTCCATGGCACTGTTCGGGGTGGTGGGAGTTGTTCTGCCTGTATTCAGCTCCCAGCTCTACCACATTCTTGCCTTGGACAGATGGCTGGCTCTCTCTTCCTCAATTTTTCATCTGTAAAATGGGCATGAGAGAAGTTACTGAGGCTGAACTGCAGTACTCCTTTATTATTTGGCTGTTATTATCATTATTATTTGAAGTTAAATTTGAATTTGAATTTGAATATTCTTAGTTGGGGCCCATTGTCCCTACCTTTAACCTGCCCTGTTTCTACAACTTGGCCCATGTTACCCATGTCATTTATCTGCTTGCCTCCTGTAGATATTTGAGCTTGTGATCAACACAGACCAAAGCTTGAAAACTACTCAGAATGTCTCCATTTATTTCTTTATTCCCTTACAAATAAATCATATTTCTCTCAAGCATCAACAGTGACACTTGTGGAGTTTAGTACTAGTAGTAGTATGTTTAATTCCTAGAGCTACTATAAGAGTTTTCTGTTTTCATTTTTGTATGTCACGATGCGGGTTAAGTGAATGTCACCGGATGCCGTCAGGTGGCCCTCCCTTTGAGCTCTCCACCCAGACGCCTTGGTGAGCAATGCGAAGGCTTACTACATCACCCTCCCCTCAGCAACAACTCAGACCCCTCCCCGGGCATCTCCAACTACAAAGTCTCCTTTGCCAGGTGACACCAGGAAATCTTTTTGCTCCCACCCAAGGGGGCACCCAGCTCTCTGGGTCCTGTCTTCATCCTTCCATATCCAGCTTCCCACCCCAAGCTTTGGGCATTTTCTTGGTGTGTAAACCCTCCCCCTACTCCCAGCCACCCCCCTCCCCGTCCCAAGCAGCTCATCACAGTTATTTATTTATTTATAGAGAGGCAGACTGCCACAGTAGTGCCTCATTTGCATGTGTCTGAAGTCTTGGAAGCTTGACTACCCTATGTTCTGCAACTGGACCTTGAGAGCTTATTTGGAGGTTCTAGCAGGGGAATGCTGCTACTCATATACCCTTGACTGAAGAGTGGTCCTCCTCTACCTGGGAAGGTTGCCATCTTCAACGGAATGTACGGCTTCAGGAGGGACGGACGTGGAGCAGTGAGGGAGGAAGGGGACGCCCACCTAGCTAGCCAGATCAGCCAAATCAACCCTGGCAATCGATGGGGTGACAGATGTCATAGCCAGATGGCCTTCACAGCATAGTTTATCTTTAAATGAACATTCTGGCAAACACATTTTTTCCATGTCATAACTTAGATTTTTCTAGAGTGGCTTAGGATACTAATCAACATCTATATTACCTTTTCTATGGGTGAACATGTTCTGAATTCCAAATAACTGACTTAACAACTTGTAACTGATATGTCTAAAGTCACATGGAGCTCAGTGAGGACTGAAAATCATCAGGAATGGCTTCATGGAAAGTGCGTCTGGGGTTAGACCTTACGGGATGTGTAGAAGGCCTTCAGAAAAGGAGATATTCCGGGTGGGGGAGTAAAGAACAGAGGCAGAATTGATTTGGGACAGTGAAGAGGAGTAGAGAGGAGGAAACATGTTGGGAGAGTCTTTACTACTCAGTAAGTGGAAGCCTATTGAGTGATTTAATTTGTTTCCCTTTCCTCAGCTTCCTTTAATTTTTAAGTCAGGGATGGCAGTGCTGGGCACATATGCTACCATCTACCCATTGCTCCCATGGCAGACTGTGATAATTATTGTGACACTTTCCTTTGGTGAGTCAAGTCATGGCCTAAAATCCCTTCATAATGAAACATCCCAAGCATGTCCACCAGTTTATTAGAGTTGGCTGCATGCGATATGAAATCCATTTGCTATTCGTGTCCTGTGTTTAGTCAACCTGGTGATTTTTGTCACTAGGGACTCTGTTATAAATAACTTTATTAAGTAAGAAATGTAAAATCCACTTATGACAGCATTAATATAATTGCTCAAATACATTATGATACTGTCTTGCTAGGATACAAATTTCATAGTGATGCACCAGAGCCCTTTTAACTGATGCTAAACTCATTTGCTTGTAGAAGGTGATGTCCAGTTACTGATATTGATAGCTTTGTTTGCTCAGATTTCAGTTTTGCATTGATCCATTTTCCAGAGCTTGGTATTAATTTTTTTAAGAATAACTTTTCTAACACCAAGTGGAACATGTATATTATAAGTTCTACTCCTGTCTTATCAAATAAACAATTTATGCCTGGACAACACATGGTCTACACATAATGTTTTCCATAAAGACAGTAGGATTTCAAGTGCCTGGGCCTCTGTGGAGTCTGTTCATTGGCTCCCTTCTTCCCTTTCTCCTGGTATTGAATTTTTATCTTTCAAGAAGTGGCTCAGGAATCATCTTTCCTGTGAGATCTTTCCTAAACCTCCATGTCCTCTATCAGAGTTATTCTCTCTCTCCTATTTTCTGTCGCACTTTCTTTTTTGCACTCTTAGCAGAATAGCTGGGGACGTGCCCACATCTCCAGATGGACTTGGAGCTCTTTGAGGGAAGCCCTGTTCCTCACCTTTCCCTCCCCATCACTCAACACAGTGTAGGCACCAGGTGCATCCTTTATTTTTGGTTACAGCAGTACATCATTTAAAAATACCAGGCTAGTAGAATTTTCATGTCGTTTGAATGTATCAGTGTTCACGCTGGTTTACCTGAGAAAGCAAAATCAGTGTAAAATTAGGTGACAAATCCATAAATGTGGATTTCAGGAGTCATTCATCTTGGAAGACTGAATTATTTTTTTACTAACTAAACTGCTGACATTCTGTTTTTTACATTAAAAGTGCCATGGGGTAAAAGCATCGGTGTTGGTGTCTGTCTCAGGAAGAGCCTACCTTCGCTTGAGTGAAGGGAATGTATTTGGATCCTATGACTGGAAACATGCATGTCATGAGATAAATATGCTGGCATTTACGTTAGAACAACAGATGATATCCTCTTCCCGAGTGAAATGGGAAAAGCAGGGCTTCTGGGGAGGCCTGCACCATGACCCCGGTGAGGGAGTAGCATCCAGAATGTGTCCCGCTATTCAGTGTTCCCGTCCTCTTGAGCATCACCCTTTGCCTCAGTTTTGCATATGGGAAATGGGTGGAAGTCCGTGGAATTATTGTGTAACAAAAATAGCTAACTCTTATTTCCTATGAGTCAAGTACTGTACTGAATACAAGAGCTCATTTAATCCTGGGGTGAAAGCCCTCTAAGGTGACGACATTAGTATCCACACTTAACAGGAGAGGAAACGGCAGATTGAAAGGTTTAGTGACTTGCTCAAGGTTGACTGCAAGAAAATGGAAAAGTCTGTGACTCAAATCCAGATCTCTCTGATCATAGAGCCTGTCCTTTTACCTCTGCCCTAAGCTGTCTCCATGGGAGCTCTGGAGAGCCTGATAAAAAAGCCAAATAAATAGAAGGGGTCAGGGATATCCTTATTAGAGAGAATGTTCAGTAAGAAGGTAATGAAAATAATATTATGTATTTTCTTGAGAGAGCTCCCAGCCCAGAGTAAAGACAGATACTGTCAAACTGTACAGTGGCTGATTTAATCAATAACTTGATGCTTTTCCATCCAATTAAGCTTATTTTACTGTCAGGTGATTTCTGAGACTTTGGTCCATTGCAGTAGGAATTCAGAGGATAAAGGTCTTTATTAGGGCTGGAGGGGAGCAGTGTGAATTGTTTGAGGGGTGTACTGCCTTTTCTGAATTGTGCATTGTTGTCTTTTTTCCTACCAGTAGGTGGAAATAGAACTGAATCTTTCAGCACTTGCTCTTTCAGCTGAGTCCTGGCAGGATTCCTTCAATTTCTGCCTCAAAAGAACAACAACCCCAAAAAACCCTCAGGAGAAGTTTGAAGTGTGTAGTTACAGGATTGCTATTCTGCAGTCAGACTGGAATATTTCCAGTCTGATGGTCAGATAATGGTTTTAGCCTCTTACAAGGCCAAGGTGCTGGAAGCAGCTGCTGGTAACCATGGCTGTCCTGTGAGCCCTGCTGGACACCCACTTTGAGTGGGTGTTTTGGGTTTTTTTCCTGTCCTGACCACAAGGCCTTTTCCAAGACTTTTATTCCCAGTTTTAAACCTTTGCACACTGTCAAATTGTGTATCATCATTTTTTTTCAGGAACTACATTTCTGAAATTATAATTTACCAAATTAAAGCAGTCCACAGTGGATAAAGTAGGAGAGGAAAGTCTCCCTTGCCCTCCCCCCGACCTTCACCTGTATTCACTAACAGATACATGTATCTCCACTTAAAGAAAATTGGAATCACATAATATGTGTTATTCTGCATCTTGCTTTTGCCAGTAATCGACGTTTAGGGTTGCCCGTGTATGTGACTGTCTCTAGAACAGTTCTCAACTGGGGCAATTTTGCCCCCAGCTGACACTTGGCAATGACTGGAGGCATTTTTGGTTGTCACAACCGCAGCAGATGGTGGTGCTACTGGCATCTAATGGGCAGAAGACAGGGATGCTGGTAGACATCCCCCACTTCAAAGAATAATCTGGCCCCAAATGTCAGTTGTGCTGAGGTTGAGAAACCCTTTTCTAGAGAACTTCATTCTTTGTAATGGGTGTATAGTATTCACAATGTGGAGTTCCATCCTGTATTAATCCATGTTCCTACTGGCAGCCATTTTTTTTGAGGTATAGTTGATGTACAATATTATGTAAGTTTCAAGGGAACACCATAGTTTTTCACAATTTTTAAAGGATATATTCCATTTATAGTTATAAAATATTGGCTGTATTCCCTGTGTTGTATAATATGTCCTTGTAGCTTATTTATTTTATACATAGTAGTTTGTACCTCTTAATCCCTTGGCCCTATCTTGCCCCTCCCCCCTTCCCTCCTTTCACTGGTAACCACTAGTTTGTTCTCTGTGAGTCAGTTTCTTTTTTGTTATATTCAATAGGTTGTTTCATTTTTTAGATTCCACATATATGTGATAACATACAGTTAGTTTTTGTCTTTCCCTGTCTGACTTATTTCACTAAGCATAATACCCTCCAGGTCCATCCATGTTGCTGCAAATGGCAAGATTTCATTCTTTTTTATGGCTGAGTAGTATTCCATTGTATATATACCACATCTTTATCTGTTCATCTGTTGATGGACACTTAGGTTGCTTCCATATCTACTGGCAGTCATTTAAAAGCTGTTTCTAACCCTTTGCTATTAAAAGCAGTGTTGCAGTGAGCATTGTTTTACATTTTTGTGCACTGTGAGATCTTATTTCTGTAAGATAAGGACACAGAAGTAAAATGTCTGAATTTAGGGACTTTATTTTAAAAGTAAAAGAACCTAGACACTGAAAGTTTTTTCGTAAATTCACAGCAAGCTCATTCGATGGGAAAACCTGACATAAACTGGCATGAGCCTAGTTACAATTCTTATTTATTCTGTATAATGTGAATATTTAGACATTTTGTGATTATGGAATACTACCTCAGTCTCTACTGGGATGTTACATATTATATGGCATAAGTACTTCATTCATTTTTTTAATTTTAATTTTTAAAAAATTTTACTGAAATATAGTTGATTTACAATGTTGTATTAGTTTCAGGTATATAGCAGTGATTCAGATATATATATATATATATACACATACACACACACACACACATATATTCTTTTTTTACATTGTCTTCCATTATAGGTTATTATACGACCTCATTGATTTTTTTAATCAGAAAAAAATTGAATCCCAGTGCTCTCTTAAGTTTTTGTTGCTGCAGTGATGCAGCACATTTAGTCTGTATAATACTCATGTATTGCAATGAGCAGGTGACTTTGATGATTTTGTATTCAGCATCTAAACCCCCCCCTTTAAAGGTGATTTTGGTCCTGTAAAGAGAAGTTGTATGTATTCAGGTTGTAATTCTTGCCAGTGTCTTCCATGCAAATTAGCCTATCAGAAAACATCAAGCATGACCCTGAGAAGCACTTTTTGCCTTGTTAGTTATAAATATCATCAAAAATATTAACAATAGTTACAACAATTGAGTGCGTACTGTGCTTTATGCTTAATCAACATTACCAAGTCAGACTTTTATGACAATACCACTAAGTGGTGGGCTTTGTAGTTTCCATTATACTTAAGGGAACAGGTTTCAGGAGTTGAGCTCTTGGGCAAAGTAACATATCTGGGAAGAAGCAGAACCCAAGCTTGCAGTGGTATGTGCCGCATCCCTCCCCAGTATTATTCCAATTCACTTTCCCCCATGTGTACAGAGTTTTACTATTTCTACATTGGTGGTCATTAAAAATTGTTTGAGGAAAAAAAATTAGTCCCAAGTTGCTTTTTCTCTCAAGGGGCTGCACTTGGACTTGAGGGCAAATAGGCAAGAGTTGCTCAAGTCAAGTGGATATTTTCATCACAACGTTAAGAGAAAGTCATTGGAGCAAATCTGAGGTCACACACTCTCCCACCAGTGAACTCCAGCACTGAGTGTTGTTTGAAATGAGAAAATGTTAATGTCCTCCCTGGAGCCTATATATGATATGATATTAGGGGAAAGCATTCAGTTATATTTATTTTTCTTGGTATAATCCCAAGAAGATGTCAGTTTCCATTATGAAAATTGCAGGTGTAAAAAATACTATCTTCGGGCTTCCCTGGTGGCGCAGTGGTTGAGAGTCCCCCTGCCGATGCAGGGGACACGGGTTCGTGCCCCAGTCCGGGAAGATCCCACATGCCGCAGAGCGACTGGACCCATGAGCCATGGCCGCTGAGCCTGTGCGTCCGGAGCCTGTGCTCCGCAACGGGAGAGACCACAACAGTGAAGAGGCCCACGTACCGCAAAAAAAAAAAAAAAATACTATCTTCTGTTTGCTACAGCAGAGCCAATCCAAGAACCCTCTGGAGAAATTCATACCCCAAGCCAACTGGAATTTGTGATACCTGAATTTTTTGTGTGACCAGCCTAGGCTGAGGCGGCATCCAAGAAGAATGCTCCTAGGTTAGCTTTTTTAGCTGCCACTGACATAATCCACTTTGCTACCTCCTGGCTCTACGAGTTTCTCCAAAACTCAGCATGCAAGGAACCTTCCCATTTCCTCAGCAGATTCCCTTTTCTTAATGCTTTTTTCCCACTGTGTCCTCTGCAGCTCAGCCTATTGTCTTAAAGTTTCAAGTTTATAATTGATTTTACTTCAATGAAAGGGAATATCAGACCAGTGAATTACTCCTGTTGTTCCTTTTCCTGCACAGCTTTTATTGTTACATTTAGATGTCTTTAACTTTTTACCCATGGTCTTTCACCCTGAGTGAAATCTCTCTGGTTCCTTGGACTTTGAGGAAGACATAGGTATGCTCCCCTTGACCCTGATTGCAGTACCCTTCCTCACAATACCCCAGAACCTTTCATGGAGGTTTCTTTAGATTATGCACTAACACTGCACAGGCCTGGACTCCTTTCTGCCTCAGGGCCTTTGCACATGCTGGTCCCTCTACCTGGGACATATTCTTCTACCTACTACATTTCTGTACCTGGTGGTTGACTTCAGTTCATGTCCTCAAGGAAGCCTTCCCAAAACACACCCTTTCCCCTGCCAATGTCAGCCATTAGTTTATTTTATAAGTTTGTCTCTACCATAAGACTGGAGATGGTATTAGGCCAGAGACCACATAAAATATTTCAGTGCAATAAATATTTGTGCAGTGAGTGGACAAGCAAGGGCTGTACTACTCTGGATTTCCAGAGAAGTAGCTCTTCTGCTTTTAGACTTTATTTCTGGACCAGTGTTTTCTCTAAAATGTGCATGTTTCTTCACATCACTCACCTGCCTTTTCACTGCCCCCATCTTCTGGTCATCACACTGGCCCTCTCTAGGGCATCCTGGTTCCCATTCTGGGCCCAGCCAGCCTTCTCAAAAACTGACTTATTTAGGCACTTTTCTATTCTGTTGTACCTCCTCAATATCAACCAGTTTGTTTTATTTATTTATTTTAAAATTTTGTTTATTTATTTTGGCTGCATTGGGTCTTCGTTGCTGCGCACAGGCTTTCTGTAGTTGCAGCGACCGGGGGCTACCCTTAGTTGTTGTGTGCGGGCTTCTTATTTCTGTGGCTTCTCTTGTTGAAGAGCACGGGCTCTAGGTGGGTGGGCTTCAGTAGTTGCAGCATGCAGGCTCAGTAGTTGTGGCTCATAGGCTCTAGAGCGCAGGCTCAGTAGTTGTTGTGCACAGGTTTAGTTGCTCTGCAGCATGTGGGATCTTCCTGGACCAGAGTTCGAACCCATGTCCCCTGCATTGGCAGGCAGATTCTTAACCACTGCGCCACCAGGGAAGTCCCAACAAGGTTGTTTTAGATATAGTTTATTTGCTTGTGTTTACTTATTATGGACATTTCAAGCAAACAGGAAAGTACAGAGAGGCTTATGGCAAATAGCCATGTACCCGCTGCCCAGAGTTTCAAGTGTCAACATTTGTAATGTTTGCCTCAATTTTTTTTGGGGGGGGTGCGTGGGCCTCTCACTGTTGTGGCCTCTCCCATTGCGGAGCACAGGCTCCAGACGTGCAGGCTCAGCGGCCATGGCTCCCAGGCCCAGCCGCTCCGTGGTATGTGGGATCTTCCCGGACTGGGGCACGAACCCGTGTCCCCTGCATCGGCAGGCAGACTCTCAACCACTGCGCCACCAGGGAAGCCCTGCCTCAAATTTTTCTTTAAAGAAACAAAATGTTACAGAGACTGTTGTAGACCCCACTCCCCACTCTCTCTTCCTTCCTCAGAGGTAGCACTATGTGGACAATTGTCAGGCCAGTCATTGGAAAGTCTGTAAGTGGAAGAAAATAGAAAACTTGACATTTTGGCTAGCCTTATGCCTTATGGATGGGAAATATTATCTCACTCTTGTTTTCATTAATATTTCCCTGAATACTGGTAAGGTTGAACATTTTTCATATTTATTGGCTACTTAGGCTACTTCTATGAACTGCCTGTTTGTTTGTTTGTTTTTTGTGGTACGCGGGCCTCTCACCGCTGTGGCCCCTCCCGTTGCGGAGCACAGGCTCTGGACTCGCAGGCTCAGCGGCCATGGCTCACGGGCCCAGCCGCTCCGCGACATGTGGGATCTTCCCGGACCGGGGCACGAACCCATGTCCCCTGCATCGGCAGGCGGACTCTCAACCACTGTGCCACCAGGGAAGTCCTGAACTGCCTGTTTATAGGTTTTTTCGTTTATCTGTTTGGTTGTCTTTTTATTGTTGGTCTGTAAGTTTTCCTGTGTAGTTGGATTACTCCTTTACCTATTTTATATATTACAGTTACCTTCTTCTAGCCCGTAACTTGTCTTTTATCTTTGTTTACATTATCATGTATTTTATAGAAATTTTGGATTTTAATATGATTCAACTAATATTTTCCTTTATGATTTCTGCTTTTCATATCTTGATTAAGAAATCCTTCCTTACTCTGTGATTGTAAAGATATTCTCCTCAAAATGTTTTTAATGTTTTGCTTTCACGTTTGGAATTTTCATTCATCTGGAATTTATTTCTGTAATTAGGTAGAAATATAATTTATTTTTACCAAGCTGCCACATACAGTTGGGTATGTTTCTTTCTTTCTTCCTTCCTTCCCTTCTTGCTTTCTTGCTTTCTTTCTCTCTCTCTCTTTCTTTCTTTCTTTCTTGATATATTACTTGCAGCAAGTAAGGAGAACACTGGGGATCTTTCCTAAAATAGTGACTTCCAGTTGGTTATATTTCTTCCTTTGCCATCTTTATACTTCTTGTTTTTCTTGTCTTATTACACTGCCTAGTACTTCTAGTGCAGTATTAAATAGATGTGTCCTTAGCCCTATGCTAAATCTCATTTAATTTGATTATACTAATAGTCATTAATGTAGGTGTTATCTCATCTGTATAGATGAAGCAACTGAAACTTGGAGAGGACAAGTAACCCTTCCAGAATCACACAGCTAGTAAGTAAATAACAGACTCAGAATTCAGACCCAGGTCTAAGCGACTACAAAGTTGAACTACTTATACTACCTCTTGGTCACAAATGACTTGGGAGAAAGATAGCCCCTTCTACCTTGCCTGCTCTTGCCCAGAACCTCTATGTCTAATGAGGAAAGAAAATTTTATTGAAGTGATGCCAGAAAATCACTTCCAGTGTGTCTGAACAAAGCCAATAGACTTTGTTTAGTTTAGACCTGCCAAAAGCAAATTAGAGAACCATATAAGTATAATAAAATAGTTCTTATTCCAGGTGGTATAAGCATTTACTCAGGTAATAAAATCACATCTTGGTGGAACTTCAGAAATGAGAAGTAGATCTTCATAGTAAGTTAACATTCTCAGAAATATTAACAAGTAATTGAAGTTTCCTTCCTCCTTCCTCCGTTCCTTCCCAGCCTCTATCCATGGAAGATCTGAGGCAGCTTACAAATATCTGCCCAAAACAAGATAAAATTAAAAGATAAGGAAATCAGGGTGAAGAGAAAAATAGATATGGCAAAATAAAAATTAATTCTGGCCTTAGTGTCATTTGCTAGAGTTTGGCCACAACATAGCCCAAAGGTTCCTAGCAACTGAAACAAAGAAAACCTATCCAGCTACACAATTTACAGTGGGCATGGGATCAAAATAGAATTGTTGGTAAGGGTATAGATAGTATTTCCTAATTCTGAGGGAGAGAGAGGAGCTTCTGCCATGACCTTCATACAGGGACCCTGTGTGGTAATGTGGACAGTGCTTACCAGCATCTTCTCAGTAATGGGGAAGTGTACCTCACTTGGACCTGGTTCCCCTACTTGACCCTGAGCTCCTTGAAAGGGCAGAGACCATATTTATTTTAGTCTACATTATATAACAGAGCCCAGCATCCTACCTGATACATAATAGGTGCTCATAAAGTATTTTTTGAATGAATGATTATTTGTAATATCCATCAATAAAAGCCAATGGCTCAATACAAGATCAATATACAAAAATCAGTTGTATTTCTTTACACTAGCGATGAACAATTCCAAAATGAAATTAAGAAAACCCATTCTATTTACAATGTCATCCAAAAGAATAAAACACTTAGGAATAAGTTTAACAAAAAAGATACAAGACTTAGACACTGAAAACTACAGAACATCATTTTTTTTGCTGTACGCGGGCCTCTCACTGTTGTGGCCTCTCCCGTTGCGGAGCACAGGCTCCGGACATGCAGGCACAGTGGCCGTGGCTCACGGGCCCAGCCACTCCACAGCATGTGGGATCTTCCCGGACCGGGGCACGAACCCGGGTCTCCTGCATCGGCAGGCAGACTCTCAACCACTGCGCCACCAGGGAAGCCCTACAGAACATCATTGAAAAGCCAATGGCAAGACATGAGAGCAAATTTATAAAAAGCAATTGTATGCAAAGTAAAAATATTGATATTCTAGGTATGTGACTTTCTGATGATTTGATTTGATCAAAGACTACAGTTTAAAATTTTAAGAGGAATAGATGGGCCGAACATATTTTTTGGCAATTCTTTATGATTATTACTTTTTGCATCCAAGTTCCTAGTAAGAAGGAACAGCAGGGAGTTGGAGTTTACTTCTTGGTCAAGAATCTGAAAGTAAATATTACATGTTGCCAATAAAAGGTGCTGCTAAGAACTTAGATGAACTCATAATACGTATATGGTAGCATAATTGCTTTGTAAATTGGAAGAGTATGTATTAGGTAAAATAAAATCAGGATGTACGTAGAAAGTGGGAAACTGCCTCAAACATTTAGCACTGTCTAATTTATATTGACATTTATGTTACTGATTTCAACCATTAATCTGTATTTTAACATCTGTCTTAAAACATGTATCTGCTGTCATTAGCTAATTTTCACTGAGCCCATAATGTGTACCTGCCACTTTTCTGAACAGTTTTACTGACATTATCTCATGTAATGCCCATGACTCTATAAAGGAAGTACTGCTGTTGTTGTCTCCTTTTATAGAAGAGGAAACGGGGGCTAGAGAGGTTAAGCCACTTGCCCAGGTCACACACAAGCACATGACAGTCCCAGAAATCACACCAAAGCCGGGGAACTGTTCCGCCTGTGCCTCCTGCCACCCTGCCATGTTGCCCCACTTATTTCATGCCCAATGATGGCAAACACCAGTTTCCTGTGATCAGCTAGAAGTGAATGTCCGTTTCAGGTGTGGAGTGTGAATGTACTCTGGGGGGGGGTTGATGTTTTGATGTTGTCCTTAGGACACCACAATTAAAGAATTGTCCCGATTTAAAATCAGTCTTAAGACTGTCTTTCCAGAGCGTCTCCTAGAATTTCAGGATACCAACTACAGTTTGTATGACATTTGCCAAGCACTGGCCTCAGGAATTTCATTGCTCAAACAGAGGCCTGGACACAAGCATGATTACCAGACTTTGTTCCTGCCTCACAAGGATTCTCGTTCTATAAAAGTAACAGAATTTGTAGATAAGACCTTGGGCTCTAGTCAACCAAATCAGTTAAAATTCTGTTTTAGTAATGGAACCTTCCCCATAGTGTTGCTGTAGGCTGTCACTTAGGGCACTTAGCACAACGTGGGGCACTTAGAAAGCTTTTAAGAATGGTAGCTGCTAAAACACACAGCCTTTTAAAACGACTTCGGGGTAAGGAGTGCATCTCAACAGCCAGCAGACACAGCCAACAGTTTAGAGCTAAGAGCGGCTTTGTACTGCAGATTCCTAAGGCCACCTGGAAACTCGCCAGCCTGGAGTTTGAAATTTTAAACATTTTCAAATTTATTTTTAACCAAACTTAAAGAAAAGGGATTCCCACAGTGTGAAGGAGGCTGCTGCAGCTTCGCCATTTCCCACAGGGAAAGGGACCGAAGGAGGCTTCTTTTTGTTGGTGGAAGAAATGAGGGGGAGGGCGAGAATCTGGGGTTGGGAAGAAGCCTTGGACTGGGAGCTTGAATCTGGGTCCTCATCCATCTGTCCCTGGAGTTCCCCGGCCGCTCTTTCTACTGCTATAAAACCAGGGGGACTGGACTACAGGCCCTTCCAGCGTTGACATTCTGTGAAGCCATAAACGCCTCCTTGGAGCTACAATTTAATGTGAGCCCTCGGCTTTTATGGTGGGGCCCTTGTAAGTGTGGGCCTTTGGAAAGATGTCTCTGTATCTTTCACACAAGTCCCAGGGAAGGCATTGTCCTTTATGTTACCCAGGGCCCTATATCTCAGCTTATAAATTCCTCTGGAAATTTGGAGCCAGGAGAAAGTTTGTCTCTCGGCTTAAACCCTTACATTTTTTTCTGATTGGATGACATCTGTGATACACCCTCAGTGTGTTTCTCTTATTACTCCATTTGCCAAGAAGCTCAGACCTAAATGCAGTGATTAGCAATAGTGGCTTCCCTCAGACAGTGCAGGCCTCTGAATCCTTCTTAGAACTGGATGTTGTTGTTTGATTTTATGTACTTTAATATAAAAACCACACGACATCCTTTTGTGGCATTAAACAGGGCATAAAACATTGGTGCAGGATGACACAGTAAATAGATGCAGAAATACATGAATACTTTTCCTCACGACCAGCGTGTCCATTATCTGGCTTCTTCCCCACTCCCAGCAAATCGGAAACAACAATAACAACTGATATGTAATAGGACCCACCCTGGACCTGGCACTGTTCTAAGTCCTTTATATGTATTTTCTCATTCAACCACCTTATGTTTGGGGCTACTATTGTTTTCTTTATTTAAAGATGAGGAAAGTGAGGCACTGAAAGATAAAGTATCCAGGCTATTTCTCACCACCCCCTTTCTTCACTAGTGATGGATAGTCAGGCCAAGGGGTCACATTAGACCCAAAGAATTCCTTTCGTCCTGGGAGTCCTAGTAGCCAAGAGGCCTTGGCTTGTTTATATGGATAGTTAGTAAGCCAACCACAAACAAACAACAGAAGGGGAAAATTGAAGACTGGAAAAGCCTCTCATTTTTGACTACCCTGAGATCCATTCCAAACTCCAGTTGGTCCTGTTTATTTGGGGAACCCCGTGGAGTCTCAGAGATGTCAACCCATTTTTTTGGAATGTGTATGGAGTCAGGCTGTGGTTGGGGGATGGTTCCTTGGACTCCCACTCTCCCCCAGACTCAGACCTGGTAGAAGGCCAGTGTGGCTGCGGGTACACAGGTGACCTGCCTCCCCTAAAGCAGCAGTGGAAGCATTTCCCAGCATTGCTTGTCTTCCAGAGCTGGCACGAAGTCAGCCCATGTGGCTACAAGCCCTAAGCAGATCCCGCATGGTGGCTTCTTTAGTACCTGGTTCTCACTCCTCTTCACACTGAATGCTGGAATGGGCATGGGTAGGGACAGGATGGGAAATTGTCTTGGCCAGTCATGGCCAAGCTCACCACCCAGGGCCTGGCCTGGTAGACAGACTGGGTAAGTACAGTCTTAGTTTGGCCATTGAGCTCAGTTGGGAATGTGTCCACAGTCAACATGCGGATGTCTAAGTGTGACCAAATAATAAAACAGCTTTTAGAAACAAATACTCCAGAATTTTATACATTCAAAAGTCTCTCTCGTTTAGTCAGTCAACACACATTTGTTGAGCCTCCCCCTGTGCCACGCACTATGCCAGATGATGGAGACACAGCAGCAAGCAAGCTCCTCTGGGCCTGCTGATAGGGAGCACACAGCAAGTGATTCTGCTGTGGTCACGTGGTATGCTTGGGAAGCCTTGTCTTTTGGAATCGCTTTGGGTAGCTCTGCCTTTAATCTGGAGATGGTATCATTGCTCGAAACATTTTTGAAACTGCCTTTTAGGAATTGCCTTCAGAGCTAGTCTGGACCACACAGGAAAATCCATCTCACTATTTTATAGCCACACCTAGCTTGTGACCAAAAATGGTATTGCCCAGCTTGATGACCCAGTTTATTCCCTAGACTTGGCTCTGATTGACTTGCCTGTGAGCCAAAATTGCATCCACCCTCTAAGGATGGAGATTTACCACCACTGAGCATATTAGCAGTAATTTGGATAATTCTGAAATAATATCTCACTTGCCCAGAACTCCCATTGTCCTATTCCTCTGTATAAGACTTAGCCCAGTCTCCCTTGCAGTGGGATAACCTCCTTCTGCCTCTATTTTCCCCACCAGGTTGGGAGACTTTGGAGGGCAGGACCATATGTCTATAACCTCTGTAGTGTCCAGCATGGATTAGATGTTCAAAAATATATATTTACTAAAATGCAATGTACAAGTTCTGAAGGAAGTTGCCAAAGAAGCGTTCCAGAATTGCTGTGAGAGACAAGAGTGTTGGAACATGGGCAGTGTAATGTAGATGGAACATGTGGGCTCTGCAATCTATTGGGCCTGACTCCAATCCCTACTTGTCCCCTTTACCAACTGTGTGGCGTGCCCTACACAAATCGTTCATTCCCTCTGAGCCTTCATTTCTGCAGCTGTGGGATGGAGATAATGACACTGTCTTACAGGGGCTTTTATCAGGACAAGTGAGAATATTCATGTAATGCCCCAAGCATAGTGCCTATTGCATAGTACGCTAACTCAGTACGTGAGAGCGATTGTTTTATTTTACTATTGTTATCGTGGTTGCTGTTATATTGGAGTGACTTCTCATTTGGATGCATAAATTCTGATTTTTTTTAAAGTAACATCTCACCCAGCACTCACATCATTTAACATCATATGTCATAGAGATTTCATGCTGAAAGGAGCCCTAGAACCCAACTAAGTCTAACCTTCTACTTTTTCAGAGATCTAGAAGGGGAAGTGGGTTGACTAAGGTCATACTGGTTCATGGCAGAACTGGGCCAGTCCAGAGCTCCTTTTATGTAACGTTTGATCCTTGCCCCTACATTTGGAGGTTTTCCACCTTCCTTCCAAGGGCCTGGCAAGCGGGCTAGGGGCTCTGGGGCCTGGCGTTCCTGGGCAGCAACAGCCAAGGATTTGGTTTATGCATTTGGGAGCTGCAAACACACGCTTCCCACACTTTTGTGTAGTAACGCTTTGTCACTTTGCAAAACACAGAGCACGCTTGCGATGGTGTGGTTGTGTCTGGTGAAGCTGGCAGGAGCAATGGACTAGTGGTCAAGGAGCACACCAGACAGACCTAGTGCCACTACTTAGGTACCAGGTGTGAGCTTCGGTTTCTTCATCTGCAGAACGGGGACAGTAATAGTATCTGCTGCATAGGGCTGTTGTCAGGGTTAAATGAGGTTTGCATACAAAGTGCTTAGCACAGTGCCTAGCACGTGGTAGTTACTTTTAAAATTTCACATGATGATCGGTAACACATCCAAAAACAAATAGTCTACCTCTGGCCTCCCCACCAGTCTCAAGCCAATCTCTGATCGGTTGTAAAACGTTACCCAGACTCTCTCCCAAGCAGGTTCTATTGACAAACTCTTTCCCCTCCCCTCTTCCCCTTTTCATCCAGCAGCAGTGTGCCTCTCAGACCCTTCCGTCTCACTCCGATCAGGGACTGTAAGATCCTAGAGTAATCAATAGCAGTTGCCCATCAGGAATGGTGTTGGGAACCCCTGGGCTTTCTTGTTCATCAAAAGTTATGGGAAGAAAAATGGACTTCTGGCTTAAAGAAACACTGCTTTTCTTTGGAGATGTTTCCTTTGAAGGCATTTGCAGCTGTGGGAGGCTCTGGTCTCCTGCAGCATAACAGGCTTCCGCATCCCTGGATCGGTGCCGTCCACCATTACCACCTTGATACCAGGTTCTTTGCACATGAATACACTGGGTTCTATTTGTTACCTTTTTTTTTTTTTTTTAAATCTCAACTAAAACTATGAGTAATTGAGAAGTTCTGAATTTTTATTTGGAAAACACGACACTCGGTGAGACCAGAACAATCCAAATAACCCTAAATTTACAGAGACCAGTTTCATTAAAACCCAAGGGTGAATTTTTTTCCCCCATGTAGAAAAATTATACTTCACAGCGGTTCTTACAATGCCCTGACTCTGGATGGGGGCCCTCCCTTGATTCTGGATATTACATCATTTCATTTCGGCTAATGTAAACACTCATCACCCCGCATGTTACAGGATTTTTAGTACAGTCTGAGATTGGCCTTCACTCGGTGGGTCGTTGCAATGATTAATGGTTTCAGAAGGAAGTGCAGCAGGAAGAGGCTTTGCAGGAATGGAAGAGGTGAGGCAGCTCCATGTGAGATTCTGCAAAGGGATTAAGATTTGGCACCGGGCTTGGTTTCTGTGCAGCCTCTTAGGCAGGGAGCCTCAGGAGAGGGAAGCAGGCTGTCAGCTGGGGCTTTGCACGCTCTCAGCCTGCCTTGAGGGTTGGTTGGTTCTTCCCTCTCTCTGCAATACCCAATTTTACCTTATTAAAGGATGGATGTGGATGCTGAAGGCTTAAAGAAGACCAGGTAAGGGTTCCCATTGTCCAGGAAGTCCCCTGATGTTCTTAATGCATGAAATCTGGGGACTGTTCCTTTTCTCACACCGCTGTGCAGTGTTAGCCAAAACACAATTCCTCTGAGACATTTCACACAGAGGATCAGGGAAGTTTCTTCCCTAATTAAGGGAGTTTCTAAAATGTTTTAACCCAAAATATTTAACTGTAGAGATGCAAATTTCTCTTCCTTTGAAGACACAGCTTTAAGATTATTTCTGTGCATTTTAATCTACAAGGTTCTGAAAGGAATCCTAAGGGTTTTAGATGTTTGTTTTCCTTCCTTTTGTAATGGCCTGTGGTGTATGTATGTATCAACATCTAGTTTAATGAAAACTTCTTCTAATTCATTATATTCTTCAGAATACTAGCTTTTGAATAAGTTGATCTTTTTGCAGATTTGATTTTTTTTTCTTCTTTATCTTTTGGCTTTTGTAAATACAATCCTGGTAAGGGAATATCCTTAGTTATAACTAATTTTTAAGAGGAAATAAGAGTTCAGTGTAATCATATTTGATAGCATCCCTGGTTGAAATGAGCTACATGTTTTTTCATGCTTCAAATATACCTTATTAAAAAAATTTTCCGTGTACAATGTCCATAGTTTGTGGGAGAGGTGATACAGCTTATCCATGTGGTTAAGCTATCAATATTTATTCACAGACATTAAAAACATGTTAGACCTTTGATAAGATTAGCTCGAGAGATATTTGGAAGAGTAGTTTCCTGCTCACCACCAACTCAATTCCAAATTGTTCCTTTTCCTTAAAAAAAAAATTCTGGGGTTAAAAATAACCCAGAATAAAACTTGAAAACTGTTTTGTTTCTCTGTATTTGGCTAACTTCATTGCAAAGTACTGTGTTTAAGGAATTCAAGCTATGAAGACTACTCTTGAAATGGCTCACACTCTATCTCCAAATGTCTATAGCCCTTTTCAAGAGCATATGATGTTTTATGAGTATTAGGATTAAAATTTTCAATTAACTGTTTATTCCTTCTACACCCCTAGTAGATGGGGGAAAATAACATGAGAAATAGTGTCAGTTTCCTGACACAAGCTCATTTTTCCTTTCCACAGTAGTGTGGAGTTGTCAAAGTGAGGATGGGGCGCATTTGACACACCTGTTTACCGTGAGAGTGTGGGTGTCTTTGTAGGAGTGAATGCCTGGGGCTGTTGTGGCCGAAGGATAGATGCAGGAATTCTTTTTTTTTTTTTAATTTATTTTTAATTGAAGTATAGTTGATTTACAATGTTATGTTAGTTTCAAGTGTACAGCAAAGTGATTCAGTTATATGTATTCTTTTTCAGATTCTTTTCCCATGTAGGTTATTACAAAATGCTGAGTATAGGAACTCTTGGTCTCTATTATTTATTGAAAATCAAATGTTTTTATTCAATGTAGGGGACTCCGACCCTACAGCTTCGGTCGGGTGAGAGGAGGTCTCTGCACCCAGTTGTTCCTACTGTTTTTGTTTGGTGAGCCCTTTTAGTTCACATGGTCTCTGTTTCTTCCTTTGGGAGACAGGCTGGCAGTCGAATCTCTAGCATTTTGTGTTTTCTTTTAGTGGGAAGGCTAATGATAAGGCAGGCGTACGACTCAATTTGAGAAGGTGTGAGAGCAGCGGTAATCTTTAGGAAAAGAGAATCATGCCAAGGATTAAATATGCAAACTCTTAATTGTATGTTCATGCTTTTCCGATTATTAGATAATCTAGATGTTCATGCTTTTCCGATTAGTAGGTAATGTAGACAAGCTATTGTTATAAACACTTTCCATAATTGAGGTTTAAAAAAAATCATGCTGTATAGTGTGGAAATGGGGAACCTTGATGTTGTCCTGACTTGACTTTTTCATGGTCATATTGGTATCTTCTTAAGGGATATCCTTAGTCCTCTAATATTTTTAGAAATATTAAACAAAATATATTTGTTATATTTTTGTTAAGAAAACAACATATGATTTTGTCATATATTACCTTATCCTCATTCTACTTTCTTCCTCCTTACCTGTCATTTAGGAGAGAGGGGAAATTGTCCAGGTAAACATTTGGGGAATAATTACCAGGAATGTCCTAGAAGGTTGCCATGAATTATCCTTTCCCTCTTGGTGTGCTCTTGATAAAGATTCCATTTATTTGTTGTTTTTAACTCTATTGAAATAATAAGACATGCGTGTGGCTGAAAAAAATTCAAATGTCGGGGCTTCCCTGGTGGCGCAGTGGTTGAGAGTCCGCCTGCCGATGCAGGGGACACGGGTTCGTGCCCCAGTCTGGGAAGATCCCACATGCCGCGGAGCGGCTGGGCCCGTGAGCCATGGCCGCTGAGCCTGCGCGTCCGGAGCCTGTGCTCTGCCATGGGAGAGGCCACAACAGTGAGAGGCCCGCGTACCACAAAAAAAAAAAAATTCAAATGGTATAGAAAGGTAAATAACGAAAAGCCTCCCCTGTGGACTCCTGACCCCCAGTTCTCCCCTAGGCAATGTCAGAGAGAATTCTGTAAAACAGATAACAGTGCTTTCGAGCCACACTTTTCAAACATGAGCAAGCATAAGCAACATCTGCAGAGCTGGATAAAACACAGCTTCCTTCCTGGGCTCCACTCCGAAGATGCTGGTTCTTGAAGACTAGGGTTGGACCCCCAAATCTGCATTTCTAGCAGTTTCCCAGGTGCTGATGCCACCTGCCGGGACCACACTTTGAACCGTGCTGGCTTAAAGTGAAGGTCTCCTTCTGCTTTCATTTTTCACTTTCTCTTCTCTAGTATTCAGAATGGCTGCAGCTGAAATGAATAGCTACAGTAACCCACTGGCAGAGAACCATAAAATAAAATCACATACCTGTAATCAGAATTGGGGTGGAGAGAAGGGTAGTGACGGGGACAAGCATTCTGTGTGAATAACTGCGGTGTGTGATGTACACGCAGAGTGAAGGGCATTCCTTTACAGGTGGGCAGCTGTAAGTTCCAGCCTCAATTATTGTATGATCTGAAACAGTGCCATCGACTAAAGTGAGCACAGCCTCCACCAAAAATCTCTTTTTATAGGTTGTGATTTTTAAAACATTTACTGTACTCATATATATGTAGATACACACACACACACACACACATGCTGGAAAAATGACCTGTCTCTGCCCCCGCTCACCTCAGTTTACCCATGAGTGTCACCACATCTGCTCTGTCCTATGGCAAGTGACACACGTGGATCTACTTGACACAAAAGAACCCAGGTCACACTTTGGTATTGGGCAGAGTGTTTCCCATGACACCAGCCCGAGTTGTAAGCAGATTTGTTCTCATTGATGTATAGGCTCATTCCATGTGGCCTTATGTGCCACACACTGCTGCACCCTGAGATACAGCAGTGAGCTGGACAGACGTGGTCCTTGCCTTTATGAGGCTTTGGATATAGTAGAGATTCTTGGGAAAGGAGGTGAATAACCCAGGATGGGGATGGAGAAGGGGAGAATGGGAGGACTGTGATGTATGACCCACATGGTAGGTGCTTAGTGATGACTGAGTGTATGAATGTATCCCTTCCAGTTCATGTTCTGTTGAATTAAACAGTTACTCAGTGCAAGTCATAATATTAGGACTGTAAGGGATACCCAGGAGGGTGTGAAACATAGTTCTTGCCCTCAAGGAGTTTGCTGTTCAGGAGCAGGTGATACAACTCTGAGAGTCCATCACTGTTCCATTCACAAGGAGCTTCCCCATACATGTGGGCCCCAGTCCCCGCGGTGACAGTGCAACATGGTTGGATAATAAAATATAAGCGCTTGTCTCTGGCACCCACTTCTGCTACTTCCCAAAGGAGCTATTGCTGCAAGAAGAAGAAAAAGGTAAACACCTACTGTGTTTTATTTAATGTTCATTTCACACCCTGACTTGCTTTGCTACCAGGTGCCAATTGACTTCAAACTGCTTAGACATCTAATGCTAATAATTTCCACATTCTCACCTGCAACATGAAGATATACGGAGAAGCATCAGGTGTATGTGTGTGGCAGGGTGGGGGGAGTGGAAAGGGGTTTTGCCAGAAGCTGTGTCTGTTCAGTGATTTCTCCATTGGGGTCCATAGGAATCAGCAGGGTCAGCCCATCATACCCATGAGGAACGAACTGTGGCAACCACTGCAGGCTTAGGTGGGTGCAGGACATGGGGAAGCCTCGGGGCATTCCAGAACCACTTTGCAACAGTTGGCAAAGGGAGTCATTATCCACTGGCACTAATCGGATGAAGACCTTCTGGTGAAAACGATGGAAGAGAGATAGGAAATCAATAGGACAGGAGCTGCCCCATGCATGCCCAGCTCTCCTTTTAGGTCCCAGTACCACAACTTGGGAGCATACAATAGGAAGGTTCTGAAGGCTAATTTGGGAAGCTGAGAAAGACGCTGAAGATCAGAACCTTTTGTGATCATTGCTGAGCCATAGTCATAGATAGATAGATAGCTAGATGATAGAGAGATAGCTGTAGTACAGAGCATCCATGAAACAGGTGGAATTTTAGGGTCCTAGTAAGAGCAGGACACAGGGCTGTTGAGTTTCTCAGAAACCAAAGGCTCTCCTGAGACATTTGGCAAAGAAGGGTAAGAGACCAGGGTCATGAAACAGATTGTCAGAATAGTGGAGAAATCCAAGGAGCCTCAGCATAAAAATGCCATCAGGAAATGCCTAGTGGGTGGAAATAGCCAACAGTTAATGAAAATATGGCAGTAGAAAGGGGTTATGGGCCACCTGACAAGGATAATGAGATTGAGTTGGAGACTGGAATAGGACTGGCTGAGCTAAAAAAAATCAGGCCAATTAGTAATAATGAGGGTGTTTACTCACTTGTAGATTGGCAAAATACCTCCCTGGGATGAATTAGGACAAAATGATCATTTCCTGTACTAATGATTTTATAGAAGAAAAGGAAGAGAAGAACCGTAGAGGGTGCAAGAAGTATTGTGTGTGAACAGTGTGATTTAATGGTCCTAATAAGTTTAAGATTAATGGTCTGGTGCAAGTTTGGAAAATCAAGATGATGTATACATAACAGAAGAATTGAGAAAGATGTGAAGAGTAATTATGAAAAAATTGTCATAAACCTCAAAACTCTTGCCAAGTAATTTTTTAAAAACATTACCAACACCTTTGGGGAAGCACAATGTATGACAAGATTCAAAAAACCATTTGGTAGGGCTTCCCTGGTGGCGCAGTGGTTGAGAGTCTGCCTGCCGATGCAGGGGACACGGGTTTGTGCCCCGGTCCGGGAAGATCCCGGGTGCCGTGGAGCGGCTGGGCCCATGAGCCATGGCTGCTGAGCCTGAGCGTCCGGAGCCTGTGCTCTGCAACGGGAGAGGCCACAACAGTGAGAAGCCCGCGTACCGCAAAAAAACAAAAAACAAAAAAACCCATTTGGTGGGTTGGGTTGAGAAGAACTAGCTTCCTTTTTCTACCCCATCTTCTTTGGCTAGGATGATAAGAATAAATAACTGTTTGCTAGACATTTACTGTGTGCCAGGCATCAGGCAAAGCCCTCTATGTGCCTTACTTCATTTGACTCTCATATCCCTGGAGGTTGGGATAATAATCTCTATTTACAGATGCAGCTCAAAGAGGATTTGCTTAAGGCAGAGACATGTTCCCAAGAAACGGATGTCTTCAGGAAAAATAGAAAGTTAATTCAGAGAACAGGGAAATCTACCTGGGAAGCCCACGAAAAAGATCCACATATAATTGAAGGAGCATCCTGTAAGAAACAGACATTAAAGCAAAAATAAGAAGGCCTTTTAAAGTAATTGAATGAAGGAGCCGGCCAAAGACCCGGTAGAACCTTTGTAGATTACCAGAACACTCCTTTGGATGTATAAAAAGGAGCCAGCAGGCATAATAAATTATTTGCCTTGATCTTTTCAGAAAAAATATATCAAACTGAATAACACTCTTAAATCATCTTTAGAAGCAGAGGTACTAGACCAAGTAGTGGTAGATGCACAGAATGTTCTAGACCTAGTTGACAAACTGGATGTGGATAAATCATGGGGACAGCTTGGCATTCATCCAAGAGTTCTAAAGGAATTCAAAGGTGAAATCGTGGGGCCGATCTTTAACTTCAAAAACCCAGCAATCCCCTAAACCTTTTGTTGTCTGGAAAAGTTGCCTGGCTTCATCTCTCTTTACTACTTCATTTGAACATAAATTATAATAGATATATGTAAAATATGAAATATAATAAATCAAATAAGAAAATAAAGACATTAGTGATTTTGAATTCCCAAACCTTGTTGTGTCACGGTCTTGAAAGTCTTTGTGAACATTTCATTCTTGAAATTGCTGAGAATTACCCAGCCCCTTACAATCATGAAAAATAACCTTATAATTATTCATGTGAACTCAGTAGCAAAAGAACAAAGAAACAAATGGGCAGTGATTCAGGGTTTTGAGAAAGTATTCATCATACGGTTCTGCTTCACTTAAGGGGAAGAAGATTCCTGCAGCCTCGGAAGCGGACGCTCACTGTCCATTAATTAAAGACATGTGGAGGATTTGGAAACTAATCAGCTTTTGAGCCCCTAACTGCACAGTCCAGCTGCCCGATTTGCCTGGTGATCTGGCCCTGCTTCCAGCTGGCTGAGGCCTTCTTCCCTTTCTCATGGTCTTGACTTTGTCTAGCCCTGCTCAATGGCTAGTCCAGATGCCCTGTTCTCTGCTTTGCTGCAGGTAGCCCTAGTTCTGTAGTGCATAGGGCAGGAGTAGAATGGGCCCGGTTGGGGGGCTGGCCAGAGTCAAAACACAGTCAGAATTTGTGCCAGATGAGACAGTCCAGTACAGGGAGTTTGTCAGCGTCTAGGCAAGCAGGAGTAAACAAGAGATGGGAGCTGGGGTGAAGGTCAGTCAGTAATTTAATAGGTCTTTTTTGAGTACAATGTGCCAGGCATCTTACTGAGGATACGAATGAGACCACCGTTGTGAGAAAGATAAACGGGTAAATAATCACACTAGAGCAGGGTCTCTCACCCTCAGCACTAGTGACATTTGGGGCTGGACAGTTCTTTGTTGTGAGGATGGTCCTGTGCATTGCAGGATGCTTAGCAGCATTAGATGTCAGTAGCATCCTCTCTCATACACAGTCTTGACAACCAAAAATGTTTGCAGATATCGCCAAATGTCCCCTGGAAGCAGAACCATCCTGCTGAGAATCCCTGCAGTAGCGTATAAGTGTCTGAATGGAGAAAGAACAAGTGATTATGGGAGCTCTTGGTAGGTCCCCTTAGCCCAGACTTAGCAGGGAGGGGAGGCTTCCTGGAAGAAGTCGTATCAAGAGGAGACTTTGCAGGGTGAGTAGACCTCAGGTGAAGGTTTGGAGAAGGAGGGTCAGGAAGGGAAATGCTCCAGGCCGAGGGAATAGCCAGGTCTAGAGACCAGAGGGAGGCCAGCAGGGTGGTTACTCATGGGTGGTAGACACTCCTTTTAGTGTACAACTTTATCAATGCCCAAGAGGCAGCGTTTCACACCCAGGGTCCACCAGCAGGTTAATCCCTTTTGGATGCTGTGCTTACACGCAAGCAACTGCCCCCGAGTAAGGAACCATATTGGTTTAGAGATGCTTAGCTTGGTGGTCGCAGGTGCAAGGAAAGAGATGCGTATCCAGTCCCCTTCCTGGTGAATTTTCCATAGAATTCTGACTAATTGCCCCTTTCAGCTCTAATGTCTATTTTTGATTAGCTAAATCTAATCAAATTAGAGCAAGATTCAAAAGTTGTTAGCAGAAAACTTTTTTTTTCTGACATGGCTACCTCAGGAGTTGTTTCCAATTGCTAATAACTATAGCCTGTTCCAGCAACTGTTTAACAAAAAATATGTTTTAATCACCTTTCAAATGCCCCCTGTCTTCCTTCTACCCTCTCTGTAACTGATTCTTTTCTAGAGAGACTGGTTTTGATTTCTGCCAGGAAAGGGCTATGAGCCACCTGCTGGGTCTCCCCGAGGGCTCACATATCTTCAAGGAAGATGCAGTCTGTGTCTTTGCTTTGGCCCCAGCCCCTCTGCAGCCCGCTTCTCCTGTGGGCTCCTTTATCACTGCTGTACCTCGTGGGCTCTTCCATTCCTTAGTAGCAGTAATTGACACTGAGCACTTGCTATGTGCCACCGCCGCAGGGCTGCCTAGGAGAGGAGCGACAGGTACTAGAAGTGGGGGAAAGGGAAGTAATCAGGTCTGGCCCCATACTAGCTGCTTTCAGGTAGGATATTTCTTCTGATCCTCTCAGAAAACCCTCCTTAGTGGGTGGTATCATCCTCATTTTACAGACGAGTAACAGGACTGATTTCACACAACTACTAAGGGGTACAGGTGGGATTTCAGCCCACCTGTTAGACTCGGAGCCCACGTTTCTTCTATTTCCATATTCTGGAGAAACTACCCAAGCCATGGGCCTTGCTGTGGCCCAGCTCCCATACCATTAAGACAGACTGGTCAGGGTCTTCTCAGGCTGCAAGGCAGATCTGGAACTTGAGTTACCTCCAGGACTAAAAGTGAGGCTGTCATCTCCAGCTGTTCTTGGGGGCTTTTTATGATCCAGATTCATCCTTATTTGGGCCATCACTTCATTGCTTCATTCACAGATTTCTGAGATAGCTTTACAAGCAGGAACCCCAGTTCTCTTCACCCTCCCAGCTGTCCCGGTTACTGCTCCCATGGGCAGCATGGAATGATGCTAAAGAAGCTAGGACCAGGATTTAGCAGACCTAGATTCTAGGTACCTCTGCCTTTCACTAGCTGTGTGATCTTTTTTTTTTTTTTTTTTGCGGTACGCAGGTCTCTCACTGTTGTGGCCTCTCCCATTGCGGAGCACAGGCTCTGGATGCGCAGGCCCAGCGGCCATGGCTCACAGGCCCAGCCGCTCCGTGTCATGTGGGATCTTCCCGGACCGGGGCATGAACCTGTGTCCCCTGCATCGGCAGGCAGACTGTCAACCACTGCGCCACCAGGGAAGCCCAGCTCCGTGATCTTGAGCGTGCTGCTTATCCAGCAAAATGATGAGCCAACCATAACCCCTACCACTGGTTGCCCTGGGTTTGGAATAACATAATGGCTGTAAAGGCAGACTGAAAAGTTGTGTAAGCTACCACTGTCAAGAGGTACTCTGTCAGCACTAGGAGGGACAAATTACCACTGAATTGGCTCATAGTAGGAACTTAATACGTGTGTGCTGAACAAGGGAACGAAAGAAACTCCATGAGGAGGTGAGCTCCAGACAGGAACTTCCTATCAGCAAGTCTGGTTTCCCTGTCAGGCAAACAGCTGGAACATATAGGAAAGAGGGACTCTCTCTGAACACTCAGCTAACACAACATGTTAGGCACAAAGCATTGTGGCTTCTATAAAAGAAAGTGCCCAGAAGATTATACCTGACAGGATCCCACTGATTACCCAGCTGCCTCTTCGTTGGACAGATGATGAAACAACATCAGAAACACTGGTGGCCAGATCACATTCACATGTAGGCAGAGGTAAAGCTAAGACTATTTGACTTGTCAGTTAGGGTCTGTTTAGACTGTGTATGTGAGAAAAGGGAAACCCTAGAACACCTTTTATTTGGATTTTCAAATAAGGCCTCCCAACAAAGTTCTTGAAGATTTAGTTATCGTGGGTTTGGGGAATACTATATTGACAAGATGAGGACCTATGCCGAAGAGAGTACTTCATACATGGAGGGAAAATTGAAATCAGTGATTTTATTCCCAGTGTTTGTTCATTAATGAATCTATTCATTCATTCAACCAATATTTACTGAGCACCCACAACTGTGTGCCAAGCCCATGACAAGTGGTGGACAGACAAGCCCCTGCCTGTTGGAGTTTCCAGGCTTCCTGTAACCAGATTTATTCTAAAAGAGCTGGAGAAGGCATACAGTGAAGCTGCTCAAGGCAGTAAGATGGAGCTCGACCATAAGAACTCCTGAGAGGGCTATGTTAGTGGACAGGGACATAACAGACGGGTTTCGAAACGACATTTCCAAGTAAGAGCATTAATCTTGGCAGTCTAGGGTTTTAGAAAATCCAACTATTTGCATAGAAAGGAGAAAAGTCAGAGGAAGAAGGCCTGCCAGGAGGTTGCTACAACAATCAAAATATGAGGTGCAGGGCTTCCCTAGTGGCGCAGTGGTTGAGAGTCCGCCTGCCGTTGCAGGGGACACGGGTTTGTGCCCCGGTCCGGGAAGATCCCACATGCCGCAGAGCGGCTGGGCCCGTGAGCCATGGCCGCGGAGCCTGCGCGTCCGGAGCCTGTGCTCCACAACGGGAGAGGCCACAACAGTGAGAGGCCCGCGTACCGCAAAACAAAAACAAAAAACAAAACAAAACAAAAATGAAAATAGTACACTGAACCCCCATGTGCCCATCCCTTTGTTTCAACATTTATCAACATTTGCCAGTACTGTTTTATCAATCTCCTCCCAGGAGTGTTTTCCCCTCCTGCTGGAGTACTTAAAGGAAACCCAGATTTATATCGTTTCATCTATAAATACTTCATTATATTTTTTTCACAGATAGTCTTTTAAAAAACATAATTACAACATTATCATACCTCAACAAATAAATAATAATTCTAAATTAACATTTAACAATAAGCCTACATTCAAATTTCCCAGATTGTCCCCAACATGGCTTTTAATATTTGATATTTGGAATCAGGAATTGGATGAAGTCCAAATAGTACATTTGATTGACATGTCTCTTGAGTCTTTTAATCTCTAGCAGATCTCTCTCTTTTTATACACCATTTACTTATTTAAGAAACTGTGGTGATGGTCCTGTTGAAAATTCAGTCTTTTTTAGAGTCAAATAACTACTTGAGGTTTACTTCTTACAAATGCAATGGGCATAAAATTGTTAGGTGACTCTGGAATTTCTTTCTTGTATTTCTTCAGTCTTAGGAGTTGCCACCATCATGGCTGATGCTTCCTGGTTTTGCAGAGAAAATGGGGTGCCAGGCTGAGCAAGGGCAGCAAGTATATACTTTCTTTACCAGTTGTGTACTGAGATGCTGTGCCAGGCCATTTGGGATATTTAGGGGAAACGGAAGTGCCTTTGCTTGGCTCTGAGGAGTTTATCACTCATTTGGAAGGAAGAAAATTACATGAAACTAAGAGATTCACACTGGCAGCATGGTGTTGGGAAGTCAAGTCAAGCTGCACTCGGCTCACACGTAAGCCTTGACGCTTAACAGCTGTGTGATCATGAACAAGTCAGTTCACCTTTCTGAACCTAATTCATTTGGGCCTGGGTGCTTTGCTCCCCTTATCTGCTTGAGTAAGAAGTTTATTCACAATTTCTGGAAGAATTCAGAGGAGGGCCATTCAGTCTAAAATTGTAAAGTCACTTATCCTTGGGCCTTAATAGACTGCCCTTGGGACTCTTCCCTGCTTCAAGGGCTCAGTGCCTAGGTCTCTGCAGGTAGGAGAGATTTTAAAGGTCACTAACACTTTGGTGTGAGTTACTCATCTCTGCTGTGCCCTCATGCTATATGCACACCTCCAGGGAAGGTGGATACAAACAGGTAATGATCTGTTTCAAGACTGGTGCACAATACCCAGCTCAGAGGGAGGGCTTACAGGGCACTGGTGGGGACACTGCACATGGGAGGGTTCCCTTTCTGGAGGCTCAGGTGGGCTTCCCAGAGAAAGCGCCTAGAGAATGAATGTGATTTGGCCAGAGTTACCAAGAAAAGGAAATAGCATTTACAAAAGCCTGGAAGTAAGAGAGAGGAATGAGTCGATGATGGATTTGGGATGCCTGGGTGGAGCCGTTTCTGCAGAGCTGCCAGGCGCCTCTGGTCTCTCCACAGAGAGAAATGCAGTCATTGTCAGAAGCCCTGCCATGCAGGACCAGGCCTGGTTTACCAAGGAGAGGTGACATGGGACAATCTGGGAGGTAGAAGGAGCTTTCCTAGGAGTCTGTGGTCTGCTTTCTCTCTCCTGAGTGACTCTGTGACCCCCATAGACCTGGGCCCCAGAGCCCTCAGTGTTTTCATGAATGAAGTGAGGATTCATGAGTTCCTATCAGTGCCTCAGTGCCATGGCTCTCTGAAATTATTTTTAAAGCTGAGAAAAAAAAATCAAGCAACTACTGAAAACAGATTTCAGTCCTTATTAGGTTGCAAAATGGGAACAGAAACAGAACCTGGTATTGAGAAAGAATTCAAAGAAACATTTGAGAAGAGACATCTTTGATATTGAGTAGATAAGGGCTCTGTGGCAATTCAAGTCAACACTGAGCTTGAATTCCCGAAAAACAAGAAACGAATCACAGGAGAAATCTGAGGAAGAAGAGAAAAATGCTCCTCAGAAGCAAGTGGGCATTTGAGAAAAGGGACTGAGGGCCTCCCCCAGGTGGGGTGAGTTTCTTGGTAAATACAGTGGCCACGGGCTGGCACAGAAGACGTGCAGGGTGATGGCGGCTGCAGACATGCGTCAGACAGCTTGAGCTCTTAGGAGGCGCCAGCTTGTGTCTGCTTGGAGGTTGTGGGGCGGAGGGTGGGTGTCACTCCCTGCTCTGTGTGCAGGCGCTAGAGGGGTCTGGCCTTAGAGGCCGGAGGCTGTTTGCTGAGCTAAGTGCCAGCTGAGCCGGGCAGGACTGGCATCTGACACGTAGTGGTGTGTGTGTGTTGGTAGATCGTGATTGTGTGGGGCACGTACTTGGAGTTGTCTGGGGACCTCTGAGGCCATGGGTCAGAATCACTGAGGAAGCTGGATGCGTGGGGCTGCAGCTGAGCCGTTATCTGCTCTGCCTGCTGAGGAGAAGTCGGATTCTGACAAGGAGTCCAGGGAAGGAGAGGAGAATAGGTTTCCTCTCCAGTGGCTTTATAATATGAGCCAGGCGTCCTCATTATCATTTCTTCAACTTTGTACTCAAAACAGTAGCAGCGTGTTATTAAACCTTAAGCCAGGTCCGTTATCTACATTAGTTCCAAACCTCCCAACGACCCAGCAAGTAGCCATTATCTTTATTATCCCCATTTTACCCATTTTTCCTCCAATGAGGCAATGGAATCCCAAAGAGATTAAGCCTCAAAACTAGTGAGTTGCAGAGATGAGGATTCACACTTGAGTTTTCCTCCTTCTCTTTCATGAGACACAATATGAATTTTTTCCAGTCCCAAACAGTTGTACCAATGTGCCATGTTCCCAGTAATGCAGAAAAATAAGCAATGTCGTTTTTAAGTTTTTATTTTAATAGTGTTAAAAACGATGTCTTTGGAACTTACCTGACAGTCCAGTGGTTAAGACTCTGCGCTTCCACTGCAGGGGGCACAGGTTCGATCCCTGGTCCGCGAACTAAGATCCTGCATGCCGTGTGGCACGGCCCCCCCCCACCAAAAAAAAGGTCTCTTTGTATTCCTATAATTTGCATTTCTTTGATAACTAGTGAAGGGCACAGTGTTTATACCGTCTATCCTCCTGGGGGAATTGTGTTCCTTTTTTTTATTTTTTATTTTTGTCCACTTCCAACCCTCTCATATCACAGATAAAGACAATACAGTCTGGGGAGTTTAAGTGACCTGTCCAAGGTCACACAGCTAGTTATGGGAAGGGCCACGGCCAGAACTTCTCCACTGGCTCTCTTGACTGATCCTCCGCCCCATTATTCTGGGCTGAGCTCCCAGGGCCCCCATTCTGCCACCTCAGAGGGAGGTACTGGAAGTCCCACTCATTGCAGGGGCTGCCCTGGGGAAGAAAACCAGGACAGGCAGCTCATTGACCAAAGCATCCCGACATGAAATCCTTCCTACAAAGAGCCCTGGAATCTCTTCTGATGAATAGGCAACAACTCAGGCACACTTTAAAATAGCTAGTTTGTTTTGAAATTAAAAAAAAAAATACAAAGAAGAAAAACAGTGGAGCAGGCGCATTTTAAAAGAGTTCTCACTGGAGATTTTAAAAGCAAATATATACACCAGCTAATAAAGTGCCCGTCACAATCCAAAGATGAATACACCTAAGATCTCACTGGGGCACTCGGGGACAAGAACAGATATCCTTGTGAAATCAGCTGTTTAAAGCAGCGGTCCCCAACCTTTTTGGCACCAGGGACTAGTTTCATGGAAGACAGTTTTTCCATGGATGGGGGTGGGGGTGTGGGGGTGTGATGGCTCAGGCAGTAATGAGAGTGATGGGGAGCGGCAGACGAAGCTTCTCTCGCTAGCCCGCCGCTCACCCCCTGCTGTGCGGTCTGGTTCCTAACAGGCCCTGGGGGTTGGGGACCCCTGGTTTAAAGAGCACTGACTGCCAGGCACCCTGCTGAGTGCTTCTTGAGTATTCTCATTTATTCTTTACAACCACCTGATAAGATAGATCCTGTTATTATTATTATCACCATTTTATAGATAGGCAAACTGAGGCTAAGAGAGGTTCAGATAGTTTTTCAAGGTCACAAGATAAGAAGCAGCAAAGTTGGGGCTTCAGCTAGGGCCTGAATCCAAGGTTTGCTCTTAATTACTTATGTCACCAGACACCCTGAGGTCATGTCTTAGACCGTGGAGGGGCAGCAGCCCTCTGGCTGGCCTGCACGGGGCAATCCTTAGGAAAACAAATTATCCCAGCCACTTTTTATACTAGGCCCTGCTGCAGAAAATAGCGCCCCAAAGACCAGTTTTCAAGACTATTCTTCAGTTCCAGTAATGGAGGCTCAAGAAATTAGTTACTTTGTTGTACGTAACAACTCTAAGTGTTGGAGCTGAAATGCCTCAGACTCAAGCACCCAAGCAGCTTGTCTCAGCTGAGCTATAGTCCTTCCCCCTATCATGCATGTGCACGTGCACACACACACACACACACAACTCAATCACTCACACAGCAGAACAGCTAAGAATAAAATGGGTTCAAATAGCTCAAGCAAACGGTTGAAATTACAGACTCAGGCTGGCAGGCACCATGCCAAGCCATTCTAATTTCATCTCTACCAACAAACTCATATCTCCTTTTTAAAGAGAAGCGTCATTTTGATTTCAGCAGTCCTGGCAGGAGGTTTTTCCATGTAAATTCCTCCCAGCCCTTTCGGAGTAAAAATGAAGAACAGCTGATCCTTGTCTTGTCTAATACATGGCTTTCCATAGTACTTTTATGAGTGAGTAGCATGAGTGGAGAGGAAGTATCCTTTAAGAGAATCAGTGTGCGGCTGCTCTCAGCTGCCTTGCGTTGTCTCTAGCAACTAAGATTTATTTTATAAATGCGTACATAGTACTTACTGTACAGCAGGCCCTGTTCACATCCTTATCACAACCCTGTGAGGGGGAAACTGAGGCAGGACGGAGCCTAGTAGTCATTTGCCTGAAGTCACTTAGTTGGGGGTTGGTAGGGCTGGGATCAAGGCTCAGGCAGCCTGGCTTTGGTGCCCGTTACTTGTGGGTAGTAGAAAGTTACAGTTTCTTCTAACATAGAGTTGATTATCCTCATACAGGGCTTTTCTCACACAGAGAGTAAGCCTGAAGTTCACACATTCCATGACCCTGGAGGAAAAAAGAACCAAACTCCAACAAGCAATGGGAAATGAGTCAGAATCTGTTTATTCTGGTGATTTATTTTGTGAGAGCAATCTGTTGAATGAATGAAACGTGGGCTTTTTTGCAGCTTCTGTTTGGCCACTCTGATATTCAGTAATTCATTTCTTTTGATCTTCTAAGCCATCTAATTGAAATACCCACAAGTTCCGATATTACGGTTTATAATTGGCCTCCAGCCCCTGTCTGCATCTGGCACAGTGGTCTCAACTACATCTCACCCCTTGTGCATTTGACCTCTTACTCTAAAAATAAGGGCCAGATGAATGCTTATATTCTTTATAGAACAGATGATGGTTTTACTGAACGAGTGTGGTTTATGCTTTAGAACAGCTGCATGTATGGAAAGAAATTACTGGAGTAACCCGTTTTCAGACCCTGACACATACATTTGGCTTCAAATTCAATACGTGCTTTCTCAAAAAGGAAATGAATGTAAACAATCTTCTCACACATTATCCTGCACATCTGAATCTGTGTTTTAATGGTTTCTCTTGACTCTGGTATATAATACACTGGTAATAGGAAAGGAAGTCCCATTCACTTGCCTCTTTGGGATATGAAAACTATAGAATGTTAGAGTCGAAAGGGGCCCTGGAGATCATCTAGGGTGACCCTCATTTTATATGAGGATTCTGAGGCCCAGAGAAGTTTTGTTCTCCAGAGCCCCTCTGGTCAGTCAGTGGTGGTAAGCATGAGACGGGAACCAGGTGGTCTGACTGCAGGCCAACTGAGTTGGCCGATGCTGAGATAAACTCTAAAAAGCTGATGTTCAGAGGTTCTCTGGCCCACCACAGCTCCCTGCCTGACTGCCAGCCTCACCACCTTGCCAACACTAGGGATTGCCTATCTTCTCTCAGGCCTTGGATACCACTTCCAGGCTTCGGGCCTGGAGTCCCTTTCGTGCATCAGGCCTTCATTGCCCGAATAACGTGTTGGCCTTCTCACTGACAGCCCTAGTCTTCCTGGTCACCTCCCTCCACAAACACACACAAAACGCTTTTAAGACATGTAACTATCATACCCAAAAGGCCAATCTTGATTACATCAGACCTTTTCTAAAATATCGTTGTTCGTTTCATTCACTGATGTGTCCCAGCCCTCTGGAACAGCATCTGGCACATAAAAGGCACACAATAAATATTTATTCAATGAATAAATGGCTCCTCATTTCCTACTGAATAAATTAATTGTCATTCCTTAGCCTAATGTTTGAGGCCTTTTATTATCTGGCACTAATCTTTTCCCACCTTTCCCCTTCTATCCTCCGGTAATTTAAAAAAATGACAAAAAAAGGTATTCTTATAGGCTAACAATTTATGGAGTGTTCACTATATGCCAGGCCTTTTCTAACCTCTTTATGTGTATTACTTCATTTAATTGGCACAACAACCTTATGAGTACTGTCATTAATGACATTTTACAGATGAGGAAACTGAGTCACAGAGAGATTAAATTACCTGTCACTTCTAGGACAAGACAGAGCTGGGATTCACACTTGGGTAATATGGCTTCACAGCCCATGCACATAACCACTGTGCTATAGCTAGCTCTCCTGTTTATTTTTAATTACAAATTCCAACAATCTAGAAATACCTAAAGTAAAAAGTGACAGTTGTCCTCCTCTCCAAAACATTGAGATAATCCATGTGTATCCTTCCAGGTGGCCTTCTTATGTTCATATGAATAGTTATTTAATTTTAAAACTGCAAGTGGCTCATATTATACGTATTACAACTTGTCTTTTTCATATATTGTATTTTTGAGATTTTTTCATGTTAGTACATATATTGCTACCTCCCTCCTTTTCACTATTACCTACTATTCCATTGTATGGATACACCATAATTTATTTAATCAATCACTGATGATGAACACTTCCTTAGAAAAGGATCAGTGCTGGAATGAACATCACCATACATCTGTCTGTGCAATGTTAATATCTCTGTAAGTTCAGAGTCCTAAAAATGTGGTTGCTGAATCTTAGGGTATGTACACTTAAAACCGTGGATATTGATAAATGGTCCTCTGGAAAAGTTGTGTCAATTTATCCTCCTGCCAATAGTGTCTTGAAGGTCCCCCTGATTTTCCTTACCTCCGTGTACAAATTCAGGAAGTGAGTACTAGCTCCCTTCCTAAGAGTTCCCGTCCTCTGAGAACTCCTGTTCCCTGCTCCTCATGTCTCTCTTTCGGCAAAAGAAAGTTATTTCTTCTTCCAACATTGTTTGGCTATAAGCAAACCCTCCCTGATCCCTCACTTCTCACCTGTGTGGGTTCTCTCTGTCTCTGTCTCTGTCTATCTGTCTTCCTCTCTGTCCCTCCCTCACTCTCTCGATTATGCAACACAAAATATAGACCCTCATTCAGGCCAGGGTTTCTTTGTTACAATTTTCCTATCAGGGAACTTGGAGGCTACATAGAGAAGAGTGAACTCTGTGTCCCTGGCTGCGATGACAGGTCACGTGGTGCAGGCTAGGCTTGATGCTGACAGTCTTGCGGTATCAGTATTTGGTTGTGGAGGTAAAGATGTCATTGTTATCTTGCCCAGCCTTATTTGGAGCACAGCAATGACTATGATTAAGAAAGGAGCAAAGGGTTACAGTGTAAGGCAAAACTAGAGAAGAGCCTTTTAAATGATTAAGGAGATGGAAAAGGAGGGATAAAGGCATGATGCTTCCTGAACCCCTCCTTTATGCTACCTCTTTTGCTTGGTGCTTTACATATATTATTGCATTTAATCCTCCAGTGAGAACAGACTAAACAGCTTAGGAATGTTCTGTCTGGAAAGAGGAGGAGGAGGTGAACAAAGTTTCTAAAATCATAAATAGACTTCCTAGTGTAACTACTAAGAAGAAGAGAAGATAGCCCTTGAAGTTAGAGCAGAGAGAGCCTGGGACAAGAGAAAAATACTTCCAAAAGTGGCAAGTAAGTAGTGGACTCTGTAGCCACAATTGTGGTGCAGATGGAAAAATAGATTTTTTAAAAGGTTTTAGGAAACTACATGGTAATGGATTGCTACTGGCTTTCTAAAGAAAGTTAGAATATTTGCGGTCCATATCATTCCTGTTGGTGTCAAGGGGTCCAAACATGCTTTTGGCCCAATGTCCATGAAAGTGTTTAGGTTGGGGATGGGTGAAAGGAGACCATTCTGGGCTTCCTTCATCTCTCTTTAAACCAGAATCGCTCTACTTCTTATCTTTTATAAATTCTGGGCTTCTACATGAGATTTCTCTTGAAAATATTTTTTGTTATTAAAAAAGAAGTTCTACTGTGCCTGGTGGCACAGTAGATAAGAATCCGCCTGCCAATGCAGGGGACATGGGTTCCATCCCTGGTCTGGGAAGATCCCACGTGCCACGGAGCAACTAAGCCCCTGGACCACAACTACTGAGCCTGCGCTCTAGAGCCCGCAAGCCACAACTACTGAAGCCCACACACCTAGAACCCATGCTCCGCAACAAGAGAAGCCACGGCAATGAGAAGCCCGTGCGCCGCAACGAAGAGTAGCCCCCACTCACCACAACTAGAGAAAGCCCGCACGCAGCAACGAAGACCCAACACAGCCAGAAATAAATAAAATTAAATCTTTTAAAAAAAACAAACAGTTCATAAGTCATTGCACTTGATTTCATTATTGGAGATGAGCTCTGGGCTGAATGAACTGTGAGGCTAACCCACCATGGCAGATTTTGTCTGTGGACCAAGGCTCCACCGTTGCTTCTCTCCATAGCACAGGCCAAGGCCTGCTGGCCTCGTAGTCCATTCCTAACCCCAGTCAGGGGGGAGGGCAGGGAAGAGAGGGCACATGCAGCAGCACGAACTGTTCCCTGTTAACTGGAGGAACAATGCCAGTCCATTTGTAAGACCTCCTGGTCCCCACCCCACTCTGCACCAGGCAGGGCCTGAGCTCAGCTGCACCCATGGTGCCTCCAGGAGCTTTACCTGCTGTTTTCCCAGGAGGAAGAGTCAGGGAGGCCTCAGCCTCAGCCTCAACCTCAGCCTCAGCCTCAGCCTGGCTTGCAGGTTCATGCCTCCTCTGTGCTGTCCCTGAGCTCCCTGTTTAACTCCTACTCTTGCCTGATCTTTCCCTTGGGCTCTGAGTCAGAAGACAGGGGTTGAAATCTCTGCTTGGCCATTTTGCAGCTGTAAGATTTTATATTACTCTGAACGCCTCTCTAAGTCTGTCTTGTGTATGTTTCCGTAACTACTCCTGTTGGGTGGCTAAGATAATGGGATTGACTGAGATAATGCAAGTAAAGCACTTAGCAGAGTGCCTACAATGAGGTAAACCCTCAGATGGTGGTGTCAGTGGTCACAGTTGCTGCTGATGTATGTGGTTTTTATGCCTCCCATCATCATTGCTAATATCCTGGTTCCTAGACCTGTGACTTGGAAGAGAATTTGATTCCTGCCATGATACCTGATTCTGAACCACTGATTCTCCCCCCAGACATCTTCCTGCTTCTTTCCAGTCTCACAGCTCGCCTGATCAACACTGACTTTCCTGTCCTTGACCATCCTTGCATTGACATCATAAAGGACAATACACAATACACGGGAATACACAATAACAACCCTCTTTGTACTGTTATTGCATGTAGAGAAGTACACTGTATCTCCAAAAGCACTTCATATATACTGTTTCATATTTGATAGGCTTCCTTTTTTGAAACTGAGCCCTTCCAATGTCAGTGACAAAGCCAAGGGCTTCCTAGTTGCATAGAGGAGTAGAAACACAGGTCCTCTGATTCCCAACTTCTTACCATTCCCTGCCATCATTGAGTTTACACATCAAGACATATTGCTTTGGTACAACATTGCAAGTCAACTATACTCCAATTTAAAGAAAAAGACATAATTGCTTTGCTTTATGTATACTTGTAGATTTTCCTTTGAATCTGGGAGCATGAAGAAAGTGAGAGTTTAACTTCTACTTCTCTATAGCCATACTCTAATCAGCTGCTAAAACTGAGGAAAACTGGGCCTTTATGAAAAAAAAATTTTTTATCTTTGACCTATTCTTGTTTCAAAATGTTCTGAATTTATCCCAACAACAGCTGTTAAGATGTTTGTCAAAATTTTGCATTCCCCAAGGCCGAAATACCTGAGATAAAGAGAAAATACAACCAAAAAATAAATAAAAATAAAAGTTTTAACCTAAACTGCTTTAATAAATAGAAAATGGCCTTATGCTTATAAGAAAGACATTCTAAGTAAAATCATTTTGCCTCTGTAACCAACAAATCCTTCCATCTTAAGAGCCTATTAGTTATGTCTCTTCGTGCCAAAAATCACAAGACCTTTCATTCTTGTTCTCATGATCCACTGCGGCACTCTATTCAAAGTTCTGGGATGGATTCTTTTTTTGCTGGCTCCTTTGAAGTTCCTCAAATGGAGACACTTTAAGTTGCAGGCTTGGAGTATGTTTTCAGACCAGCATAGAGCCGGGATCCAGGGGAATATTTCCACATGACTTTTGATATTAGATAGAATCCTTGACAAAACCTGTTTGCATTTCAAAAATTGTGTAACGAGTATAGACCCTTTCTAAAATTCATCCAGGAAATAACCACCCATGTAGAAAAAGTGTTATGCATAAATGTGAATATCACAACAGCTTTTATAATAGTGGAAAACTGGAAACAACTAAAATTTACACTAATAAGAGAAGGTTTCATTACACTGTGGTTTGTTCATGGGAAGGATCTCACAACGAAAGCAGTGTCTTTTAGTAATACAGAGAAAAGCTTGATTGTCACGTTATGCAGCAAAAGCAGAAAATAAATGGTATCTAATACAGCCACAACTGTAAAAATATACACCGATGGGGTATCACATGTGATCTTTTGCTTTTCTTTATTTTCTAATTTTTCTATAGTCAGCATGAATTTTGATAATTGGAGGGAAGGCTTTTTTTTTTTACTGAAAACAAAAGCATCATCTTTTTTTTACATACTGTTTGTGTTTTTTGTTTCTTAATTTATTTTATTTTATTTTATTTTATTTATTTATTTATTTGGCTGCATTGGGTCTTCACTGCTGTGCGCAGGCTTTCTCTAGTTGTGGCGAGCGGGGGCTACTCTTTGTTGCGGTACGCGGGCTTCTCATTGCGGTGGCTTCTCTTGTTGCAGAGCACGGGCTCTAGAGAGCAGGCTCAGTAGTTGTGGTACATGGGCTTAATTGCTCCGTGGCACATGGGATCTTCCCGGACCAGGGCTCGAACCTGTGTCCCCTGCATTGGCAGGTGGATTCTTAACCACTGTGCCACCAGGGAAGCCCCCAAAGGTTTCTTTGATTTCTCTAGAACAGTATTTTTCAACCTCAGCCAGTTTGGGGTTGCATAATTCTTTGCTGTAAGAGCTGCCCTGTGCCTTCTAGGGTGTAGCATGTCACCATATCATTGGCCTGCACCCATTAGGTGCCAGTAGCATGTCCTCAGTTGTGACAACCAAAAATGTCTTCACATTTTGCCAAACGTCCTCTAGGGGCAAAATGGCTGAGAACCACTGTTCTAGAGCTGTGTGCTGATACTTTCCCAAATTCCCATCACCCTCTACGGTGCGTGGGAGACCAGAGAGGTGAGGAGGCAGGAAAGAGAATGTCTGGAGATTGATCTGGAAGGTTTTGGTAAGAGAGTTATGCCAGGAGCTTGTAAAACATTAGGTCAGTGTGGTCAGGAAGAAGGGGCAGAGAGAGGGAGGGGTCCCAGAGACCCTTCCAAAGAGAGACAGCTGCTGGGTACAGCCAGAAGGGCCGAGCTTGCCTCCACAGCACATGGTTTTCGCAAGGAGGCTATAGCAGCTGGCAGTCCAAGGGCCACCTGGATCGGGGAGACCCACCAAGACGTAGCAGTAGCTGTTCAGTTGTGCAGTGATGGAACAATCTAGGCATTCATTCATTCATGAAACACTTGTTTGTGGCAATAGGTAGCAGGATTTCTTCCAGCTACAGGGTGGGATTCTAGGAGGGGATTTCAGCCCCTTTCATGCAGAGACAGAGTAAGGAAGGAGTCCGGCAAGCAACGAGGACTGAGATTCAAGCAGTTCTGGTCCCTGGAAGGAGGTAGAAGACTGACTTCCCAGCCGGGAATGAAAGCAGATAGACTTGACTAGAGACGGCACCAAAGAACTACAGCTCCTTGGTTTAGTATTCGCCTCCCAACTGGGGCAGCACAGAGCTCTCACACAGAAGGAGCAAAGCCGCGGATGAGGAGGTGGAGGAGCGCGGGAGCCCTGAGGGCACCGGCAAGTTGGACGTGAGACTGTGCGGGGTCAGGTCTAGACTGAGACCTTTGTACTTGGTCCTGTAACTAGGGAAGAGACAGGGCCAGTTTTCCCATAGGAAAGATCACTAGAAGAGGCTCAAAGAATATGCACTTTTTGAATTTTATTGGTAGTGCTAAATTACCTTTCATGATGACAGTATAATAACCAATGGGTAAAATATAATTGTGGCATTTTATGGTACTTGAATAAAAAATTTATTATTTTAAAGGTTTATAGCTGTTGCAGCTTTGCTTTCGTGACCTGTTGTTGATCATATCTCTGATTTATATGATGTCTAGTCAGGAACACAATCCCTAATCATAAATATTTCCTATGGGAAAATAACTTGCTTTATGACAATCTGCTTTATGACGTGCTGTCCAGAAACAATGTGTGACAAAAAGTGAAGTTTGTCTGTAAAGTTGGTGTTTGTTTTATCTGTTTGTGAATTATCTTGCTTTTGTCTTCCTTAATGGCAAATTTATTTTCCATCCTGTACTAGAAATATATATTTAATAAAACTTGAAATGTTCTTTTTTAAAAGTGTATGAAGCACAAGGAATATGCATAGATGGATTTGTAAGGTGATGGTTCAGACTGAGTATTATATGTATCTTCTATATCATGAAATAAATGCATTCAATTAGTTTGAGTAGTATGAAATTTCCATTTTGTAACTCAAAACAATCAAATATCAGCAGTTTCATATGGTTCAGTCTAACAGGAATGTTAGCGCCAAAGAAAATTTTTGTGAAATGAATATTCTGTTTCTTATTGCTTTCTTTAAAATTCAGATTCATTTCCCTGAAGGCAGGGTTGAAAACTTGGGCTGTGTAGCATTCTAGGCATGGCTGGAATTCAACAAATTATCCTTGCTTAGAATGGTTGTTTCCCTTGGGACAAGAGTTCTCAACCCTGGCTGTTCATAGAATCATATTTAATTTAAAATCAGGGAACATTTAAAAGATACTGATGGGCCCCACACCAGACTGATAAATCTGAACTTTGGGGGGGTGGGGAGAGGCAGGGCTCATGCCTTTTTGTTTCTCAGGTGACACTAAGGTACGGCCAGGTTTGACAACCACTGCACTAGAATTTCACTTTGAGGAGACTTAGCAAAGCTTTTCTATGTCTTAGATAAACAAAAACACAACACCACTGCTCCTGATTTATTTTCCGAACTTGCTTTGGACCAACAAGGTCCAAAGATAAAATGTGGAAAAAAATATGTTTAACGACATGGAACCCATGTTTTAGTTTTCATTCAGCTTTTGGTTTTCATTCAACAAAACACTTTTTGTATGCCTACTATGGCGCTGGTCCTATGGCTGGGTATTTTGGGGAAATAGATTAATGAGGAGTGAAAGAAGAGTTTGGCCCCTTTAAAAAAACAGGGGAGGGCCTCCCTGGTGGCGCAGTGGTTGAGAGTCCGCCTGCCGATGCAGGGGATACGGGTTCGTGCCCCGGTCTGGGAGGATCCCATATGCCGCGGAGCGGCTGGGCCCGTGAGCCATGGCCGCTGGGCCTGCGCATCCGGAGCCTGTGCTCCGCAACGGGAGAGGCCACAACAGTGAGAGGCCCGCATACCGCAAAAAGAAAAAAAAAAAAAAAAAAAAAAAAACAGGGGATTATATGAAATGCCCAGAATAGGCAAATCTATAGAGATAGAAAGTAGGTAGTGGTTGCCTAGGCCTGGGGAGGTTGGGGGGAAAATGGAGAGTGACTGCTAATGGATGTGGGGCTTCTCTTTGGGGTAATGAAAATGTTCTAAAATTAGAGAGTGGTGATGATTGCACAACTCTGTGAAAATACCAAAAATCATTGATGGTACACTTCAAATGGGTGAATTATATCTCAATAAAGCTGCTACTTAAAAAAATTAAAAAGCCACAGCTATACTTTGCTAAGAGGACTTAACACTGACTGAGTTAGGAACAGCAGAGAAGAAACTCTGCTGTCCACCCATTCCTTTCAAAATAAACAGCTTAAAATGGGGACAATAACTGAGAGCAAAATAAAGTAGACCCTGCTTGGAGGCATTTAGTTCTCACCTGTATTCCAGGTAGCACCCTAAGCATTCAGGGGGGGAGATGGGTCAGAAGCCATGCAGATGTCCTGGGACGTCCAGTGGGTGAGAAAAAGACCAGAACTTGCACGGAACTCGCTGAGTCCCAGGCATTGTTCTCTGTGCTTTACATATATGATTAATCACCACACAATATCCCCATTTTCCCACAGTGAAACTGAGGTGCAGAGAAGGTAACTGTCCCAAGGTCATACAGTTAAGTAGTGGCATTAAGACTGGGTAGGATTCTGATAGGAATGTTAAGGTAAAGGTATCCAAGGGGATGTTAGGGTGGAGGGCTTGGGTATGCTGAGGGGATGGATAGTAAGCAGGAACAGTGGGTTCAGGTAGGGTAATAATAATGGAGGATGATGCTAAAAGGATGGACAGGGACAGGTTATTGAGGAGCTCTCATGACCATGCTAAGGCATCACAAGACCATGGGGTGGGCACCACTGAAGATCATTGAGTCAAAGTAAGGCCATGTCGAGTCTTCTCAGTGCACAGGTATGAGTGTGTCTGAATTGGTGTCTCTCTGGGTCTACTTAAAAGCAGCTCTGAGTGTAATGTCTGAGCACCACCTTGTCCCTTGCATCTCATTGGGTATGTGGTTGGCACACCACAGGACCTGCCAGCCCACCTGGCCCTCTGATAGCCACTGGGGAGCAGCCACCAAAAAAGAAGTCACAATGACCTGGGGGAACTGAAGGCGTCCATAGGACCTGCCTTAGAGCCATAGATTCTTTGCTGTGTTAGCAAAGTCCCAGCCCAAGGGCACTCCTCAAGCCCAGAATGTTCAGGACATTTGGCATCAAGCCTCCTGGACGAAGAGGCAAACTCTTTGAAGGGGAAGGAAAAGCCTGTTCTCTCTTGACCCCCTCACTCTCTGCAAAGTAAGAGCAAGTTGGGTTTCCCAGCCCTTCTCTCCCTTCCCATTGGGGCACATGGAGGCCAACAGTGATGTGGCCAACAGGGGCAGAGGAGGGAAAGACATCCAGACCCTCAATCTTCAATCCCCATCTGCACTTCAGAGCCAGCAGCTTTTCATGCCCATGAACACATTCCTCTCTGCCTTCCTAGCCCAGCTCTGTGCGTCTTGGGGCTTAGTTCCTTCGTGAAGGTTTTTCCATGATCTCTCCCTGGTCTGACTTCTGTCATGCTTGGATTTTTATACCAAGCCTTGTAGCACCTCACTCATAGGTAGCTTTGCTAGTATGATAATCTCCACATCACCCCAGGTAATCAAGATAATCACAGTGCAGATATTCTTTCCTTATTTCTTCATCCTCAGACCTCACAATAGGTTAATTCTGCTACGCCCTGTCTAATTTTTTGCCCTTGCATGATACTGGGCAAGCAGTGGCCGATCACATCCCAGTGAAATCAGCCTGTTCCCAGGTGCCTGAACCTCTCTCTTCTCACTTATTATCTCCTGTCTTGTCCTATTTATTTATTTATTTATGGCTGTGTTGGGCCTTCGGTTCTGTGTGAGGGCTTTCTCTAGTTGTGGCAAGCGGGGGCCACTCTTCATCGCGGTGCGTGGGCCTCTCACTATCGCGGCCTCTCCTGTTGCGGAGCACAGGCTCCAGACACTCAGGCTCAGTAATTGTGGCTCACGGGCCCAGCCACTCCGCGGCATGTGGGATCTTCCCAGACCAGGGTTCGAACCTGTGTCCCCTGCATTGGCAGGCAGATTCTCAACCACTGTGCCACCAGGGAAGTCCTGTCTTGTCCTATTAATTAACTTTTCCAGTTACCTGCCCTGCTTTCCCAACTGTCCTTGATCATGCAAGAGACACTCAATGAAGCAGAGGTGAGTCATTGATTAATTAGTCAGCACTTCACAGAGTAGGGATGAAGGGTGATAATTGTTCTGTTATCCAAAACCAGGGTGAACCACAGGTGTCTCCAGAGCATGCTCATCTCAGACACACCATCCTTGCTTCTTTTCCTCCTGCCCCTGCCTTCCTCTCTACATCTCAAGCTTTAAAATTTTATCTCTCTATGATTCTCTTCTTGCCAAATTCCTCCCCTACACACACACACCCCAATTTTCTTAACTGTTCACAATGTAGATCACATTTATCTTCAGCTATACATGTTCTGCATACCACTCTTGGCTTTTCTTATTTTCTATGTCCTATGTCTAAAAATCCTATGATTCCCTTTTAACTTTGTGTGTGGTCTTTGATTGATTTTCGATGTGGGGAAAGGATCCGTCGCTTTGGTAGGAAAAGGTTGCCAAGTCTGTCTTAAGAATTCTTAGGAGTGTGTACAGGGCAGAACGTGGAAAAGCAGATGCTGGAACCTGTTGGAGGGGACGGATGGAAACCAGAGTTAACCCAGCCAGGGACAGCTACACCCTCCTTCCTAACACAGAATATATTCCATGTCCTAAAAGAGATTGCCTTAGCTTCTCCATGGCTGCAAGGTGAAGAGCTGACAAGGAGCAATTTGGATGGAGGGCATTAAAAGAAAAGAAAGAGCTTCTGACATCATCCCTGCAGCCCTGACTTTCTAGAGCCTGTTTTCGAGAATCTGTTCCCTCTTCAACCCCAGTGCCTCTGCCTCCTGTTTTCTAGCACATCATGGTCACTACTGGATCACAAACAAGGAAGCGTTGAGAGAGTCCTCTGTGGTCTGCTCGTCACTGAGGCCCCGTGCCAGGTCCCCATATGTGGTCCTTCTCCTCCCATCAGGAGCACAACAAATAGAACTCCCTTCCTCTCTCTTTCACACACATAAAGTAGATGGCTGAGCATGGTTGGGATTCTTGTAGTGAGGGCATAAGATTTTGAAAGAAAAAAGAACACAGGGAATGAGCTTCTCAAAGAACAAAAGGTGGTCTGACTCATGGGCCATGGATCATAGAAACCTCCAGCTGAAGCCTGATTTGATCTTGAAAAGGCATCCACCCAAGGATGTCTGAAGAAGCTGCAGAAATGTCTAGGTTTTACATGGAGTGTGGCCCCACCAAAGGGCCCTTCTTCGACTCAGCACTACATTCACATTTTCGATTCACATTCCATCAACTCCTACCTGCTCTGATGGGAAGTGAGCCCCAGTGGTCCCACCGTCCCCTCTAGCCCACCCCAGGCATGGACTCATGCCAAATGCTGGCTGCATCATCTTTGTTTGCCCCTGCCTTGATATACTGGTAATGTCCAATAAATACAGATACCAAGAGCTGGCTGAAATCAATTCAAGAAATATTTCATGAGTTCCAACGGTATCCAGCACAACATACCATGGATCACTGTAATCATGAAGGGTACAGAGGAGAGAAAATCTTGGGACACCCACAGGTGGTTGATCCCAGGGGGCTTGGTCGCAGCTGTATACTGTTTTTTGACTTTGTCTTTTGTTACATGTAGTTGCATCTGCATAGTGTCCTTTATAAAGTCTTAGAAAATTATGACTGCGTCCAGTTGTTTAGGGTTCCCTCAAAGTGAAGGACACTAGTATTTTAGATTGTTGCAAGAAACCCAGAGACTCTGGAGACAGGGAGAGCTCTTAAGTCTACTTTTCACACAATAGAGCTTCATACCATTATTCTATATATAATCTTTTTACCAAAACACTGTCGCCTGTTTCTGTCAACAAAAGACCTCTTTGTTTTGATAGCCAAGAAAAGCCTTAAGCTCAGTAGAGACAACAGAACAGGCTTTTTAAATGACAAAATGTAAGGGCCAAAATGCCTTATTTTTGGAATGTAAATTAGAAGCCTTTTTTTCTTTAATATGACTGTATCCCTCAGTTTTGATCAACTTTAGGGTTTTTCTCTTTTTTTTTTTTAATGATATCCATGGAGTTCTTTGGAATGCAGCCCAGGATAACCATAGCTTTTTTATCTGGCTACAGGGTAGGCACAAGTGAGGTGGGAGGTGACGACTTTCCCACACTCTTGAGCCCTCTTAACTGTTGTCTTTTTTTTTTTTAATATTTATTTATTTATTTGGCTGCGCCTGGTCTTAGTTACGGCACTCAGGATCTTCGCTGCGGCGTGTGGGCTCTTTTAGTTGCAGCATGCAGGATCTAGTTCCCCGACCAGGGATCAAACCCGGGCCCCCTGCATTGGGAGTGCAGAGTCTTACCCACTGGATGGACCACCAGGGAAGTCCCTGAACTGTTGTCTTTGACCTTCAGTTTCTCTGTATAATCTTACTGCTGAACATATGTGCTCAGATGTGCAAGTAGCTGAGAGCCTCTGTAACAGGACAGAAGTTCTCTGTCTGGGGATAGACATTGTCCCTGACTCTTCCCATGAACTTGAGTACAATTCTAATGCCATCACCTGTTTACTTTTTTGTTTCCCAATATTTTGGAACCTTCTTGAAGACTTACCTTTCCACTGCTATCTTCCAAAGGTAGAGAGGAAGGCGACAGTTCCTTCAGAGCCTTCCCATCTCTGTCTCCACACTTCCAACTAGACAGGAAAAGTCTTAACCTGCCGCCCACCCAGAGGGATGCCTCTGTCACTGTTACACTGTGGGTATGAAGTCCATGGTCTTTCCTAGTCCATGTTGGCATGTATGTTGGGCACTTCATCCCTTCCTTTTGGTTTTTATTAATAACAAGGAAACCACCACATTATAAGAAATCTTAGGGGCTTCCCTGGTGGCACAGTGGTTAAGAATCCGCCTGCCAATTCAGGGGACATGGGTTTGAGCCCTGGTCCAGGAAGATCCCACATGCCGTGGAGCAACTAAACCCGTGCGCCACAACTGCTGAGCCCATGTGCCACAACTACTGAAGCCCACGCACCTAGAGCCCGTGCTGTGCAAAAAGAGAAGCCACCGAAATGAGAAGCCCAGGCACCGCAACTAGAGAAAACCCGTGTGCAGCAATGAAGACCCAATGCAGCCATAAATTTATAAATAAATTAAATTTTTAAAAAAAGAAATCTTAAAAGTGATCATCTCTATCCCTTTGGTGACTTAAGAGCTGAGATTGGGTCATGTTTGTTGTTGCATCCTTAGTATTTAGCGTGATACCCCCTAAAGGGGTGTTGGGTGTCCCAGGCATAGGAGATATAACCCTCTAGATTGTCAACCTTTTTTTTTTTCTCTTGAAGGTACTTCCATGGTAGTTAGCTTAGAAAATATTTGTGAGAGGAAATAGTTCTGGGCTAGAATTGCAACCACTTGTAAAGACTCAGAAGGACCCTGCTTATCTCCCCAGACTCATTGCCCACTCTCTTAGCTCCAGCCATAGGAGCCACTTTGCACATGCTACTCCCTCTGTTTAGACCATTTTCCTCTCTCTTATCTTACTCTGCCTTCACCTTTGCCTGGCTAAGTCTTATTATCTTTAGGTTGTGTCTAGATGTTACCTTCTAGGAGAAACCTTCTGTGACCTTCTATGACCTTCCTCTGTGTTCCTGAAGCACCTTGTATTCACACTATTGCAGAATCACATGCTGTAATAGAATTGCCCACATTCTGGCCTACCTCCCCTGATACTTGTAACTTCCTTGAGGACAAAAACAGTTTCATTCATCATTTTGTCTCCAGCTTCTGGCATGCTCTTTGGCACAAAGTACACATTTAGTTAATATTAGTTGAGTGAATGAATGAATGGTGTCCAAACAAGGAAGATATTCGTAGGCGTAGATTTCTTCCCCTTCAGAAATTAAAGTGTAGCCAGAGACTTTGTCCGTGTCTGCACTGGATGCCAGTCCAAGCTTCTCAGGGGATTCCCCCGGGTGAGCGCCCCCTGCCTGAGGCCCTCCCGAGGCTGCCTCGTGACCTGACTGAGCTCATGGTGACTCCAGCTCCTGGAGACCCGGTGGTCTCTATCCACCCATTGCTACCCTAGTCCATTTGCTCTGCCTGAAGTATGTTCACTAACTGGCTGTTAAGCCTGATTCTACCCTCGGATGAAACCTGAGAGTCTGTACTGCTTGTTCTAAACAGCTTTCCAGTCTTCTTGGTAGCATGAGGCTCTGAAGTGGGTGCCATCATGCCTGCAACCAACTCAACTAAGCAAGGCCAACTTATGTTGGGTCCTGTTGCTGAGGGTAGGTCCAGTGTTGTCTCAACTACTGCGTTCCTGTTTTTTGGGGATGTGGGGGAGGAATGTCCCTAGCTCCTCTCCGTTGACCATTTACTTAACTCCCATCAAAGAAGGGACTTTCAAGAATGAAAGCACTGCAGTTTTCTGGTAGAAGAAACACTGTGCACTCAATAATGACAAACAACTGTCCACTCACAATTAGAGGATGGTCCCAGTTTGCAGATCCTCCTAGTCAATACTCCTCCTTTATTCCCACCTTCTTCCTTTGCCCACGGAACTGAAGCTCAAAGGATCCAGATCAAAAGGGGGGGTGAAAAAAATGGGGGTGGAGGAGAGAGATGAGCCATGGAGATAAAGGGAAGACAAGGAGAGCGAGTGAGGAAGATGGGAAGATCAGGACAGAGTAAAGAAAAATGGAATAGGAGTAATAATAATAAGAAGAAGAAACAAAGTATAAAAAAGCAAAGTGGGAGACATGAACATGGGGAAGAATAAAAAATTTGAGGGAAGAAGCCTTGGGGACCCAGAGAAAGTTGGAGAAAACACCTCCAGGAACAACCTGGAGGGAAAGAAGAGAGTGGAGAAGTGAGAGGAAGGAAGAAACCTGGGGTGAGAGAGGACTCATGCTATAACTCTCATATTAACCAGAAGGATTAATAAGCTCCCACTTATTGAATGCCACCTGTGTAATCAACGCTGTGATAAGGCTTTGCACTTATAGCATAGTGGGTGCACTAGCCCAAAACTGAGTTCAGAGTCTGGCTGTTCATGGAGCTGTGGACCAGAAAACACATGGACATCTGCGCATGAGTTCACATGCGGGAGGCTGGGCAAACTTACATCTGAGCACAGAAGAGGCTCCACAACCTTGGGACCACCAGTGAATAACTAGGAGGGCTGGGGGAAAGGGTGATACCTTTTGAGGGTAGGAAGTTGTCTCAGGTCTTGCAGGCAAGCAGCAATGGCCTTGGAGCTCTAAAGATTCAGGCATGGATGCTGTTATGACCACTTGGATACTCAAGGGCTGTGTAGTTGGAGAACCCACAGCTATCTTTTCTCATTTAATCCTGGTTTATAACAACCGTGTGATAACCTCCATTAAAGAAACACAAGTTGCTTTCCCACTGCCACTAGATGGTGGCACTAGGAGTCCAACAGGATCAGTGTGATGCAAAGACCAGGCTCTTTCCTCTCCACCCTAAGGCGTCTGCTCGGCTCTCCCACCTTTGGTGGTCAGAGCAGAATGTTCCAGGAGGTCAGCCTCAGGCAGTCTTCGGGCAAAGAGTAGAGGAAGGAAATGTAGTATTGGTTGGTCCAGAAGCAATGACCCAGGCAGAAAGGGGCCTCTGGGAGCCATCAAGACAGATGGCAACACTGATCCTTTTCAGTTGGGCAGAGGAGGGGAAGTTAGAAGCTTGGACGAGGTGAGTAGGGATCCATTTGCCACCCAGGATCAAACAACCTGGCCATACAGGTTGGCCTTGGTCTCCTCCACCTGCTGTGGACACAGCAGCCTGGGGCCACAGGACTCCAGGAACTTTCTTTCCCTCACAGCTTCCCACGTGCACAGCTTAGCAAGAGCACTGCCCCTGAGCCTCTGAGCCAGGGCACCACAGTCTACAGGATTTGTGGAAGTTTGTTTTTGTCTTGCAGGGGCTTTGTCCCCATGTGATTCATTAACTGACCCATTGCTCCTTAGAGCTGCAGGGAGCCTGGTAGTTCAGGCCATTAAATCCCTTCTGTCGGCCTAATTCACAGCTTGACATCACAAGCCTCCCAACATAATCCATTTGTCCTGATTTGATTTTTTTTCAAGAGGCTTCCTTGGCAGCCAGGTTTTCTCATTACGAATATGATTCATCTGTATGGTAATTCCCATTAGAATTAGTATATCAGACATGATTCATCTTTGGAAATATTAAGCCAGAAGCATCATTTCAGAAAGGCCTGTTACATTCATAGCCAGAGGGAATTTCTGCAAGAGATGCCCCTTCATTCAACTAGCATTTGTTGAGTTGGCCCTGTGCTGGACTCTAAGCTAGGGGCTTTGGGGAATATAGAGACAATAGGACTTCACCCCTGCCCTCAGGAGCTCCCATTCTAGAAGGAAGATAACATAGACATGCGTGTTTATGGGATGGATAATAGGATAAGTGCAGTCAGAGATGAAAGGTAACATGGTCTTGTAAAATCTCAGGTTCTCAAACTTCAGCAGGAATCAAGATCACCTGGAGGGCTCATTACAACACAGATATCTGGGCCCCAACCCCAGAGTTTCTGATTTAGTAGGTCTGAGGTGGGGCCCAAGAATATGCATTTCTAACAAGTTCCCAGGTGATGCTGTTACTGTTAGTCTGGGGGCCACACTTAGAGCACTTGGCTCTAAGGCTTCAGTTCTTTCTCCACTGCCCCCTCCCTTCACTGCCTGCAGTGTGCTAAGCTGTGTGCTCCCTGTTGGGGACAAGATGTTGAACAAGACTCGACAGGGAGGGGATATCTGTGTGTGTATGGCTGATTCATTTTGTTGTGCAATGGACGCTAATACAACATTGTAAAGCAACCATACCCCAATAAAAATTAATAAAAATAAATAAATAAATTGTACCGGGGGGGGAAAAAGACATGCCCCTGCCCCCCGGGGAACTGACAACCTTGAAGGGGAGTAAACAGTGACTTCCACACTCCACAGAAAGTGCCACTATAGAGTTTTGCATGGGGGCCGTTGGAGCACAGAAAAGATACTGCTTAGTTCTTGCTAGAGCTGGGAGAAGACTGCCTGAAGGAGACAAAATCTGAACGCAATGGTGAAGTGGCTTGGAAGAAGTTATGTGGAAGGGTATTTCCGGCCGCTAACTTCCCAGATTATCAAATGTGAGGAACATCCCCTCACATTCCTTCTTAAATGTTTTCTGCAGTAATAAAGTTTCGACTTAACGTCCTGCAGAATCCGGTGGCATAGCTTGGACTCATTGGCCTGGCATTAGCAAAGCTTTTATTTTTGGCTCTCTGTAGCTGTCTTTGGTCAGCGTCTCGTGCATGGTCTGAATATTCTCAGTAGAATGGAATTCTCCACATAGGCACTTGAATAGAAAGTAGAGTCAAGAGCAAAGGAAGCAACAGCCTGCTACCAAAATCTTCCTCCCCATCCCTACCACGCGGGTCTTCAAGCTGCCTCAGCTACCACCCGCCACCCCATGGCAGCCTCACTGTTTTTGTTGATGCTTTAGGAAATTTGGCAGTTCTTACACCATTGCATTTTGTTTAGACACACACATCCATCAGAAATCAAACTTCCAGCATGGAAGTTGTTTGATGGAAATCAAACAACCATCTAGAACACCGCTTCTGGATTCCAGAAGTTAGAAAAGAGGCCCATGAGACCAGTTAAAGGGGTTTGCAAACCACAGCTCTCAAGCTTGATTCCATGTGGGAGGCTCCTGTGTTCCTACCCATCCTATTAACTCTCAGTTAACACAGTTCAAATAAATATGATTATTTGTTTTTCCAGCTCAGACTACTTTAAGAATCACATTATGGGGAGGATAAGAGTGCTATTAGAAGTAGACATATAGTCACTGGTGAGAAAGGACAACTGATACTAAAGGAGAACACTGATAAGTAAGAAGGAAACTGGAGACCTTAACTATACACCAAATTCAAGAATAATGATGGGGCTTCCCTGATGGCGCAGTGGTTGAGAGTCCGCCTGCCGATGCAGGGGACACAGGTTCGTGCCCCGGTCCGGGAGGATCCCACATGCCGCGGAGCGGCTGGGCCCGTGAGCCATGGCCGCTGAGCCTGCGCGTCCGGAGCCTGTGCTCTGCAACGGGAGAGGCCACAACAGTGAGAGGCCCGTGTACCGCAAAAAAAAAAAAAAAGAATAATGATGATCAAAATTATCATTAAAATTAAGGTTAATTAATATCCTCCATCCCCCCATTTAAGAAAGCTGAGAAGTATTGGTCATCAAACAGTAACAGTAAGAGGGACGTAGGGATAATGTTAGTTGACCCCTTCATGTTAAAGATAAGAAAACTATGAGAGAGGGGTGGGTTTCAGTCACAGGACAGAGTTTGTCTTTTTTTTTAATCATTGTTCTCAAGCATCTGCCATAGTCTCTGTAACTACAACTCAACATTTGTTGAATTAACCTGAATTAGGAAAGTCAATATGCGAATCCATATCTTGTTTTTTTTAAGCCCCATTATCCTTCCAAATGATCGTTTTCATGAAGAATCAGGATGGAGACTAGATCTAATTAAACATGCTCAACTTTCAGCCAAACAGCAAATGATAATGGAATAGTATTAAACTATTGGTAAATTTCTCAGAACAGATCACGTTTGGTTAGTAGCAATCAGATCCTCATCTGGCTACAGCTATTCTGAATGTTTTGTAAAGAACTGGTGCCATTTCACGTGACTTCTGTATCTGGTGTTCAGCAAATACAGGTGACAATACAATATCACCTGTGGTTCAGATGAGTCCAATAAAGTCATGACCCAAAAAACTAGAGAATTCTAGCCAATTTCTTGGGGAAGATATACAAGACATTCATTAATTCAATTAAGAACTATTTATTGAGAAGCTATAATGCCAAAGACTTCTAGACCCTGGAGATAGAGCAATGAAAAAGGAAATAAAGTCCTTATGAAGCTGACATTCTAGAGGGAGGAGACAGACAATAAAGAGAGGTGGCAGGGGCTTCCCTGGTGGCGCAGTGGTTGAGAGTCTGCCTGCCGATGCAGGGGACGCAGGTTCGTGCCCCGGTCCGGGAAGATCCCACATGCCGCGGAGCGGCTGGGCCCGTGAGCCATGGCTGCTGAGCCTGCGCGTCCGGAGCCTGCGCTCCGCAACGGGAGAGGCCACAACAGTGAGAGGCCCACGTACCGCAAAAAACAAACAAACAAAAATAAATAAAAAATAAAGAGAGGTGGCAGGATCATTACTACAATTACCCCTCTCTCAAAAGTGGTTTCTTTGACAATTGTAGTATAGGATTCTCTGTTTGGTTTGGTGGTTAGCAACACTGGCTGAGAGATGGAGAGTCCTGATGCAGAGTCCCAGGTGTGTGCACATTAGTTCCTTATTTTTATATGGTGGTAATAGTGGGATCTCTTCCTAGAGCTCTTCTGGCGTTTCAATGAAATCATATCTCAGTGCTCAGTGCCTGCTTCATTTTAAGCACTCAAGAAATGTTGCAGTGATTACTAAGTATTATTATTGAGTCAATGGACACCTAAGTAACAAGCCTCCTTCTTGCTGAAAGATTTCAGAAGATATGCCATCAGATTTTGGAACATCATGAGTTTCCATAGCTCTGACCCTAGAAAGATAGCTTTTGAAACAGAACAAGTACAAAATTGACTCCCCTTGTCAAGTATCCCTTTGACCCCAGTAGAAGTCAAGTAAAGACAAAGCCCTTTCTGGCTGTAGAGAGGAAGGAGCTTTCCTCCTGGGTGAGTGCTGTGGACACAGTGTGTCTGGCTGCTTCATGCCTTTCAGTGCACTCCTTCTGAATTACCCAGCTCTCTTCAGCCTTGGATGTTTGTTTTATCATGTTTTGGGTTTGAACTCCATGTCCCAGTGCTGGTTTCTTGAGTCACAAGGAACTTCAAATGTTTTCTTGAGTGTTGTCTAAGTATCGCTTGCTTTTCTGCAAGTAACGTCATAATATCAAGGTCATTCTGCTCAAACACAGTACCTGCCATAATGGGAGTAGTATAATTCGAGGGAGAGGATCCACTCACAGTTCGCAGTGGTGGTTAAACCTAAGTGCCATGAGGGGCACTGTTTGCAACATTGATCTATAGCTCTCTATATAAGTCTCTTTTTATTGAAGTATAGTTGATTTACAATATTTATATTAGTTTCAAGTGTACAACATAGTGATTCAATATTTTTATAGATTGTACCCTATTTAAAGTTTTTACAAAATAGTGGCTATATTCCCTATGCATACAGAGAAAGACAAATACTGTGTGTTATCACTTACATGTGGAATCTAAAAAATATTTATAAATCTTATAATTTCTAAGAACTCCACAATGACCAACTATAAAAACCTTGACTCCTTTCCTTTCCTCATTCCCAATGACTTCAGCAAGTCCTGTAGAGTCCATATCCGAAATATATCTTGACTGTTTAAAATAGTCTGCAATTTTTAATTAACTTATTTGTTCTACTTGTTTATTGTCTGCCTTCCCCCACTAAAATAAAGCTCTTTTTGCTCTCTGCTGTATCCCCAAGTCACTGGGCTTGGCACAATGTATACGTTCAATAAATATAAATCAATTATTGAATGAATGGATGGACACACATCTGTTTAGCAAGATTAGATGCCTTGTTGTGACGTGTTGATTTTATCTCAAAAAGGATATTGACCCATATAGGGCAGTAGTCTCTCTAGTTTTCAGCACCTTCTATTACCATATGAATCAAGTGAGATAAAGTTTATATTTTTTTATCTTGTAATTTAAGACTATAAATCTCCATATAAAGGAAACATATTTGATCATTCATGAGTCATAACTTGACTGTTTTCCAAAGTAATTTAGGGTGATCATGAAAGGAATTATCATGAATAAAAACAATAACAATGGCAATGTTAACATCACTTAAAACTCTTGCCAAATAATGATGTTTTCTTGAATCCCACTGTTTGGGCTTTGGGTGTGACCATGTTTAGTGCAATGGGTAAAGCCGGACTACAGAGTTGAACAAATCCAATTTCCACCCTGGCTCTGCCTCTTACTAGCTATGTAAAGTTGACTGTGTTTCTCCACCTCTGTAGGCTTACTGTCCCCATCTGCGAAATGAATCAATCTCTTAGGGCTAGTGTGTGGATTCAAATCTCATGCAAGGAAATACTCATTATTGTGCCCAAAATATCATGATTATGTAAGTTAACTTTTGCTGTGTAACAAGGCACTCCCAAAACATAGTGACCTTTACAACAGTCATTTATTTAGCTCATGTTTCTGTGAATTGGCTGGGTGGTTCTCCTCGTCTGGATGAACTGATCTTTGCTGGACTCTCTCATGTATCTATGATGGCAGGTAGACTGGCCCCTGGATGATCTAGGATCTAGGATGGATTCACTACGCGTCTGCCTGTTGGTAGGCTGTTGGCAAAGGTGACAGGAGTGACTGGGCCATGGTCTCTCATCCTCCAGCAAGCTAGCTCTGGCTTCTCCACATGGTAGTTGTCTCAGAATTCCCAAAAGCAGCGAGAGAGCAAGCTCCAACACACAAGATTTCACTTGCAACACTTTTACTAAATTCCCATTGGTTAAGCAAATCACAAGACTGGCCTGGAATTAATGAAAGAAATCATTTATGGCCACTTTTTTAGTCTACCACAATCATCCTTATCACCATCATCATAAAAATCAATATTTGTTGAGGATTTACTAAGTGGCTGTTCCAATCATGTTACTATGTTTATCAAAACTTGTAATTCTTGGGGCTTCCCTGGTGGCGCAGTGGTTAAGAATCTGCCTGCCAATGCAGGGGACACAGGTTCGAGCCCTGGTCCGTGAAGATCCCACATGCCACAGAGCAGCTAAGCCCGTGAGCCACAACTACTGAAGCCCGCGGGCCTAGAGCCCATGCTTGCCCACGAGCCACAACTACTGAAGCCCACGGGCCTAGAGCCCATGCTCTGCAACAAGAGAAGCCACCACAGTGAGAAGCCCGAGCACCGGAACAAAGAGCAGCCCCTGCTCGAAGCAACTAGAGAAAGCCTGTGCGCCGCAGCGAAGACCAAACACAGCCAAAAATAAATAAATTTTTTTTAAAAAGCTTGTAATTCTTACCACAACTTTATAGGGCAGCTACTATTATATCCCCCTATTGGAGAAAAGCATACTGAGGCACAGAATGGGAAAGCAAATTATACAAAGTCACACAGCTGGGAAGCAGAGGAGCTAGGACCCAAACCAACACTCTAGAACAACACTCATAATTACTGTTTTATACTGCCTCCTCTTCCCATTCTGTGTGTATGGGATTTTCCACAATTGCTTCTTTTTTTTAACTGAATGATCTAATAAGAGGTTATAGCCTATTTTTAACATGTACCCTGAGCACTGCCATATCTACCACCACTTCATCCATATTTCAGCATTTTTCCAACAAGCACTTTGAATTCAGCTCATCCAGTATTGATATGAATGGCATGTTTTAGTCCAGATGGTGGTAGAACCTTAGCTATCTTTCTGATTCTTTGTGGATGGGGTTTTAGCAGTAGTGATGGCAGCTCAGAGCTTTATTCTGGGAGCTCTTCCTCTCTTATTTCTTCAGACAAGTTTGAGGGCTTGGAAACAGCTGATAGCAATGCTGAACAATTACTTAATATATACATAACATTTATATATGTTGGAGGTGAGCTGCAACAGCCCTTAAGAGTAGAGGCCATGGCTTTCTCTCTGTATTCTCAGAAACTAGCACAGGCAAGAGCACACAGAGGACAGATTGGAGGAGCTCAGTACAGGTTTATTGTATGTATCTACCTCCATATCGATATCCCATTAAAGCAAGTGTCACAAACACATATACTAATGGTGACCAGATAATTGGCCAGGTGTGCTCACTAGAGAGTGATGGGGACTGGCACTAACTGGAGAACTCATGGAAGTGCTCAGTGTTGCCAGATTGTTCCATTTTTCAGATGATGCTCTAACTTCAGATGTGTAAACTTTCCTGATTTTAAAACGGTGTGTGTCAAATGAAGCAGGTCCCTTGGGTGAACCTGGCCCACAGTTCCTCAGCCAATTGTTGACCCCCTACATTAGACACTTGTTGGCATCTCTCTGTTGTATCACAACTGTCCTAAAGGCCTGAGGAGGAAACCTTTAATAAGAATAAGGCAGGGACTTCCCTGGTGGTGCAGTGGTTAAGAATCCACCTGCCAATGCGGGGGACACGGGTTTGATCCCTGGTCCAGGAAGATCCCACATGCTGTGGAGCAGCTAAGCCCATGCGCCACAGCTACTGAGCCTGCGCTCTAGAGCCCATGAGCCACGACTACTGAGCCTGCGTGCCACAACTACTGAAGCCCATGAGCCTAGAGTCTGTGCTTCGCAACAGGAGAGGCTACCGCCATGAGACGCCTGCGCACCGCAAGGAAGAGCAACCCCCGCTCACCGCAACTACAGAAAGCCTGCGCAGCAGCAAAGACCCAACGCAGCCAAAAATTAATTAATTAATTAATTAATTTTAAAAAATAAGTATAAGGCAAAGATGGAGCACTGAAATGATAAGAGAGGCAGGACTTTGAGAAAGCTGGGTGATGGTCTATTTCAGAGATTCCACAGAGGTCAAGGACATGAGAATAAGAAACGGCCATTAGATTAGAGCAAATTATTCCATACAATGCTACATTTGTAGGCTATGTTCTTTAACAAAAATCCATGGTCAGATAACATGAGAAATAATCAAGACATTCAGTTAAACAAAATAGATTTCTTTACTCTGACCCTTTTAATTGTTGATATTTTAATAAGCAATGTAAGTCTTCAAAAGTAGAAATACATACTGAGTTTTTCAAACTTCCATGATCAAGGAGTCCTTATTTCATGCAGTTCGTCTAGGTCTAATGATTTGAGGAAGACACTTTGGGAAGGATTGATAAAGGACTGAATGAGACATTGCGATTCTCAAGGCATGGGATGGAATCTGGAACACATCGGGTAATGAGTGTGGCCATATTGAGCCAATGGAGCATCTTGGCAAGTAAAGAAAGTGGGTCAGCACATTGGTAACTAGGAGCCATCAGCATGTTAGTCTTCATAAAATAAAACCTTTTTAGGATCATTCCTCTGCTGAAAACAAACAAATAGACAAACAGAAAAGTGAACGGTTTCCCACCTCTGATGGATTAAACCTCTTTGCTTGACATTCAAGGCTCCCCTTTATCAGGCCAACTGACGTTTCCAATTTCCCAGTTATTTCCCTACACTCACTCCCTGCTCTTAATATCTGCTCTGCTCACTGTCCCTTAGGACACATTCACTGTTCCAGCCTCTTCACCTTTACTTACCATGTGAGTTGCCTTCCCCAGCTGCCCCAATTAGAGCCATGCCTGTTTTCCAAGGCACAGCTCAAATCTTCTTTCCCTCTGGATCCTTCTTTAGCTATCAAATCTCACAGTGGGTTCTTTTCCCTGGATGTTTAGAACATTTACTTCTGAAGGACTGTCTCGAGACTTAGTGTGTTGGGGATTGCCTGTATCATTTGGAGCTGAGAGAAGGAAATCACATCCTGAACTCTGCAGCTCTCTACCCCCATTTGTCCTCACAATACACCCAAATAAGGTTAGCAGCACCTAAGAGCAAGGGTGTAACCCCATCCCAGTGAATTTCATCGACTGTGCTCTGTTGTTAGACAGCCACCTGCTGATCCTTGAGGATACAGTCCATTCTCTTCTTGCTCAATAGTAATGGGTGCCATTTCTAGACACTAGACTGAGCACTTTATATGTATTGTCAGGGTGAATCCCACACCATCTCTAAGAAGGGGCAATTAGTATCCTCTCTGGCTGGTCAAGGCATCCCATATACCTGACCCCAAGCCTGGGCTATTTCTGTCCCAGCACACCATCTCGGTGGCCACACTGGCCACCAGAAATTTAGTGACAGAGAATTAAAGCTAAAGAATATGCACTCTGCCTTCAAGTAGCAAGCATATACCAGTAGGCAGAGGAAGGCAGAGTAGAACTCTAGTTAGGGTGTCAGCACAGTTTGAATATCGGGGGATTCTGGGTGCATTCTAGGGTCTCGTAAGGACTCAGCACAGCTCAACAGGGGTCATTTTGAGTACCCAAGGGCTCTAGTTAAGGTGAGATTTGGAGTGTGCAGCATCACAAGGGTGCATGCAGGGTCTGGAGGGCATGCAAGGGTCTTCCCTTCCCTGGCCACTCACTGGTGTCAACAGAGGGGGTGACCTCAATTTCTACCCTACTATGAGCTTTTTGCTTATCTGTCTTCCTGATTGAACTGTGAACTCTTTGAGAGGAGAAGCTGTCTTATTTACCCAGGCCTGACACGTAACTGGTATAAAAACATTGATATAATGAATGAATGACAAGTCAACCAAGGCAAGGTGCTCAAAGTGACATGATGGAGACAACACAATACAGTAAACCTTTATTCCACCATCAGAAAGCTGGATTAATTCACCCCATGTTATCTTTCTTCCCTGTCGCTTATACACTACCCAGAAGGCTCTGGCTTCCCAGAGACCTTGACAAAACCCCAAACCTCCGAGAAATAATGTCGAACCTCATAAGTTTCAGGTCTCATCTTCTAAATTAGATTGTGAAGTCCTGTAGCACAAGAGGTGTGTTACTCTTTGTACGTGCCCCACATCTTTTATCTCAGTGCTTCTTGCAGAACAGATCTATACACATGCCTGTTGAACGACTGTATTGGAATGGATTGGAATTATGGCTGGGAGACTGTTCTAATAATCCAATCTCCTTGAGATAATTCTTGGTGAATTCAGATGATGAGGGAAAGAGGAAATCAGGATAGTGGCAGTGACAGAAGGAAAGATGGAAGGAGGAAGAGTGGGCAGGATCTGTCAACTCATTGGATATGGAAAAAGTATTCAAAGACTTTGATCCAAGCTGACGGATTGAAGGATTACACCCGAGAGAGAAATATAGATGTTCTCCTGTCCCTTAACCCTCTCATCCTTACTTCATTTTGAGCATGGAGGGAAGATGCCTCATGAATCAGTCTGCAGTGTTCCTTGGAGATAGATCTGGGAGAGTCACTCAGGAGGGTCCAGAAGGACAAAAAGGAAAGGTTTGCCCTTGTCCCGCTACAGACGAGCTTTATTCTGCTGAGGAGGAGGAGGAGAAATTTGAGCTGAATATATTTTTGGTTTGTACAAGTTGTAAGTGCTCTGTTTGATAGCAAGGTTGTTTGAATGGCCCATTTCATAACTACACATAGCTTTCCCAAATAAATGGTGTCTGTAGAATGTTCAGGTTAATGCATGAGTCCAGTGTTCACGAGTGTTTGCACTTAGAGTGACTGAGCCTTCTTTCTTAATAAGTCATCTTGGCATTTTGTCAACAAGTTAATTTGCTTTTCTAAGAAACTAGATTAATACTTCCTGTACTTTGTGCTATTCACAGATCTACAGTGCAGTGAGAAGGGGAGAAGAAACAGAAGAGACAATTAGATCTCTTCTCCATTTCTTCACAAAGCTCCCAGCCTCCGAGACAGCCCATGAAAGGATTAGCATTGGTCCGTGCTTAAAGCAATGTGTCCAAGACACTGTTTGTGAGTATCGTGCCACTCTCCAAAGGACTTCCATATCTCAGTACATCACCGGCTCTCTCCTAGAAGCCACCACATCTTTAGGAGCAAGAAGTAGCCTTCTCAATTCTTTTGGAGGATCCACCGGACGAATGATGCTGAAAGGTAATGTCTGAAATTTCACTTTTAACTTTTCATCTTTGAATGCAGAAAAGAATCTAAGTTAACATTTATTGCATCTCCTGATGGAAAATTGAGTCCACGTATCAGCAACTTTAAGAAAAGATAGCTGCTTTAAGAGAATATATAAAAAGATAGTCCTCTATCAAAATCCCTTAAGGTATAAACATTCCAAATAATAAGCATTAAGATATTGAAATTTCTTTTTCAAAAATGGCTAAAAGGCTATCTTTAATTTTTCTAAGTTATTCAGATAGGTGGTTTCCCCTAGTGGTAGTCTATGACAGATGTCAATTATTGTAAAAAAAAGCCTTGTAAACAAGTGTAGTCATGTGGCCACGGTGAAAACCAACCGTTTCATTCAAAACAGAGTGGAATATAGTTCTCGTTTCTACACAGAATCAGTAGGTTCATGTTGACCAGAAGAGCTAAAGGCCATCTTCCACTGACTCCCATCTTAAAAGATGAGATAGGTGTCCTGCTGAAAAATGAAAGCCAAAGGAAAATGGGATCAGAACTTCCCAGCTACTTCCCACAAGTAGCAGAAAGGCAAGTCAGAAATGGCAGTGCACCAAAGAACCTTGGAGATTTGTGCACTGCACAGCTGTCACCACCCGCTTGGCAGTATTCCCTGGCAGGAAGCTGCCAGCCAGACGGGGACCACGCAGAGCAGCATTCCACTGCCTGCGGGCTGCCAAGAGCTCAATCTGACATCCGGCCACTTCTCTCAAGGAGAGCAGCTCTTGTCCCTCCACAGCAAGCCCCAGACCTGCGATTATCAGGCTAGTGGCCTTCCTCCTTGATCCTCAACCTCCCCACTCCAGCACCCCTTGGGTGGGCCCTAGAGGGGGTTCACACCTGAGTGGGTGCCATGTTGATTTGTTTTCTAGAGTCACCTTCACTTTTGTGAATTGGTTATAAAGAATGAATGAAGAAAAACACAAAATGTGGGACAACTAATCCAAGAGACTAAAGAGGAGACACTTGGTTTCATATGTGTTTCATTCATTCAGCATATGTTTTTTGAGCCCCTACTGGGTGCTGGGTAGGGAACAAAACATAGCCCCTGCCCCCAAGGAACTTGCAGTCTCTAGGTAATAGGCAGTTTCCCCTATACATAGGATTCAAAATTTCCCTACTCCAGTGCGGCTCCTGGTAACTGCCAAGCTTACATTCTCCATCAATGCTCTTCCTGGGAATTTGGGCTGAGATTAGCATGTAGAGTTGGCATTGCTTCAGTGCTTGTGACTCTATGTGAGGACCTTATCCTGTGAGTTAATCAAGCTGTGTTGATCAGATACCCACTCTGTGCCCAGCAGTGTGTAGGTGTTATGGGAGATCCTAATAAAGTACAAGTCAATTTACTCGCCTTTAAGTTGTTTATGATCCTAATGAGGAGGCCACATTTGCATCCACCAAGTATTCAAAGAACAGACTGCAGAGAGTTAAATGCCAAATAATGTGGTGGAAGTGGCTCTAAGTGTTCAAAGAGTTTGGAGACAGAGTTAATGTTCCATATGACAAATGGCTTGGCTGCAAACAAACAGAAGTCAATAAAAGCCACTTTGTTTCTTCCCCATTAATTGCAAAAGGGCAGATCTCCAGGCTCCCCAACCAAGGCAGGCTGCCTCCAGTCTTACACAGACCTTTGGGGAGAAAAAAGGAGGCCACTTGTTAAGGTGTCTGTTGCCCTGATAATAACTTGATCTCAATGGCTCTTTGCCTGTCTGTATTCAGATCAGAACTCCTATCAGCATTCCCATCTCTGAGACTCGTTGGATCATCAGCTAATATGTTATCTTTATTATTATTTTTATTTATTTATTAATTTATTTTTTGCTGTACGCGGGCCTCTCACCGCTGTGGCCTCTCTCGTTGCGGAGCACAGGCTCCGGACGCACAGCCCCAGCGGCCATGGCTCACGGGCCCAGCCGCTCCGCGGCATGTGGGATCCTCCCGGACTGGGGCACGAACCCGCGTCCCCTGCATCAGCAGGCGGACTCTCAACCACTGCGCCACCAGGGAAGCCTGCTGAAGTTTTTGTTATATGTGTTTTACCTCATACACACACACACACACAAGAACTGAAGAATTTAAAAAGGAGGAGAAACATGTTCTGTAGGTCTTTGGTTAGAAAGAACCGAAAAAGAAAAAGAAATATGAAGACAGCTTTTCATGTGACCTGCAGGTGTCCCAAGTCAACTTGTCTCCTGGAAGTGGTTATGATTCCAAGATGAGGGTTGGAGCTGCCTATAGTAGGTGAGACTAGGAGGAGAAAATGTGCAACCCATTCTTCACTATTCACAGGGCATTCACAAGTCAGGAATTGGTAACTTAAGTGTTGATTAGTCAGAGTTCTGCAGCCTTGCAGCTTTATCACAGTCTACAGGATTCTGCTAACTCTCTGAAATCTCCATCAGCTTGCACACCTCCAGTGGTACAGGTGGCTCTGGAGAAACAGCCAACAGTCAGTACATTCCTGGTTTTCTGCCTTCAGGACCAATGAGGATGGTCCATCAACTAAGTGGAAAGTTTGCCAAATAATAAGAAACATTTTCTGATATGAAGTATCAGAAAGCAAGGGTATGCCCTTGATTACAAGGATGAACTGTCTCAAAATGGAAAGTGGAGAGCTTACACCAGGGACTGTGTAAGGACTGTCAGGGACTTCCACTAGTTGAGTACAATCAAGATCTTTCTACTTCACATCTGGTTCCCCTTCTCTTCCTTCCCATTAACCTTGTTAGAATCCCAGGACCAACTCTGTATAGCAGTGGCAGCCAAAAGAATTATTAACTTCAATAATCAGGAATACATTTTCTAAATCCACCTGCTTTTGTTTCTTTTTTTCCATTGTACTCCCTACTAAAAATTACAAAATCACAATAAAGTAAAAAGGGAGAGAAAAGAATAAGATAATTGATAATAATGTAAAGCACTGAAATAGCAAAAGTAAAAAATGTAGTGACAACGGGAGGATTTTTCAATATAAGGAGGCTAAATGTTTTCAAATGTGCATATTGTATCAGCCAATATAATAAATTTAGGATGTTAAACTCAATTTTTCCTTCTCAAATTGTTCCTAAGTAAGTTTGTAAATTAAAGGATTAAATATTTATGTATTACCAGGACAAAGATAGTTACCCATATTTAAATTATGTAGTAGACAATGCTCATTTTTAATCAGTTTGGTATGTGTATGTATAGCATAGCTATTAATAAATAAAATTATTCATCATATATAGACTATAGAAAGAATATCAATATGAAAACAAAAACTGCCCTACAAATGTAATATTCTTATTTGAAAATGGGAGATATTCTGTTTCTGATAGAAAGGTCTAATAAATTTTCAACTTATTTTCTTCTACTGCAATAAGTATGTTCTATTTGTGTCTTCTTCTAAAGTAAATGCCTTTGAGTATAAAAATAAGAAGTCCTAATAGGAATACACACACACATTTGAACTATGTGCTTGTACCTCATAAATAATTTAGTTTATTAAGGCTGTCCTGGTTGACTTCCTCATAATCAAAACAATTACCTTTTACATGCCTACCAGGCAAGGGAAGGCATATCCATAGTTCTAATTCCAAGATTTAAGTGTATTTAAGAAATCCTCCGACTTACTAGTTTTGTGACCTTGAAATTACTTCATTGATGTTAAAGTATGCTTTAATGTAACTTGGGGTATGTTTTTGTGCCAGTTAATCAACTAAAAAGTGTTCATTCACTGCCCACTATGGCCTAGGGCTGTGTCACCTCTGGGAAGAATGTGAAAGATCACATCTGGAAGCCTTCAACTTGTAAAATAATATTTCTCACTCCAGAGAAGATGTAATATTAGGTTTCAGGTCTACTGAGGTAGTCCTTACTACCCTCAAGAGATTCATAAAGTGCAAGGCTAGTCAGTTGCTGGTAGGGTCTGTAGCTCACGGGGCTGGGAAGTTTGGTAGGCACAATACAAAAGCCCTCTGCCTTGGGACACAGGTGGCCAGGTGTCATCCAGGAGTGTGGCTCCATGTCGAGATGTACCTAAACATGCTCAGGTGTGAGGAGTGTGACTCCACACCCATGCTTATAACCAGGGGGAGCTTCTTCAAAGCTCCAGTGAAGAGCAAAGTTACCTACCTCAGATATTACTGGAGACATGATGCTTCTTTAGTCAAAACAATTGTGTGTCTTTTGGGGGAGAAGGAGGGTGAAGCAGAGGAATTATATTTATTTTTTTAATTTTTTCAAGGTGACTTCCCCATTACTGATATCTCTGAATTTTTATTTTATTTATTTTTAATTAATTAATTTATTTATTTATTGGCTGAGTTGGGTCTTTGTTGCTGCGTGGGCTTTCTCTAGTTGCGGCAAGCGGGGGCTACTCTTCGTTGCGGGCTTCTCATTGCGGTGGCTTCTCCTGTTATGGAGCATGGGCTCTAGGCACACGGGTTTCAGCAGTTGTGGTTCACGGGCTCAGTAGTTGTGGCTCACGGGCTCTAGAGCGCAGGTTCAGTAGTTGTGGTGCACCGGCTTAGTTGCTCCGCGGCATGTGGGATCTTCCCAGACCAGGTCTCGAACCCATGTCCCCTCCATTGGCAGGCGATTCTTAACCACTGCGCCACCAGGGAAGCCCCTCTCTGAAATTTTAAACTCTTCCATCTGTAAAGAGAAAGTTGGGTAAAGGGAAGGATTAAAATTAGAATTATAGTAATAGCCGTGAACATTTTTTAGTTCTTGCTTGGTGCCAGGTATTACTCTGAATGCTTTATACGTGTGATTTCATTGACCAAATGGTCCAATGAGGGAGGTACTGTCTACTAATGAGGAAACGGAGACCCAGAGACATGAAGAAACTTGCCTAGGTGTACACAGATAGTCCGTGATAGAGTCAGCACTTGAAACCAGACAGCCTGTTGAGTGCTTACTGTGATTCAGGCAATGCACCAAGCCCTTCATCTGCATTATTTCATTTAGTCCTTATTGTGGGTTGACTTGTGTCGCTTGAAAGAAATATGTTGAAGTTCAAACCCCAGCTCCTACAGATGGGACTTTATTTGGAAATAAGATCTTTACAGATGTAATCGAGTTAAGATGAGGTCACTTTCAGTTAGAATCGGCCCTAAACCCAGTGACTGGTCTCCTTTATCAAAAGAAGAGATGGGGCCTCCCTGGTGGCGCAGTGGTTGAGAGTCCGCCTGCCGATGCAGGGGATACGGGTTCGTGCCCCGGTCTGGGAGGATCCCATATGCCGCGGAGCGGCTGGGCCCGTGAGCCATGGCCGCTGGGCCTGCGCATCCGGAGCCTGTGCTCCGCAACGGGAGAGGCCACAACAGTGAGAGGCCCGCATACCGCAAAAAGAAAAAAAAGAAAAAAAAAAAAAAAAGAAGAGATGAAGACAGACCATTCTGGGATGAACACCCATGTGATTACAGCGGCAGAGGTTGGAGTGATGCACCTGCAAACCAAGGAATGTTAAGGACTGCCGGCCACCACCGGCAGCGAGGAAGAGGCTGGAAAGATTCTGACCGGAGTCCAAGGAGGAGCATGGCCCTGCCAACACTTTGCTTTTGGACTTCTGGCCTCTAGAACTGAGAATAAAGTTGTGTTGTTTTAAACCATCCCAGTGGTGGTATTTTGTTACGACAGCACTAAAAAATTAAGATAGTCCTTTTGACAATCCTGTAAGGAAGAAATATTAGCACCAGGAAACTGAAGCTCATAGAGGTGAAGTGACTTGCCCAAGGCCACCCAAATAGTAAGTGTGTGCAGCCAACCCAGGTCAAGCTTCTCCAAGGCCTGTGCTCACAGCCGTGGGGGAGACATGTTTGCAGCTCTCCAATGGCACCATCCATTTCAGCTTTGTTTTAGTTGTTCGGTCCCATTCTCCTCTCCCACAAACACCTTGCCTGGCACAGGACCGGGCACAGAACAGACAGTCCGTAAACCTTCGTGGATTCCAGTGGCAGATGTGTTCACAGAATCAAGGAACATGTAATCATTGCTCCTTGCAACACTTAACTGAATGAGGTCATTTTAGAACCAAAGAAAGAAAACATTAATTTACCTGTAGTTTGCACTAACATATCAGACACATACAAAATGAAAATACAAATACATTTAGGAAGTTTCCAAGCAGGAACAAAAGCTATATTCAGTGTCTCAAAAGCTACTGTCAGTGCAAGGTGCTGGAATGGTTGCAGAGTTATCTCTGGGGTCTTTCTTGCTCCCTGTCTGAACTCCTCTCCCCTCCTCCTCAGACGTTGTTGCCTCTGGGGGTGCAGAGCCCCCCTAACTGTATCAGCCCATTCACTCCTCACTTACTACCCCATTAAAAACACAATCTCCTGTTCTTTCTGCAGTGGACCCCAGCTGGGCTTTGTGAAGAGAGAGGTCTACTGGGTTGGAATAGAGACCTGGGGTGTTGACTGATAAGGGAAATTCCTCCGGGAGGGCCAGGGACAGATAGAGGAGCTGATGGTAACTGGCAGAGGGAATGGGGCACCCAGGTGTAAAGGCATGAGACAGGAAAAGGCACGGTGTGTTCCGGGACTGCTGGTCTACCAGGCTGTTCTGGCCAAAGCTTGGGGCATACAGAGAGTAAGTAGGAAGGCATGGGCTGGGCTGGGGGGAGAAAATAGGTCTCCATGGGGTTGTATTTCATGATAAAGAGCTTGGCTTTTACCTTGTAAGTAATGAGAGACACTGAAGGGTTCTAAGGAAGTGTGTGATGTGAGCAGACTGTGTTTTTAGAAAGATCCATCTGGCTGCAGTGTGGGGTGAGGCTGCTCAGAGTGTCACCCTTAGCCCACCTGCATCCGAATTGCCCAGCCTGAGTGTCCAAAGTATAGCTTTCTGGGCTTCACCCCCAAACCTACCGAATTAGGGTCTCTGATACTTCAGGTGAGTATGTTTGATGTGGAAGGTGGATGGAAGGAAAGAGCAGTGAGAACTGGAGGCATTTAGGAGGCTGTTGCTAAGACAATGTAGGGTGCTGCTGGCACATTTAGTTCATTGCAGCTCTATTTACAATAGCCAGGACATGGAAGCAACCTAAGTGTCCATCGTCGGATGAATGGATAAAGAAGATGTGGCACATATATACAATGGAATATTACTCAGCCATAAAAAGGAACGAAACTGAGTTATTTGTAGTGAGGTGGATGGACCTAGAGACTGTCATACAGAGTGAAGTAAGTCAGAAAGAGGAAAACCAATACTGTATGCTAACACATATATATGGCATCTAAAAAAAAAATGGTCATGAAGAACCTAGGGGCAAGATGGGAATAAAGATGCAGACCTACTAGAGAATGGACTTGAGGATACAAGGAGGGGGAAGGGTAAGCTGGGACAAAGTGAGAGAGTGGCAATGGACATATATACACTACCAAATGTAAAATAGATAGCTAGTGGGAAGCAGCCGCATAGCACAGGGAGATCAGCTCAGTGCTTTGTGACCACCTAGAGGGGTGGGATAGGGAGGGTGGGAGGGAGGGAGACGCAAGAGGGAAGAGATATGGGGACATGTGTGTATGTATAGCTGATTCACTTTGTTATAAACAGAAACTGACACACCATTGTAAAGCAATTATACTCCAATAAAGATGTTTAAAAAAAGAAAAGAAAAGAAAAGAAATTGATCCCAAAAGAGGAAGGTTTAGAGAAGGATAAAGAGCAGATGGATAACTTTGGGGGAGTTAAGAAATACATTTAAATTGAAATGTAAAGGTAGAAGATTAAGAATAGTATTTAAAGCTGAAACATACAGTTACCAATAGAAAAATAAAACTAAAAAAATATAACTTGCAGTAGTGGGTAGAATGGGCCAAATTCCTCATCTTTCATCGAGGTGATTAAATGTATTCTTCTTGAAAGGGAAGAGAATATATTTTTTTTAATGGGATGAAAATCTTTTTTACAGTTAGGAGATAACTGCCAAAGAATAGACACAGAATCATGCGAAAATGGTTACCTCCAAGAGAGGCCTCTTACTTGTCACCTCCTATCCATCCTTACTATTTGACTGTTAATTTCCATGTGCACCTACTACATGAGTGACGTTTAAAAAGAGGCATTTGGAGCCTGTGTGAAGACTGATGGATTCAAGCTGCTTGTTTCCAATGGTATTGTTTTCTGCAGCCATAATGAAGACCATTTGTGGCTCACATTCAAATGAGAAGGGGGACAGAGGCTTTGTTGAAGCAAGCAGAGAGAAGGGCTCAGAATCAATAAGACAAGTATTGTCTGGGGCTCTCTTTGACCTGTAGGACTCTCAGCCTCTGAGTTGCTTCATGGGTAAAAGAAATTGAACAGGAGCATCATTCTGTCTTTTGTTTGAGTCTTGACTTCAACACTGTGTCATCTTGAATAGGTGACTTTGCCTTTCTAGGCTTCAGAGTCTGCCACCATAAAGCAGGAATAAGAGCAACAACCTCATAGAATTGTTCTGAGGATTAAATGAGATAATGTATATGAAGAACTTAGCATAGTATCTGGCATCTAATTTGTGTTCAGTAAATGTTACAGTGATGATGTGATGCTGAGGGTGATGATGGTGGTAATGATGATTGCTGCCACCCTTTGCCAACCCCATGAAATGCCAGCCCTCCACTGTTCTTTTTTTTTTTTTTAATTTTTATTGGCATATAGTTGATTTACAATATTGTGCTAGTTTGAGGTGTACAGCAAAGTGAATCAGTTATATATATACATATGCACATTCTTTTTTTTTTAGATTCTTTTCCCATATAGGCCATTAGAGAGTATTGAGTAGAGTTCCCTGTGCTATACAGCCGGTTCTTATTAGTTATGTATTTTATATATAGTAGTGTGTATATGTCAATCCCAATCTCCCAATTTATCCTTCCCCCATCCCCCCCCACCCCGCCACCTTATCCCCTGGTAGCCATAAGTCTCTGCTCTTAGCCAGGTCTCCCTGCTATGGGCTCAGAGAAGTAGCATCTTACGGGACACTTGAAAGGAGGTATCTAGAGGCTGGAGGCTGCCCCTATGTATGGTTTGCCTTAGGACTCATGCATCAGGCCACTCATTAATTCATTTAACAAATATTTGTTGAGCATCTTCTATGTGCCAAGCACTGTGTTAGGCCCTGAGGATAAAACAGTGAGTAAGACAAAGTCACCTGATAGTGGAAGAGATGGACAGATATACATGCAATTTTAGGACTGTAAATAAATGCTGTAGTTGAGATAAGAACAGGATGTAGGGGCTCAGAGGGAATTCCCTGTACCATCTTGAATGAAGTCTGAGGTTTCTAAAACCATTTTAGAGCCTAGAGAAATGTGAATATCTATTTAACCAAGGAAAACAAGCCCTCACCTATATTATGATGCTTCTGTTGTTTCAGCTTCATTCTCTGCTGATATCATCTCTCTTCCCTCCAGAGTAGAAAAGATGCTAAGCATTTATTCCTGGGATTGGGCACCATGTCTACTAAGATTGGTATAAAATTTAGTGTTCAAGTTAGAATTTGTACATTTTTATGAAGATGGATAGATTACTCTTTACAATAAAATTAAATGAGATTTTTTTCAGTACGTGTACTAATCCCTTTGAGTGTTTTAAATTGTTTAAAGACAAAAACCTCATTTAAATGAGCTATGAAAATTCTTGTCCATGGGAACATTTACAGAACATAATGGAAAATGCTTATAATTTGTTTATAATAACATGTGGGTCAGTAGCAAATATTTAAGAGGAAAAAAAGAGAAGATCTCAGGATAGTCTGAGTCATTATTTAAACTTCTGTCATAATTGAGTCTTAAAACCAAGAAACTTAACTAGTACAGTTAAAGTAGTAAGAGGGCATTTTAAGAGTGTTTAGTTTTCAATGGACTAAATTCTGACAGAAGATTTTACCATCTTCTGGAAGGTCTAAAATGTTTTGCCAACTGGAAATATGTACATATTGGTATTTTAAGTCTTTTAGCTCTGTATTTCATTATAACAACAAACTTTTTAGAAAACAATTTCTATAATATTAATCCCATAAATGATTCTATGATAGCCTGAACAAATGGATGCTTCAACCCCTCTGAGGCTCTACCTGTGAATTTTACAGTCACCAGAAACACCCTTGGTAACAGTCGTGTGTATTTTACCCCAGTTTATACACAGAACCACATTTTTACATTAATAAGCAGACATCTAAAATCCATTTCAAGCAGATAATGTTGTGGATGATCTGAGAACATGGAGGGGAACTGAGAGCATAAAAAGTTTCAGAGACTCTGGCAACTCACAAGATCTGAGCTTATGGACTGCCAACTCTAGAACCAAAACCTTTAACTGGACTTAGTGGGGCAAAGCCAGCATTTGGTCCCAAGTCTGTCTGATTCCCAATCCAAGTTCTTAACCATTAGGAAACCCTCCAATTTTATCTCCCACTCAAATCTCAGCCTGTCCTGGGCATGTGTGTGTGTGTGTGTGTACATACATATGTAAGTACGACCTGGAACCCCCAATTTGAACACAGGTCCGTCTGACTACAAAATTGATCACTTCTCTGTGTACCTGCTGCCTCCTTGACCTAGAGACCTCCAAGGACTTCAAGGCTATCTCAGGCATTCTTTGATATGGGTACCTATGCGGGGGGGGGGGGCGGTGGAAGGCTTTTCCCTTCTACAGCTGAGTCAGCAGTCATAGCACAGAATCAACCAAACGGGAGAGGAAGTCTCAGAAAATATTTGTTGAGTGAATGAATGAGTAAATGAATACCTGCACACAACTCTAGGCTAACACACAGTTACCTGTACTAAATAAAACCAGAAAAGCACGTTTGAAGCCATCTGATTTGAACCTGTGAGCATCACGAATATCTAAAGTTAATTTACCAGCAATGGCTATTTATCAAACATCATTTACAAAAATCATTTGGGCTGGTCCCAGCCCTGCTCAATATGTGACTAAAGGTACATGGCAGAAGAAAGACCATCTGAGAGCCACACAAGGCGTATTTGATCTTCATTGGCCCCTGAGCAGGAAAGTCCTGCCCTATCCTACAGTGAGGCAGACAACCATGGAATGATTTCTATCTAGTCTGGTTCTGTCAGTGCTCTATATGCCCTCATACCCCTGGGCCTGTTGGCAAGTGCTCCTTAGGGCTTTATCTCTGCAAAGTGGACCCACACTGTTGTTGAGAAAAGAGAAAAGGAGTAAAAAGGAGGGGCTCCAGTCTCTGCATTAGCCCTGCTTTGAAGGGTCTGGGGTCTCTTTCCTGAGCAAAGAGATGAGGGCACCTCCATTCCACAGCCCTCACGCTGAGAGAGGAGCCCCTATTTTCTCTCTATCTTTGGGGAAGGCCCTCTTCTCTGTGGTCATCATACCCCAGCACACCAAGAACAGGCTGCTAGTGGTTGAAATTCATTTACCTTGCAAATATTATTAAACACCTGCACTGCCAGATATTAAGAATAGAACAGACATTTTCCCTACCCACCTGGAGCTTAAAGACCAGTAGGGAATCATGTAATTACAAAAATAAATGACAAGTTTTGGCCATGGTACCTGCTACCAGGGAAAGGGCCATGACTGTGTGAGACCCTCTAAAAGGGGGATTAAACCCAGGCAGAGAAGGCAATGATGTTTCCACTGAGGGCTAAAGGTCCAATAGATATTAACTAAGAGAAGGGGAGCTGGAAGAGTGTTCGAGGCAGAAGTAATCATTTGTGCAAAGGCCCCATGGCAGCCGGGAGTATGGCAGGTTTGAGGTTTGAGTGGAGAGTGGAGATCTGGAGGGTTCCTCAGGAAAGTCAGGAGAACTCAGAGTGACAAAGGCTAGCAGGTATTGGCTACTCACTGTGGGCCAGGCACTCTGAGAAGTGTTTTTTGTTTGTTTGTTTGTTTTTAATATCTAATTTAAGACTCACATTTTTACATGTGAAGAAACTAAGCCACAGAGAGGCAAAACAAACTACCAGATAGTACAGGCTCTTGTTAAGGGCTCCTGTCTGTATCCCTAAGAGCCATGGAAAACCATCAGAGGGTTTTAAACAGAAGAGACACAATAGGATTTCTCTTTCAAAAGGATGATTCTGACAAAAATCAACTAGAGATGCCCCCACTTACACTGCCTCTCTAGCCCTCTTTACCCCCAAATAAAAATGTTTACATTTAAAACCATCGAGGCTATTGAGTCTGAAAATAAATGATATTCTGAAAGAGAGACGCAGCTTGTACGAGCTGTAGTGCTGTGTGGTTGTTCTGAGGAGGTGGGCAAAGGAGGAGTAACCTAGTAACCCAGCTTTCTCTCCTTTCTGGGAACTGTATTCCAAGAAGTTTAGAAGACAGGCTATGGTGTGGACTAGAAAGGGGGATTGAAGACACTCCCCGCTGCAGGCCCAGGGGGACTGTTAACACTCCCCCACCCCGAGCCAAACTCACTGAGTGCTGAGTCATAGCAGTGTCTTGCTTTGACCAGGAGAGCAAAAACTCCCTGGTGGGCCAAATCCAGGCTATGTGGCTTTTTCTCTGACAGCTGCAGTATTTTTTTTTACATTAGGAAATTCTGCATTAAAATGTAGAGTTCTGGCTTTTCTGACACCTCTGGGCCACCATTCTCCCTTGGCCCCTTGCGCTGGCCCTGGTGCATGCACATCCCCAAGCAAGACACACCAGCTTGCTCTCCCATATACCTGGCCCTGCCACTGGGTTGTCTCCCTCCCAGCTCAAGTCTCATTTCCTCACCCGTCTGACCCTGCAGACAGCTACATTTGTGTGCCCTGGATGGTATGCTAGGGAGGATTTCAGTTCATGGGTTTAGGAGGCTGAGCTGGAAGCAGGAAAGTCTTCTTTGAACCGGCTTCTGCTGGGGGTCTCATTCCAGGCATGAGATAAACTACAGGGTGGGAATGAGCACAGCGCCTGGGAAACAATGAGGAAGTGATTCTCAGCAATGATCTGTGGGCGGATGCAGTGAGGTGTAAGGCTAATTTGGTAGATGTGGTCACAATTTGGAGAGAACAAGGTGAAAATTTGGACCTAAAGCATTAGAAAGCCATCACAGGCTCTTAAGCAGGTTGAATTTTAGGAAGGGGAGAACAACAAAAACATGGTATAGGTCAAGAGCCTGGAGGTAGGACACCCTCGGAAGGAGGGAGAGTAGTAATTACAAACTTGCATGAGTATCCCTGGATCAGGAATGGTGCACTCAAAATAAAGGGCCAGAAGCCAGTGTGAACCCACGCAGTTTTCGTTGGCACAGGGCAGTGCTTACCGGAAAAAGATTGGTCATGAAAATTTAGCATCACGGGGAGAAAAATGAAATGTAATAAAAATTACGGTTGGTTAAGAATGGAGGCATTTTTACTATGACACAGCCCCACTGTGAAAACCTCTGCATCCGTGCCAAGGGGTGACGCAGTCAGCTCAGCACAAGGGGCTGGGAGCAGGGCCTCCTCGGGCTTCCATAAAGCACAGATCTTGCCCAAATGTGGAAAACCTTTAGGGACATGAAAACCATGAGGGATCCATAGCCCTGATTTGAACCAGGCAGAATAAACAAACCCCTGCCCAAACTGGAACTCACTGGACGCCTTTCAGAGTTATCCAAGGGGAAAGGCTGGAGGCCTCAAGGGTCTTCAAGTGGGTTAGTATCTTGTTTCACTGATTCACTCTAGTCTGATATAACTGTGTGCTCTTCGGTCTTTGTCCTTTTTTGTAGCGTCTCTCAACACCTCAGTTGCAAACCCAGAAATGGATTGTGTTCTGAACCTAAAACATATACAGTACCTTTTTTTTTTTTCCTGCTAATGGGATGTTAAAGCCCAAGTTAGACCATCTGGAAGTGTGTTTCATGTTCAGGAACTGGGTTGGAAAAGTTCCAGAGAGCATTCACATTTTCCATAGACAGGGTTTTGGTAAGTTCCCAACCTCTTAAGCTCTTACCCTGTCTCTAGCCCACCTCTAGGAAATATAATGTAATATAACACACTATGAGAACATTTGCTGAGTGCTGGCCATGGCTTTGTTCTAGCCAGGGATGAAAACAATGAAAAAAGGCAGTGTCCTTCATCTCTAGGAGTCACTGATTTAGTTGACAGAAAGACTGACATTTGAATATGTGGTTACACTGTACTGTGACACATATGAGGCAAAAATTAGTGATTAAGATTGTGCACTTTGGTGACAGACAGACCTAAATCCCAGATCTACAACAGACAAGCTGTGTGACCTGGGGCAGATTACTTAACCTTTCTGTTAACCTTTCTAAGTTGTATCATCCTGCCTATAAAATGGGGACAATGCAGATACTTGCCTCAGAAAATTATAACAGGATAAAATCAATGAACCTAATGAATATAAAGTGATTAGCACACTGTCCAAAACAAATAAACAGAAAAAGGTGGAGATGGAGCAAGTAAGACATTCCAGAAATAGCAAGAACAGAGGCTTAGATCAGGATGGTTCTCCGGAGAGAATAGCAAGGGGTCAGGTTTGGCAGGAGGGAGGGGGCATGGAGGGGACTGTGGGAATTGGAGCTGGGGAGGGCGCCCTCGTCTGGAGGCCATCTGGAGCTGCAGGTGGCCCCTGGGTCAAGGCAGACCTCAGGAGGACGGGGGTCCAGATAGAGCTATTCCTGGCTCTTGCCCTCAGAGCTCATTTCTCCCATCCACCCCCATCCCTTCCCACGATTCCAGGCTGCATCAACCACCAACAGCACCTCACCTGCCTCGAAGGTCTCTCTCATCTTCCCGGTTAGCTCAGGTGGATCATACACAGGGTAAATTCCTTTTTCTCCTTCTCTGCCTCAGCTGTGAGAAAATTGGAATTTTTAAATGCAAACTCTTCCTTTAAAAAAAAACAAAAAAAGGAAAGAAAGGATAGAAGGAAATGAGGGAGGAAAAAGAGACAGAAGAAGGGAAAGGGAGGGAAATGGATAGGGGATGGGATGGGCATACAGATGTACAGTAACAGACATGTTCTGCAAAGCACAGACTACCTCATATATCAAAAGTGGGTCACAAAGTTCAGCCTTGCCAATGGATTCCATTTGAAGGACTTCCTGTTCTTCTTCTCTTCCTTGCTTCTGTCTGAATGTCTGGTGGACTTGGAGAGATTACACTAGCTATCTGAGGAAGAGTCTGCTTGCTGACATGGATGCCACATCCCTTCCAGAACCTTCTCATCTCTCCACTGTAGGGGGAGGGGGGAGCCCAGGTCTTAGATTCCTTTGGCCTTAGGCTGTGTCACATTCCTTTGTGTTTATCAGTCTCTCCATCTGTTCATTCAGTGGCAGTTACTAAACTCTCCTCTCTGCAGGCGCCCTGCCGGGAGGGAGTTGGAGATAGAAACATAAGCTATAGGAGGTCCAAACAACAGTACTACAGACTCTGAAAACAGCACCAAGAAAGGACCAGGGCTACCCAGAGCACCTTTGTATCACATATATCATACCCAAAGGTGACTGCTTAGTGTTTAACTTGGACATAAATTCTGGTGGTATTGTTTTTTAAAAAAGATTATTCTTGTACCTTTATTACTTTGGACCTAAAAGCAAAAAGCCTGCATTGCTTTAAAAATATTGTTATTAAGACTAAAATTTTCTACTGCTCAATTTAGTACAAATTAATGAGAAACCATATATTTATGAAGTGACCTATGGTGGAATAACATAATTGTAATTTCGGCTCCTATGTTGAAAATGAATTTTTGATTATTTGATTATTCAGTCTCTCTGAACCTTAGTTTTCTGTATCCACAAAGTGGAAATAATAGGCTTATCCTATAAATCAAAGCAATGTAGGGCATTCAATTTGCTGACTCTAAGCCATTTATAGAACTGTAAGCTGCTGTTGTTAACTGCTGCAAATAATTGTGATGATAAGTAATGACTATGATTGTGGTCCTGGGTGTGGGTTTGTGAAGCCAGTGGGCTTATTTTCTGCTATATCTGGATGCTTCTTTCCCTGTGGCCACCCTACTTACAATGAAACTCCATCAAAGCAGTGCTTCTCAAATAGTAATGTGCATGTGGATCTCCTAGGGACTTTGCTGAAATGCAGATTTGGATTTACTAGGTCTGTCTGGGGCAGGGACTGAGATTCTGAGTTTCTAGGACATTCCCAAGTGATGCAGTTGTTGATGGCCAAGACCCTCATGTTGAGTAGCAAGACTCTAGATTACCTCTGGAAGCCTCCTCAAGGGACCTTTCTGTATCTCATGGCTTTTGTGTCACACACCTTTGCCTAAGGAGAACTAACTCATCCTCTGAGGGCCAAAAGCTTCCATGCCAGGCCTACGCCTCGTCTTGGAGTGGGAAGCCCACCTGCTGCACACAGAACAAGAGCCCCATCCTGCTGCAGCACCCTTTGGTTGCTGCCACATACAGGAGGCAGCCTTTTAAAAAATGTTATCCTGTTTGTTTGTTCCACTTCCCCTTAAGCTCTAATCTTTGGCTCAGAAGGCATCTTCAAAGCTTGGTTTGGTCAGTTCACCAGCCTATTTGAGTCCGTCTTTGAACCCTGGGGCACTGGTCTGAGCCAATCAAGTCCCCAGAAAATGGATTTCTAAACCCAAAGGCACTTGCCCTATTGCTAAGAGCTACACGTAACTCAACCAGTGTGAGTAATAGAAACAATAATAACTACCATTTATTGGGTCAGCAACTACATGCCATAAACTGTTCTAAGTGCTTTAGCCACACCAACCCTCTTGCAATTGAAAATGTGGTCCCAGAACCAGAAGAAATCTCAGACCCCACCAAGACCTCTTGAATCAGAATCTGCATTGTTTTAACAACAAAATTCCTAGGTAAAAATCCTGGGTTCAATGCTAGCTGTGCCACTCACTAATTGTGCAAACACTCTTTTCGCCCTTGCCTTCTGTCCTCAATCCCTTGGTCTCATTCAGTTTCAAGGTCACCTTGAAAAGACCCCAGGTCTTTCCCATTGACAAAGATGTTTGAGAGTTCTCTTTGGTGCCCAGGATTGGTGGTCAACAACTGTAAGACTCAGAGTGGTCAGAGAGGATTCTTCCTTCAGAGAGGGCAAGGGTCCAGTTGGGTCCCTTCAGGTGAAGAGCTTACAGAGTAATTATATATGATCCACCAGCTGTTAAAAAATAGAATCTCTTTGTATTATTTATATTTATATCTGTAACTGTAGACAAAAAGGAAGTCACCCTGAAAGAAATAACAGAACACTAAGTAATTGGGCCTTCAACAGAATGAAAAGCCACATGTCTTATGTGTATTAATGACCTATTCTCTCCCTTTGCCAACTCTCATGTGCTTATAAACAAGTAAATAATAACACATTCCTTGGGCATACGACAACCTCCCCAGAGTTCATGTGGAAACATGTAGGTCTTCTATTAATGGCCCAGCCACTATACTGAGTGTTTTGTGTACACATCATGTAATTCCCAAAGCAACCTGGTGAGGTAGGCTCATGATCCCCATTTCAAAGTTAAGAAAACTGAGACTTAGGGGCCATAAATTGGTACCCCTACAAATTCCAATTGCTTAAGAAGAGCTTGAGAAGGGGGAAGATAGCTGGTGGCTTTACCCTCTGTTGTCCTGAGCTATTCCCTTCTGGCCCCCAGCTTGCCTGTCCCCATCCACAAACCAAGGCCCTGTGGTTAGGCTAAGTGTGTGTCTCTGTTTTAAAAGGCATTTTGGGGACTTCATAGTGATCCCACCCCCTTCCAACTTCAGAGGTTTGCCAGAGTATTTGTCCCAACCACGTATGATATTTCACTTCTAAGGAGTTAATTGATTTTCCCCATCTTCTTGTTTCTTTACTGGTGTTTTGTACTCCTTCCAGCTGGGAGTTCACAGGAAGCTGAGCAGATGGCCTGCTCCGCTCTGAGAGATTAATTACAGGGTTAAGCAACTAGAGAGTGGCTGAGTGGGATTTGGACTTGGTTCTGTCCCACTTCAGAGCCCGGGCACCTGAGCGCTCTCCTGCATTGCATGTGAAGCCTAGGGCTCCCCCTTCACCACCTCCTTACCACATGCCTCTGGTGGGAGGCATGAGAATGAAGGTACCCAACGCTCCCAGGCATGCAGCCCTAGTTTGCCCAGTCAGAGCTGGCAGCACTCTGGCTCAGGGTCACAGATACAGAGGCTGGGCAGTCTGAACTGTTTATGTCCTGGTATGGGCACCAGCACCTCCTTTGTCTCTGCTGCTCTGACAGAGGGTGACAGTTGTTATTCCAGGTCCTATGACTGTTTTATACCAAATCAGAGAGGAACTGACCTCAGGAAGGAATTATGAGGTCTCTCCCAGACATGATGAAACCTTTGTGTGTTTTCTTTCCACATTTTATTAGGCTGGCTCCACCCTTCTTCCAGCTCCCACTGCCATCATGGACATCACTTCACAGAGCCAAATGGCCTTACTTATCCTCTAGGCTTTGGCCTAAGAAGGCTTTTGTGAGGATTCCTCTCAGTATCTCACAGTAGAGGATAGTCAAGAGGCTGATGCAGGTATCCATGCAGGTGGGAATTGAGAGAAAGCAGTGAAAATGGGATGGAAGGGACTAATTCTGGAAATAACTGGTGGATGAGTGGGTGCAAAATCAGCCCAGGACATGGAGGAATAACAAATGCCTCCAAGATTTTGGATCTGGGGAAGTAAAGGTGGTGCCCTAAAAAGAAAGGGCAAAGTTAAATCCAATTTGCATAGCTTGACTCTGAGGTGCTGGGATGTTCATATAGACACTCCCAATAGAAGCATCAGGATTGGAGCTGAGGGAGAGGTCAGAACTGGAATTACACATTTGCAAAGTCATCTGCTTAGCTGTGATGGCTGCAGCTTGAGATGAGCTTTTCTAGGAAAGAGAGATGAGAGAACTGAGACTGTAGAGTTCAGGCTCAGGAGCTGCAAGGAGACTCAGAAGCCAGTGCCGTTGCTGGAGAGGTAAGAGGAGAGCCAAGATTGTGTAGTGTCCTGAGCCAGGACTCAGGGGAGGTCCATGGTGTGGGGCTTAGACTTGTAGATTACCAGACTCCCTCTACATGACAATGGCATGGTGATTTTAATGCACCATATCATAATGTCCTCAAATCTATCGTTAGCCACTGTGGCATAGCTTTTTTTTTTTTCCTGTTAAAGGTGGCTTTGACTTTGTCAGCAAAGATCTTCTGCTTAAATCATCAAACATAGTCAAAAAGCCATTAATTGCATAATTAAATACAAAGCAGTTCCTGTACAGCCTTGTCCACTACTAGATTAGATATACCCCATAGGTTGAATTCACATGGTAAGTACCTACTGAGTACTTGACTTGAAATAACATTTGGTCAACAAGTGGGACACGGTGAATCCTTATGACTTCCAGGTTTTGGTCCCATTTTAGTTGAAAAGGGGAAATGAGTTTTGAGTTCGTGCATAAATTTAACTCTGGTACCTAGAGTACAAGAAATGGTGAAGAGAATGGACTTTGGAGTCAAATGAGTCTAAGTCAGAATCCTGGCATCACTACTTAACTACCTGTGAATATTTAGGCAAGTTCCTTAACCTCTCTGAGTTTCTTCAGCTGCAAAATGGAATACTTAATCATAGTCAGGCCAGAGTCACTGATAGGACTAAAGGAGATACTTAATAAAACGTTAGCAAGTAATGCTGTCAGTACCATTAGTGTTGCCTTTTATGGGAAAAAAAAATTCCAGGTCGGTACGTGTTTTTCTTATTAAGTGACTCTGACCTACCCAAAGTCTGGTACAGGTCAGTTCTGCAATAATATGTTCTAAATCAGAAATAACACGCACAAGTTTTCTTTTAAGTCATAGAGCTATTTTAATTGATGCTCATATCGTCACAGGTTGAAAATGTGATTATAATAACAAACAATAATAAAGAGTGCATTTTCAACATGAACTTTTAAAATATATATTTCCTTTCTTTAAAACAAACATAATTTTTAAAAATATCAGAGTGTTTGTGATTTGGAGTCATGGTTACAGCCATGTCCCAGTTTGCCATCTGTTCTTGTCCAATGTACAGGTCCAAATTAGGGTCAGAACTGCAGATAGACAATAAATGTCTGCTGGTCTCATACAAAGCTCTTCTCAGTTAGACTGTGCTTACACATACAATATATTAATATAAAATGAATGTACAGTTAAGCATATGAAAATCAAAGTAGTGCACTATATTAATAGAATAATGGATAACAACCACATGATTTTCTCAATAGATGCAGAAAAATAATTTGACAAAACCCAATACCCTTTTACAGTAAAAACACTCAACAAAATAGGAACAGAAGGGAACTTCCCTAACCTGATAAAGTGCATCTATGAAAAACCCACAGCTAACATAATGCATAATAGTGGAAGACTGAGAGTTTTCCACCTAAGATCAGGAACCAGACAAAGATATCCATTCTCACTACTTCTATTCAACATTTTATTGGAGGTTCTAGCCAGGGCAGTTAGGCAAGAAAATGAAATAAAAGGCATCCAAACTGGAAACAAAGAAGTAAAACTATCTCTATTATCAGATAACATGATATCGTATATAGAAAAACCTAAAGAATACACTAAGATACTATTAGAACTAATAAATGAGTTCAGCAAGTTTGCAAGATACAAGCGCAGTCGTATTTTTGTACACTAGCCATGAATGAACAATCTGACAGTGAAGTTACAAAAACTATTTCATTTAAAACAGCATCAAAAATAATAAAATACTTAAGAATAAGTTTAACAAAAGAAATTCAAGACTTGTGCACTAAAAACTACAAAGCATTGTTGAAAGAATTTTAAAAGACCTCAATAAATGGAAAGATCTCCTGTGGTCATGGATTTAAAACTTAATATTGTTAAGATGGCAGTACTCCCCGAAGTAGTCTACTGATTCAGTGCATTCCCTATCAAAATTCCAGCTGCCTTTTTTGCAGGAATTAATAAGCTGATTCTAAAATGCACATGGGCTTTCAGGGACCCAAAATAACCAAAATAACTTTTTTAAAATAAAAAAAGGTTGGAAGACTCACATATCCAATTTCTAAACTTACTACAAAGCTACAGTAATCAAAACAGTGTGGTACTGGCATAAGGACAGACATATAGACCAATGGAATAGAATAGAGATCCCTTGCATGTATGGTCAAATAATTTTCAACAAATGTATCAAGACCATTCAGTGGGGCAGTTTTTCAAAAAATAGTGCTAGGAAGATTGGCTGTCCACATGCAAAAAATGCATTTGGACACTTCCCTAACACTATATATAAAAATTAACTCAAAATGAATCAAAGACCTAAAAATATGAAACATAGGGGGAAAGCATCATGACATTGTATTTGGCAATGATTTTTGGATATGACACCAAAGGCACAGTCGACAAAAGAAAAATGGGCAAATTGGACCTCATCAAAATTAAAAATTTTGTGATATTCAATATCTTATAATAACCTATAATGGAAAATAATATGATATATATATATATTTATATATATATATAACTGAATCACATTGCTGTACACCTGAAACTAACACAATATTATAAATCAACTATACTTCAATTAAAAAAAAACTTTTGGACTTCCCTTGTGGCACAGTGGTTAAGAATCTGCCTGCCAATGCAGGGGACATGGGTTTGAGCCCTGGTCCGGGAACCCATGCTGCAGAGCAACTAAGCCTGCGAGCCACAACTACTGAAGCCTGCACGCCTAGCGCCTATGCTCCGCAACAAGGAAGCCGCCACAATGAGAAGCCTGCACACGGCAACGAAGAGTAGCCCCTGCTCACTGCAACTAGAGAAAGCCCACGCACAGCAATGAAGACCCAACACAGCCAAAAATAAATAAATAAATTAATTAATTTTTAAAAAAACCTTTGTGTATCAAAGAACACTATCAATAAAGTAAAAAGGCAACCCACAGGATGGGATAAAATATTTGCAAATCATATATATAATAAAAGATTAATATCCAGAATAGACTAAAAAAACTCAACAACAACAAAACAACACAATTCAAAGATGGGCAAAGGACTTAAATAGATGTTTCTCAAAAGAAGATATACAGGGACTTCCCTGGTCATGCAGTGGGTAAGACTCCATGCTCCCAATGTAGAGGGCCCGGGTTCGATCCCTGGTCAGGGAACTAGATCCCACATGCATGCCGCAACTAAGGAGCCCATGTGCTGCAACTAAGGAGCCTGCGAGCTGCAACTAAGACCCAGTGCAACCAAATAAATAAATAAATATTAAGGAAAAAGAAAAGAAAATATACAGATGGCCAATAAGTATGTGAAAAGATGCTCAACATCATTAGTCATTAGGGATGTGCAAATCAAAACCGTAGGATACCACTTCACACTCACTAGGATGGCTATAATTAAAAAAAAAAAAAAAAAAACTAAGGAAAACAAATGTTGACCTGGATGTGGAGAAATTGCCGGGGGAATGTAAACTGGTGAAGTCCCTGTGGAAAACAGTTTGGGCATTCCTCAAAAACTGCTAAACATAGAGTTATCATGTGATCCAGCAATTCCATTCCTAGGTATTTACCCACACAAAAGTTTTTACATGAATGTTTATAACAGCATTAGTCATGATCGTCAAAAAGTGGAAACAATGCAAATGTTCATCAACTGATGAATGGATAAATGATATTTGGTATATACATAAAATGGAATCTTATTTAGCCATAATAAGAAATGAAGTACTGATTCATGCTATAACACTGACTAAACTTGAAAAGATTATAAGTTAAAGAAGCCATACACAAAAGGCCACATGTTGTATAATTCAGTTATAGGAAATGAACAAAACAGGCAAATCCGTAGAGACAGAAAATAGTGGTTGTTGGGGGCTGATGTGAGTTAGGCCATGGGGAATGACTGCTAATGTGCAGCGGTGATAAAGATGTTCTGAAACTGACTATGATGACAGTTGTTCAACTCCGTGAACGTACTGAAAAACCACTGGATTTTACACTTCCAAAAATGAATTTTATGGTATGTGAATTGTATCTCAATAAAAAAAAGAATGGACATACATAGCTCAGCAATATTTTAGCATGAAAGGATTTAACTCTTGAGACTAGTCTGACGTCTCGATGAAGTTTGCTGATAATGCCAAGCTAGAAGGGACACGAATGTTCTCTTCATAGCGGGAAGAGCTGCAGAGCTAAGAACAGCAAATTTGGGGTGGGTAGGGGATGGCTTTTTTTAAATTAAGGAATCCATTACTACAATGTATGGCAAGATGTGATGGATATTTCTTTTCATATGAATAAATGAGGATTTTTTTGAAAATGTTTGATTATTGGTGGGCACCACAACAGAGGGTACAAGTTGCAGGTTATAAAAACAAAGCAAAAGTTTCCGTAGCCTGAAATGGTTTGATATATGACTAAGTCTCTCCATCTGGCTTCTAAGATCAAAGGCCCCAGAATTCCTTCTTCCTCTTTCAAATGATGAATTCATGATGATAAAAAACAGCTAACTACTGAGAGCTGAATATGCACTAAACATTTTACATGCATTTTCTCATTTTAATTTCCCTATCATCATGGTGACATGGTTGTAGAGAACTTACCCAAGGTCATGCCACAAGTCAGTGCCTGAGCTGGGCTGCAGCCCCACACCTGTGTGACTCCCAGGACCTCACTCATAACCACTGGATTATACTCTCTGTTTCCCTGTTTTCTCCTTCTGGGGGAGATTCCCCCCAAGAGTTTACAGCACTGGAGGTTCTAACCACACCAAGTAGGGGAGACAGTGGAGTAGAGAGGGAATAACCTGGACTGGGAGTTGGGGGCCAACTTTGCCAATAATCAGCTCCATGACCTTGGGCAAGAAGCTTGACCTCTCAGAGGCATAGCTTCCTGATTTGTAAAGTGTAGAAAATTTGTCCCAACTATCCCTGAATGTAATCCTTCCAGCTCAAGCATTTGGTCCAAGTCCTGCCTCATTTACCTATCACTGGGAAAACATTTGATTGTCAGTTGTATAGAAACACTGAGAGGAACAAATCCTTCAAGCCAGTGTAGGGTGGTGATTTGGGGAGCCTGGACTTTGGTGTTAGACTGATGTGGCGCTGCTTCCATCGCTAATCTCAGGGTGATATTGAGCAAGTTCTGTAACCTCTGTCCCCATCAGCTAAAATGGGTATAATAGCATAGGGTGCTATGGCATAAAGTGCTTGTGAGGACTGAGTGAGACCTCTTTAGGGAGCTTAGTGCAGTTCTTAGTGTACAGTAAGTAGTGGTTATTATATATTTAATAATATTATAATTTATTTAGTGTTATTATTATTGATGGTTATAATTATAGAATAGAGACATAGAATCCCTTAAGGGTAATTAGCATATGTTTAAGTAGCTCAGCCAGATCAGACTCTGGAGTTCAGGTGGCCTGCTTGGGCTCTGTTCTAGAACTAGCCATATCTACTGGGTTGGCCATCAGGAATGTGCTGCTGGGTACAAGGGCATTAGATTGTCACCGACACTCCAGAGTTTCCCTCCTATTAACTTGGAGTCAGTAATGCCATTTTCCTCTTAAGCACGGCATCTTATTATAGCTTACCATGTGAATTTTGGCTCAATTAACTTTGTTTACCCAAAATCATCAGAAATAGATTGGTTATCAATGAGAGAGACTGCTAAAACATTTGGTTAATGTGCCGTGAAAAGAAAAGAAATTACTGCTCCCTGGAAATTTCCCAGTGTGGGCAGGGAATTTTTCTCTCTTTCAATGTTATTGGAAACATAATAAGCACATATAATGATATATTTACAAATTCTATCACAGTTTTATGTCTAACAATAAAAAATAGTTAAACATAACATTGACTACTAAAGAGCCATTAAGATCCAATATTAGAAAACTAGTTTTAGAGTTGGGGAAATGTGCACTATAGAGTAAGTTGGGTTTTTGTTTTTGTTTTAAGTTTAGAAAAAAAGTATGTGTTCTGATCCTAATTTTGTAAATGTTATGTATATATATAGAAAAAATGTGAAATGCTACAACAAAAATATCAGCAGAGATTATCTGTGGGTGTAGGATTATTGATTATTTTAATTTTCTTCTCTATATGTCTCTAAATTTTTTATACTTTCACAGTGAGCTCATATTTCTTTGGAAATCAGGGTGCAGAGTTACTTTTTATTAATAAGAATTCTGTCAGATTTTTTTCTTCTAAGAGGCTCTTCAGTCCCATAAAGAGTTTTATCTGAATATGGTGTAATTCTCAATCTAGGCATATTGGTTTTTTATTTTTTTTTAAGTACGACTTAGAAATAATATGCTTCATTGATTTTGTGAACTTGTAAAATCATGCAGTTTTGAGGACAAACCAGACACATTTGTTGCAAAATTGATTGTTACTCTGAAAACCAATAACAGATAATGAGAAAGAATCACCAGTTAACTAACCTTTCTCTAAACCCATTACTTCCCTGTTGAAAGCAATTTTCAACTCTGCCTGAGATTGTGTCTTTAAGCCAACTCTGAATCTTTCATTAAATAAAATCAACATCCTTCCTCTCCTGTCTTATCTTATATAATTGGAATTGTATCACTCAAAGGCTACTAAATGTGGAGTTGATGAATCCAGTGCTTAAGTTAAAAAAATAAAGGGATTGTCTACAAAATGAATTCAAATCAAAGCAAAGTGTATAAAGTAGATATAATAAAAGTTTTTCATACTTTCTTCCCTAATTGTAATTTGAAGAAATTTTTCAAAACCAGTATTGCAATATTTGGAAAAGATCTCAGCAGCTCAAATGCCAAACCAGTTTGTGCCCATGAGAAGATTAGAATTTTGTACTCTGGATGAATTTTTCAGATACCATTTTGATATTTTTTTTAATACTGTCAAACCTACGTTAGAAAAAAGTTCAATGAAACAGAACTGTGCAATATATAAACACTTTCATTAGTTTGGTGTGTACTAGACAGATATACAAACATATACCTACATTTATAAAATTCTTTTTCCTCCAATAGGTTCATATTCCATTGTTCCCAACTTGCTTTTTTTTTCAGTTAAATTTTCAATTTTAGTACCTATGAATTTACCTCACTTTGTATTTTTGAAAGAATTTCTGTCAGATAAAATACCAGAAGTGGAATTGCTAAGACAAAGGGTATGCATGTTTAAGTTTTTGTTTTGCCTTCCAAGAAAGTCTGTGCCCATCACACCACCACTCACAGAGAATGAGAATGAAAAATAACATTTCAGAAGCAGAGCTATGTGGCAGGTTCTCCCAAAGGTTTTACCTTTGTAAATATATACATACATACATACTAAGCCACCATCAAAATATAATGCAAGTACTATGTTCTATTTTTCATTAAAGTCAGATTCCTATAAGGTATAATCCTGCCTAACTTTTCAACCACCTCTCTCCCTACCCAGAAAAGACTGTGTGTGTGTGTGTGTGTGTGTGTGTGTGTTTAACAGAGAAACAGACTCAGCAGGAAATCAGGGGAATCCTTCTCTCCTGCAGAAGATCTCTCAAAATGTCGACCATAGTAGATGGTAGACTTTTGGAGTCAGAGCTGAATTTTAGTTCCAGCCCCATCTCTTAGTAGTAATGAGTCTTTAGACAAATTGCTTAACATTTCTGACCCTCAATTTGTCATTTATAGAATGGGGGTAATCACGCTTGCCTGACAGTGTTCTTTGTAAAAATTAAAATGTGTTACTTTGTGCAAAGGGCTAATAAATGGTGAGGCGCAAGAGCTAGGTGAGTAGCTCTTGTTGAGACACCAGGAAAGAATTAGGGTGACCAAGCCAAGAGCATCCTGGATGGTAAAGCTTTGAAGACTTTTGCAGAAAGACTTGAGGAAATAACATTCTAGTTAAAATATGCTATGTAGGGCTTCCCTGGTGGCGCAGTGGTTGAGAGTCCGCCTGCCGATGCAGGGGACACGGGTTCGTGCTCCGGTCCAGGAGGATCCCACATGCCGTGGAGCGGCTGGGCCCGTGAGCCATGGCCGCTGGGCCTGAGCGTCCGGAGCCTGTGCACCACAGCGGGAGAGGCCACAACAGTGAGAGGCCCGCGTACCGCAAAAAAAAAAAAAAAAAAAAAAAAAAAAATATATATATATATATATATATGCTATGTAATACTACACCTTTCCAACCTCCAGCCAATATCTTCCCTTCCCCCACCCATATTATAGTAGTGTTTATCAGTCTTCTCTCCTAGGATGTTCAGTATCAACAAGGATCTTTTCTTATTCACTGAATCCCAACATCAGTGTAGTCTGAAACAAAACCTGGCACATAGTAGGCACTCAATGAGTGAATGAAGGAATTTCTGCTTAACCTTTCTTAACTCCATTGAGATACATTGGCAGCTAATAAGGCTGGCCCCTGGACACAGAGCACATCCATGGTGACTCAGGCTCAGCTTGGTGTAATGCTGAGTACTGGGCAAGGAGCCAGAATCTTCTGATTCTCTCTCAGCTTTTACCAGTTCCAGGGCTGACCACTCACAAGCTGGATTCTTCAGCAAATCTCGTAGCAATTTAACTCAAGCTTTATGAAAAGTACAGTTAGCCATGCCAACCTATCATGGCTCCCTCACACTATGTAAGAGATTTTGTGAGATTACTTGGTAAACTCTAGCTAGACTTGCGTATGAGACACAGCAATAAAGACCTTTTGATAGGGACCAAAAGGCAAAAAGAGAAATCCATGGGAAGTGGCAGGTTTTGCTGAGCTCTAGGCCAAGCCCAAGCCTCTTCCGTGGGCTTGCACCTAAACTAAAGTTTCTGAACAAGTGCTAACCCTGAGGGAGGGAGCAGAATTCTAGGAGTGGGAGTTATCAAAGCCACAATACCCAGGGCATTGGGTGAAGAGTTATCAAGGAAAAGTACTTATCCAGTTTAGAGGCTTTTCTGGATATTTCTGGGTTGCGCAATTTGTGGACAGCCCCTGGGAATGGCAGTTTATAGGCAAGATGAGGGCTTTCTGATCACCAGAAAGGAAGGAAGGAACCAAGGATTAAGTGGATGTCTCGCATAGCAGCATCCCTCAAGGGAAGACTTGGCCCAGACTCCCCTCCTTCAAGATGGGGCGATTGCCTAGATCCACCGGGAGACCCAAAAGTTTAGGCTGTACATTTCTTCACATGTATATGTTTGGATCCTCCTACCACCCCCATTGTTCCTTCATGAGCCACACCTGTTCTCTAGTGCCTTCTGGAAAATAAAGCTTCCTTCATTTTCTACAGTGATGCTCCATCTCTCTTAATATATGCTACAGCCATCGGCAATGACTTGCAGTTTCCTAAATAAGCCATGGTCTCTCTCACCCTTAGACCTTTACATAGATCTTTACATATTGCCTTTGGCAATATGGCGGACTAAGGTTCTTTGGTTTTTTTATTTTTTATTTTTTTGGTTTCATCTCCTGGTTTATTAACTAGCCACGGGCCACATCAGTGACATAGGTAGTCTCATTCCTCTAATATTAGTTTTAAAAGTACAATTATAACCCAGCTATGTACACCAACATATTCCTTTCCAGAGGATTCTGTGTTTTCAGGGTTACTGAGGTGTAGCTTAACCAGAAGCTATGATTCCACATTGATTTCCAGATCAGAAAATGCTTTATCCCTCCAGGTCACTTTAACATCACTATCAATACACATATGGTAAAAGCAAGTTGCTTTTGCAAAAAGTTTAGTCATCCCAATGTCAATCTCCTGGTGTTTGGTACTGCTTGTAGAAAATGTTACCATTTGGGAGAAGCTGGGGGAAGGGTACACAGGATGTCTCTGTTATTTTTCCAGTTTCCTCTGAGACTACAATTTAAAAATCAATTAAAAAAATGTTACTCATGGAATAGAGGATAAACATTTCAGTTCAAATTTTAAAACGAAAATCTGAAAATTCTTAGGAGAGCTTGGGAGTCACCTAACAACTGTGATACCTCAGTCAGGGGAAGGGTGAAGCCCAGTGAACAAAGGCTTATTTCCTTCTAAAGCACCTTACTAACTCTGGCAGTGCTAAACATGACATGGCATGTCGTTCTGCTCTCCCCAACTCCTAGACCAAGGAGGCTCTGAATTAGCGTCAGCTCACAATCAACAGGTGAGAGGGAGGCCCCCGATTTTGTGAAAACGCAGGGAGAGAGCAGTGCAAATAATTTATTTCTGTCACTTGACGTTTGAGGCTCACTCGCACCAACTGCACAATCCCGGGCCAACAGTCTGCCAGGGCTCAGAGCCCGATTGGGACCCAGGCTGGTCTGGGTTTCATCTCGTGACTTCCGACGGCACCAGCGGGTCGGCCTGGCTCAGGGCGAGCTGGTCCTTCTTCTCCTTCTGCAAGACCTGCTCCTCCCACAGCGCCTGGTCCACCTGATCGTCGGTGAGCACCACGGGCTTGTACTTCTCGTGGAAGAGCCGCTCGTTGGCCTCCCAGAGCAGCTGGTGGGGCCCAACGGCACACAGATGTGCTGGCAGGTGCAGGAACTCGTCGTCGTTGATGTCGCAGTCGCGCATCAGGGCCCCCAGCACCCACCAGCGGCCCACGAAGCCCACATCCAGGATCCGGTCCAGGAAGTCGACCCAGCCGGGCTGCAGGTAGCGGCAGCGGGCCTGGCAGAGGCTGGCCTGGGCGTCGAAGGGCGCCTCGTACACCAGCGAGCAGAAGCCCGGGCTCACGTGGCGCAGGCAGCCGCGGCCCCGCAGCCAGGGCAGCAAGTTGCACGAACGTCTCCGAGTCGCGGTTGCGCGTGGCGGTGCGCCAGCAGCAGGAGGGTCCCTGTCGCGTGGAGCAGCCCTCCTCAAAGGCCGCCGCGCCGCCCAGCAGCCCCCTGTACACGGCCGCCCGCACGGGGTCCCACAGGCTTCAGCGTAGTCCTGGAGCAGCGCGCCCACACGCCAGGCTTTGAGGCCGCAGCGTCACCAGTCTCAACGCGGCTTCGGGGCCAAAAGGGACTAAGGTTCTTTGGAACCACTAACCCCACAAGCACCCGAGGCCCTGTTTCCCCCATTGACAAAACTTTTGAGGAGACTGTAATTCCCATGCAAATGATATAGAGATAGACAGCAAGGGTGAAGAGAGCTGCTGTGTGCTGTGATGGTGTATGCCCCGCGTGGAATTTATTAAAGGCTCTGAGAAGTCCTGCAGTTCAAACAGAAAAAAGAAAGCTTGTTTAACTTTGTTTAACCCAGTATGTCTCAAAATTATTAACCAAGGAACGGTGTTTTGCATAAATTCAGTGTTACACACTTTGGAAAATACCCGTTTAAAGCATGGGAACATTCTTGTGAATGTATAAGAAGGAAAGGAGAGGGCACTTTTGAGTTTCTATGTGCTCCATTCTAATGTAGTGATTGACGTGATGGTTCCAGGCTGAACAAAGAAGGGAACTGTCCATGCTCAAGGGTCAAATCCTTACCTTTGGAGTTTGAAGAGTTCATTTTATCAGATCACTGCAAGTAAGCAAGCACAAGAAGTTGATTTATACTAACTGAAATCACTTGAGATGCATCTAAAATCCAGAATGACAATGTGATATTCTGTCGCTACATGAGGTTATATGCTGAGTGATCAAGAACCCGAGCTCTGAAGTTAAAAAGACCCTGATTCAGATCCCAGCTTCCTAGCTTACTATTTATGTGACCTTATGTGAGCCTTACATAATAATGCTATCTACCTCCTAAATTAATCCATATAAAGTACTCAACTCGGTTATCAGGGAAATAGAACTTGAAGACACTGTGTCTCACAGTAAACTTTGTTAGGCTGTTAGAGTGTCTAGAGATACAACCCTATTCCACTGTAGAATAACTATTAACTGAAGAACATGGGGCTGAGAGCAAACACTGACTGTAAATGAGATTGATAATTATATTCACCAGAAATTTTCTAAAAATTTTTTCACAAGAGAAGAACTACGGTTGCCTGTGCGATTAATGAACTTTGCTCCACAAATAATGAGGAATGATCAGGGGTCACAGAGCTCCTGGGTCTTTAATCCATCATAGAGTTGCCCATGTTGCAGAGAGGGAGATCTGATGGTGACTTACAGCTGAGAGTTGGGGCAACGTGGCCTGAGAATAGGAAAGAGGAGATTAAAGGGGAGCTCAGCAAGAATGAGAGAAAGCGGGAGGTATTTTTAACAGCTGCTGTTTAAATGTGGAACTTGAAGGGCACAAAATATGTCCCAAAAAGATTTCTGGGATGTTTCTTTGTGGTGCATGATACAAAATCCCTGAGTAATCCTGCTTTAAGGAAACCTACACTAAAGGTCTACATTATCTTTCAAGGTTTCTAACCTCAGATTTGTGTTTCCTTTGAGTGTGATGCCGTGCTTATATTGAGACACATGGGGCCACTATATTTATTTGAGTTACACCTACCAGGCTTCTTTTTCTTCTTTTATTCAGATTTGTTTAGGTCTCCTTTATTGCTATTTCCCACAAATCACTAGATTCTTCTTCATTCATTGTAACATCATGTGATTCATGTCTCAAGATACATTGTGATTTACAATATATCATCTTATGTTATTTACATATTTTATTACATTATCTCTTCTCTTGCATATTAGATAAGCAACTGTTTCATAAGATTTGGGAGTTACTTTTATTTCCTTCACAGAGTACTATGCTTTGAAATCATGTCACTTTTATTTCCTTCACAGAGTGCTATGCTTTGAAATCATGTCTTAGAGCTGGTTAATTCTGGGAAGACTTCCTATATATGGTTAATTCCACTGTACATAAATTATCAGTGTCAGAAACTGCAATCTGCCTCTGTCATCATTCAGGCTACATACTGACTCAATTTGGGGGAAATCTGGTCACTTTCTCAACCATTCAGCAAGCCACGTAGGCTTGATTTGAGTACCTGACTTATTTTAATTATTTTCAAATATGAGCTTAGAGAGAACCAAATATGATTTTGTATTCCAAATCAACACTGTGATCTAAGAACCAGGAGCTCCCAGGACAGACCTGGTTTCCATTTTTCTGTTCCATCCACATCCATATTGGTTAATTAATTTGAAGAGACTGCATGGCCCGATTTTTGGATCAGAAGATATGGTCGCCATACTCACAGAGGAAGGAATCAGGGAAAGTAGACTCCCCTTTAGGGAAGGTACGTAATGAAGGGTAAGGCTAGTTGGAGTTTAAGGGATAAGGGAAGTTTTACTGGTTTGTATTTAAGGATAAGGGAGACTAATATCTGTGTAGGCAAAGAAGAGTCAGTGGGAAGAAAGGGATTGAAGGTGGAGATATCCACTGAGGCAAAGTATTTGTGCTAAGGGAATAATTTTGAGCCTCTGAATGAATGTCTTTGGTACTTCTATCTAATGCACTCATTAATTTCCCTCTCGCTACCACCTTCTTATTACCAGTTGTGGAGCAGGGAATGAGATTTATTTATTTGATTTATTTAGATACATCTCCTCATTACCTGTTTCTTCCTTACTTGTATAGGTGATTCTGTCCCTGCACACCTCCAGGTAAATCTCAGTGGAATCATAGTCTTTGAGGGCTGAATGTTGGCAGAGCAGACTGTGAAGTTTTGAAGCCTGGTGTGCAGAGGGTCCCTGGGTCTCCTGCGTGTTCAGACATAGGGTGCATATGCCTATATGTGTACAGGCCTCCTCCCCCTACTGCCTTCTTCCCTCTTCCATTTCAATTGCTATGCCCGTGCCCGCCCGCATTTCTTTTCATGGTGATGGTTAGTCCCGGAGGATGAGGAAGCAAATGGTACATTTTACTTCACTGCTACTCTGCAGTGTCACAGTGAACTGGTTAGGGAATGGTGTGCTAGATCAGTTCTGCTTCTGAAAATAGGAAACTAAGCCTTCCCCTACCCCCAAGGAGTGGGAGGGGGCAGGCAGGAGAGATATCAGAAAGGTCTCCAAAACAGGAGAGATAGTATAGAACTATTCACCAAGCAGAAACTTCAGTTGAGAAACCTATGAAATTTTGAATGGCTCTCAAGTAAATATCTGTTGTAGGGGATACCAGCCTTGGTGTAACAGTGACTTCTGTTGTTTTATTTCAGAACGCCAACTAGGCACCTCTATGGCCAATTCCAGTGCCCTCCCTTCAAGTTCAGCTGGGATCAGCAAGGAACTGATTGATCTGCAGCCCCTCATCCAGTTCCCAGAGGAAGTTGCCAGCATCCTGATGGAGCAGGAGCAGAATATTTACCGCAGGGTCTTGCCGGTTGACTATCTTTGCTTCTTGACCCGGGACTTGGGCACTACGGAATGCCAGAGGTCCCTGCCCTGCCTCAAAGCGTCCATCTCAGCATCCATTCTTACCTCCCAGAATGGAGAGCATAATGCCCTTGAAGACCTTGTGATGAGATTTAATGAGGTAAGAAGCCACTCTGAGATGTTTTGTAATGATTTTTAAGCAATTCTCCTTTCAGGTTTGTTTGTTACTGATATCTCATCTACCTGTCTGTCTGCCCACTTCCATGATGACTGTCTCTTTTCCAGGCGATGAGATAGACACACTGTCATCCTCCCTTTCACTTCACTCCACCCTTCAGCCTAATTGAGACCGTCTCCATCCCATACCATTACCATGTCCACAAGCCTTCTCCCTTTGGACAACCAGTATCCCCCCGCCCCATTTTCTCTATGCCCTTGCCAAAATATTCTCCCTGGGCCCATTTTCAATGATTCTCCGCCTGTTCCTACAAGTGCTTTTAAGACCAGATGTCTCAATTTTGGGTTTGGCCAAGGGATCATGGGATCTGTCTAGCCCACTCTGTCTTCCACTATCAGACCGCCTCAGCAGAAATTAAACACTAATATACCTGGGTAAGGAGAGCTGGGAGGAACATGGTTGTGAGGGGCAATGAATCACCTCATTCCTGATCTCTGCATCCCATCAAGCTCCTCAGCCCCAGAAAGTCCCTCCATGGCCTCCAAGGCCTTGCCAGAGCAAGTTCTAAAGAGGACAGATGTGACCAGAGTCTGGGAACACCCAGGAAGGAGGCAGTGTAAGAGCTCTAGGCGCTCACTGGGAGGAAAAGAGCCAATGGCTGGCCACTCTGTGGCCCTGGACCAAGGATAAAGGACAGGATGGAGAGGAGGTCACCATGCTGTGCTAGGGTCACAGGATGTTCCTCTCTCAGGCTTAGAGAACACTTTCATTCCATAGCATAACCACACACCCAGACCTTTCTGTTCTATATTTTATTTCTTTTAGACTTCATTTCTTTGTCTTGAATATTAAAACACAAAATTTCAGTCTGTGTGTTTGGTGGTTGTTGGTTGGTTGAATTCCACAAATACAGTAGTTTCCTACTTTAGTCATTTAGTAAACTACCTAAATGCTAAGAGGATGCTCCCATCCTAGTTCGTATATATCTCTGATTGACAGAGGATCAATCAGCCTTTGTTACTTAAACACTTTCCAGCTATAGCAGTTCACCTTACAGCCTCCATAGCCTTCCAGTCATGACCCTGGTGATAGTTGTATCACAACAGTGATAAAGCCCAGTGGCTGGAACGTGTTAGAGGCTGAGCTCAAGCAATTCTGTATCCAGACATGCCTTGAGCATCATTCCTCAAAGGGAGATCCATTATCCATAGGAATTGCTAATATCCATCTAGCACTGTCTTACTAATTATTTAATATGTGCCACTTATTTGTTCCTCACAACAACCCTGGGAGACAGATCCTTGTCATTGACCCCGTTTTAGCAATGGGAAAACTGAGACATGAGGACATGAAGTTCTTCGCCCAAGGTCACACGGGTGGTAGGTGACAACGGTGAGACTCAAGCCCAAAGAGTCAGGTCTCAGAGCCTGGGCTTTGAACCACAACACTATCCTGCCTCTCGCCTGTATCAGGCTCATACTGGGGGTGACGCCTGCTAAATTGCAGATTCCTGGTCCACTCCAAACTGAGTAAGACAGACTCTCTGGGAGTCCACATGAATGCTTGTAAAACACATGACCCCCAAAGTTGCCTTTTAAAATAAATCTCCTGATGTTCTTGATTTTCCTTGCTGACAAAAACAGTGGAAAATGAAAGTTCCAGTAAACTGGGTGATTTTATTAGTGGATTTTACTGTATATCATGAATTATTTTAAACTTCCTGATCGACTCACTCAAACATCCTTAGGACCCTACCCTTGTCCTTTGTCGCTATTGTTGTTGTTTTAAATTCCACCTGAAGTTAAAAGTGATTTGCCTGAACTTTAAAAAGCTAGTTTTAAGTTAGTTTTGGAGAGGGAAAACTTGGATCTCTTCCATTTAGTACCATAACTTTGGGAATCAAAGATGAAACAGTGATTTCACTAATTCAGAATTAGTGATGATATGAACCACAGCTGGGTTAAGGCATGCTTAGGACTATCTCTGAAAATAGTTTAGCTAAGCAACTTCAAAACGTAAACAAGATTTCCGGGAAAACACCTAAACTACTTAAAAGAACAGTCTGTATTCAAGTATTCTCAAGCATCTATTTTCATACATATTATGTGTATGCCGATTAAAAAATCAGTCTAATGTAGTCATTACAGGCAGATCCCAAATGACCTACACTAGGCAAAACTGGGAGAGCTAAATTGTAGTTGTTTTATATCCTTTCAGGTAAAAAGTCTTCATTCCATTGAAAGAGAATTCTTAAATTCAGATTTCACCTATTTAGAATAGTCTTGCCTCCAAATTAGCATGGCTTTACTCTCTGTAAAGAAAAAGAAGAAAAGGAACTAGCATTTAGGACTGGACTGGACATTGTCACTTTTTTTCTTTTAATTTTATTGAAGTATAGTTGATTTACAATGTTGTGTTAGTTTCAGGTGTACAGCAAAGTGATTCAGTTATACATATACATATATTCATTCTTTTTTAGATTCTTTTCTCATATAGGTTATCCCAGAATATTGAGTAGAGTTCCCTGTGCTATACAATAGATCCTTGTTGCTTATCTGTCAGTGTCACATTTTTTAATCCCACTAATCTTTATGACAGTTGTGTAAGGCAGATATTATCTCTGACTCACAGGTGAGGAAAGTGAAGCTTAAACAACAAAATAAATAATGATAGTATTGGACTGTGGTCCATAGAATAAAGTAAATATTCATGAGTCCATACTGATATAAATAAATAAGTGAATAAATAAATCAGTGGGAGGAGAGGGAGAGGTACATCTCTTACTTATAAAAGATTTCCAATTAATAAATGTAGAAGGGATGAGGGAAATGAGAAATCACCATTAGGACACCCCAGCAATAAACTGTTACAGGCGAGAACCACTGATGAATGCTAAAGTTATTGAACAAAATATGAGAAACAAGATATTTGCATAGTCTCAAAGTATCTACTCACAGAATATGTATTAATTACAAAAGGAAAAATAGAACAGTGGAGAACCCCAGTAGATACCCACCTTAAGTAAGTGCTCAAGGTCAATATGACCAGTAATAAGACATATTGATGTCTTATTACTGGTCACATCTCCTGATGTGATGCACTCAGAAGGACTAGATATAGTCTCTATGACGTATTTGCCCCCCCTAAAAAAAACAACCTAACTCTAATCATAAGAAAAAAAAACCATCAGGCAACCCCAAATTGAAAGACATTGTACTCTTCAAAAGTGTCAGGGTCATGAAAGGTAAGGAAAGACAGAGGAATCATCAAAAATTAGAGGAGACCAGGAGTCATGACAACTAAATGCAGTTTAGATCCTGGACTAGAAGAAGGATACTGATGGGGAAACTGGTGAAATTCTAATCAGGCATGTAGTTTAATCAGCATGAATGTATCAATGTTGATTTCCTGCTTTTGATAAAGGGACTATATTTATGAAAGATGCTAACACTGGGAGAAGATGGGTGAGCTATGTATGGGAACTCTCTGTGTTTTTATAACTTTTCTGTAAATCTAAAACTACTTCAGAATTAAAAGGTTTAAAAAAAATAGTGAAGCTCAGAGAGGTTGAGTCACTTGTCCAAGGTCACACAGTGGCTGAATGAATGTCAGAATCCAGATGTCTGTCTTTAAAGTCTATTCTCTTCTCGGCCAACTGCCTTGCCTCTCTACTTGTTAAATTATCAAGTTAAAGTTTGTAGTAAAACCAGAATTTCTGATTTTGAATTTAATTAGCCTTGGTCTCCTTTCCCTCTTCCCTCCCTCTCTCTACTTCTGTTCTAAACCTCCTGTGCATCTACCCTTTTTCTACTCCTACCATTTCTATTTTTATCGAATTTCCTATTACCACTCATTCATTCATTCATTCACTCAGACTTATTTATTGAGTGCCTACTATGCTATAACCTTTTCTTTTTTAATTGGTGTGTCACACACTCTTTTAAATAAGAAATGAGCAATATATGATGAAAATTTACAACATTATTAGCCCATACTTTGGTTCTGTCAAAATTGGATACACAAAATAAATGCACTTTCCTCAGTGGAAGTAAAATATATTTTGTTTGAACATGGGAGAATCTCAGAGACAAGAGAGAGACTACTAGCTGCATTGCTAGTTACTTAGGAGAGAAGCGAATGCATTTGTTCAGTCATTCAGTTAACATGTTTTCAGCACTTCTCAGAAGGAGGAGACCATGGTGGATAAGCACTAAGGGAAATGAGTAACAGTCTGTGGCTGCCAGAAGCTACCAGTCTTAAATTGTTGTCAGGCATGGGCACAGATCACTCCCAAAAGAGGCAGAAAATACATGCAGTATGAGTGGCACAGACGGTGGGAGCCAAGGTGTCTAGGTGGGTGATCAGAGCTCTCTCTACTCAGCACTGGAGTTTGTGGCTGGGCCTTGAGGGATGGCTGGGATAGAAGGGGACCATCACGGGAAAGGGAAGGAGGACATTCCAGATGAGAACACAACCAGTTCTTGTCATGAGCAAGAAAGATTCATGGCCTCAGGAGGCAGCTTGCCACTCGTTGTCAGTAAAACCTGAGCATGAGCTAGAAGTTTCCCGAATTCTAACAACTCTTTACATAATGACTTAACTGTAATGTGGGGAAAGGGGAGAAAATCCCTGATGCTTCTCAAGCAATGTTGCTTAACGTTGATTCTTAGGAAAATATGGTTAAAATGCAATTCCAAGTACAATCATGAAACAACTGAAAGTGTTTGGCTTACATTAAGGAAGGCCAGGAGATAAATAATTTAAAATCAATTTAGACTGTGGCTTGGAAGCAATTTGTCTCCCCATTTCCCTATCTCCTGCCCGATGTCAACACTGGTGCTCACCGGAGTGACTTCTCTTTATCCTTGCAAGTAAACAGAAGCAGGTACAAGGGGCCAGCCCCCAAGCCGGTGGTAGTCAAGGGGGCACTGAGGGTGGGCTCCATCCTGCTCCACTTGGTTTAGGAGACAGGGCTTCCTGAACCCTTTTGATCTGGACACCTCTCTGTAGTCATATCCTCAACCTAAAGCTCAAAGAGCCCGTGTTCTCTCTTCCTCCCTTCAGGTTAGGCAGGCTCACTTCCTGGCCACCCACGATGTCTCTTGCTCTGACCATCTCAAATCATATTGTCCTTTTTCCCTCCTCTTTCTTCCTCTCTCCAGCCTCTACCTGTAGTCCACAATCCTTTTGATCTTACTGTTTTTTATTTCCTCTTCGAATACATTCCAGAGATATTTATCCCTTCTAAAAGGAGACAGAGAGGCATTTTTGGTAGATAACTTTACCAAAGAGATCACACACTTTAGCACATGCATTTGAGAAGATATGAAAGGCAAATAAATATTGAGGATCATCCTTACTCCCTTTGCGTTCATGCCCTTTTCTCGCGAAGGGCTGTGATGGAACATGGTTTGGGGAGGTGGTGTATTCTGGGATCACAGTTCTGAGTCACGAGTTCTCAAACCTTATGCCTCATCAATATAGCCTCTGCTCCTGTCCTGTTTTCACCCACTGATGATCTTTGGGGTTGGAACTCATCATGGTCTGCATCTACAGCTGGTCCTCAGGATCCGTGAACAGAGTAAATTTTCAGCTCCATAACCTAGCACTGCCCACATCACTGCCAGACACTCTTTTGTGTAGCAGTTGATTTCTCTGACTGAGGGCTGGTTTTCAGCTTCAAAAGGCTATTAACAGGTTTACTTTTTCCTATGCCCTGAGAGAGCAGTTTTTCTTGTCAGGTAGGTCTTAACAAGACCAGTCTCTGGGCTCCTCTTTCAAACTAGCTGGTCCAAGGGCAGGTGATGAGGCCAAGATTGAGCCCACAGTTCTACTGGGACCCCAGAAGGCTCTGGAAGGATTCCACCTGGCTCTTTGCCCCAGGTGACCTTCCTCCACCCTCCTGTATTTGGTCAAACTAAGCAGTCATCAACCTGCTTCTCTAGCCACACAAATGTGGGCAGCCCAAAGTGACACTCAGTGCTGCTTGTTCCTTCCATCTGGTGGGTTTCACCAGATGTCAGCTCAGTAGTTTAAAGGCCACCCTCTCTATAAAGAATGCCAAGGTGCAGCTTAACTCTCTGGGAAAGAGCATAAGAATAAATAAACCATCTGACCAGAGAAGGGCTGTTTAGGCCTGTGTCCTTTCAGCGAGAATCCCTTAGGTATCTCATAAGAGATCATGATCACTTTGACAAATTCCAACATCTAAAAGTCTGTCTGGTCGTAGCCAAGGAAAGACCATCTCTGCATAGTAAGGAAAAAGCATAACATATGATAATGACCAAATGTGTTCCTTTACTTGGTTTTGAATTTGTACATTTAACCATGTTAGGAAAGTTTCCTATCAAAGCTTTCCCCTCCCTATTTTATGCAGAAAGCCAAGCAAATCATCTGTTCAGGTCTGCTGTACAAACTTTTTTCCTCATGTCTGAATACCCATGAGGTAAGTTGTTAATAAAGCCCTCTCAGGGTAAGGGAAATCTCAGTTCACTTTGGAAAACCAGATTTTTCCTTGGGAAAGCACGTCTCCCTAGAGGCACACCTCTGAGAGCAGAAATTGTATTCATTCCCCAGAATATTTCATGGCACATTCCCCGGTTAACAGAAATTTTAGTTCAGAAGTTTCTGGACTAAAAATATACAGTAGGCAATTAAACCACAGAGACTCAGCAGTGCAGGGCAGTGTTCTAAGAGCAAGGTTATCTGTAGGGGGCTTATCTGCCCTGGAGTCTATTGACAGCAAATCATGTTCAGTGGTTCTTGGCAATCAGCACCCACAGGATTCTACTCACTCAGCGTAACACTAAGTAAATGATGGGGCTGGAAATGAGGAGGGGCTTCACAGCACACCATCGTGCACGGTGCAGTTCTGGAGTCTGCTTGCCTGGATTCTAATCCATCATCCCCCACTGTGGAACCTCAAGCCCAGTACCTAATCCCTCATCTTTAGATGAGGATGTTAATAGTACCTACTTCACATGGTTTATATAGGAAGTCAGTGATGACCTGTGTGAGGCACTTAGTGAGGACCCAAGACACTCCTGGGTTCAATGTTAGTTACAAAACGACACTAAAAATAACTGCATTTTCACAATAACTAGTGATAATAAATCCCACTTATTATTATTAATTATTATTATTATTATCCCATCACCTAATGGATGAGAAAATGGAAGCATAGAGAGGCTAAGTAAATGACCCATGGTTTCAGAGCTAGTGTTTGAACCCAGATGGTCTGACTTCCGGAGCCAATATTCTTGCTTCATCTACCTGGTGCCATTGAATCAAAAGCCATAAGAGCTCTTATTCCTCACCTTGGTCTCTTATTCTGAATGAAACCATTTGCTTCACAACAGGATTCAAATATTCTTTACTATTTCAACACATATAACATTGTTAACCTCCTTGTTGACTCCGTGATATTGAAAATGTGGCATTTCCTTTGAACTGGGAGACTGTGGTCTTTGAAATTGGTAAGACAATGGTGTCACAAGGTGTCTAAGAACATTGTCCCAGAAGAGGAACAGAATAAATTGTCATTTTGCAGTACCAGGCAGAAAAGGGATTTTAGGTCTTTGGCTTTTAAAGTTTCCTTTTTGGCTTTGAGGGCTCCTTAGGTACTGGATACCTAAGAATGTTGAATGCCAAAAGAAAATAAAAAATTTTACTTTATTTCTTTAGCTTCATTTCTTGACCACATCACCTCTGCAGTCTTTTTCCTCCTCTTTTTCTGTATTTCAATTTTGCATGAAACTTACACCCCCAAAAGTGATGGCTTTTGAAATTCAAAATCGTTAGTTACATCTATACTCCTAGGAAGACTGAGAGTACAGTTTTTGTGGATTCTTTTTTTTTTTTTTTTTTTTTGGCTGTTCTCAGGCTGTGCTCAGAATTGGGGCAGCAGGAGAAGGCGGTGGAGAGGGGCTGCTAAGCACCTTGTGAATCAGAACCTCCATGCCTGTGTTCATTCTCTGAGCATCAAACACGATTTCCTTTAACAGTGACTTTCACTGGTCAGAAGAACGAAAGCAGTGGGCCTCAGAATATGTATATATTTTTAAACATCTTTATTGGAATAAAATTGCTTTACATTGTTGTGTTAGTTGCTGCTGTATAACAAAGTTAATCAACTATATGTATACATATATCCCTATATCTCCTCCCTCTTGCATCTCCCTCCCACCCTCCCTATCCCACCCCTCTAGGTGGTCACAAAGCACAGAGCTGATCTCCCTGTGCTATGCAGCTGCTTCCCACTAGCTATCTATTTTACGTTTGGTAGTGTATATATGTCCATGCCACTCTCTCACTTTGTCCCAGCTTACCCTTCCCCCTCTCTGTATCCTCAAGTCCATTCTCTAGGAGGTCTGCATCTTTATTCCCATCTTGCCCCTAGGTTCTTCATGACCTTTTTTTTTTTTAGATTCCATATATATGTGTTAGCATATGGTATTTGTTTCCCTCTTTCTGACTTACTTCACTCTGTATGACAGTCTCTAGGTCCATCCACCTCACTACAAATAACTCAAGTTTCGTTCCTTTTCATGGCTGAGTAATATTCCATTGTATATATGTGCCACATCTTCTTTATCCATTCACCTGTCAATGGACACTTAGGTTGCTTCCATGTCCTGGCTATTGTAAATAGTGCTGCAATGAACATTGTGGTACATGACTCTTTTTGAATTATGGTTTTCTTAGGGTATATGCTCAGGAGTGGGATTGCTGGGTCATATAGTAGTTCTATTTTTAGTTTTTTAAGGAACCTCCATACTGTTCTCCATAGTGGCTATATCAATTTACACTCCCACCAACAGTGTAGGAGGGTTCCCTTTTCTCCACACCCTCTCCCGCACTTATTGTTTGTAGATTTTTTGATGATGGCCATTCTGACCGGTGTGAGGTGATACCTCATTGTAGTTTTGACTTGAATTTCTCTAATGATTAGTGATGTTGAGCATCCTTTCATGTGTTTGTTGGCAATCAGAATATTTTTAAAATATACACATGCCTGGAGCCAGTCCCCAGGAGATTCTGTGGACTCTCTGTGGATCTGTGGTGGGCCCAGAGATGTGTATTTTTTAAAAGCTCCACAAGATAATACTGATGCCACCAATGGTTGAGAATCACTACTCTAGACCATCAGACACAGAGGTATTCAAAGAAAAGAACAAAGCTCTATCCCAAAGCAAATAGGGGGGAAATGATTCCTGTCTTTGGAACAGGAACTATTATAATAGTTGATAATTGTCCAAAGTAAATTTAAATAAATGTGATGACTTGCTTGCTTGCTTTCTCTTTCTTTCTTTACATCCTTCCTTCCTTCTTTCTTTCTGTATTTTTTTTTAATTCTTTGGTCCTAAAGGACTTGGTTTTGGGATCTTAAATATTCAAAGTATTTTGTTACTATGACAGGATATTTTTATTCTTATTTACCCTGCTTAAAGCTCACATCATGTTTTTAGGATTTAGCCAACCTAGAAAGAGAACTGCCAAAGCCATTGACCCACTGGAGGCCTGTTTTATTCTGTCGAAAGCGGGCATCAAGTTACGACTCAATCCTGGGGCTGATAGAAGTAAGAATGAGTCCAGTGGAAATTAGTAAATAGACAAGTAAGATTTTGACATACATGAGTAGTATTTTTTAACTGAAAATAGTTAACATGACTCAGAGAAGCAGTGCAGCATCTCCTCAAGGCCCAATGTTCTTTTCCATCAGACATATCACTTTAAATGATACTGAACGCTGCGGGAAAGACCAGGTATGCTTTAGTCAGAGACTGGGATTTTGAGCCTCTCTCCAGGACTGAATTAGCTGACCCTATTAGGATGTTTAATTCAACTCTCTGAAAAACCACTCTCTTAGAGATCCTTACTGCACACGTAGGAGCCAAGGAGGAATGTATTTATGCTTTGCTAAGAATCTACATTTGCCAAAGAGATTTAAACATTCATAAATCCAATTGCCTTCTCAATGCCTCCCCTTGGCTTTTTTCGTTCAACAGATTTTTTGTAAGTACCAACTTATATTTTAGGTACTGTTTTGTGTGCTGGGGATATAGCAAAGAACAAGACAAATCCCTTCCACACACAGAGCTTACCTTCTAATGTCTAAAAGGCATCTCAAATATGGTCAGAATAGAACTACTGCCTTCTCACAACCCCATTCACATACTACCCAGTATCTTCCCTATTTATCCCCATCTTCCCCATCTCAACATCTACCTGGGTGCTCAGTCTGACAACCTAGGAGTCGTTCTTGATTTACTCTCTTTTCCCAAACTGCCAACATCCAAACCATCAGCAGGTCCCATTTGCTCTACTTACAAAATACATCTTGAATTGGACCACTCCTTAGCATTTCACCTGCCACCACCCTTAGAGCCAGTCACCACTGCACTCACCTCTAGTATTGCTTTCATCCTTGCATATCCTATAATCCAATCCAAGATCACCCAGCGGCCAGAGTGATCTTTTAGAAACATAAAGCAGATCAGGTCACACCCTTCCTGAAAATCCCCCAAGATCTTCCTCTTGCATTTGGAATAAAATCCAAAACAGCAAAACCCTGCATGATTTTGCCCCTGTTGACTTCTCCAACCTAACTTTATACCATCCACCCATCTCTCTGTCTCTGTTCCAGCCACACTGACCTTCATTCTGTTCCTGAACACACTGAGCTAGTTTTCCCCACGCAGACTTAGCACTTGCTGTTCCCTCTGCCTAAAACCATCTTCCCCCCACTGCTGTCTTCTTCTGATCATGTCTTCTGATCATGTCTCAGTTCAAAAGTCAGGGAAGCCATTGACTTGTTTACTTTTTTCTTTAGAAACCTGTTTAACCTCTTCATTGCTGTATGTCTGGCTCTTCACAAAGTGCCATTTACATACTAGATGGTCAATAAATATTTAATAAATGAATAGTGCTAACTGGTGTTAGCAATTGTTTATTGAAATAGGAGCTGTTAGAAATAATAAGACAAACAAGACATGCCCCTTTGTTCAAGGAATTTACAATCTAGTTCTAGACATATGACATAAAATATTGAATAAATATACATATTTAGAAAAAGGCAGTGCTTTTCACGGGAGAGACAGTGGTTAGAGACATGCCATAGGTAGTGGAAAGAGTACGATTTTATTGCTAAGTCTGGTTTTGAGTGCAGGTTCTGCCACTTACTCACTATCGGAATCTAGACAAGTAAGTGATCACATAACCTGATTTCACCTTTGTATTTCCCACCTGTAAAATAGGATAATTTTATCAACTTCACTTGGTTATTGGAACATTTAAGCAAGCTAATGTGTATAAGATCACCCAGCACAGGATAGGTACTCAATAAATAGTAACTAGCAGGATTCCATGCCACGTGAGAGACAGGACTGTATGTTCCGTGAGAGTGGAAGAGGGAGACCACACAGGCACATGTCCCTTGAGGATGACCAAGGGCTTCAGAGCCTTGGAGGTTGGGAAGGCTTTTGCCAGAAACAATTATGAACTTTATCGTTGATGAAGTTTCAGAGGTTATGTTATGTTCTCCTATCTCCACCAAATGTAGGAATCTCTCCCTTGCATATTCTTATCCAGCTTTTACTAAAAAACTTTCAAAGTCAGAGTTCACTCCATTTTAATGGCTTATTGTGTTAATGGAGCGTAATTTGTTTTAAAATCCTGCCTTGGGCTTCCCTGGTGGCGCAGTGGTTGAGAGTCCGCCTGCCGATGCAGGAGACATGGGTTCGTGCCCCAGTCCAGGAGGATCCCACATGCCGCGGAGCGGCTGGGCCCGTGAGCCATGGCCGCTGAGCCCGTGCGTCCGGAGCCTGTGCTCCGCAACGGGAGAGGCCACAACAGTGAGAGGCCCGCGTACTGAAAAAAAAAAAAAAAAAATCCTGCCTTAAATTGAACTGAAATCTGCCTCCTTATGAATCCCACCTGTTGCTCCCAGGGAAATAATAGAAATTGCCTTCCTTTGGTTTGGTTCTCTTGAGGTTGGACGTTCCCCACATTGTCCATATTATTTTTCAATATTCTTCTTTAAAATGAGTCTCCCTAATCTGTTCTGGACAGTGAGACTCTCCCTTTTTACAGTTGGGTCATTCTCCTGCTCTTTACTTTTTCCATCTAATTATTAGCCCCCTGAAGGTCAACTAAAACCCCTAGACTTAGCATGCAAATGACCACACTCATCTTTTCTCTGTGCATAGGTTGCTTTGTTTGTTGTTTTCTTATGTGGATGTAATATTTTATATTTAAGTCTACTAAATTTTCTCTTTTGGGGCATTCAGGCCTTTCAAAATTTTTTTGAGTATTAATTTAGTTATGTATTGAATTAGCTACCACTCTCCATACTTTTTATATTCAGGCTTGATACATATGTCTCAAGTTTTTAAATGTAAATTGTAGGTAAAAATGTCAAACCAAGTAGGAATTAATAAGAAGCCTTTTGGCACATCATTAGTCTGCTCATCAGGTTGGCCTTGAACCACTTATCCCCTCCTTGCATAGTGTTTTTAAGCTAGATGTGAATTTCCTTAATGCAGCCATCTGACAGATGTTTTCTCATTTTGTCTCTGGGTATAACTTGAGATGCTCTGTGAAATGATTTCTTAAAACCAGTAAACATCCTGGATATATAAGTCAAATTATCTTCTAAATAGGAAAGAAAAAATGTGGTTAATATGACAAATAGCTGTTTGAGGATGTCTAATGGTTATTCCATTTATTTAGATAACAATGATGATGATGATAATGGCAATGATGGTGATAGAGAAATTAATAATGTAGCCACTGTTAATTCTGTGCCTTGCACTGGGCACCATGCCAAACACTTTACATACCTAATCACATAGTTTTCATGCAACCCTGAAAGATGTGAATCACTGCTTTATTTTACAAATAAGAAAACTGAGATTCAGAAATGCTACATAATTTGCCCAGTATCACATAGCTAGAAAGTGGCTAAGCTAAGATGAAATTCAGGCTTTCGTGACCCCAAAGCCCAAATTCTTTGTTGTATTGCTATACATGTAGCACTATGCGTCTATCAATAGTTGCACAATAAATATTTGCTGCAGGAAATGCCATGAATAAAGCAATGAGGGCAGAAAATGCTGGTTTGTTTGAGGGATTTGGGGGGTAACCAAGTAAGACTAGAGCAGAATCTCCCATAGTTGTGGTGTGGGATGTCCGTATGCATTCTATGGAAAAATATTGCCCCATGGTCTAACATATCTGCCACATGCTAGGCAAACAGTGATAACTAAGTTTTCCTTTCTTCATTGCAGGACTTCTCAGGTCATTTATTGTGCTCATGTACACTGGGACTCTCTTAGAAGACAGTATGTCACAAACATACATGAGTATTGAGTACCTGTAGGCCTGATACCTATTATAGAACATGCTTTAAGAGACTCTGTCACATAGGAGAAGTAGGTGGATCTGTCACATAGGGGAGAAAGTGGGTCTGGGCCCTAATGCCTTAACCTCTCAAAGCTGCTTGGCTACAGATAGTTTGAGAGCTGGAGAAAGAACAGGGAAGGAAGTGAGGATTCAGCTCCAGGTCAAAGCAGGGCAGATTCTGTGGAAGGTGGGGTCTTGGTCCCTCCTGTCCTGGCACATGGGTCTGAACCACATGGATTTACCAGGTGAGACCCTAATCTCTTGATTCGGATTTCATAAGCCTCACACAAACACAAGTTTCATTCCTTTATCGTTACACCTCATACTTTAAAAATTATACAGACACTAAAATCATGTATAAATCAACAGGGTAGAAAACATGCAGGACAGGCCCTGGACAAAAGATGCAGCCAAGAAGTTGGCTGGCATTTCCAGCTTCCACAACAGTCTCTTCTGTTCTCCCTCCCCCTCCCCCGCCAGGTACGCACAGCCACCATGAGGCCCAGTACCCCTCAGCCACACCAATTCATGTTAAAGGTGCCTTATCTTTTTGTTATGAGTCATTCTGTAATTTGTAAAATGCTGTTCTCTTCCATGAAAAGTAAAATCACCATATATTTGTGGCAGTTCTTTATTTGGATCAATTGAATATATAAATGCAACAAATACTCCCTGGAAGCAGAGAAAATCAAAATCTGTATATTTATAGTCCTTTGATCTAATACTGCCTAAAAAGCTCCCTATTGCTGTATAAAATATGATTTTTTAAATCTTTAGCTGGAGAAAGTAACAGCCAATCTTGGGGGAAGTTTTTAAGGTATACTTAAATTAAAACCCTTAATCAAACAGTGACACATTTATACTGTGCTTTACACTTACACAGAGCTCATCACACAAGTTATCTCATTTAATCCTTATAGGGCCACTCTGATTTTGGATCTGGGGCTCCAGTCTGTCCTTCTGAGTCCAAGTCCAGGGCTCTTCCCCTCCATCACTGCAGCCTCTCACTCCTGCTGCATGCCTAGCATTTCTTTTTTTTTTTTTTTTTCGCGGTACACGGACCTCTCACTGTTGTAGCCTCTCCCGTTGCGGAGCACAGGCTCCGGACATGCAGGCTCAGCGGCCATGGCTCACGGGCCCAGCTGCTCCACGGCATGTGGGATCTTCCCAGACCGGGGCACGAACCCGTGTCCCCTGCATCGGCAGGCAGACTCTGAACCACTGCGCCACCAGGGAAGCCCATGCCTAGCATTTTGATAGATATTCCTAGAGTAGCTTTTCCTAAACACTGTGCTGCAGAACCCTGGTTTCTCAACCTGCTCTGGAGGAGAAAAATTTTTTTTTTTAATTCATGGTTCAGTACCTTCCAGAAACATCTTTGCAACTTCTTTCTTCTGCATTGATATTCCCAATGCACATTAGTGTACTGAAGGCTTAAGAAGTCCAGCAATAGAGACACTTATAGTTCACCAGCATTTCACAAATGTATTTCACCTCAAACTTTATTTTCTTGATCTTTCTTCTAGTTTTGCAGAACACACTGCTCTTAAAAAAAATCAAAGACAAAAAATAGTAAGGAACAAAAAATACACGTGTGAAATATTTAAATTACATTATAGTTGATATATGTTCCAGCCTTCCTCCTCTCCTCCACCCAGGTTGAGGGCTGCAGGTCAGTTAGGGGTGCACAGCTCCAAGATAGGTCAAATGAATGGCAAAGAGGTAGAATGGCAGGGAGGACCTTTTTAGTGAGAGAACCAGCTTGATCAAACATATTCTAGGCAAGATCATGCATGATCATGCATGATGGATTGAAGAAGGAGCCTGGGTGCAGGAAGACACATCAGGAGAGAGTCGAAGTAAACAACAGGAGATGACAGGGAGCCTGGTGTAGGATGCTGGTGAGAATAAAGGGGAAAATGGCTTCTGATCATTTAGAAAAAGAATCCCAGTAGTGCAGTGACCCACTGAATAGGAAGGCTCAATGAAAGAGAAAGCTCAATGAAAGAGAAGGTTCAAGACTGATTTCAGGCTTTCCAGGCAGGGCTTTTGGAATACAAGGGGCCCCCGTGACAGCATCTGGGCAGTTACAAAGGCCATCCAATGTGGTCAAGAACCCATGCTTTGATTCAGACATGCAAGTGTTCAAATCTTGACCCTGTTTCTTAATAGCACAGTGGACAAATTACTTTATTTCTCTGAGCCTATTTCCCTAACTAGAAGGGACAAGAATATTTTCCTCATGAGTTGTGTAAAGGTTAAGTAAGATAGTGAATCCTTAGCTCAGAATAGTGTCTGGTGCAGTGTAAGTGCTCAACTAATGTTATTTCTATTTTTACTATCATCATCATCATCATCATCATTATCTTGTAAGGAGATATTCAAGTTGGGACATGTAGGTTTTAGGGTGAGAATAAATTAAATTAAATTAATTCAGGTGGGAAGTAAGCAGTGGTAGGTAGGAGCCAGGAGTTCATGTACTACAAGATCGAGGCTGCAGATATAATTTGGGAATAATCCCTACAGAAGGGATGGCTGAGCCATTAGAATTAATTTGCTTCCTAAGACATCAAGTGTGAGAGAGATCACCGGCTCCAAGGATCAAGCCTTGCTAACACCCACTGTCATGACAGGTAAAATCATCCAGTGAGAAGGAGAATGTGGGCATCACAGGAGAATCAGGCTGTGTGGGTGATGAAAACCAAGGGGAAAAAATTTCCAATATGAGTATCACATTATCCTGAGCCAAGGAAGTTGAGAAGTGCACTGATAGTCCAGAAAGACAGAATCAGGTGAACAGGTCACGGAAGGACATAGCATTCCTCGCCTCTCCTCTAAACTGGGCACATCTGAAATGCAGTAGTCTGAGGCCAAATTTGCAGAAGGATTTCTACATACCAGAGCAGAGAGGACACTAAAAATTAAAAAATGTACAAGCAACAGCTGAAGGAACTTGTACTATTTTGACAAAATGGGAGACGTCTGAGGTGGTCAGGGTAGGTGCATTACAGTATTTGAAGGGTTGCCATGAAGGTGAAATGGAGTTATTCTTTGTGACTTTAGTAGGCAAAACTAGGGCCCCGTCATTTCATCTTGGCCTTGGAACAGTCTGCCTTTGGAGGTAGTAAGCGTCCTACAACTGGAGAAATTTCACACACAGCCTGGGTTGGCTGGCTGCAAAATCTGGGAAGAAACTCCTGGTTTGGGTTGGGAGGTTGTCCAAGATGAAACTATGGCCTATCCCACCACCTGTTTTTGTAGAGCCTATGAAGTATGAATGATTTTTACAGTTTTAAAAGATTTTTAAAAATCAACAGAAAAGTAATATTTTGTGATAGTTGAAAATGATATGAAATTCAGATTTCAGTGTCCATACATAAAATTGCACTGGAACACAGAGAGGCTTATTCATTTACATATTGTCTGTGGCTGCTTTCGCGCCACAATGGCAGGGCTGAGTAGTTGCAACAAAGACGGAATGGCTCACAAAGCCTAAAATATTTATCATCTGGTCCTTTCGAGAAGAAGTTTGCCAAAAAGTTTGAAATCATCCACAGGACTTTTTTTCAACTGGGAGATTCTGTGAGGGAGAAAAATTTTTGTATTAGATTTGGGTAGGAGGTCCTGGGTCACTTGGAGACCACCATTGCAATAGCCTGCAGGGATGGAAGACCAGGGTGAATGGTGAGAAAATGTAGATGATGGGGGTGGGAATACTTGTTTGAGAAGTAACACAGAAAACAAAGGTGAAAACATAGATGGCACTCATCAGACCAGCACAGTACAGGGAAGGTATTTGTCTGGGGATAGGAAGACATGTATAAGCTTGTGTCAGAAGAGAGACATAAAAACTTTTCCTGTGCTTGATGAACCCAATGGTATTCTTAGTATCTGCTTTATTTTATGGCACGGTTAAACATATCTGTTGTAATATCTCTCAGCAAGAGGGGATCTTCTAAATGTTCTTGTTTATAAATGTGCAGAAAATTTTTGCACAGAGAGTCATGCTTTTGTTGGCCAAAGAAAGTGAACACTTGCTGATTTTCTGGCAATCCTAACAAAAATACTGAAGTGTATTTATACTCCAGGGGCCAAAATGAATTTCAGGATGACAGTGCTCAGATGCATAATCAGCCCAGCTTTCCTATTCTACCTCCACGGGGTTTAACAACTTTGTCAGATCCCTTCCTCTGAAAGCCACTTCTGCAAGTGAGTTGAAACTAATTCTCTCTAGTGCCGCATAAATACAAGGCAGGCTTCCCTGCTAGGCTCTCAAAAGCTTGGTCCCCAACCAATGGATGAGCTAAGCAGGCTAAATCCATGGAAAGTGTGGGATGAAACTGTATTTTTTAAAGAGCAAAACTTTTACTGCTTTTTTACAGTGTGATTTCCTTATTAACCTTATCTCGTGACCATCAAGAAAATGTTTACTTCATGCTGTTTTGAAGCATTATGATATTCCAGAATTTCAAGCCAGACACAGGAACTTAGTTACTGTTCTTATTCCAATCAAGGCAAGATAGCTAATATGTAATCCAGTATAAATAACTATTATCTGTGCCAGTGAAGGAACCAGATATTCTGCTGATGAAAATCCACACAGAACCAAACATCCTACTTTGGCTAGTAGTTTTGCCATCCTTTCCCAGGAGAATTATGTGACAACTGTTAACAAGACCCACATTCATTCATTTGGTTTTCACATTTATTCCCTGCCCCTGTGGCAATAACAAGAGACAGCTCTCTGCTCTTCATTCTCTAGTAGCTCCTTATTGCCAATCCAATAGTGTTCAGGCATATTTAGCCGCATTCAAGGGGCTCTCCAACGGACCTGTCCAGTTTTCTCCCCCAGTAATCCCTTCCTGCCCCTTTCACAGGTATAAGCCTGGATGACTCACTGTTGTCCTCTGTGGGGAGTGGCAGGGACCCTGCAGAATTCCAGAGGGGAGCATTCACATAGTGTCCAAAACAGCAGCTCTGGATGAGAGTGCTGGCTCTGGGGTTTGAATTCAAATCCCAGTTCCACCACTTACTGTCTGTGGGACCCCAGCCAATAAGTTTCTCAACCATTCTATACCTCAGTCTCCTCATCTATAAAATGGTACTAATAACACCCACCTAACATGGAAGGTTGCTGCAAGAATTACAAGAGACCGTTTCAGGGAGTGTGTTTGCCCCGGTGATCAACCTAGACTCAAGAGCTCAATAAATAACTAATGATGAAGATAATGATTCTAGGGAACCAATAACTCTGGATCACTACTTTTAGGACAGATAAGAAAAATTTCCTTGTTTCCAATACTCTAACGTTTTAAGATCTTTATTTACAAGCTATCAAGAGGTTTGGGGAAACAGAGGTCCGCATTTTGAAAGTTCAACACACCTATGCGTACCCTTTGAATGATTGCAAAAGTGGCAGATAGAGGTACTGATATTAGGGTTGGTTCTACTGTCTGTATCTGGATTCATAGAATAGAGAAACTGCATCTAAAGCAAAGTTTTCTAACATTTTTAACTCATGTTCTCTTTCAAAATTAAAAATAGGGGCTTCCCTGGTGGCGCAGTGGTTGAGAGTCCGCCTGCCGATGCAGGGGACACGGGTTCGTGCCCCGGTCCGGGAAGATCCCACATGCTGCGGAGCAGCTGGGCCCGTGAGCCATGGCCGCTGAGCCTGCGCGTCTGGAGCCTGTGCTCCGCAACGGGAGAGGCCACAACAGTGAGAGGCCCCCGTAACGCAAAAAAAAAAAAAAAAAAAAAAAAAAAAAATTAAAAATATATATATTCATATCCACATTTAACATGATTTGAAATTTCAAAATGTAATTGATAGCATGAGTAAAATCAATTAATAAAGTGCTAAATGTACATTTAAAAATACTACACGTTCAAGACTTCCCTGGCAGTCCAGTGGTTGACTCCACACTTCCAATGCAGGGGGCACGGGTTCGACCCCTATTCGGGGAACTAGGATCCCACATGCCACACAGCGGAGCCAAAAAATAAAATAAAATAAAATGAGCCTTAAAAAAAGTGATACATGTTCTCCTCTCCCCTACCTGCCTTGCCCCAACCCTGACCAAGATTGTCATCACCCTTGACAGGTGATGCGCTGGTCCAGGTTTCACATGACCTCTTCCAGCCCTAGGAGTTTATGATTTGGGGACTCAATGTTGAAACCCTGGAGATCCAAGACTTCCTCTTAACAGGAAAGAAGTCCCTGTGTACAGGGACACAATGAGATGACATGGGGAAGAAGTTTCCCTAAGAACTGGAGGCTTTTTTTTTTTTTTTTGGAAGAGAAGTGACATGACAGGACATCTCTGAGGAGAGTAACACCACACCCAGTGATTCCCTTTCTCCTGGGAAGATGAGACTAGTAGGAAAAAGTCACACACACAAAAAGACATTCTATCAGCAATATAACTCCCTGAAGATTTTGAAAACTTCTTTCTTAGAAATCCTAAAGAAAACAATACATACCCCTCTGCTCGGACTTAAGTTACATAGCTCTGGACCATGGATGTGAGATCCTGACTTCAGGGAATTTCTGCCATCTCTGTACAATGAATCTAAAAATGGCCAAGGGAACTTTTAACAAGATCATGAGTGTGGAATCTTCCTTTTGCCTCTAGCCAGCCATGTGATGTTGAGCAAATCCTTTAGTCCCTGGGCATCAGTTTCTGCCCCGTAAGACAAAGGATTAGACCAGATGATCTCCAGCACCCCTTAGAACTTGAGCTCTGGAATCTGATCTCCCCAAGTTTGAATCCCAGCTGCATGGTTTACACGACCTATGTTACTAAGCCTCTCTTTGCCCCTCTGTCAAATGCCCTGTAGATAGGGTCATTATGATTAATAAATGCCATCTATTGTTTTTTGGTTTTTGGGTTTTTTTTTTGTGGTACGCGGGCCTCTCACTGTTGTGGCCTCTCCCGTTGCGGAGCACAGGCTCCGGATGCGCAGGCTCAGCGGCCATGGCTCACGGGCCCAGCCGCTCTGCAGCATGTGGGGTCCTCCCGGACCAGGGCACGAACCCGTGTCCCCTGCATCGGCAGGCAGACTCTCAACCACTGCGCCACCAGGGAAGCCCGCCATCTATTGTTTTAATCCACTGATGCTTAATACATAAGATGAATTGAACGTAATACCAAATCCAAAATATCCATTATGGTACAGATGAACCGGTTTGCAGGGCAGAAATAGAGACACAGATGTAGAGAACAAACGTATGGACACCAAGGAGGGAGGAAAGCGGGGGCTGAGGGTGGGATGAATTGGGAGATTGAGATTGACATGTATACACTAATATGTATAAAACAGATAACTAATAAGAACCTGCTGTATAAAAAATTAATGAAATAAAAATTTTAAAAAATATACCCATTATGCACTACCCACTCAGCATACCCCTCCCTATTTGCAGGGAAAGAAGGGGCAGGAACTGAGTCTACCAGTAAACACCCATGGCCCTGGGCTCAGCAGCTTGGATTCTATGGGGTAGGGTGACAGTGAGGGTTCTGCCATTGCTACATAATATATATTTTATCATGAAGTGTTGTCTTCATTTCTTGGAGGTAGTGATTTCTTGTCTGATCCACCTTCAACCGGGTCATTGCAGCTGGGCAGAGCCCCCAGAGGGGAAGCAGCTACACCCCCAGTTCAGAGTGAAGGGAATCTTCTTTGGATGAGAGGGGAGGATCTATAGCCTGTCTTTCATGGGAGAAATGGCCCCACTCAGGCATAATGGAGTGGGACTGCCCAGCTCTGCATGCCTAATCCCCCTTCTTGTGAGCTTTCTCTACTGCTGGCAACACTTTTTTCATTTGTTTGTTATTTTCAGTGTTTGTCATTTTGTAACAGCTTTATTGAGATACAATTCATATGCCATACAATAGAAATATTTAAATTATACGGTTCAGTGTCTTTTTAGTATAGAGTTGTGCAACCATCACCACAATCAATTTTAGAACATGCCCATCGCCCACAAAAGAAACCCCCTACCCATTGGCAGTCACTCCCTATTCCTCCCTCACCCTAGTTCCTGGAAACCACTAATCTATCTTCTTTCTGTCTCTATGGATTTGCATATTCAGGACATTTCACATAAATAGAATCATACAATGTGTGGTGTTTTATGTGTGGCTTCTTTCACTTAGCATAATGTTTTCAAGGTTCATCCACACTGTAGCACCTGTCAGTGCTTCATTCTTTTTTATTGTTGAGTAACATTCCATTATATGGCTATAACTCATGTTGTCTATCCACTCATCAGTTGATGGACGTTTGGGTTGTTCCACTTTTTGGTTATTACAAATAATGCTCCTATGAACATTCATGTATAAATTTGTGTGTGGATGTATGTTTTCATTTCTCTTGAGTATTTACCTAGGAGTGGAATCACTGGGTTATATAGTAACTCAATTTTTAGCATTTTGAGGAGTTGCCAAACTGTGTTCCAAAGTGGCTGCACCATTTTGCATTCTCACCAGTAGCATATGAGGATTCTGATTTCTCCACATCCTTGTCAAACTCTTTATTATTATAGCCATCCTAGCAGATGTGGTGCCATCCTAGCAGATGTGGTGTGGTAGCTCATTGTGGTTTCGATTTCATTTCCCTAAATGGCTAATGATGTTGAATATCTTTTCATGTGCTTATATTTTTATATCTTCTTTGGAGAAATTTCCATCCAAATCCTTACATTTCTGACAATGAAGCATTTTATTAAGATACAGTCTCATCCTTCATAGATTGGCTATTGTCATTCTGAACCCTTAAGTAGGAATGTGTGTCCTGGGTAGGGAAAGTGAGAGTTCTACTTCTAAGTGTGGACAAGTAGAAAGGGATCAGCACTTAAGACTCTCACTCTAACTGGGGTTTATGTCTATAAGCAGAGAAGACAGAAAATCAGTTGTTTTCTAGACAAGTGTCCATTCTCAATAGAAGAACTCTGGGCTTGAAGGTAGAAGACCTGAGATCAATTCCTGCTTCTGCTTGGTGACTATGAACATGTTGCTTAGTATGTAACTTAGCGTCTTTAAACTTTCCTCTCCACTGCCCCCTTTCAGTGATCTTCTCTTTTTTGAAATGAAGTATAATTTGCACACAGTAGAATTCACCCTTTTTTGGTGTACAATTTGCATTTTGACAAATGAACACAGTTGTGTAATGACCACCTCAGTCAAGATAGAGAATATTTCCCTCATTGCAAAAGTTCCCTTTGTCCCCTTTGTAGTCAGTCTCCTCCCCTACTGTAAACCTAGGTGAATTAATGATCTGATTTCTCTCTTTGTCCTTTTGCCTTTTCCAGAATGTCATATAAATGGAATCTTACAGTCTTTAGAGGTTGGCCTTTCTCATTAAGCATAATGCATTGGAAATTTATCATTGTACATGTCAATACTTTTTCTGAGTAGTATTCATTGTATGTATACCTAGCATACATAAAATTTAAAATAATTTTTAATTTTAATTTATCCATTAATTTAATGGGTAGATTAAATTATCCATTAATTATTAATGGATAATTAATTTATCCATTAATTTAATGGATAGATTAAAATGGATTTTTTAAAATCCATTCATCAATTGAAGAACATTTGGATTATTTTCAGTTTTTTTGCAATTATGAATTAAACCACTAAAACATTCTCAAATAGGTGAAGATAGGTGTTCATTTCCCTTGGGTAAGTGCTAAACTATTTTGCAAAACATTGTGCAAAGTATCTGTATCATTTGGCATTCCCAACAGTGTGAGAGTTCCAGTTGCTCCATGTCCTCACCAGAATTTGTTGTCACAAACCTCAGTTTTTTCATCTGTAAATGGAACAGCAATCTCTACATTCCTCTCTCAGGATTGTTAGATAGAAGTAAAAATGAAATTGCATAAGCAGAAGTGCTTATAATCTGTGAAGTACCATACCCAAGTAAGAAATGCTGCTGCTTTTGATGATAATGATCATGCCCACTTACATGTAAAACTTGTTTCCCACATGAGCTAAATGTTTTGGTTTTTTTCCCCCTACATCCCGGCAGACAGAGTGAGTTACAGCAAGTCTAAAGCAACAAGAGGTTTTGCCTTAGATGCATTCCGAAATTTGTTTTGGCTCCAGTTTTTGAACTTTACACAGAAGCAGATAAATGGCCAAGAAGTAAATCATCAAGTGTGAGTCCGTTTTGTAAAGAAAAATGACCCTATGTGATGGAAATCAGCAGGAGTGGAGTCAGCAAGACAGGCAGTGTGACGTGCTGTGGGAGAAATAAATGCAGGCCTGACCAGGCAGTGTCCCCAGGGTAAGGCATTCATAGGACTGCAGCAGTTAAGAGGAATGGCTGCCTAATATGCCCCATCAGGGTAGGGTGGGAGGGGTGGGTAAGAAAACTGAAAATACAAGTAATAATTTTAACTTTCTCTTTTCAAGTTTGAAGTTTACTTTTTTCCACTTTAGAAACAGAAAGGTGTGAGAAACAAACTAGCAAATGTTTTCTCATTGACATCAGTATGAAATAATGATTAGCATAATATACAAATGGTTACATGTAGAAATATTTATAGATATGTATGAATTCACAGGTCACTATACACACATATATTTCCTTGCTCTGGCATCTGGGGGCCTAGAAGCAGCTGACACCCCAGTAGCAATGAGCACACCTTCTCCCCAGATCTTGGTTTCTAATTCCATTCTCCAATAAAAGGAACCAGGGCTCCTTGGAGAAATGGCTGATTCTAGGACTAGGGCCAGAAATATACAAGATGAACCTGGAGTATCTAGTAGTGCTGGAATATAAGTAAGAGGCCAAAAATCCACAGTGATGGGTATGTTAAAGAGGCACAGGAGTCAACTGAAAGAGCCAGCTGAAAGAGTGGGCAAAGCTGGAGCAATGTGAGCACCCAAGTAAAGTACTACAAGTACCTCGGACTTTTCAAAATTTCACTTTACTGCATTTCAATTTTACGAAAGATCTATACTAGTACCTGTTTTTTTTTTTTTTTCTTTTGTGGTACGCGGGCCTCTCACTGTTGTGGCCTCTCCCGTTGCGGAGCACAGGCTCCGGATGCGCAGGCTCAGCGGCCATGGCTCACAGGCCCAGCCGCTCCACAGCATGTGGGATCTTCCCGGACCGGGGCACGAACCCGTGTCCCCTGCATTGGCAGGTGGACTCTCAACCACTGCACCACCAGGGAAGCCCCTAGTACCTGTTTTTGCTAACCAAGAGAAATCCAAAAAGGATTTTCATTTTTATGAAGAAAGGCAAAAAGCAAAAATGGCATTGAGCATTTGTTTTGCAACAAGCAGTTATAGAGGCAGCATGCACCATGACCAGCAGTGAGAGTGGCAACACCAAGCTCCCTCCCTGAGAACTACACTGAACATCTCAGTGCCATAGCTCTGAATTGTATCTGTGAGCATCTGTGCTTTATATCAATTTATTCTGTGTTAGCAGGATGCATCCTAAGGTAGTCACTTCTTCTCTTTATGCCATTTTGGGTTACAAAAGGTTTCACAGGAACATACTACTTTCAGATAGCAGGGGAAACCTGTATAAGAGTACAGCCCATCGTGACTTTTTAAAATGAGCATTAGTTAAGTGAAACCCCCAGTGTCAGATGGTGAGCCACTGGTTGGACAAAAGGCTGCTAGGGAAAGGTCCTGGAAGAGGTACCCAGCACACCTAGAGGGGCCACACTGAGAAGTCAAGGCAGGTGCAGGTAGTGAGAGAGGCAGGACCTGGGCCATGTGCCTTTATTAGGATCCATGAGTGGAGTGCTTTGGGGTTCCTGGGCCAAAGCCAGTTTAGTCGATTCGAAACAAAAAGAGCAGGGTTTTTGTAAGCTCCACGGGGGGCTTATCGAAGGTGCACAAGGCCTTGAGCAGAGCATTGGGAGAGAGTGCTTATCACAAGAATCTTTGAGGGAGTCATATCCGAAACCTATATTTACTTGTGATTCTGCAGGCTGTTACCTAGGGCATTGCTGGAGGGAGGGGATAGTGTCAGTTTAATGCTTGGCCACACAGAATGGCTGCCAAGGCAGCAATATCACAGAGTACCTGAGCTCTCAACCTAGCCCAAAGTATAAGATAAATATTCATGGATCTGTACAGATATAAGTAAATGATGGAGTAAATAAATAGGAAAAATAGGCAAATCTCCTATGCAAAAGAACTTCAAATAATTCATTCTAGAAACTGCCCTTTAAGAGGTGGAGCATGACTCCCTGCTCCTTAAGAGTGAGCTGTGCATAGTGACTTACTTCCAAAGAGGACAGTGTGGAAAGGGAGGAAAAATGAGTAACTTTATAGAATAAGGACATTAGGTAAAAACTGAGGAAAAAATGAATAAATTATGGAATTTAGTTAATAATAATATATCAATACTGTTTTATTAATTGTGATAAATGTACATATTAACCTAAGACATTAATAAAAGGGGAAATTGAATGCTGGGTATATGGGAATTCTCTGTAGTATTCTTGCTATTTTTTGGTAAGTCTAAAAATATTCTAAAATTAAAAGTTTACTGTTAAAAAATTTTTCTTCTCACAAAATAAGAATAGATCTAAAATTTCATTTGTAGATGTATATATAGGACACTTTATCCCACTGAAAAATATTCTCTGAAGAACTTTAGTTTAATCTTGATGAAATTTCAAACAAGATAATTTTTTTAAGGTTATATGACATGAATTATGTAAGCTGCAAATGAAACATTTATTTTGTTTTTGGTTTTGTTGCTCACTTACATACCCAAAGAAAAGGATGACTATAGATATTTTGGGGGCGTTTTCTTTCTAAAACTTAAATATGGAGAAGTATTTGGTTAAAAAAAGAAAAAAATTAAAGCCCAGAAGAGAATTATTCAGAATATCAGGCACAAAACTCAAAGGCCACTTTTTCTGCCAAGTTAAAAACAAAATCCAGCTTGGTTTTCATTTGTTTTCTAAAATGTTATTTAGTTTTGCTTTTCAAATTAACAAATAAGAGCAAGTGTACAAATAAGATCAATTTACAAATGGTGTAGAGCCCAATATTTTATAATGTGACCATGGCATGTAAAATATATGTATGTCCATATCCAAACATCTGGACCATCTAGGTCAATCAATCAAGACGTTTTATACCAAGGGGAAATTTCCATATTCCTTTTATCAACTTAATTTATTCCCGGCCACAGTACTCCCCCCACCGTCCCTGAGATAATAGTGATGCCTTTAAAGGAGATGTAACAGTTTAATCTTCCATTGCTTTCTAGGGAGCTTCCTGTAACAGAAAGTTTCTGGCAAGATGTTTCACATTCAGATCCAATTCACTGTCTATGAGGAAACTGAGCCAAGAACTTCACAACACCACCCCCCATAGAAGCTGATGCTTCCCAGCCTCACCCCCCAAGACTCAGGGCTGCCAATCACTCATTTTGTGAGGATCTTTTCTCCTTGGGCTTAGGACTGTAGTCTTTCCCTGTTATTACTCTCCAGGGGCACCTTGGCCCATTCTGTGCTCAGCTGGCCATTTATGACTTGATGACAATGTGAGGAAACCTTGGCTCTTTGGCTGCAAGATATGTAAGTCCAGCAGAGTTAGGCAATTACCCAGGTACACAGTTCATTCACTGGTTTGATTTATCCTAACATAAGTCTGGCTCATCACAATTTCAGTCTGAAAATTGTCTTCTCTGCAGCTATGTCCACCCCACACAGTAAAGTCTGTCCTCAGTTAAGTGTACCCAGCACCTCTTCAGTACCTTCCATGTACTGATGGTTTTTCTTTACGATTTTGGCCTAGTTCTTTAAGTAACCTAGTTACTCACTGGCTACCGTGGTTGCTCTAACCTGACTCAGGAATGGTGATAGCTATGATTAGTTGAGTACTTAAACAAGTCTACACTGTGGGCGTTATCCATGTGGCCTTATTAAATCCTCGGCACAGTCCTGGGGTATAACTGTTCTTGTTTCCGTTTTACAGATGGGCACACCAAAGCTCAAAGAACTTAGAAAATGTGTCAGAGTTCACAAAGCTGGTACCTGGGAGAGCTGGGACTCCAGACAGTCTGTGTGCCTCCAAAACCCGTATATGTAGTGGCACTCCAGTCAGTTCTGGGCTCTGCCATGCTCTCTGCTCCTCCTGTGACCCCATCCTCCACTGCTCTTAGGGACACCTGTCAGTCTGCCCTGAATATTTGGCCAACTCACACTCTTAGATCCATCTTTCCACTGACCCTATTTTTCCATACAAGGAAACCTAGAAGTACAAATAAGAATTTTTACTTCATATTAATGTTTTTGGGGTAAATAATTATTTTAAATCCCATCAATCACACTTGCTTTGGGAGTATAAACTACCATATTTCAAACATCAAAATGTGGAGCCCTTCAGCTTGCTTTAAACTCATGGTGTCCTTCTTTTTGGTGACCCCACAGCCCACAACAAAAATGTCATACTCAGAAATACCTTGTTTCCTCAATATATTTTGTCCATATCCCCGTTATTATGCCTGAGGTCCCAAGTGAATTTGGTAGGTTGCCTACGCAGAAATGATGTGAGAAGTTATCCCCCTCCCTCCCAGATCCAGTCAGCCTTGTGCATTGCTGGTGATGAGTGGGGAGATCATACAGACCACAGCCTTGCCTTCTTTCCCCAAAAGCGGAACACAAAGGAAATCAAGCAGAGTGAATATTCACAATATCTGAAGGCAGAAGAAATTCTAGTCTTTAATTTGAAATAATATATAGGGTAGTGAGAGAGTGGGAACCCTCAGGTTTTAGTCTGAAAGCTTCCATTAATTAGCTTTTTGTGGCTCTTAGCAAAGGCAACCTCTCTGAGCCTTATTTTCCTTATGTGTAAATTGTAAAATGTCAGCATTGGACTCTCTATTAATGGATTATTTTCTGAGCCTTATTTTCCTTACGTGTAAATTGTAAAATGTCAGCATTGGACTCTCTATTAATGGATTATTTATGTCTCCTCCTTCTTGCAAAAAAAGAAAAAAATCTCAAGAAGCTTTTAGAAATGATGGAGTAAAAAGGCTAAAATCATGTAAGAAAGGGTAGAGCAATACAAGAAAGAACGCTTGGGCAAAAGGAAACTGAAACCACTGATTCAAAAGTTGGTCCGATCTTCCTGGTAGCCTAGGCAAAAAGAGAGAGATGATGATACAGTATTATCCTCGTTATCTGAAAAAGAAAGTTTAGAGAAGAGGGGAAAGAAGAGGAATGAGAGGAGGAGGGCGAAGAAGCAGCAGCATACCAGCTCATCCAAAAATCCAAGCTAAGCTCTGGGAGGAATTTCTTCTATGTGTCCTATAGAAGGTGGATAGTCTCCAAGAGCTGTTTTGAGAACAAAAGCATTTGCAGAAACAGTCTCCGCCTGGCCATATTTTATACTGACCCTCAATAAAAGGACATAATTTAAAAGCATAGCTCTCTAAAGATACGCATGGAGAGAGCTAAGATAATCTAGTCCAGGTGTGTTGCTCACTAGAGTCTCGCTTGGCACAGGGATAAAGCTTAGAAAATCTCAGGAATGAATGCCTGGTATGACCCTTAGGATGTCTTTCTCAAATACCAGTTACCTCAGCCAAGCTTTTGGCAAGCGTGACATGCTACAGACAATTGAAAATTGAGATTCCTGGCAAGTCCGTTTACATATAAAAGTCAAGTTTGTGAAACTTCTCTCCCCTTTCACCACCTTTCTATTCCCCAAGGACTCTCACCTGTCTACTTGCAGAGAGGGCCGATAAATGTTATTATTAGGGTGACCCATAGCGAGGAAAAGAGGGAGGGAATTTCATTTTCTACTGTACAGAAGGCTATATTGTTGGATTTTCTTCTTATAACAAACATGTATTGCTTAAAATAATAAGGTTAAAACTAGGGATCCCGTGAGTGGGAGAGAGAGAGGAGGAAAGAAAGGAGGGGGGAGGGAGAGAGAGAATGAAAATGAAATACAGTTGCATGCAAATAAATTTGAAAAAGTCTGTTTAACAAAAAGAAGAAAGGTATGCACATGAAGCCCTAGTGCAGTCCTGTCAGTTAGAAATTGCTCCACAAATATTTGTTGAATGACTAAATACATAGAACACAGAGGAGAGGACTGGCCAGCAAGAGTCTGAGGGCAAAGTTGCCAGCTGGCCACCTTGACTAGGAAACAAATGTACTTCAGCTTTTTAAAAACACACTTTGTTGTGAGTGAGGCAGCATCCTAATGCCCTTTCCGGGGTGAACACCTCCAACCTGCCCTCCCTCCAACCCCCCAGATTCCTAAATGGATCACTAAAGGGGTTCATCTGTCAACTAGAATTATATGTCGAAGGCAGGCTGCCAAAAGCGACTCTTCAGATCCAGCAAAGTTGGAAATGAGCTCTTCCTCCTGTCATCAGACAGCTAGCACTTTTGTTGGCTTCTTGAGGCCATGCTCGGAATATCATTCATTTGTTCATTCAATCATTCATCCAGAAATATTGCTTGAATGCCTACGACATGCTGGGCCCTGTTCTAGGCTCTGGAGATCCTGCGGTGAAAAAAAAAAACCAGACAAGAACCTCTATTGATAGGAATTACATTCTAGTTAGGTGGAGACAGATGATAAGATAAGTAAAGCATATGACTTGATAAGTGCTAGAGAGAAAATAAAGCAGGGGAGGGGGTGGGGAGTGTTGGGGAGGAGTGGCTGTTATAACCTGAAGTAGGTGGTGAGGGAAGACCTCGCAAAGAGCCTAGTATTTGAGTAAAGACAGGAAGGGGTGGAGGAAGTGAGCTCTCTGGACATCTGAAGGAAGAGCTGTCCAGGCAGAAGGAACACGAAGTACAAATGCCCTGTGGAGATGGCGGGCGTGGGGGGTGTCCCATGCCTGGCACATTCAAGGAACAGTAAGGAGGTCAGTGTGGCTGTGGAGGAGGGAGGGGACTAGTAGAAGGTGAGGTCAAGCGGCCTGATGGTATAGAGCTTTTCGATCTAATGGTAGACTATTTCAATTTTACCCAGAACGATATGGGAAATCATTGGAAGGTTTTGACCAAATTGTGTGTGTTCTTTCCTGACTTGTTCTTTCACTCAACCTTGTATTTGAAATTCATCCATGTCCATATGTGTGGCTATGGTTGATTCATTTTCAGTGCTCAATATTATTTTATTGAGTACTCTGTACGCTTTACCTTTCTACCATTGAAAGACTGTTTTTCTCTCTTTTTTTGTCATAATGTAGATATGTCTCTTTCTATTTGCAGTTGCGGGGAGTAGGGGCGGGTATATCCTATTCACCTAAATGCCACATTGAAATAATTGGGGGATGAGTTAAGAGCTAGGTGGCGCAGTGGTTAAGAATCCACCTGCCAACTCAGGGGACATGGGTTCGAGCCCTGGTCCGGGAAGATTCCACATGCCGCGGAGCAACTAAGCTTCTGCACCACAACTACTGAGCCTGCGCTCTAGAGCCTGCAAGCCACAGCTACTGAGCCCGCGTGCCACAACTACTGAGCCCATGTGCCACAACTACTGAAGCCCGCATGCCTAGAGCCTGTGCTCCACAAGAGAAGCCACTGCAATGAGAAGCCCTCGCACCGCAACAAAGAGTAGTCCCCGCTCTCCGAACCTAGAAAAAAACCTGTGTGCAGCAATGAAGACCCAACACAGCCAAAAATAAATAAATTTATTTTTTAAAAAAAAGAGCTAGGGATCTAGGCCGTCCCGTTTCTCCTGTGAAGAGCAGGAATTTATGCCATCAATGGGCAAATCCTATGCAATGTGATCTTCTGATACCCCTTCATATGGATTCAGAAGGAATGTGAGAATCCCCAAATCTGGTGAGATACACAGCTTGGCCCCATAGGTTGTTCCTGGCCATGTAACAACAGTGGACAATGTACAAATCTATGTGGCTAAGCTGTTAGCAAATAGCAAAGTGGTCAGTAAAGACTGCCTTCTCCTTGTTTGGAGTTTGAGGGGTGGATAAGGCTGGTGGTGTTGAAATGATGTTCTCAGGAGCCCCAAGGAATATTCTTGAAGAGACTCTACCCCACTCCTCATCCAGCCTCTCTTCATCAGAGCAGCTCTGCTTATTCAATGTCATATCCTAGGCATCCCCATAAAATCCTGGGGCCCCCAAATTTGAAACCATTTGACTAAGTGACCTCTAAAGTTCTTTACAACTTTAACGTTCAGCTGCCACACACACACACACACACACACACACACACAATGTTTAAATTATCTTAATGTTTACTTTTTTATTAGTGAACGTTTTAACAAAAAAGGTCAAATTTACTTTCACAATTATGAAGCTTAAACACAAGACACTACTGGTCCATTTACAAAGGATGAATAGCCTTCCCTTTCTTGCCCAGCATGGAGGCGTCAGGAGCAGGCGTGCCTCATTGAAGTGAGGGGTGTGGGAGCCACGCAGAGGTACATCAATGGCACATCAGACAATGTAGGGTGGTGACGGGGGTATGTAGGTGGTGGATGGAAGAGAAGGCCTGGATGGCTAGAATACCAGTTACTTTGAGCAAATAACTGATTGTATAAATAAGTACTACCTATATGAAGGAAAAATATATGAAAGCCAGGTTCATTACTGTTGGATAAGATACAAACCTAGAAAGAAGAAAGAACCTTGAGGTATTAAAATGGAAATGTAGATTTCATTATGAACTTATGTTTTTAAATATATATAAAGAGATAAATATGCAAATAGTTATGGGGTGTGTGTGTGGGGGTTATGTGTGTGTTTTCTAGCTCTGTGTGCCTAGGAGACCTAGAAACAATGACATTCCAGTAGCATGAACACACTGAGCACACGGACACTGTATTTTAAATACCATCCTCCACTAAAAGGAAACCAAGGGCTTCTTGGAGAAAAGGCTGATTCCATGGCTGGGGCAGGAAAAATTTAAGAGAAGTCTGAAACATCTTGTTATGCTAGAAAGTAAGGAAATGCTCGAATGATGATGGAGACATGTCGGAAAGACTCAGGATTTGAGCTTCTGCAACAATTTGAGCTTCATTATGATAGTCATGGATTCCAATATAGTGGAGAAAATTTGCAATCCGTGAGTCTTTGCTGATTTAAGTGAATAAATAAATAAGTAAATAAATGGGGGAGAAGGGAGAGCTCATTCTTACCAAGGAAAGCAGCTAATCAATATAGAAGTAAGGGTGGAAATATAAATCATCATTTGGCAGCTCTCACAGGGGTAGGTGGCTGATCCACGTGGTAGTCTCCAGTGGAAGGCAGATGGACAGAGGCTTGATGAGGAACAGCATTTCAGTGCAGTCACTGAACGACCTCCCCACAAAGCACCGATCAGGGGGCAAATGGTGACTTTATGGTAGAGAAATCTGGGCACATGATCAAGATTGATATGCCCAAGTGGTGCCAAGTGTTGATGTCCTGTGCCCTTTGTTGTGATGCACTGAGCCAAAGCCAACTTCATTCTGGGGCATTCCTGCCAGAACAGCATAACCAAAGTCTGGTCATGAGGAAATATCCCGCAGACCTAGGTTAAGGGCCATCCTACAGAGTGTAAGGCTGCAATCTTTGAAACTGCAGGGGACATGAAAGGCAGGGAAATATGGAGGAACCATTCCTGACTGAAAAAGACTGAAGAGACCTGAGAGCAAAATGCAGAATCTCCGCACGTAACCCCGACCTCAAGCCCAGACCTACTGAATCAGAACCTACATTTTAACAAAATCCCCAAAGATTCCTGTACACACTTAAGTTTGCGAATGGCCGAGACACTAGATCAGCAGTTCCTAGGCTTAACCAGAATCACTTAGGGAAACTTTTTAATAGGACAGATTCCTACCCTCCCCCTCCCCAGATCTACAGAATTAGACACTAAATGGCAAACTCTCACAGGTGGTTCTGATACCAAGCTACCGGGCTCAAAATGGTACTGTCATATGTATGTGACCAAAGTGGGGTTCATTCTACATGGGCCTGGAAACACAGATTGAAGAATCAAGCTAATCGTCACCACAACTCCTACTCCAAGCATGGAGACCTGATCCCAAACTAATATTCCAATGCAGGGGTGGAATGTACATAAATATTGCTGGTTCACATTTCAGGAGTTTTCCAGGACATTTAAGTGGATTTGAAAAATACTTTTGAAAAGATTGTTTGTACAAACGTCATACTCTTTCCAGTCCTTGTTTGGCATAGAGTTTAATCAGATTTAAAATGGTGAGTGTTCTTTGTAAGGTTATATATTTCTTTTCTTCTAGGGCATGTAAGACAAGGCATCTGGGTTTTATCAGTAAAATGCTAAAACATGTCCAGCATTTTTAGGAAATCTGGGCCTGAGTTTATAAGCTGCAGGTGTTGAATATATTTGATAGAAGGCTGTAGTCTATTCATTTAAAGTTAAAAGGAAAAACTTTTTGCAAACCGATTTTGTTTCAGAAAAATATTTGACTAAAACATGAGTTTCTGACCGTATCTTAGGAAATTAGGAGAAAAGAGAAAGAAATCTTTTAGCCAATCTTATATGAAAATGTCTAGTTTTAAGATGTTCTTATTTTTACATTATACACTGAACTCTCATCAACTCATAGTAAAACTTTCTTTTACGCTCTTACTAACATCTGTTAATTTATCTGTGGACATAAATAGCATCCTCCTTTATTAGTTTCCTGCCACAAGAAAGATAAAAAGATTGAATTTAAAAAGTGGGGCTGGCGGGCTTCCCTGGTGGCACAGTGGTTAAGAATCCACCTGCCAATGCAGGGGACATGGGTTCCATCTCTGGTCCAGGAAGATCCCGCATGCCGCGGAGCCACAACTACTTAGCCTGTGTGCCTAGAGCCTGTGCTCCGCCACAAGAGAAGCCACAACGAGAAGCCCACACACCACAACAAAGAGTAGCCCCGCTCGCTGCAACTAGAGGAAGCCCACGCACAGCAATGAAGACCCAACACAGCCAAAAAAAATTAAAATAAATAAATTTATTTAAAAAAATAATAAATCTTTAAAAAAAAAGAGTGGGGCTGGGGGTAATATAGGCATATTCTATATGCAAGTCTAATAGAGCAGAGGTCAGTGAGGGGTGAGGGAGACAATAAGACATTAATTTAAAAATTGTAATTTCTAAATTCAAAGAAATACCACATTAAATGTAGGTGCCTCACAAAACCAAATGCCATATCTGGAAATCATCGAATGCATGTCCATTAATATTAATAACATTGGCTAATCTTTCTACTGTGCTTCTAAGTATAAGCACTTTCACCTTATTTCCTTTAATCCTGCAATTCTGTAAGGTAGGTGTGGCTGACAGGCCTGCTTGAAATTGAAAGGAATAGAAGAGACAAAGTAATTGGCCCAGTATCACAGTTAGTAAATGTTAGAGCTGAGACTTGAATCTAGCACTTCTGACTTTAATCGTGGGCTTCCTACCCCCCACCCCCTGCATCTAGGAAAGAATATTTGTCCAGTCAGCACCCCAAAAACATGATCTTGGTTTGGTTTGGGCTTTTGTTCCGTTTTGTTTGGGTATAAGATGTGCCACTTTCTAATACTTAAATGGCACTTTTTACTTCTCAGTCTCTGTCATCTGTACCCAAAGCATTTTCCAAGTAAAAGTTTCTCTAAAGAGATTTCTTGAGCCAGATATGAAACATGTCTTTAACCACTCTGGAGTGGAAACTCACCCTCTCTCCACAGGAGAAGCAAGGCTTGTGTTTGGCCCCCACCCACTCCTGCCATGGCTTCAAGGAACCCTTAAATTATCAGATCCCAAACAGGTCCGTCACGTTTACAGGAACTGTCAACATACCCCCAAAACTGTCAACACCCCCCAAACTTCTTTAACGGACTCTCCTGAAGAAAACAAGTAGAACTTCAGCCCACTCAAAATCATTCCGAAGTCCTGCCAGCCACGTGGCATGGCCCCAGTCTCCAAAATAAATCCCCTCTTCTGCTGGGCTGAAGCTCCCTCCAGCCTCCCCATGCCCAGAGTTTTGAATTCTGCAGCTCCTGTCCTTGGGTTTATGTCCATGAGCTATTCATCAGGGTCCGCAGCCCATAATCTGCCACCATCACCGGTGAACAGCCGCTGTCTCCCTTCCCAGAAGACACATCCCAACAGAAATCTTCTGGGAGGGCTCTTCCCACCTGCCCCCTCTCCTCAAGAAAGCAGAGGAGGCTTCTTTTTTGTTTTTGTTTTTTGTTGTTTTGGCCGTGCCCTGCGTTGTGCAGGATCTTACTGTGCCCCCTGCATAGGAAGCACGGAGTCTTAACCACTGGACTGCCAGGGAAGTCCCTTTCCTAGTTTGTTTTTGTTTTTGTTTTTTTAGAGGAAGCTTCTTGACTCTTCCTCGGACCTCTCCTGCCATCACTGAAGACAAGTAGCAACTGCACCAACTATTATTATTTCTCCCTGTCTTCCTTCCAGCCTCCCTTCTAGAATTCTGCCCCAAATCTCTGTGGGCAGGCGGCTGCCCACTGAGGGCTTCTCAATGTCCTGACTCTTCTTCCTTTTGTTCCTTGGGTTTTGACCAACTAGGACCCACTACCACCATCTCTTAGGCTCCCTGAGTTAGTGTCTTCAGCAATTCCTGCAGCTCCCAGCTCTCCTTCTCCTCCCCATCAGACCAGGTTAACTCCTTGCTGGCACGTGCCACTTCTTCACCCAGGCGGAGCCTGCCTCTGTGGACCCACGGATGGAGGGAATGAGAGGGGGAGGGGTGGCGGTGCATCAGATCCTCTTCACAGAGATAGCGGAAGCCCAGCAGGTTGTGACTATAGGATGTCCTGAGGTCAGGAGACCTGGGGTCTAGCCCCGGCACTACCACTCACTAGCTAGTTGACCTTGGGCAAGTCACCTGACCTCTCTTGTTCTCTTGGGTTTCTTCATCTATAAAATAAGGAAAATGAGCTAAATAACCTTTAAGATCCTTGATATATTCGTTGGTACATTGTGTAGTAGAACCACATGGCTCAAAGCCAGTCTGCTAGGCTCTTTCCTCAGGACCGCCTTGGCTATGAAATAATAATTGCCCACATGCCTTAATCTCCTCATTTTGGATTTTAAGGAAAATCTTCTTTGCTTCTTGGTTTTAGAATTCCTACAATAATATATTGATTCTGAATTTATGACACCTGTTACAAAACCATATGCTGCCATTTCTGGCTCTTTCTACCTCCTGAAGTCCACTCACACCGTGCAGTTTCTAGAGGTGGAAGGACGTGTTCTCAGGTTGAGCAGATGCAGGCCGAGGTCTCCAGAATTACCAGTGGAGACGAGCCTCTGGCTGCGTCGGCTCCAGGCTGTAGGAGCTCAGACAGACTGGTGCCAATATTCCAGGATTTTTCTAGATGCTAGTGTTCCTTTGAAAAACTATCATATGGTATAAAGAATTTGGGAAACTCTGAATATTAGCCCCTTCTTGGAGATTTACCATGCACATTAGCATATTTAAAGCTCTAAGAAATCCTGCCAGTGAAGAAATCTTCATTTATCCCAGCATCCCCCAAACCTGTATGGCCCCAGAAACTTTCTTCACAAAATCCTGGTAGAACATGTCCCCAGAACACAGTTTGGGGCACATTACCGCAAAATCTGGCTGACCTGTCTCTATCTGGGTCTTTGGAGCAGAAAGAGAAAACTACAGCTGCTGGAGTATTTACTGAGCACCTACTGTATGCAGAATAACATGGGAACAACTCAAAATTAGCACAAGGGTCTGCCTGCCAAGACTTCGAAATCTAAAGCTGCAGACGGACAGGCACACATGAAGAAGCATGCCAGTCAGCAAACAGGACAAATGAAGTGTCAGGTACAGTGTGGAAGTGCTACACTGGCCCCTGGGCAGTGGTTTGCTTCCCAAAGTGAATTTCTGCACACTCAGCTGTCAGGCTCAAGATCGTTGCTTTGCGCCACCAGGGTAGTTACCATTCAACCAGTTACATGACCTCATCAAAGGACAGTCATTGTTTATTTTTGTAGATTAGGTGGTTGGGGAGGCACACCAAGTACTTTTATTTTGTGCTGGACATCCTAGAATTTTTGCCTTACATGTACAGCTCTGTTGGGTTTTATTTGGAATTGGGATCTATTCTTTCCCTAAAAAAGGTGACCTCCTTCTCACAAAGTAAGAAAGATATTGAACTGGCCAGTGTCCCATGCTGTTGTTTAATTCCACTCAATCAAATGTAACTGCTGTCCAATGTACCTGATGTTTCCTGGACAAAGGGCCCTGGTTTCTCAGGGCAGCTGCCCCTTTAGAACCTATCTGTGACTTTGCTATTTTCCAAGCACTTCCCCTCCTACCACACCATATCCACATGGCCCCAAGTCCCCAGACAGCCCTCGCCCAAATCCTCCTTCCCCACCTCCTATTTCCCACCCCTCCCTGCCAACTCCGCTTAGACTTTCTATTGATACGTTTTTTTTCTCAATTTTTTTCTTACCTCTTTTCTGCCTTCCCTCTACCTCTCCTTTCTGGCCTCTTTAAAAGAAACAAAGGATCATTCTTTCTTAGAGTTTAATCCTTGGGAACTCCCTCTCTGCTAAACAGAACAGAGAAGCTGGCACTGTGATGAAAGGCCAATGTTGTTTCCACAAAGAAGCATCTTTGAAGAAGGAGCTGCTTTTTTTTTCCCATTATCAGTATTAGTTGACATTTATTGAGCATGTACTCTGCTCCAACCACTAGAGCACATTATATATATTTATTGTATCTTTTATTAGTTACCACACACACCCCCACTTATGGCAGGACATTTTATGGGTGAGAAATTGAGTCTCAGGGAAGGTAAGAAACTTGCTCAAGGTCACAGAAATAGTGAAAAGCAGTGCCAAGCGGTGAACCTGCATTTCTTTGGCTCCAAATCCAGTGTTCTCCCTTCTCTCCCCCACCTCCCATTGAAACAGGGAAGCTAAAGAGGCAGAATTCTGGTTTTCATCAGATTTATTCCCTAACAAGTTTTATTCACAGAAGCTCACCCCTACACACATGTACTGCACAGACGGCAGATTTAATTATCTTCTTCTTAGTGATCCATTATATCTACCAGGGTCCAACAGGGCAGGATGTCATTGATCTTGGTGGGATGCCAATATCCTTTGTTTCTTCACACAGACTTGTCTTCAGGGGAACATAGGCCAACACATGCAAACAATTTTATTCCCCTCCCTTCTCTCCTTCCTGCTTGATCATTGGTATCGGTTTAACTATTGGTCTCCTGTTACCTGCTCACCATCCGCATTGCGATCGGCAAACATTTGCCATTGGGCCCTGCAAGTGACTTGCTGGGCTCAGTTTTCCTTTCCTGTGACAGGTGTCCACCTGCCCTGGGACCCAGAGTGACTCACAGCAGGTCTCAGAACCTCCAGACCTGCTCAGTGGCCCTGGAAGACAACCTTCTCTCTCTCCCTTTTCCAAGCAGTGCGGCCTTCAGCCAGTGAGTTCCCCATCGGGGGACTTAAGTAACCTGGGAGGCCATTTCCTGAACATCACTCAGGGCACCTCAGAATGGTCCCAGCTCATTCCAGAGCAGACGAGAAAGCCGTCACTACCCTAACTCTCTGATGCCCAGTTATCTCAGGGAAAATGGAATCTTCCAGTCATGGGCCCAAATGCCCACAGGCCTTCTATGCCATGGCTCCCAGAGTATCCTTTCCCAGCACAAGCCTCTGAGCCTCCTGGGTGAAGAACAAGCAGACAAGTGATTATAGGATGGGGTTGCAGCCTCCAGATGCCCTGGGCACTCAGGCCCTTGGACACTTCTGAGAAGGGCAGCACTGACAGGGAGTTGGCTGCTGTGCTTTGTGTGTGACTCAAAGTAAGAAGTTACTGAGGACCCACCACTCATGCTGGACCCTGTGCTGGGAAATAAATGAGTAAAACAATGCCTGCCTTCAAGGAGCTCAAATTCCAGGGACAGAGGACAGGGGGAAAGTGGTCACAGTGCAGTGATAAAGTAATTTTGATTAACCATATGAGGATTCAAGAAAGGCTTCCTGGGGCTTCCCTGGTGGCGCAGTGGCTGAGAGTCCGCCTGCCGATGCAGGGGACACAGGTTCGTGCCCCGGTCCGGGAGGATCCCACATGCCGTGGAGCGGCTGGGCCCGTGAGCCATGGCCGCTGAGCCTGCGCGTCCGGAGCCTGTGCTCCGCAACAGGAGAGGCCACAACAGTGAGAGGCCCGCGTACAGAAAAAAAAAAAAAAAAAAAAAAAAGAAAGGCTTCCTGGAGGAGGTGACATCTGGGCTGTTTGGCAGTCAGTTGGATGTGGGAATGGAAGGTGAAGGAAGAGTCAAGGACTGGGATCAGGGTGTGCTTGAGGTGGCCTTGGGCCCTCCAGGTGGAAAGGTCCAGTTAATTTTTGGATATACAGGACAAGAGATAGATATTCGGAGACAGCAGCAGAGAGGTGGGTAAAACCAGGTAAGTGAAAGAAGTCATCTAAGAAGAGGACGTCGCATAAGAAGAGATCCAAGAAGGGTCAAGGACAGAGCCCCAAGAAATACCAGCATTCAAGAACCAACTTGTGCCTGCAGAGACAATATTATGAGCCTGGGCTCTGGGCCTGGGTTGCCTAGGTTGGGATTCCTCCCTCCACAACTTACTAGCTGTGTGACACTGGGAAAGTGACTAAACCTCTCTGTTTCCATTTCATCTATTAAATGGGATGATAATGACATACATTTCATTAGGTTGTTATAGGATTAAATGAATACATGTTAAGTACTTAAGACAGTTTTTTTTTGAAATGTAATATCTGCAAAGAAGACAGAGTATTTAAGTAGACTCTTTTTTTAAAATTAAAAAAGAAAAAAGAATAGGCAGAGAATAAGAAATGGTACAAAATGTAGTAGGATTGGAATGTCAGACAGATGAGTGACGGGCAACAGTGAAAATTAATGCTGGAGATGTAAATTTAGATCAGATGGTACCGTGCTTGAAGGCCCAAAACAGAGGTTTAGAGTTTGTTCTATAGACAACTGTGATGCAGTTTGAGAGTATAATCCAAGATGTGTTTAGGGCTTCTCCAGAAACCACCTTCAGGTGCCTCCTTTTTTCTGTCTGAGTCTCTCCTAAACACAGTCATGGTGGAACCATGCCAAGCAGGACCAGGAGTTCGAGAGACTCTTTTGCACTCACTTCACATCAAGGAGGATGCCTGAGCCTGTGTAACTTGATGGCCACTGCATCCTTAGTACAAGACCCTGACATTAAGTCCTGACGTCTGCATCAGGGAGCTCACACTTGGGAGAGACTGGTTTAGGACAAGGTACTAGCAATACTCCTATGCATACATATATGTAAATATCTACATATGTATATGGGATTGAGCAATTTAAATAGAAAAAAAATGGATAATTTATTCCTAATGAGGAGTCAGGGAAGCCTTCAGAGAAGAGGAAATATGAGTTATCCTTTTAGGACAGGCTTGTGCTTGGAGCACAAACCCTTCTCAAGGCAACCACAGATTCTTCCTGGTTCAGCCTTGGGCTACTTCCTTCCTTGTAGTTAGGAAGTGGAACTTGGAGACTCCTCTCTTCTGAATTTCTGTGCTCTGCTTCCTGGAATTCAGCTTCTCTACAACTCAGGTAGCAATATTAATAGTAGTTGTAGAAGCAGCAGGTGGCCTCAGTAGTAAACATCTATTGAGCCCTTAACTACACACTGAGCATTGAGATCTTAGCTACAACCTCCAGGTTCATCCTGACAACAGTCTTATCAGGTAAGTATTATTATTCCCCTTTTACTGAAAAGGGAATTGAGGCTCAGAGAGGGTAGGTCGCTTGCCTCGGGGACCTGCACAGGGTAACCGTGGAACTGGGAGTTGAAGGCAGGTCCACTCAACTCTGGTGCCCACGCTCCCCACCAGCTATGCTATGCTACCTCCCGCTGGCTCCTCCTTCCACGTTCCAAACGGGTGACAGCCCCAGTCTCAAGTACAGTCACAGAGGTGGTGACTTATAGTATTGGACAGGTACTACAGAAGTGATGCTTTCCTGACTCGAGGCTCAGGGGCACAGAAAGGAACACCGAACCCCTGGGATAGCTCTCAACTTAAGTGTATATAAGAACACCAGGGGGCTTCCCTAGTGGTGCAGTGGTTGAGAGTCCGCCTGCAGATGCAGGGGACACGGGTTCGTGCCCTGGTCCGGGAAGATCCCACCGTGGCTGGGCCCATGGGCCATGGCCGCTGAGCCTGCGCGTCTGGAGCCTGTGCTCCGCAACGGGAGAGGCCACAACAGTGAGAGGCCCACATACCGCAAAAAAAAAAAAAAGAACACCAGGGAGTTATCTAAAAATGCAGATTCCTGGGCTGCAATCTTAGAGAGTCTGGTTTCTAGGTCTGGATGAGGCCTTGCAATCTGCATTTGAATAAACACCCTACCACCGCTCTGGAGATTTTGATGCGGGTGCTCCATGTTGTGAGGAGTACTGCCTGGGCAGGGGCATTGTGTGTATGTGTGTGTGCATGCACATGTGCACGTGTGTCGATGTATTACCTGGATGTGCATGCCACATCCTCTAGTTCAAGGGCTGTTCTAGTAAAGCTCAGTGGAGGGCGGGTATAGATGTGCACTGCATACAACCCACTTCAGAGGAGCTTTGTCTAGAGAGACTTTCATTGCCTTCTTTAGATTTCACCATTTGAGACTGGACTTAGCAGTGAGGGTGACCAGATACCCGTTACAAAGGATCATCTTTCTACGAAAACTTCTGCTCAGCACATTCAAAAAAACTTCTTGGCAGGAAGTCATTTGTCCCCTTTTTCTGGACCTGGGAACAGCAGTAGGAAGTGTTCAGGCCTTTTCCCAAATATAATATCTGACCATTTGAAGGCTGAGAATCCTTTCTGCCCATGGCCTCCTGGGACTCTGAGTGGCCTCCCTGCCGGTCAGGGGCACCGAGTATCCCCACACTGGGGATGTGGGAAAGATGGTCTCTGCCCTCGAGGACTTAAGGTCTGGGGGGGAGACAGAACAGACCCATGTGAAAGAGTCAGGCACACAAATATAACAAAGCTAAGCCAGATGCAAATCCACACAGCTGTGAGAATCCAAGTGCAGACGTGACGCTGCACTCAAGTTCCGACATTCAGTGAAAGAGAAGCAGGAGGAAGTCGCATGTGGGGTGTCGGTGAGCCATCAGAAAGGCCTTCCCAGGGAAGGTCACATGCGTTCATTCATAGACTCTCTCTAAGCACTTAGTGGGCTCTGCTGCTGCTGAGCACGGCAACCCCAAAGTCAGCCTTTTGGGGAACACGGTGCTGACTGCCCAGGGAGTCTGGGGCACCACATAATGCACAGCATATGGACCCAGCCCAGGTGGGACATCAGGGCAGGCCTCCTCAAGACAGCAAGGCTTTCATCAGATTCCTGAAGGCAGCCCTGACCCTGACTTTAGGGAAGTCACCGCGAAGTACAAAGGAAGGCCCGCCTGTGGCCTTCCCACCTCCTCTTTCCATCCTGGCTCGTATGCCTGTGTATCGTGTGGACACCTCAGGCCTCAAGTGTAAACTCCATCAATACACCACCCTCCCCACTTGGCCAGCCTTCAGGCCTAGAGTTATGATCTACCCTCAGGAGGACTGATCTAGAAAACAGGCCCTTGCCGGCCTGGAAGTGAGCCGTTTGGACAGGGGATTGGGAATCCTGGGTCTACAGGGGTGAGTGATCTGGAGGTGGGTGCACAGCCAGTGGGCAGACAGGTTCCCCGCTCCCTACAGGCTTCTCACTCTGTGGGGGAACACAGCTGGATGAGGGCCAACATGGGCCTCTGTAGCTCAGGGCATGGGCAGGGGGTCGGACTGCAGGTCTAAGCACAGTTCTGCCCAAAGGATGAGTCAACATTAGCTAAATCAAAGGTGGAGGGATGGGGCAGGGGGGGCGCTTCCCACAGAAGGAACAACCAGTGCAAGATCCCTAGGGTGGGAAAAGCCTGGTTCACCTCCCTAAAAGCAGGAGTGTGGAGAGAGCTGAGGTGAGACTGGAGAACAGACAGGGGCCTCAAGGGCCAAGATAAGGATTTGGCTTTGCAAAGGACACGGGCAAGACATGGTGGGCCAGGGAAAGGTCATTTTGAATGGAGCAAGAACATTCCTCCCAAACGAAGCTTGTGTGATACCAGTAAGGCATTTGATGTGAGAAGAGGGGGCAAGCTCTTCACTTTGGCTGGGCCTCAGAGTACTGAGAAAGGCCTGAGAAGGAAAGAAAAGAAACAATTGTGGAGGACTTGTAGGCATGTAGGAAGGGGTCAGGGTCATCAGGGTAAGCACAGAGCCTCTGGGAGGAGCGCTTAAAGAATTAGGCTGGGAGCCAGATTCTCCCTTTATGCTGTGCTGACCACTGAAATAAGGCAAAATAATCTGCCACATTTAACACCTTTCTGCTCTAGGACTGCTCCCTATGTTTGAGTCATAGTACTGTACATGTATGCAATTTTTGTGTTTTTCTGTGTGATTTCAGTGTCCTGAAATTCTTTCTGGATTGGCAACACATCTCCTTGTCCACTTAGTAAATATGACCATGTTTATGCTTTGGGCTACATTTTACAGTCATCACTGAATGCTCGTTTCCTTTTTGTGTCATTTATTTTTTATAATTAGTGCTGACACTCTCATTACTTAATGCCTATGGAATTATGAATACATTAGGCCACAATAAGAATTGTCCCTGAAGTCTGTAAGCAGATGTTGGGGTGTGTGTGTGTTTGTGTGTTTGTAATAACAGTGCTTACGTAATCTCAATAACCAAGCCCTGGGGACTCACACTCAGAGACAGAACAGTTGGCTTAAATTAGGTTTCCATGTGAAATATGGCTATCACTGTTTTTTTCCTAGCATTGTGGGAAAGTATATGAAAAATGATTTGACTGATAGGAAATAAATCTGGTTGTATGATCAGGACTGAGGCACAAACCACTTGGTGGTCTGTGTCTGCTCTGTGAAGCAGGTCTCTCCAAGGAAAGATATGTTAACCCTTTCAGGTCACTACACTAATAAGTCACTGTGTGGTACCAGAATAGCCTGAAAGTACAGAGACTTTGCAAAGACACTGATTTGCCATCAATTTCAATAGGAAAGGAGCTAAAGCCATAGAAAGAATATAGGCAGAGGCCTCAAGAACTAATGTGTCGGGTGTCTTTGAAGAACCATTTTAACTTTTCAGGGTTTCATTTTTATTTTAAGGAGATGGATTTGGATTTCTAGCTCAGAGTCAATGATGTTATGATTCTGAGTGTTTTCTGATGATTTCTTAGAGCAGGATAGGGCTTATCAAACTAATCACACCAAAGGAAGAATTGGTTGGAAGCATTAATGACACTCAGTCTTTACTGGCAAAATAATGTCTTGGTCTAGAGAGCCAGAGTTTCACCAGCCTGGTGACTTTTGGCTGGGTAACCAGGTGAAGGGACAAAGCTTGGAGACAGTGAGCCAGAGATTGCTCACAGCCGCAGGAGAGGGGCTGGTTTTGGGAATCCCAAAGGGCTCCTGTGTACTCAGAGCAGTCCAAGGAGATCAAACGAATGGTTATCTTCTTCCAAGAGGCTTTTAATTCCTTGCAGGATGATCTGGACTATGGCTTGTCCTAGGGGTCTGATTCCAGATCTGTTCTCCTGATGTTTCACGAGAGTTCAGCCAAGTCCAGAGCAGGTAGAGATCAGTGGTGCCTGCTTAGAGCCCACTGGCCTCGTGCTGGGCTCAGGGGTGGCAGATGGCCCATCACATTTTGCTTCAGCAAATTTCAGAAGGGAAGAGACGGATTGTTACTGCAGTGCTCCTGGCTGCTACCAGATTATAACCCTGTTTTAGCACTGAGACTCTCTGTTGCTATTTCCCTATTTGTTTTTGTGTAGGGAGAGGAAAGACATGTTTAGCATTAATCTGTTCTGCTTTTTTCATTTTTTTAATCATTTTTTGGTACTCTTCTCGGTACCTTCTCCTTTGATTCCATCTCTGTCTTCAAATGTGCGTCTCTTATTGAGTGCTTAGAAGGACCTACCAGTGCCAAGTTTACAAAAACTAGCTCCCGGGCTTCCCTGGTGGTGCAGTGGTTGAGAGTCTGCCTGCCGATGCAGGGGACACGGGTTTGTGCCCCGGTCCGGGAGGATCCCACATGCCGCGGAGCGGCTGGGCCCGTGAGCCATGGCCGCTGTGCCTGCACGTCCGGAGCCTGTGCTCCGCAACGGGAGAGGCCACAACAGTGAAAGGCCTGCGTACCGGAAAAAAAAAAAAAAAAAAAAAAGCAAAAACTAGCTCCCTTCATCAGCTGAAAGAGCACCAGCCTGGGAGTCCTAGCTTTGACATCAAGAATTGTGACCTTGGCAAATCATTTCTCCCATGAGCCTTGGATTCTTGATCTGGAAGAATGGGGTTGGACTGCCCTCTGTGGTTGCTGCCAGCACTAAATGCCATTCATTCCTTTCATTTTCTTTGGATGGAGGGAGTCAAGGAAGTGGTTCCCTTAGACCTTGAACTCTTTTTTTCCCTGCAGGCTTCTCTGTTCAGGCTTCACTCTCGCTCAAGCCAGGGAAATGAGTTGCTCCCCAGGTTTCAGCACTGTTGCTAAACCAAGTACAACTAATGGGCCATGTGGGGTCAAGACCAAGGCTTTGATCTATTAACAACTGAACTTATCAGCCCAGACCTTAGCCAGGATGGAGAAAGTAACGTAAGTGAACACTAGTGTTCAAGCACCAAAGTACAGGTAGCAGCAAAATAATCTTAGCGATTAAGCAAAGGATTTTGAGGCTGCATACCATAAAGGGGGGACTTTAGTAGTAGATTATTATTAAATATTATACTCCAGTCTGTGTGGTAGAAAAGACAAATCACATTAGACTAAATTTAAGCCTAGGGCAGGAGAACAGTATATACATTAGGCATTTAGTGAGTGGTTAATAGGGACACCTCTGGGCCACACACCTCGGTTCAAATTCAGGCTTTGCCACCTATTGGTTGAGGACCTTGAGCAAGGCTCTTAGGCCCTCTGTCCTTCATTCGTCATCTATAAAATGAACATAGTTATAGTTCCTGACTCTTAGGATTGTTGTGAGAGATACATGCGTTAACATATATGAAGTGCTATATTGGTTCTATTATTTAGTCATTTGAGGAACATAATAGATAATGCTTTTGTGAAAGACAGTTCAAAAAAATTTTTTTGCATTTTTTCATTTAATATTACACATTTTACTATTTGACAAATGGACTTTCATTTATGGGCTAAGTGCATTGATTGCATTTATTCTTGCTCTTTCAGTCACATACATTTAAATCATAGTTATCCTTAGGCCTTGTTTTCTTATGGTCTCATGGAATTTTATAGCTGAAAAGGGATTGTATAAATTACCTTTCAGCCTCATTTTAAAGATGAAGATGAAGAATACAGAGAGGTTAATTCCATTGCAAAGCAGTGATGGAGCTAGAGCTTCAATTCAGTCTCTTGGCTGGGTCCTTCATTTCCTAATACTAAACTGACTTTTTAAAAAAATAACATTTTTCTTATGGAAAAGTATGTATCAAGCTTCCAGCGCATGGTTTCAGTGGACGCCCCTCTCTGCATTCTGCAGGTGAGCTCCTGGGTGACGTGGCTGATCCTCACGGCGGGCTCCATGGAGGAGAAGCGAGAAGTCTTCTCGTATTTGGTGCACGTGGCCAAATGCTGCTGGAACATGGGCAACTACAACGCCGTCATGGAGTTCTTGGCCGGCCTCAGGTATGGGCAGTGGGGAATATGGTTTTCGGGGGGGTTTCCTCTTACCAGCTGCATGGCACTGAATTATTGTCTGGGTAACCATATTTACCCAAACCAGGCAATTGGTCGTGATTATTTGGGGGAAATAACCTCTGCTAGCACCACAATCCGTGTCCCTCAAAGATGCTGCAGAATTCAGAAGTCACGATCCTAATTCGCTGGGTCTGCTCCGATCCCATGCTCTTGGCCAAGCTAAGTATCTGATTGCATAACTCCATCAACCCCATCACTGACCTGTCTCTTCCCCTGCCTGCCCTGTAAGCCCCACTGTAACCTATCTCTTCCCAGCTCTGCCTTACGAATTACCCCAGCACTGTAAGCTCCCAACTACTGACTGCCCTTAAAAATAACAGTGGCCACCACTGATAATAAGCATTGAATAATGTTAGCTCTCATTTTTATTGAACACTTACTATGTGTCAAGCATTGGGCTAAGTGTGTTCCAGGCATTAAATCTTTTAACTCTCAGAACAGTTTTTGAGGTAGATACTATTATTATTCCCACACCATACAAAAGAAGAAACTTCTAACTAAGGTAAGAAGAAATTAAGTCATTCGCCCAAGGTCACCTGGCATGGCTGGGCTGTGACGGCAGGCCACCTTGAGTTCAGAGTCCGTGCCCTTAACCTCTGTGATATCCTGCTCTTACGCCTTATCCATCAAGCTAATAATAAGATCACCATTCTGCCAATAAAGCCTCCCGCCTTATTCTGTTTCAGCTTCAGTTACCTTGCACAAAGTAGCTGCTTCTCACTCTTGCAGGTGAAAGTGTGGTGTGAAGGAGATGAGTATGAATGGTCGAATGAGAATAGCAGAGAATCAAATCCTGGCTCCCCCCGCCCCCCGAATAGCTATGTGATCTGGGCAAGTTACTTGACTTCACTGAGCCTCAGTTTCTTCATCTGTAAATGGGGACAATAATGAGAAGCACCTACCCCTTTACATAGGATTTAATGTGATAATGTAAAGTGTTGATTGAGTATGTGTGTCTGGCATGTAGTAAGGCTCCAGAAAGAGGACCTGTGATTGCTGTTGTTGTTGTTGTCTGAGATTCACCTTCCCATTGAGGGTTCTATAAATCTATAGATAGATCTATAAATAGATCTTGCTTCATAAGATTTCAAGGTTTTTCTTTGATTCTCCAGGCCCTACATAGGGATTCAGGGTTGGGGGTGGAGGGGAAAATTCTGAGTTGGAAATTTTTCTGTCCTTTTGAACTTTCTCAACTAAGAATAAACTCAAATGATCATGTCATTGGCATTTTAAATGGTCATACAAATGCACCAAGCATAGCTCGAAAGAAGGAAAAATACTGGGAGAATAGGAGGCTTTATCCAGATGATTTGATTCTCTTTGTGATAAATTTTCTACAAAGAATTTGTGTTACTTTTCTTTAAAAAAAGAATGATCATATTATGATAAAACAGTCCTATTTTAATGGTGCTTATGCTCTGTATTTGACTGGAAAACTGGTGCAGACTCTTGTCTGGGGACTTCACATCTTCTCTTCGGGATGTCACTGTCCTCCCAGCTTGGCAGCTGTCTCCCTCCACAGTGAACGATCTAAAAGAACAAGGCGGAAGCTGCAGTACCTTTTATGTCCTGGCCTCAGGAGTAATACACTGTCACTTCTGCCATATTGGACTGGTAACATAGGACCAGCACTGATTCATGATGTGTGGGGACCGCACTGCAGCAGGAAGTGTGGATCTTTGGAGGTTGGCTGCCACACACCATGTATTAGAGCAGGGGTCTCCAACCGATAGTGGTCCATGGCCTGTTAGGAACTGGACCGCACAGCAGGAGGTGAGTGGCAGGTGAGCGAGAGAAGCTTCATCTGTATTTACAGCTACTCCCCATCGCTCGCATTACCACCTGAGCTCCACCTCCTGTGAGATCAGTGGCAGCATTAGATTCTCATAGGAGCTCGAACCCTACTGTGAACTGCACATGCGAGGGATCTAGGTTGTGCACTCCTTATGAGAATCTAATGCCTGATGATTTGACATGGAGCTGAGACAGTGATGCTAGCCCTGGGCAGTGGCTGCAAGTACAGATCATCATTAGCAGAGAGGTTTGACTACACAGAGACTATAATAAGTCAATTGCTTGCAGACTCATAGCAAAACCCCATCAGTGAGTGGCAAGTGACAGTTAAGCTGCATCTTATGGAGTAGACTGGACATAAGCAACATAATTCAGGTGTCACTGTCTCCCGTCACCCCCAGAGGGGACCATCTAGTTGCAGGAAAACAAGCTCAGGGCTCCCACTGATTCTGCATATGGTGAGTTGTATAATTATTTCATTATATATTACAGTGTAATAATAATAGAAATAAAGTGCAGAATAAACGTAATGTGCGTGAATCATCCCGAAACCATCCCCCTGCCCACCCCTGTTCCGTGGAAAAATTGTCTTCCACGAAACCGGTCTCTGGTGCCAAAAAAGTTGGAGACCGCTCTATTAGAGACTCTCTTGATACAAGAATGGCCTCAGAATGACCCTTGGAGGCCTTGGGTGAATGGGACTTTTAGACCCAACTTAGTTTGAATTCAAAATCCAAGAAGTCCATAGAGTCAGGTAACTCTTTCTTAGATGAGGAATAACCCCAAACGAGCTAACCTCACCACTGATTCCTGGGCACCCCAGACCCACTGCGACCTAGTTTCATGCTCCTATATTTGGCTTAAAACTGAACTGATCTTTACAAATAGATGGGTAAAAGTACCAAGTTTAATAGCTCTTTGGCTGGAACAATATATACAGGAGGTAAGTTGCTAGATGTCCTTATGAAGGAATGATAATGGAGGAAGAGCTCATGTGTGTACTTTCAGGTTTGAAAATATTTAGATTACAGGTAATTGAACTACACCAAGATAACTGAAAGTTTTTTATTTTTAAAACGATTATATGAGAAGGGGGTGCTTACTGTTAAGTGACTGCTTTTCTGTATACTTTGTACATTTTGCTTCCTCAAACTAAATTCTCAGCTGTTTACAGGAAACAATTAGAAGTACAAAGATTTACATATAACAAGATTTACTCAATTTTAATATCAATATAAAATAACCCAAGTGTCAACTACACCTCAATTTTAAAATAATAAAATAAAATAACCCAAATGAACAACAATAGAAAAATGAAGGAAATAACATGATGCAGTCATACAATGGAATATTATTTAGCCACCAAAAATTATGTTTATAAAAAATTTTTAATATCACTGGAAAACAAGTAACATAAAATACGTAAAACTACATGGGAACAAAGCAGTCTATCCTTAATAACCTCAGCAATATTTATACAACAAAATTTATAAAATGTTTAGACCAGAGAGACACAAATACAATAAATACGGGAAGGAAATATACCTAATGTTGTCTGTGGGTGGAAGAACTATGGATGGATTTTCTATATTTTTGGGATTTTCCAGATCGTCTACGATGGGCATCTACTACCTTTATAATCATAAAAAGAAATAAAGGTTTTTTAAAAGTGTCAATTCTCAATCTAACAAAAAATCATTGATCTTTACTGAGGTTTGTCTTTTGCCCCCCAGAGTACTATGACGGCTCCATTACTCACTGAAAGAAGGATGATTAAATAATGAGAACCAAGTCTCATTCATGTATTCACTTCATTTATTTAAACCTCTACTCCATGGCCCCAAAAGGATTCTCACCACCTTATAAGGAACTGGTTATAGAACAAGCTAAACTTAATGGGGTGAAATCAGGAGACAGTTTTATTTTTCTGACCTCACTATCTTTCAAACCTGCCAATTGGCTCTCCTTCCCCCAACTCTGGGTCATGTCTCTGGGGACTCTGGGTCTTTCCCCGTCACTTCTGTGGTTAATAAGCAGTCTCATTCACCTACGCCCGTGAGCGTGAATGAACCTGAGAATCGTACGGCAATGCCACAAAAGCAGGTTGCCTGAGAGTACCTACAGCGTGACACCATTTGTATGAAGTTTAAAAATGCACAAACAGTTCTACAAACTGCTTAGCGATATCTGCCTGTGTTGGGAAAGCATCAGGAATTGTAAGGGAAGGAGAGCTCTCAAGTCGCAGTTGTGGTCCCCTGTGGTGAGAGGGAGGAGGATATGCTCATGGAGGAATCCACTGGGGCCTCTATCAGATTATTAATGCTTTATTTTTTTAAACTGAGGTTGATGTGTGGGTGCTTGTCATGTTGTGCTTCTTTATGCCTTTTGGATATCTTAGATATTACATAATGATCTTTTAATCCAGTCTGATATAAATCAAAACTTCAACTTCTCATTTAAAGCTTCACTCTTTCCCCAATTTTGCAGCCCAACCAGTCTCAGAAAGCTGCGGGAGTGTGGGAAGATATGGTTTATCTTTTCTCTTCCTCTCCCTCCAACTCAGAGTCCCTGCAGAAAAAATGGGCAGGAGAGGAGAGGAGAAGGGTAGAGGGGTAAAGGGAGCCCATGTTACTTGACTGGGGCAGTGGTGATCTGGCCTTGGAGCCCCCACTGAGAGCCATGAGGGGTGGTTTCAGGGTTACTTCCTAGTTACCTGCCTTAACTTCACCCACTGTCCCATAACCACCCCCCTGCACCGTTACCTGGTAAGGGGCAGTGCACCTCTGGCCTGGCTGACTACTCAGTCCTCCCTGCTACAGTGTCTAGTTCTGGAAGTCCTACCCTCACAGACCCTTTCCACTAAGGTCACCTCACCGGCAGACCTTTCAAGATAACTCAGGCCCCACTGACTCTCAGAGTCCATTCCTGACTCACAGAAACATCCAGCGCTTTGCCCACCCAGAGTCTGCAAATGCGAGCCATGCCCTCTGGAACCTTCTCCCTCATGCTGCCATCAGGCAGCTCAAGGCAGCCTCTCATCGTTAGACTTCCCCAAGCAAATCACACACCAGTCAGTCTCTGACCAACAAACTGCCGGGACATGGATCAGCCTCTCCATGGAGTTCCCTTGAAGCCCCTGCACTTGGGTGATTTCCTCCTTCTCACATGTGGTGCCCTGACAGCCCTCTCCAAAGAAGCATTCCCTACGTGGCTGCTCAGACCCAGTTCCTCTGCTGATGGAGGGTAGGAGACCTCTGAGGGCAGAGCAGTTTGGGTCTCCTGGTGCCAACCCACTGCCTCTCTTTAGAAGGTGGGGCTCAATGTCAGCTGTTGTTCTCAGCAGCAATTTCAAAATAGGAAAAATCTCATTTAATATCCTATTCTGCAAATAATACTTTAAGATAATGTTCCTTAAGACAGGCCAGTGACTTAATGTCAAAGCTGGATTCAGTAGAAGCAATTCAACAGAAGAGGTCAAAACAGGCTTCGTGGGTATCACTGCGGGACTGGCCTAATCCAATAACATTTAAAAGATCAAGAGGAGTGGATGGAACACATTTTCTGCAGGCGATCCTCCATAAATACTTGTAGAAACCATATTACCCAGGAAGTTTCCCTTTTGGGAAATCAGAAAAACTCAAACTTAAGTTCAGTGCCCACCTTCCGAAATTAACTCCTCCTACACGTGTGTGTTTGTTTTTTGGCTGCATTGGACCTTCGTTGCTGCGCGCTGGCTTTCTCTAGTTGCGGCGAGTGGGGGCCACTCTTCGTTGAGGTGCGCAGGCTTCTCATTGCGGTGGCTTCTCTTGTTGTGGAGCACGGGCTTGCAGGCACGTGGGCACTAGTAGTTGCAGCTCGCAACCTCAGTAGATGCAGCACGCGGGCCCTAGAGCACGTGGGCTTCAGTAGGTGCAGCGCGTGGGCTCAGTAGTTGTGGCACACAGGCTTAGTTACTCTGCGGCATGTGGGATCTTCCCGGACCAGGGATTGAACCCGTGTCCCCTACATTAGCAGGCAGATTCTTAACCACTGCACCACCAATACACCACCCACATGTATTTTTGTATGTATCTGTCCTATTTAATTTTGTGTTTCAGTTTATTAAAGTAATATTCACATCATTTGGGGAATCCTAAATAAATATTAAAACAGAAAGAAAACATGAAATAAAATGAATTTTGTATGGAATTTAGGCTATTTACTGTAAATTATATTATTTCTCCTTCAGTCTAAAATAAAAAATGTCATTGACTTGCAATAGGTCAAGAAAAGTTTTAAAAATGTGGCAATTTATGGACCAGTCTGACCTGGAGACGATGAGAAGCCTGAAGGACGCCATGGCCCAGCATGAATCTTCCTGCGAGTACAGGAAGGTGGTGACTCGGGCACTGCACATCCCCGGCTGTAAGGTGGTTCCGTTCTGCGGGGTGTTTCTGAAGGAGCTCTGTGAGGTGCTTGACGGAGCCTCTGGCCTCATGAAGCTTTGCCCGAGGTACAATTCCCAAGAAGAAACTCTAGAGGTGAGGCCTTTCAAAATCCTCATGGTCTGGAGAGTCGTTGTTGCCGCCTGGCTTGTCACTCACTAAAGCCAGAAAAGAGAACTTTCTGAGCCCAGGGTTATCCGTTGTCACTGTTGTGTTGGGTACCAGGTCCTTGAACGTTCCAGAGAAAAGAATGCCAACTAACACTGTTGGGGCTTAATATTAAGTTAGCTTTAATGGGGCAGTGTGAAAGTACAAGTGCAAATGGGTATTGTTTCCTGATTTTTTTTTTAAAGGTTGATGGGGTTTTCTTCTCTCTTATTGGGTGGGAATGTCTGGGTGCAGGGGATATGAGAAGTCAAGCGAGAGTGGTAACTTTTTGGGATCAGTGGAAGAAAGACTGAAGGGAAGTCAACACTGCCTTCCTTTCCTCCTCTGTGGGAATCTGGTACATCTTCTAAGGACGAGCTCCGGGCTCCTGATCGCACTGCCTCTGTTCCCCCTGGCCCATTGCTTCTCATTCCTGACCCCCAGCGTGGAGAAGACCACAGAGCTTGGACAGAGCATTGAGCGTTGGAGAGAAGGGGCACTGAGAAACAGAAGAAGATATGGAAATCTCTTATATAGTGTTTAGAAACGAAAGAAGGGACTAAAAGGTGGGAACTTTACAGAGAGTTTTGAGGAGTCCCATACCTGGAAGTCCCACACCGAAATCTAGAGTCATTCTCACCATGGTGACAGCACCCACTGCTGACCTTACACACACACACTCTCACACTCACACACAGCCCTTCTCAGTGGCAGTGGGAAAACTTCCTAAAACTGCAGCCTCTTCCAGGTCACCAGGGAACAAAAGCATCGCCTGGTATCAGGGAGACAGAACCTCTGACAGGTGCCGGCAGCACTACTGGCTTGCATCTCCCTGGCTTATGAGGGGGGGATAAAGTGCAAGAAATGGAGGAGAAAGCTTAAAGCAAGCCCCCCCAAGCTGCACCCACACCGCCTCCCTCAAGTCTCAGAAGGCAGGAACACCCTATCTCATGGCCTAGCTGCCCCTCTTGTTACCGACCAGGGTTCTTGGCCTTCCCCAATCAATAGAAATTGAGTAGAGGCCAGACAAGAAATTCAGGCAAGGCTTTATTGGGGCCCCTGCTGCAGCAAAGGGGAGTGAGAACAAACAATAGGTTCCCCTGCTTGCTTGCTCCCTGAGCGGGGATGGGGAGAGCTTTTTCCTTATATGGGGTGAGGGTAGGCATGTGTCCAGGGGTTGGGCCAGAGGGGTGGCTTAGGTGTTTTGCCAACCCCTCTGGTGGTGCTGTGTGCATGGGGCATGCTCAGTACCCTGCTTTTGCTCCCCACTCTTCAAAAGTGGCAGTTGGGTTTTTTTGGTCTCTTTGTATCTTCTGGGTCTAGAATTTGCCCCAACTGTGCATGCACCCGGTTATTTTTAGTCCCGTACAGTTTCTTTGTATTTTGTTGCTGGAGGAAAGGTGTGTCCAGGTGCAAGCACTGCAGCACTGGAGCAAAGGTTCCCCGGTCCCAGCACTGCAGCAAAGGGTCCCAGGTCCCAGCAAAGGGTCCCAGGTCCCAGCCTGTCTCACTCTGACTTCTGATGGGAAAAACTTCCTGATCAAAAATACAGACAGGGCTTCCCTGGTGGCGCAGTGGTTGAGAGTCCGCCTGCCGACGCAGGGGACACGGGTTCGTGACCCGGTCCGGGAGGATCCCACGTGCCGCGGAGCAGCTGGGCCCATGAGCCCTGGCCGCTGAGCCTGCACGTCCGGAGCCTGTGCTCCACAAAGGGAGAGGCCACAATAGTGAGAGGCCCGCATACCTCAAAAATAATAATAATTATAAAAAAATTAAAAATACAGACAATAAGAGCTTTTAAACCAGCAGGAAGCCTCTGTGTTACAGTAAGATATATGGGAAATAAAGCAAAATGTCCCCCTTTCTCCATCATTTTCTTGGGCCCCAGTAATTTTATCCAGGTCCATAGAATAATACACTTTTGTCATGGTTTTTCTCAATTTTCACTACAAGGATAAAATAACCCTGTCCTTCCTCTGTAAAGTGGTTAATCTTCTCCCTAGGGAACCTTGAAATAATATTGCTTTTTATGTTGTAAATTCAAAGTGGAGTATTGATTCCTAGAGGGACTAAAGTTGTCTTCGTGGAAACAAGAGTGAGTTTTGGTATTTCATGCGGTGAAAGGAAAAAAATGTTTTTCCTGGAGGTTTTCTTTCCCCCAGTAAAATAGGCACAAATGCCATTATTTATGACTGTTACGATTTCGTTTCCATAGCTAAGTAGGTTATTAAGATGTAGTATGTGGAGTTGCAATCACAAATCCTCAATATATTTTTCTGTAGTTTGTAGCCGATTATAGTGGACAAGATAATTTCTTACAACGAGTGGGACAGAATGGCTTAAAGAATTCAGAGAAGGAGTCCACCGTCAACAGCATCTTTCAGATCATCAGGAGCTGCAGTCGAAGTCTGGAGACAGAGGAAGAGGACAGCGCCAGTGAGGGGAGCAGCTCTAGGAAAAATTCCTTGAAGGATAAAGCCCGATGGCAGTAAGTTTTACATTTTAAAAATTGGGATGCTTGGGCTTCCCTGGTGGCGCAGTGGTTGAGAGTCCGCCTGCCGATGCAGGGCACATGGGTTCGTACCCCGGTCCAGGAGGATCCCACGTGCTGTGGAGCGGCTGGGCTCGTGAGCCATGGCCGCTGAGCCTGCGCATCCGGAGCCTGTGCTCCGCAGTGGGAGAGGCCACAGCAGTGAGAGGCCCGCGTACCGCAAAAAAAAAAAAAAAATTGGGATGCTCATTTCTTCTTTTTCCTACTCCAGTTTGGTTTCAGATCAAACCTAATAAAAACTCACCACCTTTATCAGTAAGCTGTGCTTCTTTATCTTTAAAATTTCCCAATTCTGAATTAGGATTTACCTGTCTAATCTGGCTGCTCTGTTCTAAAATTACTGCTCATAATTTAACTTCTTGCTATCTGTTACCTCTTTTTAAAAATTAGAGCTATCCTGCCATTTCTAAAAATTTAACAAATTAAATTTCAGGATTACAACCATGATCCTTTATTTCATAGCTTCTATAAGAATGGTTTTTATTGTAATATGGAGGTTCCTTAAAAAACTAAAAATAGAGTTACCATGTGATCCAGCAATCCCACACTCCTTGGGCATATATCCGGAGAAAACTCTAATTTGAAAATATACATGCACCTAAGTGTCCATTGACAGATGAATGGATAAAGAAGTTGTGGTGCATATATACAGTGGAATACTGCTCAGCCATAAAAAAGAATGAAATAATGACATTTGCAGCAACATGGATGGACTAGAGATTATCATACCAAGTGAAGTAAGTCAGACGAAGACAAATATCATATGATATCACTTATATGTGTAATCTAAAATATGTTACAAATTAACTTATTTACAAAGCAGAAACAGACTCACAGACATAAAAAACAAATTTGTGGTTACCAAACAGGGAAGGCAGAGGGAGGGATAAATTAGGAGTTTGGGGGTAGCAGATATAAACTACTATATACAAAATAGATAAACAACAAAGTCCTACTGTGTAACACAGGGAACTAACTATATTCAATATCTTGTAATAAACTATAATGGAAAAGAATATGAAAAAGGATATATAGTATCCTTTGTAAATAGTATCCATAGTATACTTTATAAATCAACTATACTTCAATTAAAAAAATAAAATTTAAAAAAGGGTTTTATTCATCACTAGGTGGGGCACAGAGGTGAGTATTAACGTATTTTTAAATCAAATATACTGAGTTAGTAGGGTTGGAATTAGTCATACCCAGAAATAAGCACTGTTGCAGCTCCCCCCAACCTCTGATGATTCTAAGGCAGGTGGTAACTCACGTTCAGGTGGCATCTTCAGCTTTGTAATTGCTCAGTTGTTTCAATTGCTATTTATTGACAAGCATGGCAATCTAGCCAGACATGCTTGCTTAACCCACGACCAGATGAGAAGTTCAGAAATCAGTGGTCTTAGGGCAGGCATTGCATCTCTTCAAGGCCATTTACTCATGGTCAAGCCCAACTCAAATGGCAGAGCCTGGCCCAGCTGGAGGAATCCTTGAGCACCATCCAAAGGTATGACATCTACTGACTTTGACATCTTGGCCACAAAAGGTTTTATTTGTGTTGAGTACTCATGTGTCATACCTTGCGGTTGTCTCCGAGTCCTTGTGAGACATTGCTGTTTGTTTTGCAAAGCCTTTCCTGGTTGTGTGTGTGTGTATGAGCCTACACTGGGAAGGAGGACAGTGTTTTCGGAAAATAATTTTTTTGGAATTGTAGTGCTAGATCCTTAGAATCAGTTGTGAACACACAAATGAATGCCTTGTGTCTGAATCCCGAATGCTATTATTAAGGAGGTGAACCTGTATTCCAGGTTTCTCCAAAGTCTTTGGGCTTTTTTTCAAAACTCGCTTCCTAGCTCATTCCACCATAGAAGACCCAGGTGCTCAAAGATTAACCACTACCACCCTTAACACAATGCTTCGTCCCTAAAGCTCAAATCTCACAAGTAGCTTCTACCAATTGTTCTTCTTAGTTGATCTCAAGTCAAAGATTATTTGAAAGTTTTCTCACTAATTTTTGCTGACATTGGTGCCACTCTATGTATAGAGAGAGGACCATCTACAAATAAGCACAAAGAAGCATCTCATAGCCACTTAAGTCCTTAATCTATATCTACCTCTATCTACCTGTCTCTATACACAGGTATCTATGTATATATCTACATCCTCCCACAAAAGATTTTGTAGATGCTTACAAAAATAAATATAAATAATTGAGGATATTAAGGAAAAGGAAAAATATTTTGTGGATGCTTATATGAATAAATATAAATAATTGAAGATATTAAGGAAAATAGGATAGGAAAAAATAAAACATATAGAAATGTATACTGTATAGGCTTTACAGTGACTAAATTTTGTTCTGAGATAGTGACCATAGGAAAGAGGGAATCGGGATTCACAGTATTTGTAAAGAAAAATCAAACAGATGTTTGAGAGAAGCATGCCTGTTCCTCATACTGAGATCTGGCTGAAATTCCTTCCTTAAATCCTACTATAAGGGATACATCATCCCTGAATAGATAAAATTTCACATGACTCTGTTTTATAACAGCCTTCACTTGGGGCCGTGTGTGTGTGTGTAGGTGTATATATTACTTACAGGTGTCAGTCTTTCTAAAATACTTTTAGGAATGCTACCTTTGGTTGAGCCTCAGAGACCAAGCCTCTGAGCTTTCATTTACAGTCCTTTCCTTTTGCCTGGGATTCCTTCAAGTGATAAATTTCTTACCTCATAACATCACCTCTCATGAAATCTTTATTTCCAATTTTCTGCTTATTCCCTCGTCTCCTCCCTAATCATTTTATCATCTACATCCTAAGATCATTGCTCTTCCACTTCCAATTTTCCAGACTCCGCTTGTAAGCACTCTTACAAAGGGAAAAGAAGCACAAAAATGCAAATATTTCTTTTACAAAACCTGTGAAGTCCTATTGAAATCCTCACACTGAAATTTATGCACCTCAGTACCAGTAAGTTTTCTTACCCCACACGACTGCTGTTTTGAAAAGAACCACTGAATGCACAAGATGGGGGTGAGGGTATTTAATAAAACTCACAGAAACCAGATCAGCGAGCACTGTTTCTGGGACCATCTGCCAGGACTTGGGAATCCATTCCTGATCCAGAGTCCCGCATTAGAATATCCAGCACAGGGTTGTACGTGGAAAAGGGATTTCCAGATCCCCAAACCCATGGGAACTGTGCTTTGTTGTTGATTTGGCTGAAACAAAGACTCTGTAAACAATAACCTCCAGCCCCTGTTCCTATGGCAGCCACCAACCCTGTGAAAATGACATCAAAGAAAGAAGGGGCAATCTCATGGTCCTTTGGTTCGCCCAGCCTGAAGGGTGCTCTAATAATTTTTCTCAAACATCTCAGCTACTCTTGCCAGAACACCCATTCAGAACACTCACAGAAACCCCAGAAAAAATGAACATAAGAAGTTGAAGACCTCAGCAGGAAAGGAACAGGGTTGAAAGAATCTCAGAATGTCAGTGAGATCTTAAGGTCAACTCATCCAACTCATCATCTCCCTGTACAAATGAGGAAGTGGTACCTGGAGAGGTGAGGTGAAGTCACTTGCCTAAGTGGTGCCTAGCAGAGCTGGGTCGTGAACCTGATCACGTGATCAACTGCAAGGGAGGCAGGATCTTTTCTCCTACAATGTTTAAGGCATTTCTTGTCACTGTAGAACCCTCAACTTTTTAAATTTCTGGTTCCTGTAGTTTAGGAACATCTGAATTCTAAAAATACTCCAATTACATTTCATATGACCTATAAAGCTCATTAATAATGACTTTTCAAATTTACCAACATGAAGAATAATGAGTTTTGCCTGTGTGAGTATGTCATGAAGGCATAAGAGTAGCATATAGCACCATTGTAGGAAAATGGAAGTTAAGAATATTTACATGTATACAGAAGAGTGTTGGGTCATATAGGAGCTGCAAGTTCTTTTTAACAATATTGTTAAGTGAGAGAGTAGCACTGACATGTACACACGACCAAATGTGACATGGATGGCTGGTGGGAGGCTGCTGCATAGCACAGGGAGGTCAGCTCGATGCTTTGTGATGACCTGGAGGGGTGGGATAGGGAGGGTGGGAGGGAGGCTCAAGAGGGAGGGGATATGGGGGCATGTGTATGCATATGGCTGATTCACTTTGTTGTACAGCAGAAACTAACACACCATTGTAAAGCAATTATACTCCAATAAAGATGTAAAAAAAAAAAAAACCGATATTGTTGACCCTCTTTAAAATGCTGCACCTTAGGGCTTCCCTGGTGGCGCAGTGGTTGAGAGTCCACCTGCCGATGCAGGGGACACAGGTTTGTGCCCCGGTCCGGGAAGGTCCCACATGCCGCGGAGCGGCTGGGCCCGTGAGCCATGGCCGCTGAGCCTGCGCGTCCGGAGCCTGTGCTCCACAAAAAAAAAAGTGCATAAAAAAGAGTGGATTTGCACCTAGCACCCAAATTTTGATTTCTAATAACATTCTTCAGTGAAAGAAAGCAAAACTTCTTGGAGAAATGGCTGATTCTAGGACTGGGACAGGAAATACACAAGATGAGCCTGGAGCATCTTGTGCCAAAAACTAAAGAAATGCTGAGGAAAAAAAAACCCATAATAATGAGGTTACGTCAAAGAACTACAAGAGCCAACTGAAAGAGCTCCCGATTGCCACCTGGAACTATTTGAGCAACAAAATAAAGTAATATTAGATTATAACCCAAAGTATTATATAAATATTCATGAGTCCATATACGTAAATGATAAATAAACAAACAAATAGGGGAGAAGAGACAAATCTCCCTTGCAAAAGAATTCCAAATAACTTATGTATACACTCCACCCTCTAGAAGGTAGAGCAGAATTCCTTAAGTGTGGGCTGCACGCAGTGACTTCCTTCCAAAGATTACAGTGTAGAAAGGAGTTCTTTTTTTTTTTTTAAGTAACTTTGCAGTGGACATGACCAACACTACCTCAGCCAGGTCAGCATCAACAGAGTAAGTCGTGTTGATAGTATGTTCCCTGAATATGGTGTGATGAGAATGGCACTCTGCCTCTGTGGTCTTCCTCCCCAGAACCCAGAGCCCCAGAATAATTATGAGAAAATCAGAAAATTATCAGGCAAATTCTAATTGATGGTCATTCTACAAAATGCCTGACCACTGCTCCTCAAAACTGTCGAGACCATCAAAAACAAGGAAAGTCTGAGAAACTGTGACATAAAGAAATATGATGGTTAAATGCAATACGGGTTCCTGGATGGAATCCTGGAACAGAAAAGGCAAATGGGTAAAAAACTAAGGAAATCTAAACAGAGTATAGACTTTAATAAATAATAATATATCACAGTATTGGTTCATGAATTGTGTCAAATATACCACCCTTAATGTAAGATGTTAATAATAGGGAAAACTGGATGTGGGGTATACTGTCTTTGCAATTTCTCGACAAATCTAAAACTATTGTAAAATTAAATTTAAAAAAAAAACTAATGTTTTTGAATAGTTTCAAGTGAATGCATCTGTAACTACCACCCAGAGTGAAAACATTGTCAGCACCCATAAACCCCTTGTTTCCCTTCTCAATTATGTCACCACCTCTCCCCCTAAAGAAAAGTTCACTGCTGTGATTGTATGATAGTACATCCTGCTTTTCTTTATAATTTTACCACTATTATGCCTCTCTAAACAATATAGTATAGTGTTCCCTGGTTTTGAAATGTATATTAATGTAATCATACAGTATATATGCCTGTAGGTCTTGCTTAAGATTTGTCCATGTTGTTGCAGGTTGTCAGCCATTGCATGTTCATTTTCATTCCTGTGCAGGATTGTGTTGTATGAATTACTTCAAATTTTATTTATACATTTTATTGTTGCTGGACATTTGGGTTGTTTCCAGTGTTTCCAGTGTGGATGATTTGAAAAGGATATTCTGACCATCAGATTTGTGAGATCCCTTGTGGATTTCTTTTCTTTCTTAAGAATATCTATTTATGTGGGGCAAGGAAGAAGAACCTCTTGCTGTTTGAAAGCAGTAGTGGGATCTTGCTCAGGGACCAGGATCTAGAGTGAGAGTCCGAGAAGCCCAGGGCTCCTGTTCATGCCTTTTGCCAATAGGCAGTCGGCTGCCCAACTGCCTCAAGATGATGGGAACATTCCTTCCCAGGGATGTATGGACCAACTCCTTCTCAATTTTATCCACCACTTTGCTAGTGGTATCTATGGATCAAACAGCAGAAAGCTTGATCTTAGTAACAATTCCTCATGCTTTGAAGAGAATGAGTCTCTCTTAGGCATGTTCCTACCAAGTGGCCAAATAGAAAGGAGGCAATAAGGCTCCCTTGACTTCCCCCTAAGATCCTTCTGGCCCTGGTAATCCAGGTTCCTGACTCAGGGAAGGCAACTTGCTAAACTGTCCAAGCAGACAAGTCCTTTATGTGCACATGTGCACACACAGGTGCACACACACATACAGTGAAAATCTAAGGTTGAGTCAAGGAGGGCTGTTCTTGCTCATCTGGCATCATGAGAATATTTCCCAAATGAGTGCCTTTGAACTAATTGTATTTTATTTTTAGCAGAGGCACTTCGCAGGCCCACTTATTAAGTCTTGTTTTGCCTATTTTAGCCCCATTGTATTTTGTTATGACCAAGTAGAAGGCAGCGCACCTAGTAATGAAGAGCCCAGGCTAAAGGGTCAGACAAACCAGAATCCTGCCTCGGGTAGGTCTCTTCTGAGTTGGGTAACCTGGAGCAGTTACTCATCCCTTCTGAACCTCAGTTTCCCCATAGGTTAAAAAAAAGTAAGAAAACTTACTTTGCAAGTAGGTCAAATAAAGTGCAAAAATGTATGTAAAGTATTTAACACAGTTCCTGACACAAAAGGAAAAACTAATAAATGATGAAGATTATCACTGTTTACATTAAAAATGCAATAATTGGGGACTTCCCTGGCGGTCCAGTGGTTAAGACTTCGCCTTCCAATGCAGAGGGTGTGGGTTCAATCCCTGGTCAGGGAGCTAATATCCCACATGCCTCGCAGCCAAAAAACCAAAATGTAAAACAGAAGAATAGTGTAACAAATTCAATAAAGACTTTAAAAATGGTCCACATCAAAAAAAGTCTTTAAAAATGCAGTAACTGATCTAGTAGTTCCTTTCTTTAAGCCTTTGGTCAGACATATTATTAAATATAAGGTTTTCAAATACAGCTAAAAAAATTACTCTGTGACTTTTAGCATTTTATATTTTCTATGCTAATTTGAATTCATAGTAGAATTAAAAATGGTGTCCAGTGTCAGTGAAAGCTTTTTGTTGTTCTCACTTCTGATTATAAGACAGACCAAATTTGTATCTCTTTCTATCAGGTTTATAATCGGAGATTTGTTGGATTCTGAAAATGACATCTTTGAGCAGCCCCAAGAATGCGACCCTCATGGATCAGAAGAGCCACAGAAGGCCTTTGACCATGGGACAGAGCTCATCCCGTGGTACGTGCTGTCCATCCAAGCTGATGTGCACCAGTTCCTGCTGCAGGGGGCCACGGTCATCCACTATGACCAGGACATGCACCTCTCTGCCCGCTGCTTCCTCCAGCTTCAGCCTGACAATAGCACCTTGACCTGGATAAAGCCCACCACTGCTTCCCCAGCCAGTACTAAAGTAAAACTTGGTGTGCTTAGTAACACATCCGAGCCTGGCAAATTCCCATTACTGGGCAATGCTGGATTAAGTGGCCTGGCAGAGGGGGTCTTGGATCTGTTTTCAGCAAAGGCTGTGTACATGGGACACCCTAGCATTGATATACACACTGTGTGTGTCCAGAACAAACTGAGTAACATGTCTCTCTCAGAGACTGGTGTGACACTGCTCTACGGGCTTCAGACCACGGACAATAGGTTATTGCACTTTGTGGCACCAAAGCACACAGCTAAAATGCTCTTCAGTGGATTGTTGGAACTCACTAGAGCTGTGAGAAAGATGAGGAAGTTCCCTGACCAAAGACAGCAGTGGCTGCGGAAACAATACGTCAGTCTCTACCAGGTAAGGGGTACAGCCTTCCCTCTCTCCTCAGTGGTATAATTCTCCAGATATAATTGTTATAAAAACACACTGGACAACTAGACCACCAAGGTTCATTCTCCCAGCTCTGTCATTTCCTACCTGAGTGATATGGAACAGCTTTTATTTAACGTCTCTGTGCCTCAGTTTCTCATCTATAAAGTGAGAATAATAATGATACCTATTCATAGGGTGGCAGTGAGCTTTAACTGAGTTAATATGTGTAAAGCCATAATGTAAATTCATAGGTATAAAGAATAGTGTCTGGCTCATAGTAGGTCCTATTATTATTTTGTATGAAAACAGTGACTGTGGTCATTGTACATCTCACATCTGGAAAGAAACAAGTTAATATAAGCATTTTCACTTACTCAAAGTGAAAATGGAAAGCATTGTATATGAATGCTTTTATTATTAATTAGGGACTAGCTGATACATTGGAAACCTTCACTTTGGAAACTGAAATCCTGTTTCGTCTTCTAATGTGCTCCGTGACTCTGGGACGGTTATTTAACTTACTGTGTATTGCTGCTGAACTGTAGGACTTTTAAGGTTAAAAGAAACTTTCCCAAGTGTGAGATAAACTCATACCTAGAGTTCTTCCAAACCAGATTTGTAGTGGCAGCAGCTCTTAGGAGGCAGTTTCTCACAGTCGCAGCTTAAACTGAGTGAGTTTTTCATTAACCCTAAATTATCAGGTACTTTGACACTCCAGCTAAGGGTGGCAGGAGGCCTGGGCTGAATGAGGTGGTGAGAAGAGACACAGGCATAACCAGAGTAGCACACTTGTGGAGGAAGGAAGGCAGAGATTGCTCGGAAACTGAGTCACAAACCCCACTACAAGGTGACACAGTTAGTGGTGTTGTCAAATGAGTTGTACAAAGTATTCGGTTTTTCTTTGCTATGTTTTTCTATCTATTGTGGGGGGCAAATTATCTTTTCTACTAGTGTCACAGAACAAATAGAAGTATGACTTAAATTACTCAAATGACTGATTTCATGCACTTTTCACAGTGCTAACGTGTCCCTGACAAGTAAAAACATCTTCCTCTCTGGAATGTTAGTAGAGGCACATGTAGGACCCCTTCTTTCCCCTTTTCCCACATCCATGCAGTACTTATGAGTAGAGATCATATCCTGAATAACTAACTTGATTAATGACTTAATAAGCACATAGACCTATATACACGATTATGCTGCACTGCACACAGCCAGTTTTAGTTAACTCATCTAAAATGGAAAACAAAATACCTGCTTCCTGTCTGTTCCACAGGGAGCTCTCAATGCTGCCAGCTGCTTGGAAGAAAGGTCTTCAGGAGCTATTATCAATATTGATTTTCTTTTTTTTTTCATAAATTAATTTATTTATTTGTTTCTGTTTTTGGCTGCATTGGGTCTTTGTTGCTGTGCACGGGCTTTCTCTAGTTGCAGCGAGCGGGGACTGCTCTTCGTTGCAGTGCACAGATTTCTCATTGCAGTGGCTTCTCTTGTTGCAGAGCACGGGTTCTAGGCGCGCGGGCTCTGTAGTTGTGGCTCGCAGGCTCTAGAGTGCAGGCTCAGGAGTTGTGGCACACGGGCTCAGTTGCTCTGCAGCATGTGGTATCCTCCCCAACCAGGGCTCAAACCGGTGTCCCCTGCATTGGCAGGCAGATTCTTAACCACTGCGCCACCAGGGAAGTCCCTTGATTTTCAATTACAGTCACTTCTCAGCCTTCTAGAATCATGAAAATCCATTCAAGCTGGGCATAAGCCAAAATCTTTGGGCTCAGTTACAATCACTGTCACAAAGCCTATGTGGTTTACTTGCTCCATTTGTTTCCCTCCCCATGTTATAGCATAAAATAACTGAATTAACATATAAGGTCTACTTAGTTTCTCATTTAACCTGGCAACCTTCAGTTTGTGCTGAAGGAGGCACCAGCTGAGACCATGAACAATGGTCTGATGAGAAGAGGTAAGAGCAGAGACAGAGGAAATGACTTGGAGCAGATTCAGTCCTACACAGTTGCAAACACAGCTACACCCCTTCCTATCTCCTAGCCCCCACCCCTCCACCCCGTGTGGAACCAAGCCATCACAGTGTAACAGCAAAATAGCTCCAATATACCTCAGTCACTTCTGAACACACAGGTGACATTATTCCTCAAAACAATGTACTACAGGGCTTCCCTGGTGGCGCAGTGGTTGAGAGTCCGCCTGCCGATGCAGGGGACACAGGTTTGTGCCCCGGTCCGGGAAGATCCCACGTGCTGCAGAGCAGCTGGGCCCGTGAGCCATGGCCGCTGGGCCTGCGCGTCCGGGGCCTGCACGTCCAGAGCCTGTGCTCCGCAACGGGAGAGGCCACAACAGTGAGAGGCCTGCATACCGCAAAAAAAATAAAACAATGTACTACACGAGCTGCCTAAGACAGGCAACAGTCTTAGACACTCAAGATTTCTTTCTTTCTTTCTTTCTTTCTTTCTTTCTTTCTTTCTTTTTTTTAAAGTGAAAAAGGTCAACGGACTACTCATTTTCCCATCAAATAGACCAGTTCCCAAATGATCTCAGGAAACATCAAAAAGATGCTAATTTCGTACTTGGAGAACAAAAGGTCAAACAGGCATCATGCTAAATAAATGCCCCGCTTGCTGACTTACAATACGACTTAGCACATTTAAAGCTCTGAGAAGTCTCAAAGTACAAACGAAACCTACTTAAATGTATCTATAAATTAAAGAAATGTATGAAAATTCTTGATTTCTTCCAAACCTCTGTTAACAGCCCTATAAGTGTATCTCTTTATCCCCAGTTTGGGAAGAGCTTATATAGAAAATAATCTTTCTGACATAAGAGTCCTTTCATGTGATGAATGTTTGCACGGTTACTTTCAAATATAAGTATTTTAGTACTAGTAAATGTAAATTGATCTAATGGAAATAGTAGCAGGAGATAAAGCAAAAGACAAGAAGAAATAGTGACATTTGTAATGAAGCCTAGGAACACAGGAAATTAAAAGAAAGTAAACTCTGCAGAGATTCCGTGTGGGGTGTGGAGGAAAGGCTGGTATCACGAGCTTTGGCTCAAGGTTATCATGGGCAGAGCTTGGGAACTCATGTACTTGGAAAGATCTCTGGGAAGCTGAGAAGGTTATACACAGGATTATCAGTAAACTTTGATTGTAAGCAACAGAAACAGATTCTAGCTATCTTCAAGGGAAAAAAATGGGATTTATTTAAAGAATTAGATTAGTTTCACAGTCTTTAAGATATCATATGCAAAGATATGGTGAGTTAAAAGTGCATGAATATTTTTAAAGGAATTAATTTCCTAATCCTCAACTTCCACATGAACTGTTTTCTAAAACTGAGAATGTACCTTCACTCACAATAGTCCTCCCAAATTAAAAATAGAAGGACATATTTTACCTATCCTAAACAAGTTTATTGTTTTGTATAAAACGAAAGAAAGATTCAAACTACATTTTAGTTCCCAGAGAGTCTCCTTTAAAGATTAAACAAAAGCATCCTGCCTTTTCCAGGCCTAAAATATTTCCATTAAAAGTAAAGCTTGGCACACGTTGACCTGTTCTGAATTTAGAAAAGCCAAAGCAGTGGAGGCTGATTCTTTTATATGTACATGGTAATGCATCTATTAAATTTTTATATTAAAGATTTTATTTTTTAGAGCAGTTTTAGGTTTATAATAAAATTGAAAGGAAGGTACAGAGATTTCCCATAAACTTCCTGCCCCCATGCCTGCATGGCACCCCCATTATCAACATCACTCACCAGAATGGTACATTCTTTACAAAGGATGAACCTATGTTGACACATCGTAATCACTCAAAGTCCATAGTTTACCATAGAGTTCACTCTTGGTGCTGTACTTTCTAGGGGCTTGTGCAAATATTTATTGACATATATCCATCACTATAATATTATATGGAGCATTTTTAAATTTTATTTATTTATTTTTGCTGTGTTGGGTTTTCGTTTCTGTGCGAGGGCTTTCTCTAGTTGCAGAGAGCAGGGGCCACTCTTCATCGCGGTGCGCAGGCCCCTCACTATCGCGGCCTCTCTTTTGAGGAGCACAGGCTCCAGACGCGCAGGCTCAGTAGTTGTGGCTCACGGGCCTAGCTGCTCCGCGGCATGTGGGATCCTCCCAGACCAGGGCTCAAACCCATGTCCCCTGCATTGGCAGGCAGACTCTCAACCACTGCCACCAGGGAGGCCCCTTACATGGAGCATTTTCACTGCCCTAAAAATCCTGTGTGCTCTGCCTGTTATCTCTTTCTCCCACTCCACCCCCACCCCTTCCCCCAGTCCCCTGCAACCACTGATCTTTTTATTGTCTCCATAGTTTTGCCTTTTTCAGAATGTCATATAGTTGGAATCGTACAATATGTAGCCTTCTCAGATTGGTTTCTTTCACTTTGTAATATGCATGTAAGTTTCCTCCCTGTCTTCTTGTAGCTTAATAGCTTTCTTTTTATTCTGAATGAAATTCCATTGTCTGGGTGGACCACAGATTATTCATTCATTCACCTACTAAAGGATTTCTTTGTTGCTTCCAAATTTTGGCAATTATGAATAAAGCTGTTGTAAACATCCATGGTCAGGTTTTTGTGTGGACATAAGTTTTCAACTCATTTGGGTAAATACCAAGGAGTGTGATTGTTGGATCATACAGTAACAGTATGTTTAGTTTTGTAAGACACCAAACTGCCTTCTGAAGTGGCTGTATGATTTTGCGTTTCTACCAGCAATGGATGAGAGTTCCTGTTGCTCCACAACCTCACCAGCATTTGGTGTTGTCAGTGTTCTCAATTTTGGCCATTCTAATAGGTGTGTAGTGGTTTCTTGTTTCATTTCGCATTTTCCCTGATGACATATGATGTAGAACATCTTTTCATGTGATTATTTGCCATCTGTATGTCTGCTTTGGTGAGGTGTCTGTTAGGGTCTTTGGCCCATTTTTTTACTCGGGTTGTTTATTTTCTTATTGTAGTGTCTTAAGATTTCTTTATATATTTTGGATAACAGACCATGAGATATTCCTTTGCAAATATTTTCTCCCAGTCTGTGGCTTGTCTTCTAACTCTCTTGACAGTGTCTTTTGCAGAGCAGAACTTGTAAGTTTTAATGAAGGGGTCTATTAAGTGTTTAAAGATGTGTTATTTAAAAGCCATAGATAGGGCTTCCCTGGTGGCGCAGTGGTTGAGAGTCCGCCTGCCGATGCAGGGGACATGGGTTCGTGCCCCGGTCCGGGAGGATCCCACATGCCGCGGAGCGGCTGGGCCCGTGAGCCATGGCCGCTGAGCCTGCGTGTCCAGAGCCTGTGCTCCGCAACGGGAGAGGCCACAACAGTGAGAGGCCCGTGTACCGCAAAAAAAAAACAAAAAAAACCCCATAGATAAAAATTTTACAAGGTTTCTTTCAGAGTATGTTATGCAATAAGGTAGTTAAAATCTATTTATGAAATTGTGTCATGAATTGTTTATTCCACTTTGGAGTCAGTTGTATTGACTTATTATCAGGGACTCTCTTCAGCAGGCCTGCACCAGGTGGAACCATCTCCAACCATTTTCATTCTCTGTATCACTGCATTCAAGATTCATTTTCCAGGGACAGAAATTCTGATTGGCTTATTTGGATCCTGTACCAACCATTGATCAAGGGAGGCTGTTCCCCTTTGATTGATAGACCCAAGACTATATCTAGTGAAAAAGAGATCAAATAAAATTGGGGTATGGTTAGAGAAAAGAGAAATGATCCATAAGCAGGCATAAATCACAGATATCCATGACAAAAAATCACTAAAAGGTTTCATCAAATGTCATTCAAAAGATCTTCAAGTATCCAAGTTACTCAGCATGCTGGGATCCATAACAGGATGCAGGAAGTGGGAGGTCACAAGTCATAAAATCAGATAGTCATTGAACATTAGGATGAAGGAGTAAGCATGAGCGCGCATGCGTACACACACATAAAGCCTCTTTATTATTTGCATATTATCTACAACAAAGCAAAATCTATTTACAAGCACTTCTTTGGAATTGCAAAGGAGGACTAACCTTAAAAATTTGCAGAAAGTAAAGATAGTAAATGGAAATTAATTTTAAGAGGTACCTTTTCTACAAGCTGTGAAATATCACCAGTATTGTTTTTAATTCATATGTGTCCTTTTTGTAGTTTTATTAACTGACTTTCCTGACTTATAAGGAGAATTGTTGACCACTGATCATTAATCAGGAGGGATTACTCATTCATTAATCAATAGGGATTAATGAATTCCTACTGATACTCAATGCATGTTACACAGAGTTGCCTTACAAGCAGCAGCTATTGTAAACCATCACCTACCCACTGAGTATGTTTTTGCTGCTCACAACATCATAATATGCATTGTGCTCTGAGTCCCCTGGGCTCTCTATCCTTGGATATCAGTCACTCAAGAGGATGGCAGCTCCATTTCTCATGCTTTTTCTTCCTTCTCCAGCCACTAGCCAAAAAGGGTTGTTTTGTTTTGGGCATATGTCATTCTTAATATCAGTGGTGTGCACCTCATTTTATTAAAAAATTATCCAACAAAGAAAAAAAAAAAAAGAGGATGGCAGCTCAACTACTCAAGGTGCTCCCAGAGCCCTCCAAAGTGAATTTTGTATACTCCACCTACTCTGACTTCAAGTCAGACTGTCCCAAGCATCGAACTAGGTGAAAATACACTGGAGTGATGCAATAGCAAATAGAATTTGATTTTACTTAAATATATTCGTACACACGTGTACACCCTCCAAGTCCTCCAAAGCCCAGATCTGCAAAGTACATCTTAGTGAATTTGCCTGCAGTGATAATTCTGGAACATAACCTCTGAAACTGGGAAGGGAAATTTTTTTGTTAATCCCAGTTGAACGTGGCCCTATTAAAGCACATCACTGGAACTCAGCAGGGTGTGACCAGGACAACAGAGGACATGATGAAATCCCCAACAGAGAGTTCTGACAGTTAGAAAACAGCCACTTGCCTGGCCAGATGGTTATTCTTCGGTGACAGCCTATTCTCCTCCACCTCTGGGAACTTACGAGAAGCTGTTAATATATTTACTTCCCCATTGCTCGCTCTTTCCTTATGTGTTCAGAATGTGGTTCTTTTACAGGAGGATGGACGATATGAAGGCCCAACTTTGGCTCACGCTGTGGAGTTGTTTGGCGGCAGACGATGGAGTACTCGAAACCCCAGTCCCGGGACATCAGCAAAGAGTGCTGAGAAGCCCAACATGCAGAGAAACAACACCTTGGGTATAAGCACCACCAAGAAAAAGAAGAAAATCCTTATAAGGGTAGAGTTTATTTATTAAGCATTAACCCCAGTATTCCAGGACCATTGTATGGTCTACATCACCATAAACTACCTTAGGTCATTTGGCTTGGGGACAAGATGAGGTGTAAAACAAATGAAACACAAGAGCTTACCAACCACCTCCTGGATGCCAGGCCCAGTGATAGGAACTGAGTCAACACCAGCGAAAAGTCAAGGTCCATAGAGGGACACAGAGATATTAACAAACACAGTGAGATCTAAATAAGAGTCACTGTCAAGCTGTCTGCAAAGTGCTGTGGGAGCAGAGAGAAGGAAAATATGGGGCTGAATGGCAGTTGCCAGGGGGTAAGGGGAAGGAGAAAAGGGGAGCTGTTCAAAGATTATAGAGTTTCAGTTTTGCAAGATGAGAAAGTTCTAGAGATCATTTGCACAAGGTACAAATAGTTTACTATACGCTTAAAAATGGTTAAGCTGGTAAATTTTATGTTTTGTTTTTTACCCAGATATATATATGTATCACTATATATTATATATTGCATTATTTATATTCTCACTGTAACATGATAATATATTTTCTTCATGGTTAACTAGAAGAAATCCCAGTCTTTGCATATGGGAGGCCTAAGACATATGTTGATGCCTAAATTGAACTTTGTCTGCTTCATAACTCTGTCTCTACACAGATTCCAGGGGTCTTATTCCTCCTCTTCTCACCCTCCCCAGAGGAGTGCTACATTTTAGTGAAGAACACATGGGATAAATATAACATGAGAATAGCTGGTCAGCCTTCACATAGGTCTTTACTATTTTTGTCAGGTGGAGGTGGTATTGAAGGTGGGTCAGTGAGAAAATACGGACCCACCTGAACTAAGCAGTGATGGGAGAGAAATACAGAATGAGAAACGATATGACTTTTGTGTTCCCAGGGTGAGAGTGGAGAGGCCACCGATGACGAGATGGCCACCCGCAAAGCCAAAATGCACAAAGAGTGTCGGAGTCGGAGTGGTTCTGATCCTCAAGACGTTAATGAACAAGAAGAATCAGGTAAAGCAGCATCTTTACATCTGAGAATTTTTAATGGGAAAATATATGCATTTGGTTTTAAATTGTGATTTAACTATTGTGGGCATTCTTAACAAAACTCTTTATCACATTATATACTTACCTTTGTGTTTCACTAGATGATGGAACCCAAGAGGTATTTCTGCAAATACAAATTTGCAAACACAAGTGTAATTAAGAAGAAAATTCTCATTAAATAACTTGCCATTACTGACAAAGAATATTAGATATAAAAGATACAATTTGATAGATTAGACCAGTGATTCTTTTCCCCTGGCTGGATATCAGAGCTTTTAAAAAATATCTGGATGCCACACCCCAGCCCAACTGATTTAGACACTCTCTGTCTGGGACCTGGACATCTATGCACTTTTTAAGTTCCCCAGATGATTCTTATTTTTTTTAATTTTTACCATTTACTCATCATTTGTTTATTTATTTATTTATTTGGCTATACAGCATGCGGGATCTTAGTTCCCCGACTAGGGACCGAACCCATGGCCCCAGCAGTGGAAGCACAGAGTCCTAACCACTAGACCGCCAGTGAACTCCCACTCCCCAGATGATTCTGATGTGTAGCCAGGACTGAGAACCCACCAGAATATTTTGATGCTTCTTGTACATTAATTACCTGCATGGATTGATTTCCTCAGATGTTCAGAAGCATCTTTGGTTTTCATTTAATTTCTGAGGGCAAGTATAATCAGAGTCCTTGTCTCTTTTCTGTCTTTCACCCTCACAGAGGCGAACACCATCACGAGCCCTCCTAACCCTCTCCCTTCCAGAAGAGCCCACTCTTTGACCACGGCTGGGTCCCCTAACTTGGCTGCCGGGACGTCATCTCCCATCAGGCCAGTGTCCTCCCCTGTGCTGTCTTCTTCAAACAAGAGCCCGTCCAGGTGGGGCCTTAACATGATAAAACAGAAGGACCCTTCGCACCCTTCAGGTTGTGTAGAAGGGCATCCTCTCCCAGTGCTCTATGGAAAGACTATCTCTAATTTTGACTTAACAATCACGTTAAAACTGAAAACCCCCAAATTTTTTAAAGTTCCTAATTTTCTTGATTTTGTATTCCTACCTTCTCATATTACTATAACTGCTTCTCATTTTTTGACAGACTAACCCTTCAAAGATCAGTAGCAGTAACAAAATCCGAGCTGTGAGTCTCTAAATCTGCACTGATATAGCAGGTGCTAGCCACAGGGAAAAAATGTTAAGTGGCTATTTAAATTCGAATTTTAATTAATTAAAATTAAATAAAATTTCAAATTCAGTTCCTCAGTCATGCTAGCCACATTAAAAGTGTTCCATAGCTACCGGTGGCTGGTGTCTACTCTACTGAACAGTGCAGATAAAGAACATTTCTATCATTGCACAAAGTTTTATTGGATAGCACTGCTCTAAACGAAGAATAAATTAAGTTTTAATGTAAGCAGCTTGACCCTTTGCTAATAGGTGAAATATATTTTGCACCCTTCTCATGTATGAGATACACACGTCTAGAGAAGTGAATGTCTTACAGCAAGTTAGATAGGTTTAGCTGGTATTAGTGTAAATTATTTTGTAAGGTCCATGCAAATTACAGATTTGAAACAACAGCTACCCTCTCAGAAGAAATAATATTAAAATGAAAGTCTTTCAAAGGAATCAGAACACCACATCATCTCCCTCAGCCCCATACTAAAGTTTAGGAAATGCAAAGATTCCAGACAGAACCATAAGACAGACATTCTTTACTTCGTCAAACAGAGGAATGGGAGGAGGAAGTGAGTCTCTACAGATACTGGCTTTAGAAACGTTAATTTTACACACGCGCGTGCGCGCACACACACACACACACACAACACACACACACACCCCTCCTCCCCCCCTTCCTCTTTTCCTGGGAAGCCTGCTACAGAAAAGAACCCTACAGTGACTCATCTTTTAAAGGGAAGCATCCTTTCACAATATGAATAATGAACATAATTTCTACACTTGATGAAACTGGGTTACAGGTACATGGGAATTCTTTATACCACTCTTGCGAGGTTTGTAGGGGTTTTGGGGTGTTTTTTAAAATTTATTTATCTTATTTATTTATTATTTTTGCCTGCCTCGGGTCTTCGTTGCTGTGCTCAGGCTTTCTCTAGTTGCGGCAAGCGGGGGCTACTCTTTGTTGCGGTGCGCGGGCTTCCCATTGCGGTGGCTTCTCTTGTTGCGGAGCACGGGCTCTAGGCCCGCCGGCTTCAGTAGCTATGGCTCACAGGCTCTAGAGCACAGGCTCAGTCGTTGTGGTGCACGGGCTTAGTTGCTCCGCAGCATGTGGGATCTTCCTGGACCAGGGCTCAAACCCGTGTCCCCTGCATTGGCAGGTGGATTCTTAACCACTGCGCCACCAGGGAAGCCCGGTTTGTAGGTTTGTAACAAAATTAAAGCTACAAAGAATCAGAATTCTTTACATTATATTTCAGCCTATACAGTATCCCGGGTAAATAAAATAGCCAGAGAATTTGGATTAAGTGGTCTTTCCCTTTATTTCAATCACTCATAAGCAGGAACAGGAAGGACAAAGTAAAGGAGGAAAATCTTTTCAAAGAGGTAAAAGTAGAGAAACTACCATGCCAGATGCAAGATCAGAGGACCCTACCATAGAAGGACAGGGGGCAGTGCTCACCAAGTATTCTAAACCAGAAAGAGAAGACGAAACAGGAGAAGAAAAGTCAGCCTGAATGCTCTTCAAGGAGGGAGCAAGACTGAGCCCTAGGAAGGGAACAAGTGGACTGATAGAGTTTCCTAAAGTCAGAGGGAGACGGGTGCCTACGGACAGAGGCTGAACCTGGAACCAGAAGGAAGGAAGGCAGGGAATGTACTTGTTTAAATGCAAATGATAAGCCATTTTGTTATCGGATCTTCTTCCTCTTCCTGAACCTCCACCCTCTGTTTCCCATACCACATTGGCGATCAATAACCCAAGCCTACAACGTACAATAAATCTATCCATTTGTATTACTCTTCCATTAATGCAGGTGACCTTCTGATGTCAACACAAAATAATTTTCCATGAATAAACACTATTGGCAGGATTGAGGACAAACTAGCTATTCATTACAGTATTCTCTCTACTTTCTTACATATTTGAAATATTTTGAAAGTAAAAAATAAGAGACAAAAGCAAAAATGAAAAAAAAAATCCTAGTCATTGATTTGACCAAAAACCAGTCAAAACATTTCTCATACTCTCCTCTCAGGGAACCAGTGTAGAAAATAAAAAAATATTGTGAAACAGCTAGACTGAATTTTTGACCCAGTTGACTGATATTTTTATATTAAATAGATCCAGCCTTGGTAGGTGCACATATAATTCTAGGCAGAGTTGGCTTCTTTCCATCCTTAATATTTTTGTGACTCACGTTTTCCATTAACATTAAAAGCCCGTCCTTGTTTTCATCTAAGAACTAGTTAAGAAAGGAAAAAGAGAAGACATTGATACATTCAAGATTTTCTTCTTAAATGTGTTTCTATGTTTTAGAATATGGGAAAGAACATGCATAATCTTCCATAAGTCATGACTGAGTAATTTGGAGCTGTTTTTTAAAATGACTTTTCTTCAAAACCACTGAATTTATGGGTTTTTTTTCTCCCATTGACCTGAGATTTCAAAGAACTGTCATGATTAGTAGAAGAATATTAACCTCAACTTTGTGCCCTTATTAAATAAGCTATAAACAATAAGTGGTTTCAGTGTATAATGTTTTATTTCCTCCGATGCAATGTGGATTAATTTTGAGAGAAATGAAAAGATGTACGTAATTAAAGCAACGCTAAGAAAAAAAAAAAAAGAAAAGAGCCTAAACCTTCAATGACTTGCAGTCCATGTTTTTGTTCATGTTGCTAATCAGAGAATGTCTCTTGGGGCAGAATGACAAAACTGGTCCCGGTTCTGCCCATTAAGGCCATGTCTTTGTTGCAGTGCTTGGAGCAGCAGCAGCTGGCATGGGCGGATCAAAGGAGGAATGAAAGGCTTTCAGAGCTTCATGGTTTCAGACAGCAGCATGAGTTTTGTGGAGTTTGTTGAGCTGTTCAAATCATTCAGGTATGGCTGGATTTCTTCTTCGCCTTTCTTGTCTGACCCTTACCTTGTTATAACAATGCCAAAGGTGAGATGTTCTCCATCCCGCACCCAGTGTGAGGAGCCGCAAGGACCTGAAGGATCTCTTTGACATCTATGCCGTACCCTGCGACCGAGCCGGCTCCGCAGCAGCCCCCCTCTACACCAACCTGACCATTGACGAAAACACCAGTGGTCTTCAGCCTGACCTAGGTTTGTGCGAGAATTTAATATTTCCCTTTGAGACCTTTCTACCTAAAAATGAAAGTTAGAGATCCAATCACACAAGCCCTTAGCCTGTCCCACATGGCATGCTGCTACCTGGAACATCGTGAAATGCTTAGAGAATTATCTTTCTAATGGAGGTGTCAGGGGAAAGGGTATCATTAGCATTTTGGACAAGGAAATTCTTCACTGTGTGGGTCTGTCCATGGATTCCAGAATATTTCACCAATAGAGCCTCCCAGTCATTCTGACAACTAAAAACCTTTTCCACTGATTTCCAAAAGTCCACGAGGTGTGTGGCATATCCCAGGTGGGAACCACCAGTCTCTTCCATGCCTCCAGGTGGGTGGGTACTCAACCCCAGGGTGGAAGTTGTCTGCCCTTTAACAGGAGAGTTTTTCGTGACCTCAACAGAGCACTCCTGTCTGAACATCCAGAACATTTTTCCTAATATGTAAACCAGAATGTCTAGTTCCTCGATCCCACTCATCACCACCACCATTACCATCACCACCCATGCATTTTAAGCTTATTATTTTTCTCTTCTGTCCTTGCTGGAAACTATAAACACTAAAAAGCAAAACCAAAAAAACCCCTGTCCTCTTTCATGCATTTGCTTTTTAATTATTTTAAAACATATTGTCCTTATGCTAAAAATATTGACCTTTTTCAACTTTAGTCATAAATGTGCATAACTATGGACTAGCCCAGTAGTGACACTTTTTAAAAAATTAATAGACTTTATTTTTTACAGCAGTTTTAGGTTAACAGAAAAATGAGGGGAAAGTACAGAGAGTTCCCATATACCCTCCTCACACACACATACAGTTCCCTCCCTTAGTAATATCTTGTATTAGTGTGGTATATTTGTTACAGTTGAGCCAATATTAATATATTAACTGAAGTCCATAATTTACATTAGTGTTCACTGTTTGTGTTGTACATTCTAGGGGTTTTGACAAAAGTATAATGACATGTATCTACCATTACAGAAGTATACAGAATAAATAGTTCCACTGCCCTAAAGATCCCCTGCGCTCCATCTTTTCATTGCTCCCACTCTCCTTCTGAACTCTGGCAACCACTGATCTTTTTCCTGTCTCCACAGTTTCTTTTCTTTTTTTTTTTTTTGTGGTACGCGGGCCTCTCACTGTTGTGGCCTCTCCCGTTGCGGAGCACAGTCTCCGGACGCACAGACTCAGCAGCCATGGCTCACAGGCCCAGCCGCTCCATGGCATGTGGGATCCTCCTGGACCGGGGCACGAACCCGTGTCCCCTGCATCGGCAGGCGGACTCTCAACCACTGCGCCACCAGGGAAACCCATGTCTCCATAGTTTTGACTTTCCCAGAATGTCATATAGTTGGGATCATATAGTATGTAGCCTTTTCACACTAGCTCCTTTCACTGAGCAATATGCATTTAAGGTTTCTCGATGTCTTTTCATAGTTTGATAGGTCATTTCTTTTTATTGCTGAATAATATTTTGTTGTATGGATATTTGTCCTGTTGAAAGACATCTTGGTTGCTTCTAAGTTTTAGCAATTATGTATAAAGCTGCTGTAAATATTTGGTGTGCAGGGTTTTTGTGGAGGTAAGTTTTCAGCTCACTTGGGTAGACACCTAGGAATGCAGTGGCTGGATCATATGGTAAGTCTGTGTTTAGCTCTGCAAGAAACTGACAGACTGTCCTCCAAGGTGGTTAGAATGAAAATGACTGGCCATACCAAAATGGGTGCACATGTGGAGCAATCAGGGTATTGCTGGTGAAAATTTAAAATGGTACAGCCACCTCAGAAGGGAATTTGGCAGTTTCTTACAAAACTAAACGTACTCTTATCGTATGATCCAGCAATTGTACTCCTTGGCGTTTACCCAAATGAGCTGAAAACTTATGTTCACACAGAAACCTGCACACAAATGTTTACAGTTACACTTTTAAAGTACAGAAAAAACTGTAATCTTAAGAGTACGTCTTCCATTTCTGCAAACATAAAAATGTAGAAGTAGCTAGTCTCAAAAACGAAAGGCTGAATACAGCCTGAAGTCCCCAAATAAATTTACATTTAGTTTCCATCTAATACTGAAGCTTATGTGCTTTCAAAATCTTTGACCTTGCTCTCTCTTAGTTTCTTTTATTTATTCATTGATTCACTTTTGTTTATTCCTTCAACTATGTGAACTTTATTCCTTCAACTATATTCCATCAAACTCCACTGAGTTTGATGGCTTGTTTAGACAGATTAGTGAAGAGTTTCTCCAGCTTAATATTTCCACAACACCATTATCTCCAAAATGAACTTTATAAAAGATGCTGGCTAGCCTGTCCATGTTCTGTGGGTGGTTCTGTTTCAGATTTGTTGACCAGAAATGTCTCCGATTTGGGGTTATTCATTAAGAGTAAACAGCAGCTGTCCGACAACCAGAGGCAAATATCTGATGCCATTGCTGCTGCAAGTATCGTGACAAATGGCACTGGGGTGGAGAGCACATCCCTGGGCGTATTTGGAGTTGGCATCCTCCAGCTCAATGACTTCCTAGTGAACTGCCAAGGAGAACACTACACTTATGATGAAATCCTCAGCATCATCCAGGTTTGTACCCATTTGGTGTGCAAGCAAATGTGTAAAGCCTCTAACTATGCTAATTATTTTCTGTAAACATTTACTCTTTCTATATTTCCTTCTAACACCTTTAAGTCTAGGGCCGAAATAGAGGGTTGGTTGTGTTTTTTTCTTAAATACCAAATATATGTGTTCTTATTTAACATATGATTAACACAGGTCCTAAGCCTTCTCTTACTCAGTGACTACTGTAAGGAATCAGTACTTGATCTCTTCTTGTAGTTCTAGCACATGCAGTAGAATTAGTAGTTAGGTTGTCAGCCACTTTGATTGTTTAACAAATGTTTATTAGCTTGTACTATGGACCTGGCTCTGTTCCAGGACCTGGAAATATAGTAGTTACATTCTAGTGGGTGAGGCAGACAATAAATGAATAAAAATATAAAGTAATTTCAGGTAATAATAGGTTCTGAAAAAATTGAGCAGAGTAAGGGAATGGAGTAATGCAGGAGGGCTGAGAGGAGTAAGCAAAGGCCATTGTGGGGAGGTGACACTTGGGCTGAGCCCTGAATGCATAAGCCATGTGAAGGTCTGAGGAAAGAGTATTCCAGACAGGGAGTATCAAGCAGGAGTGAGCTTGGAGTCTGTGAGGAATAACAAATGCCAGAGGGACAATAGCTGACATGATTTCAAAGAGGTGGGCAGGGGCCGAATCATCCAGGCATTTTAGGCCATGGGAAGGAATTTGACTCGAGTCCATGTGAGATGGGAAGCTCTTGGAAACTTTTGAGCAGGGCAGTAACATGATTTGATCTGTGTTTTTAAGAGGTCACTCTGGCCCCACTGGAGTATAAACTGTGCTAGGGAAGGAGGAAAGCAGAGAGACCGGGTAGGAAGCTGTCACAGTAACCCAGGCGAGAGGCGGTGATGGCTTCCGCTAGGGGACGGCAGGAGATAGGGGACGGCAGGAGATAGGGGGCGGCGAGATAGTTCCTTGTGGCTGCGCCACATGCAGCAGAATTAGTCTAGGTTTTCAGCCTGCCTTGTCAGCTGATTGGGAATCAGTGGAGTAGCTGGCCAGCAACTGGACTTGATCACTGGCGGTGCTAAAAATGTAAGGTTAAGATCACATGATTGTGTGCTCACTAAAATATGATGGAGCGCAAGCACTGTACCGAGGATTCTATGTGGATTCTCGCATTTCACCTCCCACCAACTCTATGGTAGCTGCCGTTATGCTCCCCATCTTCACCTGGATAAACCGATATCGTTTGTTTTCATATAAATCAGTCTTATTCTTTTCTCCCACTCTCCTTTTTTCTCTTAAATAAATATGCTTCGTATAATAAACTCACACATAATTAATGTTTTCTTTTAGACTAAAAAACTATACCTTACCACTGCATAACTAAATTAGTTCAAATATTTGGTTTAGATGTTTCCTGATGAAAACAGAACAGTTTTAGAAAATGATGTGGTGTTTTTTCCCTTCAGTTTCCTTTACTTAAATAACACTCTTTTTGTATCCCTTGCAGAAGTTCGAGCCTAGTATTAGTATGTGTCATCAGGGCCTAATGTCGTTTGAAGGATTTGCAAGGTAACTTTTAAAAACTCTTTGCCCATCATTTAAGAGCATACATTTTTCAAACAGACTTACAAATGCAGAGAACAAACTAGTGGTTACCAGTGGAGAGAGGGTTTGACAGAGGGGCAAGATAGGGGAAGTGGATTAAGAGATACAAACTACAAGGTGTAAAATAAATATAATACAAGTAAGTAATGTACAGCACAGGGAATATAGCCATTGTTTTATAATAACTTTATATGGAGTATAATACATAAAAATACTGAAACTCTATGTTGTATACCTGAAACTAATATAATATTGTAAGTCAACTATAGTTCATTTTCTTTAAAAAAGAGTATATATTTTTCCCATGCAATTCTAAGAAACATTTTGTTTCCTCTAGGTTTCTGATGGATAAAGATAATTTTGCCTCGAAAAATGATGAGTCGCAGGAGAACATTAAAGAATTGCAATTGCCCCTCTCCTACTATTACATTGAATCTTCACACAATACCTACCTCACAGGCCATCAACTCAAAGGAGAATCCTCAGTAGAACTCTACAGCCAGGTACTGAGAATTTCACTTGGAATATGGTTTTCATTAAACCTTATTTACGTAACCCCCAAAGTCACAAAAACCTGACCCCAGACTCCTTTGAAGAACTTATACACTATTAATTGTGAAATGTGAGGAAACACGATGTGTGGGAAAACCGCCTATACATACAGTTGTTTGCTTTACTTCTTTTTGTTTCTCCCCCACCCCCGCATCTACACTTAACCTTTATTCTAGGCAAAATTTAAAGAGTAGTTGTTTGAGACTCATAGCCTTTAGATCCTGGTTAGTCTGACCTACCTCTACTAAAATTAGATTTTCCCATGGGAAAACTCTCTTAATTGCTTCACTAAGTGCTAAATAAATCAATATATTGTAGTGGGAAAGCATTGCAGAAAATGCAACTGTCCGTGAAGTTATTCCCAAAATACTGTTTGTTTTGGTTTGCAATTTGTCAGAAAATTAATCTATCCCTATGGCAACCAACAACAAAAAAATTTACAGACTGCAGGCACTGTCCCTACACATTTAAATTCATGGGAATATTCTTGAAAACTCAGAAGGGTCTCCGGACTAGAAAAAGCACATCCTTTTGACCTAAACATCCAGCTCTCAATGATCCATATGTCTGTTGCTTCTGTTATATTTTCTGCAACATCCTTGTCTATGCTGCCTGTTTTCTGAACTCCCACAAGGTGAGTTAATTATGGGAGGAGCTAGCTACATCCAGGTGTGTGTGTGCGTGTGTTGGGGGGGGTCCAAGTGTAAAAATTGTACTGTTTACACAAACCCAGCAGACTTGAGCTTCCTTTATTCTGATATTAGTCTATATATTCCTCAAAGCATTGGTCAAACTTCTGTCCCAAAGCTTATCTGGTATGGAGTATGTATTTTATTTATTTATTTTTTTAATAGAAATCCATTTTTAATTAATTTATTTTATTTTTGGCTGCATTGGGTCTTCGTTGTTGTGCGTGGGTTTTCTCTAGCTGTGTGGAGCATGGGCTACTCTTCATTGCAGTGCGCAGGCTTCTCATTGTGATGGCTTCTCTTTGTTGAGGAGCACGGGCTCTAGGTGCGCGGGCTCAGTAGTTGTGGCACACGGGCTCAGCAGCTGCGGCTCATGGGCTCTAGAGCGCAGGCTCAGTAGTTGTGGCACACGGGCTTAGTTGCTCCACGGCATGTGGGATCTTCCCGGACCAGGGCTCGAACCTGTGTCCTTTGCATTGGCAGGCGGATTCTTAACCACTGCCCCACCAGGGAAGCCCTGGAGTATGTATTTTAAACTCTAAAAATCTAAGGGGCTTTTATTATGAAATGAAGATGTGTCCTTAGAGTAGTGATTTTCAAAATAAGAGTCCTGTCAAGGGGCCTCAGCAGCTGACACAGAAGAGCAGACAGTAACCACTGCCACTGAAGATTTGCTCTTTTATGTACTTTCTATATTGGCCCTCCATTTGTACCGAGAATTCCAAGATTAAAAGAAGTTTGAAATCCATTGTTCTAGAGGAAAGAAATGAAGTGTGTGTGTGTGTGTGTCTGTGTGTGTGTGTCTGTGTATTTATCCCAGGAAAATAAGCAGGGACCAATGTCCTAGCTTTAATTCCCACTACATTTCCTTATTTGACATCAGGGAGGTTTTTTTTTTTTTTTTTTACTCCTTAACATACACCTCAAGTAGAGATTGTCACAGCCTTTGAATAAGGCACAGAAACCCCTCAAATAGACTCACAGATGTGATTAAACTTAGTATGAAGCTCCCTTTTATTTCATTTCTTACCACTTTCTGCTCTCAGCTCTCCCAGTTACCTCCCAAGATTACTGTGTGGGGCAGATGAGAAGTGAGAAAAAGCCCTGTTCTCACCTGGAATTTGCAGCCCTGGTTCTCCTATTCTAGCCATATGTGGAAGCATTAATGTCCTGCAGACATTGATAAGGACCTTTAGTCTTTTCATACTGAAAACCCATCTCATCTGCTGCCGGTCAGTGAACATTCTTCCCAGTGAGGCTCACTACAGAGATGAGGGAGCAGCCTCACGTCCCACCTGTCATATTACACGACAGTTTTCAGCCCAAAGCAACACACCTGTAGATACTCTAGTGCTGACAGACACTGATAGCCTTGGGATTCTTTGCCAAAGAATCAGTTCCCCCTGGGAAGACAGGTCACCTAGGAAAACCGGGTGCTGTATGCTGTGCAATGGGAAGAATCTAGCAAGTATCTCATATAAAAACATTAAAATAAGGGGGATTCCACTATCCAAGTTATGTTGCAGCAAGTCTAATGGCCGCTAGCCCCCAGTACTGGACGGCTGTCACATGAAAATAGTTAGGTGGATTCTTAAATCAGAGAGTTGGCCCATTCACAGATATATCCACCTTTGGCTTTGGTTGACCCTTTCAAAATATGGTCATCTTTAAGATAGTCCACAAATACAGTCTATGGAGGAAGAAGTTGCTCCAAGCAAACATTACAGAGATGCAACCCAAGCACATATATCAGGAGCTCTGCTTTCAGCTCTAGATCCAGAAAAGCAAATAGGTATCATCTCATCTAATTCCCTGGTAGTGTTTCCTGGAGTTCTTTGCTGAGGAGGCTGTGAGATAACACATCAGAGCTTAGGGGGCAAGTATATTATGATTGATTACTGATGACTGCTATGGGTGTGGAGAGGGGACTTTATGGATTATTTGTCATCTCTGCTGTAGAGGCTGTTCTAGGATTAGACAGCAAGGCAAATCCTTGGTAACTCCCTGCTTCTACTCTTCTCCCATGCTATACGTTCACAGCAAAGGTATTAGGTGGTGGCAGAATATGGGTCTAAATAGAGGAGATTTTATCCTGATTGGATTTATATAAATGTTTGGCCAGTTCACTAAGGAATCAGTGGCCTCATTTCCTCATCAGCACCTGTGTCACCTCCACTGACATCTGCCCAGATAGAGTTATAGCCTGGCTGTCTCATTTCAGGATGCACCATGTTAGGTCCCTTGAGGGACCAAAGTTGATGGGAAAATGGTCATATGTTTTTGCTATCAAATTTTACCTTCCAATAGTATTCAGCTCTGGTAAGCACTCTTTCTACCTTAATCTATTCTCTCCCTTCCCCACCCCTGATAAATTGTGGCCTTCGGCCAACATGTAATATTTCTTTTCAATCTTAGGCCCTTCTGTTTTAGCCTGGAGAGTGAACACTGATATGTGGAAGCCTGTGCTGGGTTTAATTTGAGACTTTATCTCCATTTGCTCATCTGGGGTGGATTCATTCATTGATCCCACAGGTCCTCCTGCAAGGCTGTAGGAGTGTAGAGTTGGACTGCTGGGACGGAGATGATGGGATGCCCATCATTTATCATGGACACACCCTGACAACCAAGATCCCCTTCAAGGTAATACTTCATAACTTTCTTTAAATCAGATCACAAAGAGTCATTATCTTCATTCGTCATTTAAATGAATGACTCTTCCAAGTTATACCTTAGGTTGGGAGTTCTTATCCTGGGTCTTAAGGCTTCCCCAAATTGTGTGGGATGTGCACATGTTCATTTTCCTAGGAGTTGATCTAGAACTCTCCTTAGATTCTCATTTGACCAAAGTTTAGTAACCATTACCTTAAATTAGTTATCATTTAATAATATTGTTGAAATTTTTACATCATAAGATGATGTATAAAAGGCAGGGTCTGTTCTCTTGCTGTAGGAATTAAAGGTCATTTCTCCCAGTGTCCTGCTGACAAAGGCCAACATCATGTGTCAGGAGATGATTAAATAACATTAAAAAGTAATGAGAATTGATTCCACCTAGGGAGATTGGTCACGCAGGAAGACTGGTCTCACTGTATTATTATTTCAAATTCTAAGTAGTTTATTTGTTCATTGTGCAATTACTATCCTCATTCAGAGGGTCTTTGGCTGTAACACCATTTTTTTCTGAACCGTGGCTGGGCTGGGAAGGAATTTTCTTATTTCTGTCTTGTAAGTGAAGATGGTGGCTAAAATGCATTTTCTTTTTAACTCATTTTCCTATTCAGCCCTCTTAAAACTTTTTGTACCCTATATTGAGGGAAGGAATAGTTGATAACTGTGTTTACATACATGCATAAATATATGTGAATATGTGATATATGTCTTATTGCCCAAGTAGATTTGATTATAAACTCCTTGAAAACAGGAAAGTATCTTACACCTTATCATTTTTGATGCTGTAACTAAAACAGTGTCTTTTACTTATACTCAGTATATATATATATATAGATTTGTTAAATTCAGGATACTGATAGCTGTTCCTCATAGTATGTGAACAATACTCAATATGAATAGTTTAATGTGTTTATAGAAAATAGCCTGTTGCTTAACTTGAAAATACATTTGAAAAGATAAAAACCACTTTGGCCAGAGTCTTCTGCATAAACAGTTTAGATGCTTTCTGTGTCTGTAAGTGCCTTGCCTTTTGACACCTTGGGCAGATATCTGAACTCTCATGAGCTGTTTTGGCTCTCACAGGAAGTGGTTGAAGCCATCGATCGCAGTGCCTTTATCAACTCCGACCTCCCCATCATCATATCTATTGAGAACCACTGTTCATTGCCTCAGCAACGAAAAATGGCAGAAATTTTCAAGGTAAGGTATCAGCTAAATGACGGGATGGTATCTTGGCCTTTGTCTGTGACTGTTGTTGAGCTTAATTTGGGGCCACTGTGGACCACACCACAGCTGGACCTCAGCTGTGAAACACGTACAGTTAAGGTCCCTCAGACCTGAGAAATGGGGATGCCCTGGGAGTTTGGGCTCTTTCTTGAGTGGTCCATCTTTTCAGCTGGAGTGATAGAAGCACTGTTCTGTGGTCTCCTGAGCATTTCCAGAAAACCTTCGGAGATAACAAGAGACCAACTTTCCAACACTTTTGGTACCACAAATCAGGGATGCCAGGATGTCACCTGTCAGTTGTATGTGGAAAAGCTGAAAATATCTCAGGGTAAATAAGTCAAATCTTCTTGTGGCCCAACTTCATATATGGAGATCCAAGGTGGCAAAGAGGTTAGACTGGCCAGAATAGTGCTGTTAACACTCGGTTCTTCCTTATACAAGGGAACTATAATACAGACAGATCTAAGGGCAAATACGCCATTATACTTCCCCCCTCCTCCACTGGTAGAGGCATTTATGGGAATATGGCTCTCAGTGGGAGGGAGGGGCATGGCTAGAGGGAAATGTCCCCAAATACTAATGTCAACAAAACTAATTAGGCTTTCATGTTGCCTTTTCTTTGCCATCATTTAGAATAATGGTCTCTAAACTTTTTTGATTGCATACCCCATCAGTAAAATATACCACATATTCCTGTTGTGTGTGTATTGACTTATTCATAAATTATATACATATCCTACTTATTAACATATTTTATACATTAATTAAAACATGCAAAAATAGAACATAAAAGAGAGTAACATAGAAAGGATGAAGTAAAGAGTAACTTTTAAATACTATTATTTATTAATGATACAAAAACCCTTTTGCTATTATAAAAAAATTTACATAAACTTATTTATTATCTAAATTTTTAGTGGGAGTAATATGATTAAATGCACTTCATTATTTTGGAAATTTTTGTGATCACTGACTTGGATGTTTAGTTTATTATTTCAATATTTGGCTTTAACAGCTATAGTGGCTGATAAAAATGCCTTACAAAGATACCTGTATCCAGATGGAAAAGGGGTGTCATTAACTGCACTTGCTAAATCATGGTACTCATTTCTCAATTCCATTAATGAGGCAAAGGTTCTTATTGGAATTTGGCTAGACAATTTATATGTTTCCTGGTATCAATCAGCTTTTCTTATAAACTAATTGAAAAGGTGTTGTTGCCTTTTACATTTTTAACAGATGAGTTCAGACTCCACTAAACTCCTTCATTTAGAGGATTTTTTAACCATTAGAAAATCTGCTTCCAGGTAGCCTGAGTGTGCATACATAAGAGTTTTTATGTTAACACACATTGTTTTCTACAACAAAATCACATCACAATAGAAATATTTTTAGACAGCTGTCTTTACTCTTTCCAGAACACAAATTTTATCTAAAAAGCAAATACATTCAGGCTTCCCTGGTGGCGCAGTGGTTAAGAATCTGCCTGCCAATACAGGGGACATGGGTTCGAGCCGTGTTCTGGGAAGATCCCACATGCTGCAGAGCAACTAAGCCCGTGCGCCATGACTACTGAGCCTGTGCTCTAGAGCCCGCGTCCCACAACTACTGAAGCCCATACGTCTAGAGCCCGTGCTCCGCAACAAGAGAAGCCACTGCAATGAGAAGCCCGCGAACCGCATCGAAGAGTAGCCCCGCCTCACCGCGACTAGAGAAAGCCCACGCACAGCAATGAAGACCCAATGCAGCCAAAAATAAATACACAAAATAAATAAATTTATTTTTTTTAAAAAAGCAATTACTTTCTCACTCAGTGTTAAGACGTTACCCTTATCATATAGGAACAGATTAACAGTGATTTTATCATCATCATCATCATCATCATCGTCTGGTAACAAAGTACAGCTACCCACTATAAACTCAGAAAAAGTCCGAAATTTTAGGATACTTTTTTTTTAAGAAAATTGTATAACTTAGAATACTCCTTTAACTAACTGCTTTTTCCTTATATAAAATGTGAGCTTCTATATGTTGTAAAAGATTTTCATAATCACTTTTCATCTCATTACAAAATATTTCAAAGAGAAGTTTTTTTGTGAAATTAACCACACGTTGTCACCAAAGCTCCCAAACTGTCATCATCTCAATAAGCTGTTAGCAAACAAAGATGTGAAGAACTCACCTCTGGTCCCTCTGCATCAAGAGATTCCCCCCTCGTCCCTCAGGGACCTTCATGAACAGTGCCTGACATACAGACTGAGGGCGCCATTTTCAGTCTGTACGTTAAGCACTAATAAGCTTCCATTTTGTTCTTTTTTTCATTAAAAAATAACTAGAAATGGAAACTGACATGTTTTCTACCCTCACCCCAAATGGGTCATCCTGTGCCTTCCCCTACCACCCACCTCCTTGGGGGATACACATTTCCCTTTGAAGACCAGTACTCAGAAAAGCTTTATGAGAATGGTGTCTGTGGTTCTTTATACTCAGTGGTGACAAATTCTCCCTATTATTTTTCATTTTTGTCCCCACTTCCTACCTACTTCAAGGTTTGTATCCTTGTGACTTCTTACCCATGTCTGGAACAGACCATATTCTACAAATCACAGCCTCTAACTGAATCTCTTTTTCTTCTTTAGTACGTCAGAACCCCAGAGTATTTTTCTCAATAGTTAGAGCTGGGCCCCCCTGGAGAGGGGGCTAGACCCCTCCTCATGGGCTTCTAACCACTTCCCTTCTTTCCAGTAAGAAACTATGCAGGGCTGGGGGCGGGGGACACACGGATACAACATCTTTCCTAGTTCCTCTTCCTAGGATTTTTAGAACAATTTAACTGGGCTGAAATATCTAGCTGATGATTCAGGTATAGATAAAGGGCATTGATTATTTGTTTTCCTTTATTGTTTTTAGACTGTGTTTGGAGAAAAACTGGTGGCTAAATTCTTATTTGAGAGTGATTTCTCAGATGATCCAATGCTTCCCTCACCTGACCAACTCAGGAGGAAAGTGCTTCTCAAAAATAAGAAGTTAAAAGCCCATCAGACACCAGTGGATATATTAAAGCAAAAGGTACTCTCTTATTAAAGAAGTTATGAGTATGTTGTATGCCCAGAACAAAGAAATTAATGTCATTCTAACCTTTCAGATGACTGATGGGTAACCAGTTTTTGAAGATTCAGTTTCCCCGAATGATACATTTGATTTTTGGCTTTCCACTGAATAGACTGATAAATACTCTCTTCCCACTTACATAAAATTTTATTTTGAAAAATTGATGTAGAATGTACCTCATTATTTAATTTATTCTGAGCAGGATAATAAGTGACTCTTGTCTCTGGGCCTGGGCTTCACAGCTGTCAATCCCACAGTGGTCGCTGTAGTCCTCTTTAAGAAGAGTCTCCGATCGGGAGAGCACTTGGACATGGGGTTATGACTCCTGAGGTCGGTAGTAGAACCCCAATAGCAGCAGCCCTGTGCTCCCAGCATGGAAGTTGGCACAGTGTATCACTGTGGCATATGGACCCCAAGGCACTTCTGTACCTGCCTCACCCATGGAGATCTAGTCCCCGAGCACCACAGACTTGCCTATATAGAAGGGCCCTCAGCCCAAGGATCTGTGAAAAAGTTCAGGTCCAGGACCACTGAGTCCATATGCCAGGTTGAACTTACTCATCCCACAGAATGACAGCTGCCAAAACTATTTGTCCTATTTAGGAGAGCACTGTTGGCCCTGAAACACCACTTTTGAAAATTACAGCAACCAAAAGTTGCTGCATGAACCTCAGCCTCCAGCAGGACTAGAATGGTGCAGCCCCGGCAGCGTGGACAGTCCAAAGTAAAACTAGGTCACGGCCTAGAGCTTTTAATTTCTCTTTGAGCATCACCTCCAAGCCTCCAGGCCCTACTCCAGTTCTGCTTTAAGTGGTTCCCAGAGAACAGATGGATTCTATGAGCCCAACAGATTTGGAACCTTTGTCCTAAGTCATTGATTAAAAAATGTCAAGTCGAGCTGTACAGCAGAAACCAACACAACATTTTAGATCAACTATACTCCAATAAAATGTTTTTTTTAAATTTCAAGTCGAATTGAGTCAAAAGTCCAGTTTGACCTAGTTGAGTAGTCCATTTGCAACAATCGTCAAATCTTCACTTCCATTAAGAATATTTGGATATTCTTCCATCTGTGGGTATGCTTGCATTTTTGAATCTTAAGACGTGATTTCCAGAAGTCAATGCTCAGGGCCTGATAGCACAAGGACTGTGAAACCATCACCTCTCTTAATTTGAACTTTATACCTCAGCTAATACAACCTAGAACTGTTCTCGCTATTTAAATTCTTTAACGCCTACCAGGCTCATGTTGAGTTTGTGGAGAGCAAAGAATTCAGTTATTTTCACAGGACTAAACTTATGCCTAGTCTCCCCATTTTTCCAGGTTTGCGATTAATTTTAAACTTTTGTGTAGCAGGAGTCTCACATTTATCTCTGTTAAAGTTGCTCTTCTTGGTTTTGGTTTGTTATTATAGCATACAAGGTTCTTTGTGGATTTTGACATCTGTCATCCAGTTATTTATTAGCAGTTTTCCAAATTGTGCCTTCACCCAAGTTGCCCTTGAGCCCGACGGCCAAGTGGAGAGCCAGCCCTGTGGCCCTTCTTGCAGGACCTCCCTCAAGTTTAGGTGATTATCACTCTTGTCTGGTGCTCTCTTCTCTGAAGCCCAGACTTCTGCAGAATCTGCTTCAACCTCTTTCTTTATAGAATAGAAATTGAGATCTAGGCATTTATGGGACTTTCTCCAAGCCACCCAGTTCATAGTGGCAGAGCCAGGATTCTGATTCAGGTCTTCAGGGAAGACCTTGTCAAAGACAACACAGAAGTAGGATACATTGATAACAATCACTGGGGCATTTTCAAAGAGACAGATTCTTAGGTCCCAAATCTGCCCAACTAAATCAGAATTTCCATAAGGAAGACTTGGTAATCTGTTTATTTAAAAATAATTCTTATCCCCCTGAAAGTTGGAAAATACTGCTTATCTGTTATTTCCCACAAAGTGAGTTACCTTACCCGCAAAGTCCAAAGAGGTTACTGTGTGGGAGATTTGTGCTTAGTAAACCTATGCTACTTCTTGCTAATCGCCTCTTTATTTTCTGTGTTCTCACAACCAAATAATCCATTCTGAGATTCTGTCAGGTATTACTTTGACACTTTCTACCATACAACTTCCACAACTAACCTCTTCCTCCCTTTGGAAAAATGGGACAATATAATCCCATTTTCAGTTTTTTAAAATCGCTTCCAGAGCCCCATGATTTCCCAAGGACTACTGACAGTCATATCTGCAAGACCTTTTAATTGCCTGGCAGGTTGTGGGTCTGGACCTGGTGATCTGAGTTCACACAGGGTTGGGTGAATACATGCCAGGAGCTCCAGTGTGCTCAGACCAACCCTCTAACTTAGAAGGTCTGGGTCCTTTCTGTGCCAGGAGCTCACCCTCAGCAAGGATGCACTGACTCAGAGCAGGATTTCTGAAGCTCTCCATCTGCCTCAAGCTTGTGCTAAGGCTCTTGCCGAGGATCCTTAACTACATCCCGCCAGATCACCAGTATTCTGCCCTTGGTCTCCTGAACTCCAACCTGCTAGACTCAAGACAGTTCACACTCAGTGACAGGTGCTATGCTAGGGGCTGGGGGAACAGAGCAAATGAGACATGGCTCCTGCCTGGACCCATGTGAGCCAGTTCTTCACCTGACACCCAACTCTAACCCCCGGACCTATATCTGAATTGCTTTTATCAAGGGCTGGGGTCCTATTCTTCTGCCTCAAAATAAGTAGGATATGGCAAAGAATAAGGAAGTCAGCTCTTGGCTGGCACTGGGCCACCTGTCCCATACTTCCTGCACTGGGGGAAGTACCTGAGCATCGAAGGGACCTTGACACTCCACCTTCTGACATTTGCTGGTAGTGGGACTTTGAACGGCAGCACCCCCATTATTGGTTCTCAAAACCTTCTGTCAGGGGGCCCACCGGGCTCTTGGCATCATCATTCTCGGTACTTGGCTCCACCCTGCATGTTTACTGCAGGAAGGCCCTTTGCTTATCCAAGACAGATAGACTTGCTTTTGTAGCTCACTTGTGCCTAGAGCAGATTTCCCAAAGCTTGGAAGAACGCTACTCCTGTGAGACACTCTGAAAAAAGAAAAGAAATTTTTCCTGGTTAAATAAGTGTGGGAAGTGCTGCACTGGAGATCTTTGAAGAACTGTGATTCCCTTTAGCATATTTAATGAAGGCTCTATGAAACTCAGTTTCTGTAGGATGCTGTTTTTAAACTTCCTTTGTGTTTTGTGGTTACTGTAATTCTCATTTTTTTACATAACAGCTATTAACACGCATGGAGCTAGGGTTCCATAAAAATGTTGAGCCTAGACAATGCCCAGTTATCTGGAGTAGACTGCATGTAAAAGATTTATCTCGATATCAACATAGCCTACATTGTTTCTTCCTTATGTATATATTTTTATTATAAAGGTAATATAACCACATTTCGGAAAGCTTAAGGAAGAATTATTTTAAAACACACATAATTCCAAAGCCAAACACAACCTGTATCACAAGGATTCTTAACCTTAGTAATAATGAAAAAAATTAAATTTTTTTTTTGGCTGTGCCATGCGGCTTACAGAATCTTAGTTCCCCAACCAGGGATTGAACCCATGCTCCCTGCAGTGGAAGTGCTGAGTCCTAACCACTGGACCATCAGGGAATTCCCCCCAAAAAATTACATCTTCATTTTCACTAACCTCTAGCTGAAATTTAGCCTTTCCTCTGATTATAAATGTAGGGAACAAACCACAGTAAAGTTGGCAGCATCTATGTCACCAGTAGAAATCACAGATGTTTCATATTATATCACAGTTGTTGCTTATATCTCCAAGAATTATTTATGCTCATCACTATTTCAGAAACGTTACTTGACCTACCATTATATATTTTTTACTATGTTAATAAATAAACATATATTCCTATAGCACACAATTTTTTTTTAAGATTTGATAACTGTATCAACATTCTTTTTTTCCTTTGTAATCTTATGTATTTTGTTCTATGCATTTAAAATATCATGCTGAGAAGGGACCTTACCTCACCAGACTGCCTAAGGAGCCTGTGCCATAAAAACAGGTCAAGAATCCCTACTGTATTAACATTTAATAGCTAGCCTTTTATGCACATAGTTTTATATAATTATAATCATTATATGTAGACAGAAAGGTACATAGTTATTGAACAAAGGATATAGAATTATATATATATTTGCATAGATACATGTATATATGTATATGGTTACATGTATAAATATTATTTATATCTATACACACACAATTCTGTATCCTTTGTTCAATAAATATATATCACAATTATTTGTCAAGTCTTATTTCTCAAGCAGATACACCATAGTTTACTGATGTCATTCCTCTATTTTTGGACTTTTAGGTTGCTTCCTGTTTTTAATTCACGCAAGTAACTTTGCCTATATTTTGGACTATTTCCTTATGTTAGGCTCCCAGATTTATATTTATATTTATATTCACAGTAATTCTAGTCAAATGTAGAAGCACATGACCTCCCTGATAGCACACATCAATTTTCCAGAAATCTCTAGGCCTATTTTGTTAATCTGACTGACGGTTCAAATAAAGGTCTGTTGAAAAAACTTTATTTAAATCAACTATTCTTTTAGTCTCGTCCATAGGGATTCTAACATCTTTCTCAAGGTCAAAGGCCTTTAGATCGTATTTTAAGAAGGGGGGAAAAAAAACAGTTTCTTAGCAGAGATTTACTTTTCCAAAATGGATGGGCTGATTTGCTTCTTCATCATTTGGGATTGATGGTGGTTCTCTGAAGCACCCAGGTTTCTCCTGGTGGGGTTGCCCTAGGAAACCTGGATGGCTGGGCACCACACACGGATTCCTCGTGATTGTTTCCTAAAAGCTCCTGGATTCCTCCTGTAGGGACGTTAACATTCACTTAAGTATTGACATTGTGCTTTAAGTGACTGTAGAGTTTTGGGGCTTTTCTCAAATAATCAAAATAGGTTAAGCCACTTTTTATGACTGTGGTAAGCCTTAGGTGGTCATTTGGTAAACTATAAATGAAAGTTTAGTAGCTGGGCATCTGCAGTCTTTAATTATTGATATGTTACAGGCTCATCAGCTAGCATCCATGCAAGCTCAGGCTTATAATGGTGGCACTGCCAACCCTCCACCTGCTAATAACGAAGAAGAGGAAGATGAAGAGGACGAATATGATTATGACTATGAATCCCTCTCTGACGGTAAGAGAGCCAACCCTATGCTATACGCAGTGAAGTGCCTGGAAGATTTTTCTACTGGGTTTTTTGGGTGTCTTTTTTTCCCAAAAGTAAGTCTGATGCTCCATAGACCAACAATACAGATTGTTGTAATATTATCTAAGAGTTTCTGGAATCCTGCTGCTTAGCAAGGAGGACCAAGCAAGGAAAGGGATTCTGTCAGCCACTACAGACACCACTCAAGGAAAGAATAGGAGGGTGTGGGAAGCAATCCAGGGGTTGTTCCTAAATTGGTTTCTAGAGGAAGAGGTGGAATTACTGCAGAGAGACCCCGTTCCCACCCTTTCAGCATCTGGTGTAGTGGATGCTCTTGGCAGGAATTGTAGACGAGGGCTGACTCTTTTCTCTCCCCTGCACCACCTGCAGGGGGCAGCATCGCGTTCCTGTGCTCTCTGCTGTTCCCCTTCACTGCTTTCGCTCCTGCTTTCTAAGAGCATAGCAAAGAAAGAAGCAGCATTTCCCTTCCCCACCCCCCTTCCCTGGTTCTCACATTACTAAGCCAACCAGACATTTCCTTCTGGCCCCACCAAAAAGATATGGGTGATGGCTAATGGTGCAATATAAAAAAGTCACATGAATGATGTTACTTACCTATTAAAGGTGAAGGATTCTTCTTAAGAGATAATTAGGTTTCAGTTGTGTTTCATTTGCACTAAATTAGTGTCATTTGCTAGAGATTGCAGAATGTTTTCTCAGGTACCACTGCTGATGGTAGGCTGTTTAATTTTGGCAACTTCTGAAAGACAAATATTTAGTAATGAAAAAATACCAAAGTTCCTGTTTATTTAAACGTTATAAATGTAGACTATATTACTTCTCTGTAGGATATTGTCTTGTTAATATGCAGATATGCCCAGACCAGCAACCGTTTACCACTTGCATTAAGAGAATCAAGCTACACTCCTTCAAATATCTGCTTCTCACGCAGCACAATTGTCTCCTGGCCATGTTTGGTTTTGTGAGCCTCCATCATAGCCAGCAGCTACAGTCCAACCTCTTTCTGCCCCCAATTACAATACTAGTCTCTGTCCATGTAATATTTGTCCTTAGTAATTGTTGATTGCTTCATACAATCAACTAAAAGCCAATGTACCCGACCTGAAGTCCCATCAGATAACACAAAGGGCATATTCTCTAATGGGGAGGTCAAAAGAGGGAGAAAATGGGAAAGAGTCAAGGTCATTTCTTGTATCCTATTCCTCAGAAGTCGTGGGAGTATGAATCTTTTTATATTGACGTATGCCTCCCCATGGATCTCTACCACAGTCATGGTAATGTTGTTTCATAGAACAAATTTATTTGATAAGAAATGAAGGGCTTCCCTGGTGGCGCAGTGGTTGAGAGTCCGCCTGCCAATGCAGGGGACATGGGTTCATGCCCCGGTCCGGGAAGATCCCACATGCTGCGGAGTGGCTAGGCGCATGAGCCATGGCCGCTGAGCTGTGCGTCCAGAGCCTGTGTTCTGCAGCGGGAGAGGCCACAACAGTGAGAGGCCCACGTACCGCAAAAAAAAAAAAAAAAAAAAAAGAAATGAAAACCACATTTAAGAAGTCAACCAAATCCAGATGTTATTTGCCCCTGTAAGAAGTTAGTGCTCTGGAAGATAAATTCACTCTGTATCATAAATTACTTCTGTGTTTTTTTCTGTACTTTTGAAAACAGGAAAGAAAATACTTTTCTTAATTATTAGTAATAGTAGTATAGGAAGTTTTGATATGCAGATAACAAAATGCATAGGGGAAGGTGGGGGAAGGAGCTTTCTGATTTATTTTCAGTTAGGAGGGTAAAATTTAAACCCTACCCCACTGAATCTCTAGGACAGTTGCACGCTTTTTAAAAACCCACATGTGCTGGGGTGGGGTATACATGGAAAGCACCCGCAGGTTCTGCTCCAATAGACTGTGAGACCTTGGGTCAATGTCTTTTCACCACTCTAGACTTTAGGCCCCTCAGAGGCATAATGGGAAGATTTTGTCACAGGTTGTCAGATGTTCTCCCTTCTAGCACTAACATCTATGATCTATGACAGTTCATTCCAATACCACCACATGATAATTTCCCATTTCATTAAAAGAGTCCTCTGACTGGCTGACTCCCAAATAGGCCTTGTAGTTGATTATGCCGGGACTTACTTAAGCTTACCCTATTAAGGCTTCCTGGTGCTACTGTTAAATGCCAGACAGTCTTGCACTTTGGGTCATGGTTTGTGGTGCCGAGCTCATCCCTGCCTCCTTCCCTCAACCTTACTTTCTCTGGCTGAGATGAGAAGAAAACAGAAACCTGCTTGCTAAGGGTAGGACCATTCCCAGCTTCTTAGCAGGACCCCAAAAGTTTCTAAGCTTCTTGTAATGATAGATCCCTTTGAGGATGAGATGGAAGCTGTGACCAGTCCCCTCAGAGAAATAAACATGGTCTCAAATTTCTACATAAAATTGCAGGAGTTTTCACAGGCCTTCTGAGCCCCTCGCAGGCACCTCAGGCTAGAAACCCATCTCTAAAGTCTGGGTGGCCCAGTTTATCTCTGTGACAGCTCTAGTCCTCAGTTTTCACATATATAAAATGAGCAAATTCATCTAAAACCTCTTTTGGCTATAAAACTGTGATAGTTCTGGGCTTCCCTGGTGGCGCAGTGGTTAAGAATCCGCCTGCCAATGCAGGGGACATGGGTTCGAGCCCTGATCCGGGAAGACCCCGCATGCCACAGAGCAACTTAAGCCTGTGCTCCACAACTACTGAGCCTGCGCTCTAGAGCCCGCGAGCCACAACTACTGAAGCCTGCATGCCACAACTACTGAAGCCTGCGCGCCTAGAGCCCGTGCTCTGCAACAAGAGAAGCCACCACAATGAGAAGCCTGTGCACCGCAACAAAGAGTAGCCCCTGCTCTCAGCAACCAGAGAAAGCCCACACACAGCAACGAAGACCCAACGCAGCCAAAAATAAATAAAATAATTAATTTTAAAAAAGAACTCTTTAAAAGAAAAAATGTGACAGTTCCTAGGCACAAAATTACTTCCAGAAAATCTAAAGGAAGTTGCAAATGAGGCTCAAGTATTTCAGGAACTGCTACTCTGCCTTTTGGCCACTAAGTGCTTGATAAATATTTATTCAATTAAATTTTATTAAATAAATATTAATTAATTTTTTCCCAACCTTGCTGTTTATCTTGACTAGCTTTGAACATGCATTAGAGATTTGAATTTCCAACTTCATACAGACATTCTATGACTTCGTATATATGAAGTCTAATGACTGCATCAGTCTAACAAATTAATCAATTTCTATCCATTTGACATAAAGTATTTTGGGGAGTATTAGGACAATCAGTAGCTGAAAATACATAATGTGAACGTGGCAGCATGATTAACGTTAACAATGTTTGCACTTCTTTTATTGCTAGCCTTTGCATCCCTTAATAGTCAAAATATTAAATCGATGGAAGATTTCGTATTTCATTTACCTTGTAATCTAAGCTGTTGTTATTCATGCTTTGCTTCATACCCTAGTTTAATTTATCTGGCTTTTTGCCTTAATTTTCCTTACTTTTATCCCCTTTCTGATTCTGTCTTTCTGTAGCAGATGTCCTTACTGCTTCTTCTGTTCCTAACAGTCAGGCAGGTAAAGCCACTTGAACCTGACCTTTTAACTGCATGAATGTCGGCATTCTGTTTCTATTTGCTTAGGCCTGATTAGCATGAAGTTGTGACCCTCATAAGAATAAAAATGTAATTAAATGATTGATCTCGTTTATTTCTTGGCAGCCTGCATGGCCCTGATTTGGTATAAGGATATTTTGGTCTAAGCATTTGTGATCTGATGAGATAGTAAAATCATGGGTGAGAAATGAGCTTTCTTGTTTTTCATTTTAAAAGAACATAATCATGTTATATCTCTAACACCTTTAAAATCATTTTGAATAGTAATACCAAAACAAGAGCAAAGTATAAGATTATCTGTCATACTTTGGAAATTTTTAGATATATTTTAATTCCTATCCTTAAGATTTTCCCTTAATAAATTGATAGACAGTTATGAAAAATTTACTTTCCAATTAAGTGTAATTGTGAAAACTGCATTGCAAATAAGTGTCTTTTTCCCTCTGGTTTTGACATTTCTAGAGGTAAAAAAAGCTAATAGCTTCATTTTAAAGTGAGAGTGATTAAATCATGCCTGCACCATCTAGAAGTGCTTCAACCACTAAATCCTTCCCAAACTTTTGTGCTGAGAGCTTCTTGACAGGGTATCTTCCATAATGTTTGTACAGTTCCAATCATGTGTATGAAAATGAGCTTTCTCATTTAGATTACGTCTATATGGTACCAAAACTACTGGTAAATTAGTCTATTCAATCAAAAATAAATGTATCATTTAACAAATTTTTTAAATTATAGTTCAAGCCATCATTTTGGTAACATGTAGCCAGCGCCTCAGTCTTACAGATAAGCACAAGTACCTGGATATCCTTGCAATGATGTAGCCATAGCCCTTAAGTGAAGCATTCAGTTCTTGTTTGCTGAAGCCTGCCAACTCATTTTCAGACAACATTCTAGAAGACAGACCTGAAAATAAATCATGTAATGACAAACTTCAGTTTGAGTATAATGAAGAAATCCCCAAGAGGATAAAGAAAGCAGATAACTCTGCTTGCAACAAAGGAAAGGTGGGTGAATGGTTTCTGTTAAATTATACTTGGACCGTCAGTTTCAGATAGGATTTCATTCCCTCCCTATCCTTTCCCTTCACCTCTCCACTCACTTTCCCTTAGATGCTAAAGTCCACATGGTGATGATACGGGACCCCCAAGTGCAATTTATAGAAGGTTAGTCATCGATTCGTCCAGCCAATACCTACTGAAGATGTAGTGTGTGGCAGGCACTGAGATGGCACAGGAGGTGATTTGGCCGTGGAGACAAACATGTAAACAGTGCTTGTAGATAAGTACAAAGAACAGTGATTACACAGTGTTATCAGAACACGATGATGTTGAGAAGCAGACAAAAACAGGGCATTCAGACCAGGAGGCTGGTACGTTCAAGGAATTGCTAGAAGTTTTAAAGGTGTTTGGGATGACCAGGAAGATAAACAGGGCTGATCGGGAAGTGTTAACAGAGGAAGGACAACAAGAATAGAAAGAAAAATGAGATACCCGGACCCAACCCTCAAGTGCCTCACAGTGTGTAGACTCTGAGCAAATCTATAGACATAGTTACAGTGACATTGTTGGGCAACAAAATAATAAAATACGCCAAAAATTTGAGCCATAGAAGATACATACTCCACTATCTGTTCATTCAGCAACTATGCATTGAGTGTTCCACATTTAAGACCCTGGACTGTGCTCTGAGGGAAGATGAAGAATGAGTTAGACTCAGCCCTTGCTCTCAGAAAGCTTTTCTCTAGGGAAGGTGTTAGGACATGTATATGGATAAGATAGAGCAAGTGAAACACAGTGATGACGTGAGAAAGGAACAAAGAGCTTTAGGGATTCCAAGGTGAGTGGCATATACCTTCCCTGTAAACCAGTATCATTTTTCCCTTGATAGGTTTATGACATGGAACTGGGAGAAGAATTTTATCTTCCTCAGAATAAAAAGGAAAGCAGACAGATTGCACCAGAGCTTTCTGACCTTGTCATCTATTGCCAAGCAGTAAAGTTTCCAGGTAAGAATAGACAGTATCGGGCCTCCCTGGTGGTGCAGTGGTTGAGAGTCCGCCTGCCGATGCAGGGGATGCGGGTTCGTGCCCCGGTCTGGGAGGATCCCATATGCCGCGGAGCGGCTGGGCCCGTGAGCCATGGCTGCTGAGCCTGCGCGTCCGGAGCCTGTGCTCCGCAACGGGAGAGGCCACAGCGGTGAGAGGCCCGCGTACCACACAAAAAAAAAAAAAAAAAAAAAAAAAAAAAAAGAATAGACAGTATCAAATGAACTTATTTACAAACAGAAACAGACTCACTGACTTAGAGAATGAACTTGTGGTTGCCGGGAGCGGGGTGGATAGTTAGGGAGTTTGGGATTTACATCTACACACTGTATTTAAAATGGATAACCAGCAGGGACCTACTGTACAGCACAGGGAACTCTGCTCAATATTATGTAACAACTTAAATGGAAAACTAATTTGAAAAAGAATAGATACATGTATATGTATAACTGAATCACTTTGCTGTACACCTGAAACTAACACAATGTTGTTAATCAAGTACTCCAATATAAAATAAAAGGTAAAAAAAAAAAGACAGTATCATTTATAACATTTAAAGATACCAAAAGAGGGCTTCCCTGGTGGCGCAGTGGTTGAGAATCCGCCTGCCGATGCAGGGGACATGGGTTCGTGCCCCGGTCTGGGAAGATCCCACATGCCGCGGAGCGGCTAGGCCCGTGAGCCATGGCTGCTGAGCCTGCGTGTCCAGAGCCTGTGTTCCGCAACGGGAGAGGCCACAACAGTGAGAGGCCCGCGTACCGCAAAAAAAATAAATAAATAAAAAATAAAAAATAAATAAAATAAAATAAAGATACCAAAAGATTAAAATATGCTGTTTATCTAATTGGGCACTGTGAATGCCCTCCAAATAACTAAATTGTGTTGCTGAAATCATTGTTACAGTATCTTCTAAATATTTATTATCATTATTATTATTATTTGCTTTGATGCTGATGAGGAAAATACCATAAAATGTTCATTTTTCAGATCATATCTCTCCATTATAGTTAATAATAGTAATATTCATAACATCTAATAGCTAAAATTTATTAAGCACTTAATACCAGGATTTATGCTGCGTATTTTATGTACATCATCTTAAATGACTCCATAATAATTCTATGAGTAGGTGGATTTATCTCCATTTTTAAATAACAGTCTGAGAGAGATGCAATAATTGGCCCAAGGTTTCAGAGCATATCAGTTAAGACTCTTTTGTTTGAAAGTGGCAGAAGTTACTTAAGCAAAGAAGACATTTATTGGCTTATGTGTTGAAAAGTGAAGGGATATATGAGTTTCAGGTACATCTTGGTCCAGGGCTTTCTCTCTCCATATTTCTCACCCTGCTGCTACTATGTTGGCTCTTTTCCCTTTGCGGTTGCAAGGCAGCTGCAGCAGGCTAACCCTGCATATTTCTAGATTCAGCTTCAGTATGAGTCTCTTCCAGAACTTTCAGCAGCAGTTTCATGGTTTTTCACTGGATCCTTTGCCCATCCCTGAACCAGTCACTGTGGCCAAGGACATGCAGTGCTCTGGCTGTCTAGGGCTTAGGTCACGTGCCCCATCCCTGAGCTGGGTGGTGAGTCTCCACCCAAACTGCAAAGATCAAGGACAAGGTTTCAGTGGAGAGGTTTCCCCAGTTGGCCAATTTTAGAAGTACAAGTGAACTTAAGCTGATAAACCACTGACCCCCCCCAAAAATGTACATTTCAGTTAATAAGTGGTAGAACTATGATTCTGAAGCCTGTCTATCTCCAAAGTCCTGCCTTTAACCCTAGCACTACCCTGCCTCTCTTGTTAGGGTGTGCTGTCAATGAGCTCATCCAGATGGGGCAGCAGGAGGTGGAGGGCAAACAGGAAAGTCCATAAATATATAGAAGTCAGAAAAATTCATCTCCTCCTATTAAGAAGAAGGATTCCCTTGTACAAGATTTCTGAGGACAGGAGAGCGGCTGGAATTGGGGGATCCGTCTAAATGTTAGTAAGCAGCATATATGAACTTGGTCTAGAGAGGGAAGTTAAAATACCAACCCTCATTTTTTTTAAGATGGTCTAGATGCGGATCCTGGCTTCCAGAGGCTTATCTTAAGCCCTAGTTCTCACACTCTGCCCTGCAAATGGGACAGAGGTCCTGGACTATTGCAAAACTAGGTAACGAGTGGTCTCCTCACACACCAGAAGGGGAAAAAAAATCATAGGTGGAACTTTCTCAATTTTAAGTTTTCTCCCATAAACTGTTTTTAAACTTTTGGCAGCTGCTACTGCTTATCTACTAGCAAATTCTGTTGAGGAGGATGAGAATAAATAAGTAGCAAGCAAAGATTTCAAAGAGATGCAAGACCTTAGCTAGGTAGGTTTAGTTTCACAGTTCCTGACTTTCTGTCTCATAAGTACAGTATGACCATATCTGCAGCTGGTGAAATTGTTCTTATCACGGGGTAAAATCCTTTCACTGTCAAAGAGCCTCGTGGCCTGCATGACCTTCATGACAGGAGCAGATGTGAAGACCACTCCATCCAAGAATCATGCTCACTGCATCTCTTGTTCTTCATAAATTCAGCTGCCACTGCACCCGAACCATTCCTCTGGCTTTGTCTTTTCCTCTCAAGCACTGAGTAAACAAAGAGCACAAATTCCAAGAGATATTTGAAGTCACTATGAGAGATAAAGTTTCTGTACAGGTAGAGAATTGTGGAAGGGTCAAAACGTCATTTGGTCTAGCTTTTGACTTGAGACACAGGCGAAGCATGGGGTTATTTGACTTATTTTTAAAATTCCAAGTATGCTGTTTTTTAAAAGTGTTTATATAACACACATTCTTTATAGGTATACTATATTCTAATATACTTTTTTAGTAATTGAAGTCTCTTACATTTTTCTTTCCCCAAATTTATTTTCTTTCTCAAAATGACTAAATTACATTGCCAGAATCATTGTCGTAATACCTTCTAAATATTTATTGTCATTATTAGTTTTGATGCTCAGGAGGAAAATACCATAAAGTGTTCATTTTCTTGAGCCATAACTTAATAAATTATATTAATTACAATAATAAAAAATGTTCATTTTGCTACACTGTTGATTTTAATTTTGCTACGTTATCAATTTCAATGCATCTCACCTTTCACCATCCCACCTCCCTTCCAAGGAGCCACATGCAAAAAACTCTTCCGAGTAGTGAGACACCATGAAGATCATGGGTATGACCTTCCCCAGAAGTAAAGTAACTTCCCCAAGATCACAGACCTGCTTCAGTGGCAGGGCTCCACTACTCAGTGAGCTTGGCCAGGACAGTTCTATAACTTCTCTGCACTTCGGATTCCCTACCTGCGAAAGAGGCATAACAGTGCTAACTTGCAGGGTTATTGTAAAAAGTAACGATAAGGTATAAGGTACGCAACATGATTAGCACACTATCTGGAAAATAGTTGGCTCTCTCGAAATGGCTGTTGTCATTTTCATTGGTGAACAGGCCAGCAGGGGAGATGAAGGTTCTTTGTTGCTCCTTTGATTACTTCTCTGGGCCTCTCCAGATTCCTTCCCCTTTTTTATCACCCAGCCCTTGTTTCCTTGCGTGCTCACCCCACCCCAGAGAACGCCCAGGCTCCTCACAGGAGGGCCCACATACCCCTGGAGGATGTCAACACGTGCCGGGGTGTGTGCAAAAACCCCAGAATGAACATGGCCCCTCACTCTGACCCCTCATCTCTTTTACTCAGGAGAAAATCCATTGTTAGATCATTGTGTAGAGGGCAAAATTCACATAAAGTTTTAAGATAAAGCATAAGAATTCACTAGTCCAAGTTTGTGCATCTTTGCAGTTTTGGATACTTCAGAGAAAAAAAAAAATGTAGAAACCCCACAGCTGCTGTGTACTGAGCATTTTCTCTGAACAGGACACTCTATTAAGTATGCGGATATACATTATCTCATTTAATCCTAACCATGACCCTTTTGGAGATGAAGAAGAAGTGGTCAGAGAGGTTAAGTAATTTGTGTGAGGTTGCATCGCAGGGAACAGGGTTTAAACACCGGAGTCTACACTCTTATTAAACACTACTTTATCCTGTCTTCTCTGATGATGTTCTTGGAAGATAAATTTTCATCTCAAAGTGGCCCCCCTGAATGCTGCTTCAGTTAAAGGAAATACTCTCTAATGGTACAACTGTAGACAGTGGGAATGGTTTGGAGGCACTGGTGCCTTTAAATTACACTTCCTGCCCTGGAGCCAGGTCTGCATGGTGTGCATTCATTTCCTCATTCAGCAAATATCTGTGAAGTTCCCACTGCGGCTGGGCACTGGGACAGGCAGAAAGGATTCAGGGAGTGGTTGGACCAGAAGAGAGAAAGAGAAGCCATGAAACATGATTACCATCATAATCTGTTTCCCAGTCAATCCTCAGATTAACCCTGTGAGTGAGTTCCTATCATTGCACGCATTTTGTAGATAAGAAAACTGAGGAATCAAGAAGGCAGATGTTAAGTCAAAGCTCATCAGGAAGGAATTGATCCTAGACAATTATGATGCTACCGCTCAGGCTCTTGGCCATTCTTTCATCTCTCCAGACTGCGTGATTAGGTTCTGGAGCCCTTTCTTTTCACGCAATTCTTTGACATCTTTCTGGTGTACAATCAGATGTGTGTGAGTGTGATCTGTGGTCGTCCTGTAATAATCATGCAGGCCTTGTCACATTTGCCAACAGAGATAAAAACTTTGCTATCGTTGCCTGCAATGCTATCATTAGCGGTGCTAAAAATGCTAGTAGGTCTTCTGTACTGGGTTACAAGGGAATAGTAGGACTTCAAAATAAACATTAACAGGGATGGAAAATGTTGAGTTCCCTTGCTTGTAGTTTTTGGCTTATTTATCTTCATTTTATGGGAACAGGCCTGTCAACTCTAAATGCATCTGGCTCTAGCAGAGGAAAAGAAAGGAAAAGCAGGAAGTCCATTTTTGGCAACAATCCGGGCAGAATGAGCCCCGGGGAGACAGCATCACTTACCAAAACATCTGGAAAAAGTAAAGTCACCTTCTAACAGTATCTTTGCTTGAACCTGCATGCTGGGGGGTTCCAGCATTTCACTAAGCACTTCGCTGGAACCTTTTAAATCGTTTTTTAGTTTCATGAATGTTCATGTTATCTAAGTGTGGTATAAATATTTTTTAAATTACAAAATTACCCTCTTAACTTCCTAAAAAATAGCATTTCACTGAAGGTGTTCTAACACTGTTTGCCTCAAAAATAAAAATTGGAGCCACCTTGGAACCTCCTAGTGGTTCTTGGAACTGCACTCTTCACCATTACAACTCCAGAAGATATATCCATTTTATCTCTAATTACTTTTTATTGTCAAAGTAATGAATTCTCATGGTGAAAAAACTCAAACAATACAGAGTACTATTAAAGTTTCTTTCCACTCACAATGTCCCAGTTCTATTCCCCGGAGGTAACCACTGTTAAGTTTATTGTGCTTCGTTCAAGAAAAATAAGATCCTTTTTAAGATAATCCAAATGGGATATAACTGAACAGAACTTGTATAACTTTTATACTTGCTATAATTTTCCACATAGCTTTCTGTACATATAATCCATCTACCTTCTCCTTCTTGCCCCTGTGGTATTCCAGTGTGTGGATATGCATTTATTTAACCACTTCCTCACTGGTGGAACTTTTGGGTTGCTTCCCGGCTTTTTGGTTGCTTTGTTTTTTTCCTTGCTGTAAAAAACACTGCTGGATTGAACACCCTTGTACATATACTGTTGTGTATTTATGCAAATATATCCGCAGGACAGATGAGGTACTGAGGCAAAGGACTTTCGGGCTTTTAATTTAAAATGGTGTTGCGGCACTCATTTTAGCTGTCCCCTTTTTGGGGGAAGGTCTAATTGGCTTTATTATTTATTGCGTCCCATCTAGCAAGTAGAAAGGCATATACCCTCGATGGCTATCATTTCGTCTCAAGGTGGTGGATTCGCTCACAACACTCAAGATGTATTCTGATGTGTGACGTGTTGTGATTGTCTCCTGGGGTGTTGTTCAGGTTTCTCTTGCTAACATACTTAAAGTTTTCTGCACTAATCTGAGGCTAATCTCGGGGGGCTTAGGTTCCTGTGAAGGAACGCGACAGGCCTGGGAGGACTCGCCGTCCGCTGTCAACCCAGCCACGTCCCTCAGCGCTATCATCAGAACTCCCAAGTGCTACCACATCTCCTCGCTGAACGAAAACGCCGCCAAACGTCTGTGTCGCAGGTATTCTCAGAAGCTGATCCAGCACACTGCCTGCCAGCTGCTGAGGGCGTATCCGGCTGCCACCCGCATCGACTCATCCAACCCCAGCCCCCTTCTCTTCTGGCTCCATGGGATACAGCTCGTGGCGCTCAACTACCAGACAGATGGTAATGGGCCCGCTTCCCCCGGAGGGGTGCCCCCTCCCCTCGCTCCTGGGGGTCTTATGTCTCAGCAAACGTAGTTCAACAAAAAACATGTTTGCAAGGGGGCAAGATGCCCAACTAAGGCCTGTGTGAGGGTAAAAATACAGATGACAGAGAACACAAGGGAATTCGATACTGAACTGTGCTCTTGACTTTCCAGAGTTAAGGCAATAGAAAAGAACCTTCAAGGAGCCCCTATTAGTCTCCTGGTTCTGCCCCCATTTTAAAGCACTTTTCAAACATAAGACTGTTCTTGACAGGGCTGTGTCCAGTTTGTTTTTAAAGACCTGGTGGGGTAGAGATTTCCTAACACCCCTTAGTAACTGTCTTGCTAATCTCTTGTTCTTGCAGTGAAAAAATAGGGTCTCTCGAAACACTTCGCAAGTTAATACCATTTTAGCTTCTCCTCATCCCTTTGAGATTGAAATGGAGATTAATGGTCAGCACTGTAAGAGCAGCTGACACAAAGGAAACAAGTCTGTGACTTACATGAACCGAGAAAGTACTGTTCCTGCTTCTCCACTGTCCTGAGATAACGGATGAGGCCCAAAACTCCAGAGTACAAGCTACCTTTTATTGCATGTTCACTGTGCACCAGGCACCATCTCAATTCTTGACCCCTATTTTCTCATTTAATCTTTGAAACAACTCTTAAGAAGGGGGTACCTTTATGATTCCCATTTTTCAGATGAGCAAACCAAGACATAGAGCAATTAAGTGGCTCAAAATCACAGTATGACTTACAATAATAAATTCAAGCACGCCGGGAGTTTAGAGAATAAAGTGTTTTGGTTCCACTTAGATGTGGTGAGAGGTGAGGAGCTACAGCAGATGACGAAAGAGCAGATGAGGAACGTTTCTTAGAAGCTCATTCAGAAACCAGAGTCTTGGGCTTCCCTGGTGGCGCAGTGGTTGAGAGTCCGCCTGCCGATGCAGGGAACACGGGTTCGTGCCCCGGTCCGGGAAGATCCCACATGCCGCGGAGCGGCTGGGCCCGTGAGCCATGGCCGCTGGGCCTGCGCGTCCGGAGCCTGTGCTCTGCAACGGGAGAAGCCACAACAGTGAGAGGCCCACGTACCGCAAAAAAAAAAAAAAAAAACCCAGAGTCTTCTCTTTGAACAATCAAGCAGCCTTCTCCTTCCTCTCACGTGAACTGAATCAGATCCTAACAAACTGCTGGCCCATCGACCGTAGCTTAGCCCTGTCTGCAGCCAAGGTCAAACCACAGTTGTAGCTCCGGGACCAGCTAGCCACCTGGCACTGGCACCACCAAAGCCCATTTGTGGCTGACCCTGGTTAGAGACATCAGTCATATTTTCTTGCCTTTGTTATATTTGCTTCTCTCAATTGAAATTGAGTAAGATAATGCAGGTGAAATACCGTACTTAGCATAGTGCCTGGAGCAGAGACAGCATTCCACAAACGTTAGCTACCATTAAGTGCTTTTGATAAGTTATGAAAACAGTATGATTTGGACTTGCAAGTGGAACTAATAGTGAAATATTTTTAAAGCTGTAAAAATTTATTTTCAATCTGTCCCAAGTGGCTTGTGGGTTTATATCTCTGGCCCTGTCTATAGCCCCAAGTCCACAGTTGCCCTTGGTGGAGATGATACTGAAATATTTTAAGTGAACTGAAATAACTAGCAAAATGGTTTTCTCAAGGAAATGGAAATGCACTTGGTTTGGGACGTGTCCTTTCTCCTGAAGTGCCTAGGCTGGCGCAGACACACTGGCTCCACTGATGGCAGACGGAGCCACAGCTGAAGGGGACACGGGTATTGCCCCTCCTTGAGCCTCTCTGTGGTCTGGAAGCACACACTGAGGCTGCACCTTGGCCTCCACTCATCCCTGAAGGCTCTGTCTCTTTCCCAAATCAAGCCGGAGTGCATGTTCCCTTTGCCCCGCTCGGGGTGGGGCAGGAGGCTGTGTTGTGTGATTCATCCTCAGGTTTCTCTACATAATCTTCCAACTCAGGAGGGAGTGCTGCCCTATAACCTCTCTTGATTCTAGGCAGCAAGCAATGATTAAAAATCTCCCACGCTGGGCAAAGCTCACGCTACATGCAGTTTCAGTGTGTTCATCTGTAAAAAATGGTCTTCATTCCTGCACACTGGGGTAGAGCCTGGTCAATCCCTTGCACACAGTAGATGCTCAATAAATGCACGTTGCACTGAGCTTACAGATTGTCTCAATGAGCTCCACTGCAGTCTGAACCTATAGTTCTTGATTTTGAGTCCAGATCTCTTCTAGGTATTGCTATGTGAATTTCAAGTCCAAATAGAGAAGAGTCAACGTTGGAATCACTATTTTTTAATTTTTGAAAAAGAATTCCTGCGTTAAGGAGTGCTTGGTTTTCCATGAAGCATGCCAGCCAAATAACAAAGAACCCCCTCCCAGTGCCCCTCTAGCCTCCAGATATGTTCCATGGGTCATCTGCCTTACACTTCCTGAATTTCAGGGGACCCCAGTGCCCCAAAGCGGTGTCCATGGACTTAGGGTCATCTCTTCCCAAGATCTCTAATGGCTCCATCAACTCCAAGAAGGTCTGCAGTGATCTGGAACCAGAAGTAGCTCGGGTCTACACTCATTAAAACCAACTCTTGAGTTTGGAAACTGACTTGAGTCTAGTATGCAGACCCTGGTTATTGCAGGCAACAGCCCCTCAAAGTTCTTTCCCTCTGGGACAGAATGATTCCTGCCTCATGTCCCAGGACCTACAAGTATGTAGAAATGCAGCCCCACTCAAAAGAAAAACTTCTATTAATATTTATTACGCTTTCCTGAATGATTGTCACACCCTTTCTGATGACTTCTCCAGCCTCAAAATATAGGGATAATGATTATGAGAATGGTTTCCACTTAATACAGGTTTTTAAATGAATAGAAGGACGTAGAGATAAGGATTTGCTTGATCTGCCATCCCATGCACGGACTGAGAGGGGTGATGGGATTACATAGATCTATGCACATTCTTTCACTTGGTTAAAACAGAGGTTTTAAAACTATAGCCCTAGATGAAGTTCTGGGAGCACCTCTAGGGGACAGTAGGAGGGCGAGATTTAAGGTCCCACCTTTACTCCAAACTGAGCAGCTCCATGTGGTTCTGTGTTACATAGTAAATCATCAAAAGAGATTTTAGTTAAGCAAAAGTGCTTTGAAGTTTTGGAAAGCTACAAAGACAGACACAGTGCTAATGAAATCAGACTTCAAACCCAAATGAGTGTTGACATCATAATCATAATTTAATACCTACTGTTTATCGAGCACCTTCTATGTGCCAAATGCTGGGGTAGGGATTTTTGCACATGACCTCACTTATCTTTATGACACCCCTGTGAGATGTACATTAAATGGCACGGTAGTTAAGATTAGGAACTGTGGGTCAGGCTGTCTGGGTTCGAACCTTAACATTTACCTCTTACTGGCTATGTGCCTTGGGCTTTTTCACTTCTTGTGCCTCAGTTTCTTCATCTATAAAAATGAGAATACTAAGAGAATCTACCTCGTGTTATTGGGAAGCACTAATGCACACAAGTTCTTAGAATGGGGCTTGATACATAGTAAGAGTGCAGTAAGTGTGAGCTGCTGTAATTTTTTTAGCAATATACTGTGCATCCATTCCTTACTTACCAACTCTTCCTGAGCTACTTTGCTTCACTCTTTGAACCATCCTCTGCCCACGTCTACGTTCCTCTGTCACAGAGCAGCCTGGGAAGAGAATTTTCTCCCGCTGCAGGCAAGACAATTGGCCTCAGTGAATCAGTCATATTGGGGCTGGAAGGGGTCTGAGAGGTGGGGTCCAATGCACTAATTTTGAAGATAAGGAGACGGAGGTCCAAGGAGCTTTGATATGTGTCTAAGACATCTGACCCTAGAAATTCCTGCACACAATCCCAGCCAACCCCACGTATGGGGAAAAATTTCACACACGAGATGAGGAGAGGCCAACTTCTCATTGCTCTGTGGTGCTCATTTAGCATACTTTTCCTTGATGTTGGTCCATGTATCAGAGTTCATTCTGCACATGGAAGGAATCTTTCAGAGGGAACATTTGTCAGGTGTGTCTCATAAACGTTTTGCTCATTTGGAATGCAACTTTTCTACAGACTTGTGCCATCAGATGAGCATTTGAGTGTGTAAGAGCCCCAAATCCGTGCAGGGATCCAACCGTTCATCAAACAACTCTGCCAAATAAACTTTGGCCACAGAAGACTGGAAGCTGTTGTGAGGGTTCCCAGAGTGTACTATGGAGGGGACTGTGGACATAATGTGAATCACATGTGATAATGATTTTTTTTCATATTTAACTACAGCTTAAAAACAGAGGTAGAAACACGGTGATTTATGAGTTGAAACTGAAATTTCAAGAAAAAGAGATGTTTCTCTGGCTCTTCTCCTGATCTTTCCTGGATTCTTAAGATTTTATCTTACACATGAAAAAGCAAGAATTGGTCGTACAATTGTCTTCATGGTTTGGTGTTTAGGGATAAGAAAATGCCATTATGCCTTTCTAAAATTCAGTATAAAATGAGGTATTTCAAAGATTATTTTTTGGAAGGATGTTGTAAATTTTAATTTGCAAAAGGAGTTTTTAAGTGGCTCCTGGGTTGGAGTGGGAACATGGGGCATATCCCATAGACAGTGAGCTCCATGAAGATGGGGATTTTGTGTCTTATTTCCTGCTGTATCTCTGGTGCCTAACACGAGCTGGCACATAGTAGGCACTCAGTCTATGGAGTGAGTGGTTGGTTCTCTCTTCCTGCTTAAGCTTAGGGAAAATCGAAAAAGTCAATTTGTAAGATGACACTTTAGTGACAAGGTAACAAGTGATGTTGACTGTTTTGCAGATCTCCCTTTACATTTAAATGCTGCCATGTTTGAGGCCAACGGTGGCTGTGGTTATGTTCTGAAACCCCCAGTTCTGTGGGACAAGAACTGTCCCATGTATCAGAAGTTTTCTGCCTTGGAAAGAGACCTGGACAACATGGAGCCTGCCGTCTATTCTTTAACTGTAAGTCTGGCCCTGATGGTCCCAATAGAATATAGGAAGGTGTTTAAGCCCTTCCTATATTCCTTTTATATATATATATATATATAAATTTATTATTTATTTATGTATTTATTTATGGCTGTGTTGGGTTTTCGTTGCTGCACGCAGGCTTTCTCTAGTTGCAGCGAGCGGGGGCTTCTCTTCGTTGCGGTGCGCGGGCTTCTTTCTCATTGTGGTGGCTTCTCTTGTTGCGGAGCACGGGCTCTAGGCTCATGGGCTTCGGTAGTTGCAACATGCAGGCTCAGTAGTTGTGGCTCGTGGGCTCTAGAGCGCAGGCTCAGTAGTTGTGGCGCACGGGCTTCGTTGCTCCGCGGCATGTGGGATCTCCCTGGACCAGGCTCGAACCCGTGTCCCCTGCACTGGCCGGCGGATTCTTAACCACTGCGCCACCAGGGAAGCCCGCCCTTCCTATATTCTATCGGGATTCTAAGGTGTAATGCCTTCTGAACTCAAGGCGTTACAAAACTCTCATGTCACAATTTTGTTGGTGCAGATTTAGTTCCCAAAAGAATTTCTTTACTTCTCAGAAAGCAGCGGCTGAGGTTTAGGTATGCAGTCACCAGGCGCTGTACTCACTAGAGCCCAGTAGGTGGAGTTATGAGCTCCCTGCTACCACCTCCATACTGATGATGGTAATTCTGTCTTCCAGGGCCCTCAGCATCATAACTCTCAGTGCATCCCATAAAAGCTGAGCTCTTTCTTAGAGCAGGTCATCTTATACTCTAACAAGCTCTTATAAAAGGTAAAACAGGCATCAATATACAAATCAATTAAATATCTTTCCTCCTTACAGTTTAACCTTTGTCATTCCTGGCCTTTCCTTATTCCTTTTATTGCCTAATTAACTAACTGTCAAAACTCCACAGACTGCCCTTAACATCAGAGTCCTGGTAGCTCATTACTCATTTTTATTTCCAGCTTCTCTCACTCCCTCTTAGCTGAGGAAAAAAACAAAACAAAACAAAACACTGAATGGGTGATAGAAAGACAGGGAGCGATGACGTTATCCCTCCATCCATCTCTAGATCTTGTCTGTTTCCCTCCAAAGGAGGAATGCCAAGCAGCCTCTGCTCACAACACCTCAAAACCCTGGGAGATCCCAACTCAGAGATTTTCCTACCACCAAACTGCTTTTTCTCTTTCCCTAAGACAGTAGAGCAGTAGCTCCTTTTCTGTGTGACCATTTTCACTAGACTTGAGTATAGCTTCATGTTGACAGAAGGCTATGAATTTTTAACAACATTCCCTGTGACTTGCTCCAGAACCTAACTATTCAAGAAAAAATTTCTGAAGTTGTAAAAGATACACCTAAAACACTTTGAACAGAACATAAGTAACACATTTGTGTTTTCATATATAAGGTCTTCTTTTTTCCCAACTTCTTGACAAACTTAATTTCATCTTAATTACATGGTTTCTGAAGATATTTGAACATGTTGACAGTTGAAAGGTTATAGTTAGGTGAATGCTGTTGACAAAATAGATTTTACCATGATTCCAGTCATGCAATTACCTGATTGTGATAACTTCTCTTTTTTTAGCAGCCTTATTAATCATTTACCTGGTCCATTCCAGAGGGTTCTTTGTCTTTGTGGAGGGAAGCGATGAGGCTCAGAGGCGACCTCTGTCTCTTTCGCATCTTCAGTGACTTTGATCCTTTTTCCTCCTCAGATTGTCTCTGGGCAGAACGTGTGCCCGAGTAACAGCACGGGAAGCCCGTGTATAGAGGTCGACGTCCTGGGCATGGCCCTGGATAGCTGCCACTTCCGCACGAAGCCCATCCACCGCAATACTCTGAACCCCATGTGGAATGAACAGTTCCTCTTCCGGGTTCACTTTGAAGATCTCCTATTTCTTCGTTTCGCCGTTGTGGAGAACAACAGCTCGGTGGTAACTGCTCAGAGAATCATCCCCCTCAAGGCTCTAAAGCGAGGTAGAATCAAATTGTCAAAAGTTCGTAATCGTAGCTGAGCGATGGATGCCCCGGGGTTCATTACACGCTTCTCTCTACTTTTGTATATGTTTGAAATTTTCACATTAAAAAGTTAAAATAAGAGGCAGAAGCAAATAATACAAGTTTGAACACTGTTTGAGCATGTCTCAAAAGACGTTTTTCTTTTACGTTTTTCTAAAATCCGAAGTTATTGACAACGTCTGTTGTGAAGTGCAGCCTCTCCCACTGTTGCTGATGTTGGGAGCGGCAGTCGTTGTGCTCTTGTCCACATACATCCCTCCCCAGATAGCGCCCGCCTTACCCCTGGCATGTTTAAAGCAGGGACTGACGTGAGGAGAGGAAACCGAGAACAGGGAGGGCTGGGGTGTGCTGTGGCATGAGTGGGACGAGGTTGGAGTCAGTGCCTGGTGGGTGTCCAGTGTCAGAAGCCGGGGGTGGGTTTGGGTGCAGAGCAGGGAAGGTGGAGAATTCTGAGCAAAGGCCAGAGAAGCTGGCTTGCTGCATGTGGGCTTTGCCATGGCCCTTGGGGGAAACGTCAGCTTGTCGCACCTGTCCAGAACGTCTGTGCACTGCTTCTCAAACTTTGATGTGCAGTTGAGTCACCCAGGCTCTTAGTAATAAAATACAGACCCTGATGCTGTGGGCCTGGGGCTTGAGATTCTGCCTTTCTAACAAGCTCCAGGGATGCTGACTCTGCTGACCTCCTTTGAGTACCAAGTTTCCAGGACGTACTTCCTCTCACAGCCATACTCTGCCAGCCTCTGAGCACCAACATGTTACAGTCTCCTACTCTTTGGTTTTTCCTTGTTTCTCTTCTCCATTGTGTGAGTAGTGCATGGTCACTCTGTTAGTCAGCTAGGGCTGTGTAACAAAATACCACAGACTGGGTGGCTTAAACAACAGAGGTTTATTTTGTCCGTTTTGAAGGCTAGAAGCCCAAGATCAAGGTTTCAGCAAGTTTGCTTTCTTCTGAGGCCTCTCTTCTTGGCTTGCAGATGGCCACCTTCTCCTTGTGTCCTCACAGGGCCATCCCTTGGTCTGTGTGCACAGCATCTGGTGTTTCTCCGTGTCTGCCCTCCAGTCCCCTCTTCTTATAAGGACGCTGGTCATATTGGATTAGGACCCACCCTAATGACCCATTTTAACCCCATCACCTCTTTAAAGACCCTATCTCCAGAGAGTCACATTCTGAGGTAATGGGAGTTAGGGCTTCAACATACGAATTTTAGGAGGACACCATTCAGTTCATCACAGTTATTACAGAAATATGACAAAGTACAGAGAAGCAAAAACAGTTTTTTAAAATTATCCTTTTTTCCATCTCTTCAAAATAGTTACCTTTGGTATATGTCTTTTGCAGGCTTTACACCTCTACCCATGTATATACATATTAGCATATAGTATATATTTTGAACAAGTAAGCTTCCTACTAATCTTAGTGTTTTGCAACTTACTGGTTTTCACTTACTGATGTATGTAGTGAACAACTTTTCAGGTTAATAGCTATACATCTTCATTACCACTTTTAGGAGCTGCATATTATTCCATTTTATACTTGCACAAATACACACCACAACTTATTTAACCAACCCCCTATTGTTGGAATATTTTATTATCACTAAAGCTGTTCTAAAATGGAATATTTGTAGAACAGTTATTCTAGATGACTTGATAAACAAAAATGATCAGGTTTTCCTACTATATTTGGTTTGAGTTTAAAATTTTCAGTTTGAGTCTAAGTTAAAAACAGACCTTGGACAAGTTAACTACCACTAGGTAGCCCCAAACTGTCCCCTGGGGCAACACTCCTGGGGAAAAGGCATCAGTTGGTTGTCACCCCTGCCCATCTTAAAGTCTTATTTCTCCCTATCATTTACTGACCTCCCTGGGGGATCTCCTTTGCAGAGCTCTGCAGTGCACAGCTAACAAGCTTTTCCCAATTCTGCATTGTTCCAGGATATCGACATCTTCAGCTGCGAAACCTCCACAATGAACTCTTGGAAGTCTCTAGTTTATTCATAAACAGCAGGAGGATGGAAGAAAATTCCTCTGGCAATACTATGCCGGCCTCTTTGGTAATTAAGTTCTATTTCACTCAGCTTATTTGTGGGGATTGCTATGCTGGAGGCAGGCTTTCTTGTGGTCCAGGAATATGGTCCATTTGAGTTATTGATTAGGTAGCTATGGAAATAATAATAATAATAATAATAATGGCTGACACTTGACACTTTCTAAGCACTTTACATATATACTAACTCACTTAATCCTTTCAATAACTTCATGAAATAGCTATTAGTATCATCTCCATGTTACAAAGGAAGGTAAGAGCTAAGTACACCTGAGGTCACACAGCTATAAACCCAAGTTCATCTAGTGCCAAAGCCCATACGCTGAACGAGTACATTATAGTGCCTACCAGGGAAGTGAGCCAAAAATAACAACACGGGGAAAAGGCTAATTATGCAAAGCCTGCTAGGAAGCATCTTGATACTTCTAGAAAGTTTAGGTTAGATGAGGAAAATCCTTTGCTTCTTCAGCAGTCCAGAGGCAGATGTCACAGGCGAGCAGGGTCGGGTGAGCAGCCAGGCGCTGCTGGCAACACGTAACTGTGCAAGCTAGCAATGCCCCGGCACCTCGGGAGACACAGCATCTGCACTCTTGGGAGTGGGAGAGGAACACCGCAAAAAGGGCCACCTTTACAGGAGCTGGGTTTTAACAAGTTCCCCAGGTAAGGTCCAAGCCGTTGAACTTCGAGAACCATTGGACCAGCACTCACCCTAGTAATGCAGGGTTGTTTGCTTAAACAAGGAACTCTCTTTTAATTAACTGGTTAATTCCACTCTGCTTGCTCTTTAAAAATTAATGTAACAGGGTGTCCATCAATCGCCTCTTTACATGTTTAGTGATCTGTTCATGGTTGCATCAATCCTGTACTGCAACAGGGTCCTCACAACCTTCGGAGAGGCGCCTTCTACGCTCACAGTGGCGCTGGGTTTAGCCACTGCTGCTGCCACCTCTGAACAGCCCTGCTTTCTCCTCTGCTTCTCTTTCCCTAACCTCAACAGTTTCTTCTCTTTCTCTGTCCCTCACCTTGTTTTCTTAAGTTCTCCTCCTTTTCCCTTCAACGAGTGATCGAAGTTGAGCACAGCACTTGGGCCAGAGTAGGGGGAGGTATTGCCTCTGCCTGGTGCAGAGGACTGGGAAGCAGGGACGGGGCTGCCTGGTACCTAAGAGCAAGAATTAGATGCTTTCAGAAAGGCAAGGCAGAGCTTAGTGTCCACTTCTGGGTTGGTTGCCCTCAATCCCTATTAGAGCTGAAGATCCCACACATGCCATGAATGAACCATTCTTCCTCACAACACTTCTGACGCCAAATGTGTGGTGTCTTCTCGACACTACTTCTCCAACTCTCTGATGCCAGCTCGGTGTCCTACAGTTCAGTTCAGTTCCGACACTATCTAGCTGGGCTGAGCATCAGATCCCACAAGTTAAGGGCTCAGTCCCACAGCACTGTCCCCACTTCGGATGCCAGTTGCAAGTCCCAGGCTGTCACTGGTACTCCTGACTGACCAGCTATAAATCCAAGAGGTTCCCACAACCCCCTCCTTAGGGCCAGTAGTTTGCTAGAATGACTCACAGAATGACTCATGAATGACTCAGGAAAGTGCTTTACTTACTATCACCAGTTTAGTATCAAGGATACAACTCAGGACCAGCCAATGGAAGAGATACATAGGGTGAGATATGAGGGGAGAGGAAGCAGTCTCCATGCCTTCTCTGGACACACCGCCCTCCCAGCACCTCCACGTGTTCAGCAACCCAGAAGCTCTCAGAATCCCGTCTCTTAGGGGGTTTTATGGGTGTTTCCTCGCATAGGCATGACTGAGTAAATCATTGGCCGTTAGTGATTAACTCAACCCCCAGCTCCTTTCCCCTCTCCCGAAGTCAGCAGTAGCAGGGGCTGAAAGTTGCAACCATCTAATCATGACTTAGTCTTTCTGGTGATCAGCTCCCATCCTGAAGCCATCTAGGGGCCTCCAGAGCCGTAAGTCATCTTATCGGCACACAGAAAACTCTCGTCACTCCAGAGATTCCGAGGGTTTAGAAGATGTGTGCCAGGAGCTATGAGCAAAGACCAGATATTTATTTTCAATTATATCACACCATACCATCCTAGGTATATCCTAGGCAGCAGCATATATGCTTGGTAAATATGTGTTCTTTGACCTTGGAAGTCATCACCTTCCATTGCTCAAGACAGTAACTGAAGATCATCCTGGACTTCTCCTTCTCTCTCACTGCCCCATGTAAGACTTGATAAATCTGTCTCCTTAGTATCTTTCAAATCCATTCATCTCTATCTGTCCCTACCATCTTGGCCCTCATTCATTCTCACCTGGCTTGTGGCCCTGGGTTCCTACCTGGTCCCCCTCCCTCTGAGTTTGACCACCTCTGTATGTCCTCCTTTAGGGCCTTTTAGACAGTTCTATCTAAAACTCAAATCTGACCATGTCACTCTTCTGTTAAAAACCCTTGCTACTCTGGGAAAGCCGAGAGCTCGTGGGTCATTTAAAGGGACAGCTGCCACCCTGCTCTCAGCTCCAGCTGCTTGTTGCCAAGCAGTTTTGCCAGATATTTTGGTTTTCAAGACTGTCAGGACATCTGGACTGGCATAAATGTTGGCAACTATTTCAACTTTTTAAAAATATAGTGCAGGCTAAGCCATAAAATTAAAATGCATGCATTTTATGGTATGCAAATCATGTCTTAATAAAATTGATTAAATAATAAAAACACATTGTACAAGCATAACAAAACAGCCAACCTCTCTTCCCCCACACCAAATAAAAACAAAATGCATGATAAACAAAATACTTAGGCAGCCTTTTCCCCTCCATCACCTCACAGAATTCATTGAGGTTCCCAGAATGCCTTGCTTTAGGCCACCTCTAACGCTTTGTACAGGCTATAGCAATATTGGGGATGTTCTTGTCCCACTCTTTATCTGCTAATTCACACTGGGCCTTCAGATGATAACCATTTTCAGGAGGTGCTCTCTGATTTCCTCCAAACCTGGCTTCCCAAGGAACTTACCGTGGACAACTTATAATTGTCCACGTTCTCTTCTAGCTGTTCTATTCAACTGGGAGCCCTTGAAGCCAGGGATAATGTCCCATTTCTCCCTGAATCCCCAGGGGCAGGCAAAATGTCTGATTCCTGCCAGCCCTCCATAAATGATTTTGTATTTTAAATGAATGAATATATCTTAATATACAAACTGCTCAAAGACTTGCGAGTTATACACCTCCCCAACTCCTCCTAACAGAAATATTTTTTGTATCATAATTATCTGTATGCCTGGACAGCAAGCTCCTTAAGGCCAGAATATTTTATTTATCATCTTACCATCCAAAATTCTAGCCCAGTGCCCTGAAGAGGGATGGAACTCAACAGACACTGTTGAATGTCTGTTCGTAAGTAAGGACTGACATACATTTCAGATAATATCAGTCCCCTAATTATGATGGAAAGAGACACTGTTATTTAAAATAAATTAATATTTTGGTGGTATGCTGCTAAATATTCTTACTAGACTATTAAGCAAGATGCACCATTGCCTACTGAATCACAAAAAGATGCATCTGGTTATAAAAGGATGCTCTTGTTTTGCATTTACGTGTCCCTATACGTACTTCCTAAGAACCAGCACTTCTGTATTGGTGTAGCCTAGAAACAATATGAGAATGTAAATGAACGAGAAACCATGTGATCTTCCTTGACAGATGTTTAATACAGAAGAAAGAAAATGTTTGCAGATTCACAGAGTCACAGTACATGGGGTCCCAGGTCCAGAGCCCTTTGCTGTTTTCTCCATAAACGGAGGCACCAAGGCAAAGCAGCTTCTCCAACAAGTAAGTTCACTGAGCCTGTAGTTAATAAACAGTTCCCCTTTGAGGGGAATCTCTATGCACAGGTTAACATTTTGCCCAACATTTTACAACGGACTTAAAGTCAGAGAAAGCAGCTCGTGTCAGACTTCACAGATTATCAAACAGAAGCTACTACCAAGGGGTTTGGGGGGCTTTGTTTTTTAAATCAGTCCGTCCATGAACTTCGGTGTCTACTATCACAAAGCACTGTTGGGGTTTTGGAGACGTTATAAGATATGATGATGTAAAGGAAGGAAACATTTCCACGGACCACCCATAAAAAGTAGCATATTACTGTCACCCTACGTGAGTAATCACAGGGCTATAAAGCAGGACTGGGGAGGGAGTGACGCTGGCCCTATCATGGAGCTAACAGTGTCAACTGACCTGCTCCTGGAAGCTTCGTGCCCTGAATTATTGCTGTAGTAGGAGCTGCCTTGCCCCACACAATCCACAGCCCAGCATCGACCACAGACCAGGGGCTGGGGTAAGGCGAGCAGAGTCTTCTTGAGAATCTTCTGCTGCCCCACCCCATCCCCAGTTCATTCTGCTTCTCCAAGTGAGATGCAGCAGTGCCAAGTGCTGACTCGAGTCCTTGCATCATTGTTGGGGGCCGGTGGGGGGGATGCCTGAAGAGAAGAACGTTTGCTCAATCTAAGCCGGATGGTGGCAGCCTTCTCTGGTGACTCACTTCAAGTTTAGCCTCTGTCGGTAACCTGGACAATAGAAAAAAGAGTGAAAGAAAACATCAGTAAGAGAAACTATCATGATGGCTAGTGTTTACTAAGTTCTCCTACTGTGTCTGGATTATGCTTTACCATCAGTCAGTGCCTCAATCATAAAATGAAACAAAATTAAGAGGTTGTGACTCTGGACTTCCCTGGTGGCACAATGGTTAAGAATCCACCTGCCAATGCAGGGACACAGGTTCGAGCCCTGGTCCGAGAAGATCCCACATGCCGCAGAGCAACTGAGCCCATGCGCCACAACTACTGAGCCTGCACTCTAGAGCCCGCGAGCCACAACTACTGAGCCCACGTGCCTAGAGCCCGTGCTCCACAACAAGAGAAGCCACTGCAGTGAGAAGCCCGCGCACCGCAACGAAGAGTAGCCCCCACTCGCCGCAACTAGAGAAAGCCTGCGCGCAGCAACGCAGCCAAAAGACCCAACGCAGCCAAAAGAGTTTATTGAAAGGGGAATTCCCAGGAATTTAGATCAGATGAGATTAGCAGATGATTGAGTATTTCCAAAAGGAGAATGGGAGATTATCTTAGTAAAAGCTGGACTAGGTTCTTTGCCCTCAGTCCTGTGTTGCAAGATTACAAAGAGCTAAGTTCACGGACTGAAAAACCTAAAGTTTTTAATTCAGTAAGAGCTCTCATTCCAGCAGTGGGAAAAATAGTTATACTGTCTGGGGATTATGAATAAATTGTGTCATTGCCCAGAATGAACATAAACAATCCTTTTTGGACGTAAGAGAATTCTTAGATCTTCCAAAAAGAATTATGCAACACTGCAGGGTAGGTTTCACTTATAAATTGCACATCAAACCTATCCGAACCCCATGAAAATAGACTTGTTCCTTTGCCCACTCTTCAGAGGTGTGCCTAAATTTGCCTTTGTTTTTTCTTTAGAGTCTGACCATTGATCAAGACACCAAACCTATTGCCACAGACTATTTTTTAATGGAAGAAAAATATTTTATATCTAAAGAAAAGAATGAATGTAGGAAACAACCGTTCCAGAGAGCCATTGGTCCAGAAGAAGAGATCATGCAGATTTTAAGCAGCTGGTTTCCAGAAGAGGGATATGTTGGCAGGATTGTCTTAAAAACCCAGCAGGAAGTAAGTGTGTCCTGGGGCAGCCTACATTGTAGCAGCTCATATGTAACTCACCACCTCACCACTAGCTGCCTGCCTCAAATTCAGAATTTCTTATCATTGCAACTTGCTTTATAGTCTTCTTAAGTAAGTGTGGAGAATTGATTTTATTCTTCTGCACATATTCAGAATGTTAACTCTAAGTTACAGAAATTCGGTCTAAAAATCATCCCTTAGGAAACAAGGGGAGAAAGAACTGAAGGATTCCTGAAGCACGTCATCAGTGGTGCGTCCAGTGTTTTATCTGTTTATGTGAAGACATGGTTATGAGGGTCACAGTAGTGTGTAATGGAAGGCCTGTAGGCATTTTGCGTTTGGGGGTTTGTTGCCTCTTCAAGTTTTAGCCAAGAAAATGTTTTGTGCTAATACGTGAAATAACAGTATTTCTTTGAAAATATTCCATAACTTTACACAAAGTAAGAATAACCTCTCAGCTTTGGTCCGAATTTGTAACAATATTCCCATGATCATTCTCATAAAGGAAACAACACGACTGCCTGTCAACTCCAGACTGTTGGGCTCCTGATGGGGTTTGCTGATGGAACACATTTTTTTTTTAATAAATTGATAGGAGCCCACTACTAACTTACTGCCCTTTTTTTAAAATGACACACAAGATCATTACACAATCATACCTCATGATAAGTCGATAATGAAGCAGTTGAATCAGTTCAACAATTCGATTAAACAAATATTTATTGAGCACCTAAAATGTGCCAAGCCCTGTTCTAGGCACATGATCTGCCTCTTTGGGGCAGGTAATAGAGCTGGGCTGGTAAAACGCCCATTGCTGGTCCATGCTTGCTGGGACACAGTAGAGATGATAAGGAGACCATTTCCAGCATCATGTGTTACTTTTTCACTCTCTACCTAACTATGAACGTGGTCTGCAGCCTCCACAGAACTCCAGCATCTCCTCTGGGAACCAGAGCCACTGCCTTCCCTCCTAACATTGCCTTAGATGATAAAAGGACACTTGCTTTAAGCAAAGAAATGTACTTGTCTCCCTAGCGTCCTCTCCCCATCAGACACACAAATTACTAAGACGGAGGAAAAGCAATTCTAATAATAATAGCTTTATGAGAAAATAGAGGGCTTAGCTGGATTTTTGAAGCCATCTTTAATTTCTCTCTAATTTTTTTTCCTATTTCTAATTGTCTTTGTCACATGTAAAAAAGTATCCTAGAAATGAACAATTTCAGTGAAGAAGTGAGTTTGTTAAACCATATCTTTGCATCACGACTTACAGCATTTAACGCTCTCAAGCACCCACTAGTTTGAATGATCTCATGATGTAATGGAAACCATTCTACACAAAGAAAACAGGTTCAGAGAAGTTAGGTCACGCAGGGTGAGAAGGAGACAGCACTCAAGTCTTACGGCTTCCAGGTCAGTGTTCTTTCCACTACCCTGTGCTGGTCAGGCTGGAGTTGCATCAGTCTCCGTGGCTTCTCCCACACGCACCATGGGAGGTGGTGAGCAGGAGGAAACGTGGGCAGCCTGCTGAGTGTTGCCATGGAACTTCATCACATGGTTGGAAGGACCAGGAGTAAGGGATGCCCCATAGGCAACTTAAAATGTATATGACAGCAGGCAGTAGAGACATTGGGAACGAATGTTTAATAAAGGCTGGTGGAACAGAAGCATTTGGAAAAAAGGAGGAGAAATTAGAGGGGAAGCATTTTCTGATGAGTACAATACAGCAAGTTCTCCTTTATATGCCTTTGTTGGGAGGAGAGTTTCGAAATGACTGAAATACATCTCAAAAGATAACAAATCATATTTCATGTATCTAGGCTTACCGGCTGCACAGCAACACACAATACAAATTTACTGACTGGCGAAATGAATTCAGCGTGCGTATTGAATGCAAGCGGACACTGGCATAGCTGATAGATTTGGGCTATAAGTATTTCCATTTAGTTACTTTGTGGAACTAGTAAGATACATAAGCAGTTTGCCCATGAAGCTGCAGTCCGTTACCTCTGATCTTGCCTGCCTGCTTTGTATGATTTTCTTGTCTTCTGGGCTCTCAAGCTGTTAGGTATCTTCTTATGGTCAATATGCTCTCCTCTGACACCTGCTGGATTTGAAATCAGACAAACCTGGCTCTGACACAAATTAGATGGATGACCTTCAATGGCTCATCTGAATTCTGTAAACCTCTATGCCCTAATTTGTAAAATCTGAGAGGAACTACCCTGCTTGACTCAAAAAGATTATCATAAGACTCATGCCAAACATGTGGACAGTATGTAGAGAAATGCTTAGTAGACTGTAAAGGAATATGCAAATGAAGGTTATTGTTATGGTCATAATCTGTGGCTTCTAATGTGGCTGAAAACGGCTTAAACATTAATAAGCTCTGAGTAAGGCTCTAAGGAGTGCTCTTAGAAGTAATTCCCAATGCATGGTCATTGGGATATTTTATGTGGCAACTTAGAACTTTTTTGTTTTTTGTCTTGCTTACTTACATCCTAGCTTTCAGAACCCTGAGATTATAAATTATGTCATGTGAATTAGCACCCAACCCCACTCTCCGATTGGTTAAATATATTATAATCAATGCAATGACATATTATGCAAAATCTTTAGGAACTGACATGAAATGATGATCAGTCTTTTAAGTGGAGAGAAAAAAGGAGTTGTAGAATAACATAGGTACTAGAGTACAGTCTCATTTTATGTAATAAAAATAGACAATGGCTCTCTCCCTCTCACGCGTAATATGATGAATGGGGTCAAAACAGTTCAGTTGTGTAAATTCTAAGGACCACGACTGCAAGATTAATGAAATGATTGGGGCGAGGCTGTGCGCCTGGTTGGTGAGAAGCCCCAGGAGCCAGTCCTTTCTGGTCCTGGCTACAGTTTGGCGCCACCTGGTGACAGTTGCTCATTTTGACTTCAAAATCAGTGGGGGACTATTCTAGGTCCTGGGGCTGGCTGGACTTTCCAGGACAATGACAGTGATTCTTGGAGTCTTCTGGTTAGGTAGCACCACTTCTGTGGCCTATTCTGAGATTAAGCTAGAATGCTGGGGACTGGAGGGCCTTCCTGCCACATCCTCACTTCCTGAGATGGGGTTCCCTACTGCTCACTTGCCTTGCCTCCCCCTTGCGGAGGACAACTTTACATGACCTCATTTGAGAATGGGGCTAACAGAGAACAGGGGCCATTTGACGATCATATTATATCTAAATTCACATAATTCCAGGGTTTCTTTGTATATATTTATTCACGTACACAAAAATACATTTGTATATCCATAGCAGATGGTTAAAAGGATATGCAATGTAATAACAGTGGGTTTTTTGTGGAGAATGAGATGGGAGGGGTGGAAGAGAAAAAGGAAAAAGGTAGAAATGGGAAGTTTGCCTTTTTATTGATATATTTCCTTACCGCTTGAAAATTTTTTAAAAGATACATATGTCTATAGATATATGTGTATGTAATATATAATTATATATGTAAAATTCACTGAAAGCCAACCCACCAAAAGCCATCTAACCTGATGACCAATTCTCATAATTCTTGAGAATTTTGTTGATATTCATTTCGATGTGACTTACTTCCAGTCATTGTTTTAGCCTTTCCACTGTGGGTTTTGTTCATCTAGCCCGCCTGAATGCCGATTTTGCATGTTTCACATTTCAGATGTCTAGCATTTCTTAAGTGCTCAAGGTCTGTGGGGGAATGGGTAGATTTCTCTTAAATGTATTTATTGTTCTTATTTGGCGTTTAGTAATTGGCAAAATGGCATATTGTCTTTTTACAAATTTATCTCTAGCTGATTTGGACTCAAAACCCACAGCTAATAGGAGCAGATCTACTGGCTTGTTCTGGACCAAACCTTATCATTGTGTCAACATCAGCAGAAACTTACAGTACTTTCCTCCTCTAAGAAGAGATGTGTATCCTTTTAGAATAGTTTATGAAGTAGTAACTAGCGTATGGAATATAAAGCTAAGAAGTTGTTTCCACATTACCAAGATCCATGTCAAATTTTTGCTAGGTTTTTCTTTCCTTATTCTACATCATCTTACCATCTACTCAGACTTTTCTTCTTTTTTAACATAGAACCTGGAAGAGAAGAGCATCATTCAAGATGACAAGGAGATGATCTTGAGCTCAGAGGAGGAGAGTTTCTTTGTCCAAGTGCACGACGTTTCTCCAGAGCAACCGCGAACGGTCATCAAGGCGCCCCGCGTCAGCACCGCGCAGGACGTCATTCAGCAGGTGAAGCCCTCCCCTTCCTCACCTCAGTCCTGTCCTCAGTGTGAACTATTGGGACAAATCAGATTTCAGCTCCCTTTGTGAATGAGGTTCTAGAACAAAGGGGACCTGACAAGGGACAGCGTGCCTCTTAAGGCTGGGAAATACTGATTCCTTCAACGATACTTGCCCAGTATCTACTGTGAGTCAGGCTCTCTCTGAAGCCTCGATAATGGATCTAGAAGGTGGCTCTGCAGAGCGGGAACGTCATCATCCCAGAAAGGCCTAAGCCAATACTTAATGGCCATCTCTCAGGGATCCTGCAGAGGACATGCAGGAGGCCTCCTCTGACCCTCTCCCCTCCTCTGGTCATGCTTCTCTGTGTACATGGCTTCACAGAACTCTGTTTCCTTCTTTTGAAGCCCTGTTATGGTTGGCGTTTATTAAACACTCACTTGAGAAGATAGCGTAACAGTTAACAGACTCTAGATCAGATTGCTCCAGGTGCAAATCCCAGCTCTACTTCTTACTAGCTCTGAGAGCTTGGACAAGTTATTGAACCATCTGTGCCTTAGTTACACTGGAGTGCTGGTAAACTGGCTCTCTTCAAAAAAAAAAAAAAAAAGCCCTGATTTTGTAGCATTTGCCAGTTTCTATCTTGTAAATCCTCCCACCACATCTGATTCCAGTGGACTCCAGCACAACACCATGTGCTAAGCTACCATGCAGATAACATGGAGATGGTACATTAGCACTTTCCTTATAGAGGTATTGTGAAGATTAAGTAAATATATGTAAAGCACATTCGCCTATTACAACACCTAGCACATGGCAAACACTACTTAAGTGCTATCTGCTATTCTTATTGCATGATAGTTTGGTTAATATTAGCCTCCTTAATAGACCTGGAACTCCCCAAACTATATACAGTATCTGGGACATAGTAAGCCCTCACTAAACATGTGATGAGTGAATAAATGCATAAATGAAAGATAATCTTGTACTAAATGAGAAGTGAGACCAGGTAAGTTCTAACATCCAAGACTGAGATGAAGAGGGAGCCTCGTGGGACAGAGAGGCTCCTGAGGGTCAAACTTCTGTCTCTCACTGTCTGCATGACCTTCCGTCTCTACCAGCTTTGGTGGATGCAGAAAATCCAGTTCAAGTCCTTTTTCTGTTACTTACTAGCTGTGCATCCACTGGAATCTGCCTGACCTCTGTATGCTTAAACTTCCTTGTCTGGAAAATGGGCATAGTAACACCTAAATCATGGACGGTTGTGAAGCTAAATGAGGCAATGTGGGGAAGTTCCTATAAGCTAGCTACAACTATGACAAGGTATAATGAGAAGTGGGATGACATGATCTGAAAGACCCCCTCCATCTCTTAAAGTCTGATATTTTCCCACCTCAAAGTCTCATCTACAGTGAAGCAGGTGTTGGAGATAGTGTGTCTTTATTCAGTTGATCATAACTTGTGTTTCAGACCTTATGCAAAGCCAAATATTCCTATAGCATCTTGAGCAACCCGAACCCGGGTGATTACGTGCTTTTGGAAGAGGTGGTGAAAGACACTGCCAACAGGAAGTCTTCTACCCCAAAGTCCTCCCAGCGTGTCCTTTTGGATCAGGAGTGTGTCTTTCAAGCTCAAAGCAGGTGGAAAGGTGCAGGAAAATTCATCCTTAAGCTAAAGGAACAAGTGCAGGTAAAGTGCAAGATTATTTTTCTCTCTTCACAAATTATTTGATATTCGTAACTACAGTGTAATCAAATTCAGGAGCTAGTGAAATCTAGGAGGAAGTTCCCGAGTCAAGGAAATTAGTCGGAAGAATGTTGTTTGGCTCTGTTTTCACTGTGTGGAAAGAAATGTCTTCCCCTCTGAGCTTACACAGTCCTGAGAGGGGAGTCCCTCAGCCCTGCTTTCCAAAGCTCTACTTACTAGAAAGGGAACAAGAAAGGGCTTTTTCTGATAGTGTCATGTGATTGGGGACCCTGGCTAATTTAACCTAATACCAACGGAAGATTCTCGTTTTCCACAGGCATCCCGAGAAGACAAAAGAAAAGGCATCTCTTTTGCAAGCGAACTCAAGAAGCTCACCAAGTCGACTAAACAGCCCCGAGGACTCACATCACCTTCTCAGGTCTTGGCCTCAGAAAATGTCCAAAACAAGGAGGAGAAACCTGTGGGCGGCTTGTCCTCCAGTGACACGATAGACTATCGACAATGAGCAAGGGTAGCACGTTTTACCCAGGTATTCTGAGTCCTTGCACTGTTCTGAAACGGGGGGTCAACTTACACTACTTTGTAGGACACAGTCTGTACACTGTCATTGGTCTTTTCCAAGAGGAGGATGTCCCTGAGGCAGGTAGGAATGGTACCCTACAGAAGAAGGGCTCTGAAGATACACATCACTTCAGCACTGATAATTTTAGATCTCCTTATTTTGTAGATAACTAAAGGCCCCAAGAGGACAACAAACTTGCCCAAACTACAACAGCCTTATTTCATCAGACACAGAACTGTCTTAATTACTGGTAACTCATATGAACATTCTTGAAGGGCTGCTATGGGCCATTCAGCTTTTATTCCTTTGTATTTCTAGTTTGATGTTCTTCTAATTTAGGTCTGATTTACTCTCAACAACCTCAACTTCTTCTGCCTCAATTAAAAAATTAAAATCTGGCATCCAGGATGTAATGATTAAAAAGAAAGCAAAATGACATAACAGCCTGCAGTAAATCATGCCTTTGGTTGCCAGCTTACTGCTTGGTATTCATATAGAGAGTAAATTTCATTCTATCTTAAAACAGACTATTTATATGGAACCTGAATTTAAAAAAAGAAAAAGCATGTGAGGAAACCAAACATAGATTTCTTCTTTTCACTCAGTTTCTTAATGAACCCAAGGGATTATTAACGCCCACCTTTCACCTGTTCCATCATAGTTCTAAGATTTAAAATTCTCAAGAGACCAACTGCACAGTGAAGGCATTGTTGCTTATACTACAGAGCTGCATCATCTGTCTTCATCACAATCAGATTATTTGTAGAAGCTCATAATTAAAGAATTTATTAATATCTCTTGACAGGGCCAAATTTGACTGAAAAAAGAAGACTGATACATTGAGCCAATGTTTAAGGAGCAACTCCTAAAACAATTGGTGCCCCGTATACACTTACAAAGAAAGCTCTTTCAAAACAGACGAGGCCAAATACAGGAAACTGCCTCCTCCAGAACTTCTGCACATCCCATTATCTTTTTTTTTTTTTTGCGGTACGCGGGCCTTTCACCGTTGTGGCCTCTCCCGTTGCGGAGCACAGGCTCCGGATGCGCAGGCTCAGCAGCCATGACTCACGGGCCTTGCCGCTCCGCAGCATGTGGGATCTTCCCGGATCGGGGCACGAACCCATGTCCCCTGCATCGGCAGGTGGACTCTCAACCACTGCGCCACCAGGGAAGCCCCATCCCATTATCTTGAGTCAGGGCTTTTTAGGTTCTGTATGCAAAGACTCATCAGAAAGAAATCTCAGCTCTATGGCAGCAATCCACATCACATAGCATCAGATAATGGTGAATATGCAGAGAATAGTGAAGCCCCAGGCTGTTCCAGACTCTGAGACGGCTCAGCACCCATTTTCTGTTGCGGTACCTCTGGTATACCATTTTTAAATTTCAGACTCACTTCCTTTCCTGCCACAGTGTCACCGAGACAGGCAGTGTCTCCGAAAGCCCAGTGAGCTTTAGGATTAAGTACCATGCTAAGCCTCTCCAACTTCTGGAAAGTGACTCACAATGGTAGTGGGTGTGTGAGCACACAATAAAGACAGTGATCAAAATTTCAAATATTGTTTTTCATATCAAGAACTTAGCATCAAATAAATCATAGGTGTGATAATGTTATGCACACCTATTATAACCTCCGTAATGACAGAGTGAAATTACACTATGCACATAAAGAGCCCTCAGTGTGCCAGAAGATTAATAAGTATGTAAGAATACAACTCCACTAGAAATTTGACTTTAAAATAATGTGCTTGCTATAATGAGCATTACTAGTTGCTTATATTTTAGGAGAGTAGGGAGGGTGGTGGTGATTTAGACAATAGCCTTTGGACTCAATTTTCCTACAGTAAGCAGATATTCAGAATCAGTCAATTGACCTCACATCTTTCACTAAACTTGGGGAAGCTCCTCTTTAAAAATAGCCATTGGGGGCCTCCCTGGTGGCGCAGTGGTTGAGAGTCCGCCTGCCGATGCAGGGGATACGGGTTCGTGCCCCGGTCTGGGAGGATCCCATATGCCGCGGAGCGGCTGGGCCCGTGGGCCATGGCCGCTGGGCCTGCGCATCCGGAGCCTGTGCTCCGCAACGGGAGAGGCCACAACAGTGAGAGGCCCGCATACCGCAAAAAGAAAAAAAAAAAAAAAAAAAAAATAGCCATTGAGAGACTTCCCTGGTGGTCCAGTGGCTAAGACTCCGCACTCCCAATGCAGGGGGCCCAGGTTCGATACCTGGTCAGGGAACTAGATCCCGCATGCCGCAACTAAGAAATGAATGCCGCAACTAAAAGATCCCGCATACTGCAACTGAAGATCCTGCACATGGCAACGAAGATCCCTGTGCTGCAACTGAGACCCAGCGCAGACAAATAAATAAATAGATAAATAAATATTTTTAATTAAAAAATAAAATAAAAATAGCCATTGATATAATAATAATAGTAATAGCCATTGGTGCATCTATGGGAATATAGAACCCATGTTATTAATTTTACGAATGGTGTTTCGAAGAAAGCGTTTGTGAAAAAAGAAGGGCCTTTCTGTTTATGCTCATAAGAAAACCAGTTTAATATTTTTATTGCTTTCTGAGTGATATAATATTTCATGTTATTTGTTCTGAAATATTCACCTCTAAAGTTTCAAGTTACCTCCTAATAATAATCTAAGAATTTCTAAACAAATAATTATTTAACTTACTCAACTAGTTGACAGAAGTCCACCTTTTTTTTTTTTTTAAAGCTGAACAGTTTAATTATGGTTAAAAAAAAAAATCTTTCTAAAGAATGTGATGTTCCAGGGCAGAAATAGCCTAATGTTCCACCTCCCAGGAACATCATGTTCTACCACTGTGAGTTTATAGGAAATAGTCTCTCCCCCAAACCCAGTCACCAGAGCTTGGGTTTCTGTTGGTTGAACAACCTTAAATCTTGCTACACTATGAACATTTCTGCTCCTTCACTTTAAAGAGACTAACAAGCCTATGTATACAATTTTACAGGTGAGATCTTTGGGCAAGAAGTTATAAAGTCAAGAATGAACATGATGGAAACAAATATAACTTCCTTATTTTCATTAGACTTAAACTGGAAATTGATGATTTCTGAACTTGCGATATGAGGTCCACACTGAGGTCAAGCAAAATGGCACAGGGCTAGCTACCAACCAGTTTCCTGATGAAGCAAAGAAGCCCAGCAGACTGCCATTTTACACGTGTCAACAGTTGGAAAAACCATTGCTAACCTTGCAATAATTGACTTAGAACAAGGGTCATCAAACTTTGTAAAGGGCTAGACAGTAAATATTTCAGGCCTTATGGGCCATATGGTCTCCACTGCAATGACTCAACTCAGCTGTAGTGCAAAAGCAGCCATAGACAATACGTATGTGAATGAATGTGGCTGTGATCCAAGAAAACTATATAAAGACACTGAAATTGTAATTTCATATAATTTTCCCATGTAATAAATATTCCTCTTTTGATTTTTTAAAATCATTTAAAAATGTAAAAACTATTCTTAGTTCAAGAGCCATACGAAACCAGGTGGCAGGCTGGATTTGGCCCAAGGGCCATAGTTTGCTGACCTGACTTAGAAAACTGAGAACAAGATGCAGAGGTATGAAAACAAGCAGGCTAGTTTAGTCATACATTTTATGGCTGAGAATTGGAAGATTTGGGGCATTGCAAGTGTAAATATGTCCTGTAAGATTCATTAAAAAGTAATTCAATTTAGTTTCTATATTGTGTATCATTGTGAATTCTGTAGTATTTCTTTTTAGCTACAGAATGATGTTGGGTTTTTTTACGTTTATTGCTTATATATTCACAGACTTTTGGTTTCCATAAAATGAAGTTAGAATAACGTATAACATCTACTGAGTTGTGACATCTTAACAAGAAACTTAACCATGTTTTTAAAGCAAAAGTAGATTGTTGGTGTTTATTTATTTTACTAGGTTTGTACTGACATTGTACCTATATATTTATTATACATAGCTTTCTTGATATTGCTTGCAGATTAGAAGCGTTAGTGGGTCTATCTCACTATTTGAAGACAAATCTCCTAAAAAGAAAATGTATGCTCTGAATATCTGAAATAGGCCAGAATTTCATGTAACTTGCCATTTAATGTAAATTATTTTAAAAACCTCGCTGTATAAAACCATCATGTACGTGTAAAGGATTCTTCTTATTCTTGGCATGAAGCAAATTATGATTTTTAAAATGAAAGGTGTTCCTCTACGTAAAATCCAAATTTTATCTTTCTATTGACATTAAAATTTAAGACGTTTTTCTTCAAATTATAAAACACACTAAAAATCCTAACCTTTGCTTTGAGAAGTTTTTCACCATAAAAAAATGAATAAAACAATCCCCAAGTTCTTTGCATACTCTAACAGAAGTGTTAAAAACACACGGCCCAGCTTTCATGTTATTGGAAGTTCTGATTGAGTCAAAGCTTTAATGCTAGAAGAGCCACGTTTGCTTGTCAACAGAATTCAGACTATTCCAGTTTGATGTCATTTGTACAGTGCTACAGGTTTCTTTTTAAATCAAATAATCAGTCTACAACAAATGTACAATGCTGCCTCATTTTAAAAAATATTCCAGAAAGCGTAATCAAGTTTCTCTAACCTAAGAGGCATTTTTTTCCTCTGGTTGGGCTTACTGTGTCATAAAAATTGGGTTACTGGTCTAACTGGCAAGAGTCAAGATGAAAACTGTGCAGAGTAGCGAGATGGAAAGCAAGACTGGTCTCATTAGGTTTATCACTTGGCCTTGACTCTAAGCCCTGCAGCACCCCACCCCATGGCCCTTAACAAAAAATCTGAAACTTACCTTGAGACTGAAAGGGAGACTAGGTTTTAGCAAGTGAGTGAACCCAACCTCCGGCCTATGTTGCAACCCAACTTGGTGGTTCATTTTGAGGTGAAAGGACATACTCTACTGTATTTGAGTCTTGGGGACTTTAGGGGGGACTGCTCTACTCTTACAGCTAACCAGCACAACCTGGTGTCTGCCAAAAGTAGGAAATTTTGATTTAGAGCTTCTCTGAATTATACAGTTATATTACTATAGCAAATGAAAGAAATTACCCCATTTAGAATGCATCTAAAATAGTCACCCACACTATACCCATTACTACTTCACATTTTCCATACCATTAGAAATTTGGGTAGCAAACCTTCATCAGTAAAGTCGATATGGAAAAGAATCTAAATATATACAAGCTGGCTGAAACCCCCACCAAGTGGGAGAAACGAAGGGTATGGTGCCCACAAGCACGCAAACCCCAGAGCTGTCGGAACCACAAGGTTGATGATGCTGACTCCCACTTACCTCACCATCAACCAATCAGAATGTCCATGAGCTGATGGCGCTCTTTGAACCATTACTATAAAACTCCTCACTACCCCCTCCAGGTCGGGACACGCAGCTTTGAGGGCATTAGCCCGCTGTGGCCCCCTTTGCCTGGCAAAGCAATAAGCTGTTCTTTTCTACTTCACCCAATAAATGAACAAATATGCAAGCTGTATTTATTACAAGATTTTGAAAAAAAGTATTTTAAAATGCTTCACTAAAAACAGAAAGGAGCATGAATTCTGTTAGGTGGTGCCACTTTTAAGGTTATGATAGCTGGCAAGAAAAGATTAAAATAAGAATCTGATGTGATGTGTGATGCTGGAAAAAACAGATTAACTTCCTCTCAGTTACCTCCTCTGTAATTGTTTGTTTCGCAAACTAATGTGAGATTATATAAGGGTGTGAAGGAGTTGAGGATAAGTTTGAGGATAAATCTGCAGGAAGTAACATTATTTGGGCAGAAAGTGCCTTCTTAAAGGAACGTCTCTTTTCGTGTCATCCTTACCAAGTAAAAGTTATTTATAAATTCTCCAGCTGGGGAGAAATATGGAGTCTAGACTCAACAAAAGTGAGTCAAAAGTCAAATTTACTTTCACACAAAGTTCTCCCATCTTGATGGCTCTGGAGACACTGGAGGCTCATTAATGAAAGCGGGCCTCCCCTATGGCTCCGTATGTACTTTTTTTTAAAACACATCTTCCCCTTCCTCTGTTCTCTCCCTTTCTAGTATTTTTGTAGATGTCTCCTCTTCTGCCAGACACCCGAAGGCCTTGCTTAATTCTGAAAAGTAATCAGAGCTTGCGTACTGGCCTGGTAAAACTGAATTAACTAAAACACAAAGCTCCACAACTCTGCTCCCATGCCAGTAAGGAGGATTCTTGGCATAGTGAGAGGCAGCCTACAGGGAAAGCTCTCTAGCGGGCTGCCTCAAACACTTTTAGTTGCTTCTCTTAAATCAGCAGCAAGGCAAGAAGAGGAGAATACCTGGACCCTCCAAAAAGTTGTTAGAAAAGGAGACTGCCTCTTACACAAAGCCCAAACTTGGGTCAACATGATACAGTACATTGTTAACAATTTATATGTTCTCTGCCATTTCTTCCTATCAACTTCCTAAATGCAGTCCTTGCATGATGGGTAAGGATTCTGACAGGAATACCTGAATGTTTTTGAAATACTGAATCTCTATGATTACCAAGCTGTTCGTACACATCTCTTAGATCCAAAACATACTATGCTCAAGTCTGCCATCCAGCAGGCCTCTGAAACCTTCCCTATTTCAGATGATACAGGTCTCTGAACTTTGAAACAACTCACTCTGACACTGAATTGGGTAATGTTGCATTCAAAAAAATGTGTGAATGCTCTGACTCAACATGCAAGGGCATGGAAGACTGAGGCTACGTCTTATGCCTGTTATTACCCGACTTCACTTTTAAGTGCCTAGCACAGTGCTAAGCACATAGTAGGTGCTCAATATTTATCTAGCTAAAAAAATAGACATTAAGGCTGTAGTTTATTATAGCCTCAGGGTGTGTGTATGTTATTATTAATGACTATAATATTTAGTTCTGAAAATGAAACTCATCAGTACAAGGCTACAGAAGTTAGTGCACAAATGTTTCATCCTCAAATTCATATAGGATATTCAAATACAAGGTGTATAATTTTATGGTCCCACTGTGATTCTCTCTGTGTAACAAGAAGGTTAAAAGCATAATACAAGTGTGAAATAGTTGATGAATTTTTATTTTAAAACTGATTTTTCATTTAAACTATAGTTTTTGCTGCCAACGTGAAATATAAATGTATTTGTATATGTTTGGAAAATAAATGATTTGTGACATGTACTGGTCACTTGTGCTCCAATGGCAAAAGACCCCTTGGTCATCTAAACAAATATTCATAACATTCCTGAACTTTAATATCTAAAAAGTGCATTAAAAGCAAGTATTTATATAATGAACCATACATTTCTCACCATTAAATAATCAAGCCTAAAAAAATTGATCTTAAAAACACTTTTTAAAACCACATATAATATGCTAAAAGATTAACATGCGCTATTAAGCTGAATATTCCCCACTCTGCTGAAATGGTAAAGGAACTTTCTATTTTCATTTACTTCATGAGAAAAAAAAGAACTTTAAGCACTACCCTAGGCCAAAATATTTGGCTTCTACAGCTTTGAAGAAATAGATCTATTTAGTTGGACTGCTGTGCATTTTTTTAAATGCTCACAAGAATAGAAAGCAGAAAAAAGCACCTGTTTTATTCAGCTATTCACAGTAGAGGATATTTATAACCTGGTCATTAAAACACTTATTTCATATGCCATTCCTAGAATATGGCAATAGCTGTCACATAAAATACTGCTTTTTAATTATATTCATAAGAATAGGCATTTCATCTGTTAAAAAAAAGAATGAAGGGAGAAAAAAAAAAAAAGCCCCTCGCTGGGTACCCTTTTTTCCTTAAAACAGAATGGTAAAGAAAGTCTCAGACTTGGTTTTTTCCACCATCACCCTCCAGAGCATGTCAGAAAATGTGACGAACTTCGAAGAGACTAGAATCACATTCAAACTTTCTTTGAAAGTAGCCATGATGAGCACTCATTCTTTTTCACAAATGCCAAATTAGGTTACTTCTTGAAGCATATCGTTCATTAAGAGCCAAAGAACCTGGTATCCAATTGCAAGCTATTTTTTCTTTTCTCAAAAATTTTCATAAAAATATATACACTCAAATTTAGAATGTTTCTCACTTCCATCATGGTGGTACGATAAAAAAAACATTTATTTCATTATAAAAAGTATTTGGCTATAAAGAGTAACTGAATGGTAGAAAGCAATCTCATGGTCTTGATTTTCCTGTGCATATTTTCAGAATTGGGGCAGAACCCTGTGCCACACAAAGGATAATTCTTCCTCCTCAAGAGAAGGTCCTAAATTAACAATATATCTTTATGTGCATCTGCACAAACACACAAATATACAACAAAGTCCCCTGACTCTTCATTCTTCTCCTACCGTAGTGATGTTTCCAAATATTTGGTGAAATCCAGAGGCAACTGAGTGGTAACTTCACTACAATGTCTTTTGATTAGCTGACTTATCTCTTCACTTAAAAATGAATCCCCTTGTAACACTTTATCCTGAAAAAATATTAAAAGTATGAGTTAAAAGTTTGTTTATGCCATAAGCAAAAGCCAAGCCGTAAGCAAAGTTAAAAATGGCAACAGCTGACACCAAACTAACACATGAAACATAACGACAGGTGCTGGGTCAGGTCTTGGACATATCAGCCATATCCTACATTGAATGAAACAGTCTCCTGACTGTCTCTATAGAATTCCAACCCCAGAAATCTATCCTACCATCAACTCCTAACACGAAATAAGCAAGTTGAAATCATGTTATTAAGAGACATATTAATTTAGTTTTTATTTCATCCTTTAAAAAAAAAAAAGAAAAGTATCACATACCTTCCTTCCGGAATTTGAAGATTCAACAGGAGGATTGAATGTCATTGCTGCCATGCTATAAGCCTCAAAAAGTTCTGCAGCAGATCTATAATCACAAATATAAGAAAAGTAAAGACACCACCATATCTGTGTAACTTGAAAATATTTAGATTGTACCCAGAGAATTAGACTGTACCCAGAGAAATCAATTAGATTGTACTCATTATTCTAAGCCTATATATAACATAATCCTGCTGTCGTTTTTCTTTTTTCTCATTAAAATCTTTTGCCCCAGTTTTATTTTCTTCCAGTTTTATTCAGATATAATTGACATACAGCACTGTGTAAGTTTAAGGTGTACAGCATGATCTGACTTGCATACATCATGAAATGAATTACCACAATAAGTTTAGTGAACCTCCATCATCTCATAGATAAAAAATTAGTGAATGGGCTTCCCTGGTGGCGCAGTGGTTGAGAGTCCGCCTGCCGATGCAGGGGACACGGGTTCGTGCCCCTATCCCGGAAGATCCCACATGCCGCGGAGTGGCTGGGCCCGTGAGCCATGGCCGCGGAGCCTGTGTGTCCGGAGCCTGTGCTCCGCAACGGGAGAGGCCACAGCAGTGAGAGGCCCGCGTACAGCAAAAAAAAAAAAAAAAAAAAAAAATTAGTGAAATAGAAAAAAAAATTTTCCTTCTGATGAGAACTCAAGATTTATTCACTTAACTTTCATATATAACATACAATACTGTTAATTATATTTATCATGTTGTACATTACATCCCTAGTACTTATTTATCCTATAATTGGAGGTTTGTACTTTTTGACTGCCTTCATCCAATTCCCCCTTCTGGTAGCCACAAATCTGATCTCTTTTTCTATGAGTTTGTTTGTTTTTGAAGTAAAATTGACCTACAACTCTGTTAGTTCCTGTTACACAACATAGTGATGATTTGATATTTCTATACATTTCAAAATGATCACCACGATAAGTCTACTTACCACTTGTCATCATACAAAGATATTATATAATTATTGACTATATATCCCACACTGTACATTTCATACCTGTGACATTTATTTTGCAACTGGGAGTTTGTACCTTTTAATCTCCCTCACCTATTTCTCTCCTCCTCCTAACCCCCTCCCCTGTGGCACCACCTGTTTGTTCTCTGTATTTATGACTCTGTTTCTGCTTTGTTTGTTCATTTGTTGTTTTTTGTTTTTGTTTTTGTTTTTGTTTTTTTGTGGTAGGCGGGCCTCTCACTGCTGTGGCCTCTCCCGTTGCGGAGCACAGGCTCCCGTCGCGCAGGCTCAGCAGCCATGACTCACGGGCCCAGCCACTCCGCGGCATGTGGGATCTTCCCGGACCGGGGCACGAACCTGTGTCCCCTGCATCGGCAGGCGGACTCTCAACCACTGCGCCACCAGGGAAGCCCTGTTTTGTTTTTTAGAGTGAAATCGTACAGTATTTGTCTTTCTCTGACTTATTTCACTTAGCATAATTCCCTCTAGGTCCATCCATGTTGTTGCAAATGGCAAGCTTTAATTCTTTTTTTCATGGCTGAGTAATATTCCATTGTGTGTATGTATACCTCATCTTCTTTATCCATTCATCTATTGGTGGGCATTTAGGTTGCTTCCATATCTTGGCTATTGTAAATAATGTGGCAATGAACATAAGAATGCATATATCTTTTCTAATTATTGTTTTTGTTTTCTTTGGAAACCAACAAAACACACTTATATAAAATAAATCCTAAATCCCCATGTTATGACATCATTATCCAACTAAATCCACCTCAGAGAGGTCTGGTATACATTTAGAAACATAGTTCTGGACAAAAAGAAGGCTGAGCAAAAAGCCCTCAAGCTCAATATGATCAAATCCCAACTCAACCAGTTATGTGAACGATATGCAACTAAGTGTAAGTTAGTCATGAGAGCATAAGGCATGGAGTCATCTTCCATGGATTTCAATCAGCTCAACCCTTCACTTGTTTGCCTGGATTGAAAGCAAGGAGAGGCCAATCAGGACAGAATAAATGTCTATACTCATGCATGTAAATGAATCCTTAATGATTTGAGATTGGTTAATATTCTCCAAAGGAGACCGGCAAGGGATGCAATCAGGCTCACACCCCAAGCTCCACTCCCCAGGGGAAGCCCATCAAGAGTCTCCCTTCTCAAGCCTTTGGGATAATCCATTCAACTTCCTCCAGAAAAGGAAACCTCTGGCATAAATGAGGCAAATGGTGAAGATCTCTGACAAAAACATACCAGAAAAGGATTGTGAAGAAGTGACAAAGAATCATTTTCTCCTTTTCCTTTTGAAAAACAAAGCTGGGGTACAGGTGGGAAGTATGAGGGATGAAAGAAGTAAATGGCCATTTTACTATTTAATAAGAGCAAAGGTTATCTCTATCCTACCCAGAAGGAAAAGGGTTTACAGGAAATTACAATTTATGTCTCATTTAGAGAGGGATACAGCTGACTACTGCCTTGTAAAAATATAGACCTGTTTCATCAAACCTCTCAGTATTTCAAGAGAAGCTGGAAATGATTTTTGGCGAATTCTTCCAATATTTAAAAGATACCAACCAATTAGATTCTTGTTCAAACTCTGAAGAGGCAAGAAAATCTTGCCTACAGGTCACTTGTCTGTGATTTCTGATTTAAAGAAACCAGTGGGCTTGCAAAGGAGGGGAAAAATCTGCAACAAAATATTAATTCTGAGTGATGGGAATATTACAAGGGTGTCATACCATTTTCTCTTCTTTTCTGTATAACTGAAGTATTTCCTAGTTGATTTTGTGGGGGAAAAATGATAATTACTACTGTTTCAACTTCTCTGTACGAATTTTTTTCAGATCAAAAAGTTGTGGGAAAAGAAACTTCTTTTAGAAGGACGCTTTTCCCCATTTGGAAGCGTGTAAGGTGAATGCTGGAAGAGCCAGTCCAAACTCTCACAGGTCGGGGGCACTGAACAGAGATGGCTATGAGGGCCAAGGAGAGAAACTGCTCCCTTCTGGATGGCAGTGTTCAAAACACTTCTTTTCTCTCCCTCCTCACTTTTCCCTTTCTTGTCCTAGCAGAACCATTTGGAGGGGGAAAAAAAAAAGGTTCTGTGGATGGACTCATGGACCTTCACATAAAGCAAATATGGCATCATCTTATTAAATGTTGAACCTAAGTAATGCGCATATGGGGATTCACTATTCTTTCTACTTACCTGTACATGTGAAACCGTTTTATGACCAAAAAAAAAAAAAAAAAAAGGTTAAGTAATTACTCAAAACAAACTAACAAAATCACAGTCAGAAATGTTTTCTCTGTGGAATAATTCAGGAATATGAAGTGGACCAAGTCCAGATAACCAACCAGCACTTTACATTTTGAAATCTATTACTTTGTAAAACAGACTTCTCATAGTCAAAACAGCTAGCAACTGAAATTTGCAGTTCTATATATAATAAGGCAATGCTAAATACTACCTTCGGCTCAACTCTGGTTTGAGTGCCTCTGAGCCTTCGGAAGGGGCTCCAGCGATGAGGTGAGCTGCAAATCTCTGCACTATAGGATGGTAATGGCGCTGAAGGGGAAACAGGACAACCATATTTTGCACGGGTCAATATTTTGTAAGACACTAGCTACACTTTAATAAACATTAATTTTTTTAAAAAACCACATATGCATATGTAATTCATTAGAACCACATACCTACAGAAAAAAAAACAGTATCTTCGCTCACAAGATTCCAACACAAATCTGTTTGATGACCAAGTTACCAGTGAAGTAGCTTAGTCTTGCTTTTACAGTATGAAAAGAAAAATCAAAAGGCAATTTCTCTTTCAGAGTGAAAAAAGTTAGTTTACAACAGGTTTCCTGAAACACATTTCCACTATAATGCTTCTGTCCGCACTGTAGGATCACAACGTAGGTGAAACCCTCTTGAAACTGGCGGGCCACAGGCCTCTGGAAGTCCCCCTGAATAAGACCCAATACAAATGTGCCTGACAACATATCTTCTATTCTGAATAGTGTCAGGGAGTGACTTCAAGAAATCTCACCCCATAATACTGAAATCACTTTCTGCTTCCTTAGAAAATGGATCTCAACATCTTAATAGTAAGAGCAAAGTGAAATGCAGAGTATTTAGACAGGAATTCTAGGAAAGGCAGTCCCAGAACAAAATATGTTAAGTTCTCTGGCAATTATAACTACTTGGGGGAAAAACTGAAAAAGCCCTCACAAAAAGGGGAGGAGGGGCTCTTACCCTCAGTGCATGCAATTCCCAAAGAGCAGTGTTCTGAGCATTGCAGTACTCAGGTTCATCCAGCTCAGGAAGGAAAACTCCACTACCCTGAGATTCATTGTCAAGCAACAGATCTGTTTTGGGGAAAGTCTGCAAAAATGTCACATAAAAAGGATTAATTAAAGTAATATTATGAATTTTAAGAACGTTACTGGATTCTGTACTTTTACATAATTTGATTTTACAGTTACATAAGAGCTATAAGCACATGCACTTTATACCTAGTTTTAATTTTTGCAATTTAAGTTTATTCCACAAGAGAACAAAAGAATATTAGCTTGCTTTGAAAAGAATTAATTTTATCTTGCAAAAGAAAACAGATATTCTTTCACTCAGCAACCCCACTTTTAGGAATCTTTCCTATAGAAATAATTACATTAGATACACTTATAAGAATATTCACTATAGCATCATTTATAATAGCAAAAAAGGAAACAACTTACATCCATCAAAAGAAAAATGCAGGGCCTCCCTGGTGGCGCAGTGGTTGGGAGTCCGCCTGCCGATGCAGGGGATACGGGTTCGTGCCCCGGTCTGGGAGGATCCCACGTGCCGCGGAGCGGCTGGGCCCGTGGGCCATGGCCGCTGGGCCTGCGCGTCCGGAGCCTGTGCTCCGCAATGGGAGAGGCCACAGCAGTGAGAGGCCCACATACCGCAAAAAGAAAAAAAAAAAAAAAAAAAAAAGAAAAATGCAAAGTGTAAAAGCCAGACTGCCTAAATTTAAATCCCATCTCTGCCATTTAATAGCAGTGTCACTTCAGACAAGTTTCTTAGTCTCTCTGGACCTCAGTTTTCCCCATCTATAAAATGGGAACAATAATAGTAGCTACTTCACAGAGTTGTTATGAAAATTGAGTTAATTTTTGTAAAGCATTGTAACAGTGTAATTCACACAGTAAGAACTATGTAAGTATTTGTTAAACCAACAGTCATTAAAGAGACCAAGTAGCTGTATTTGTACTGACACAAAATGTGTTCATCACCATTAAGTGTTAAAAAAGTTGTAGAACAATACTGTATATCATAATCCCCTCTCCATTAAAAAAGAAAAAAGTTTTGTTGTTTGTGTGTGTTTAGTGTACACATTTATAAATGAATTTTTTTAAGACTTCTGGAAGGATACCCACCAAATCGTAAAAATGGAGAGTGTCAGTAGGGGTGGAATGCTTTCCTTTTGTAATTTTATATACTTCTTTTATCACCTTATCTTGTTACAAGTGTGAATTACTTTTATAATTAAAATAATAATGTAAATGGGGGAAAAAAACATGCATCAAACAAAACACCATTGTTGCACTGTAAGAACTTAGCTCTATTCGTTTGCATCACTACTTACATGCATTAATATTCTGTTAGTTGCTAAAATGCCAATGCTTGAATTTGGAAGCACATGAAGAGCAAGGGTACAAAGGCGCTTGATGAAGGCAAGGGCCCGCTGCTGAGAAACTTGCTTTCTGCGCTTAGTCAGCATGACGTCAAGGCACTGGAGGACGATCTCAACACCTTCATTCGTAGCACCTAAAACAGCAGATATACCTTTTGGGGCTGTTCTCATTACTTTTTCATTACGCACTTCACTGAACTTTGGAAAAATCCAAGAGGAGCCTGTCGCACCTGTCCCACATCATTTCCCTCACCGATGAAGCAGTGCCAGACTGCTCACACAATAATGAGAGCTGCACTGCATCTCCAGTCAATTCCAAAAGTGCTCTCACTCCAAGTCTCACTTAAGGTTAAATACAGATGTGCAGCACTGGCAGGCCAGCATTTTATATACCTGCTCCTATTTCTCAATTTTCATTGACTATAATTCCAGTCACAAAATATTCTTAGAAGATAAAGATTTATTAAAGACACATTATCTAAACATACATACCTGCATGTAACTTGAACAGTGTTTTGTAAAGATGTGTATAGAATTTCATTGGATCAATATTCAGAACATCACCTTTGAAATGAGAACAAAAATTAGGTACGTTAAAGCCTCCAAAGGCAAAGTAAACAAAACTTAATCAAGAAAGTATCTTACCTTGCCCAGAAAGAACATGAAAAGCAGTCTGGACACAGTGAAGACTTTCTTGATAGCTTAGGTCCTTAAAACGAAGAGGAAAAAAAAAAGGGTATTAAGAATAATTACAATTCATATCTTAAAAAGTAATTCATTAGTAGAGTTACTTACACCAGACTCAATGAGAGAATGTAGAACTACTAATAAATCATCAAAAAACTCCACATTTATAAGGTGAGCAAACCTAGAAGCAAACAAAACTTAGTTAAAAGGTAACCTAAAAATAGATATAAAGCAGTTAAAAATTAAACCTGACTTTAAAACCATATTTTCAATATTACTTATTTCAAAATGTTAGCTATGATGGAGATGATGGTGATTATCGATACTTTTCATTAATTCAGACTGGCCTCTTGGACAATTCATCCACGACTGGACATTATACTCAGCAGGAATATATGAGGCACTAAACAAACTAAATATATTTCAAAAATACTCCTACCCAGAGAAAGAAGTTGCTAAGAGCAAACAAGTTCTCTGAGTCAAGTTGACCAGGTGTCCAACAATGTTCTAAGTCACAAAGGAGTCAGCAGTTACAGCTTCTAGGAAAATGGGGCAGGAAGAAGGAAAGGAGGAAAGATTTTGCTATTAATTAGAAAATGGACCCTATGAAAGCTTTAAAAAGAAAAGAAAAAATCTTGGAGCTAGTGTCTAGTTCAGGCTCAGCAATTAATTACCTATATAATCCTAGGTAAGAGCTGACTGTCCTGGCCTTCTATTTCTAAAAATAACTGAGATCACTCAATAGAGTTAAAGAGAAAGAATCATGTGAGCTACTAAATGTCAGAGGACTCTGTACACTATAAAATATCAGGCACCAAAGTAGTTAAAGTCAGGATATCTCTTCAATATTAGTGCAAGAGCCTTTGACACTGTAAATCTTAGAATAAGGAAGGACCTCAGAGGTCATATATTCCCTGTGTATTGGTACAACCTTTTTGGGAAGTAATATGGCAATATTTATCAAAATTTTAAATGATCATACTCTTTGACCTAGCAATATGTGCACACAAGTACACTGAAGATATTTCCAGTGTAGCACTGGGGACTGACCAAATAAAGTATTAAATATCCATGACATGGAGTATTATGAACTTAAAAAAAAAAAAGTGGGTCTATATGTGCTAACATGGAAGGATACCCAGAATAACTGTTTATCCAAAAAAAAAAAAAAGGAAGTTACAGAACAGTATACATTTGTGTGAAAGATTCAATTTGTATGAAAGAAGGCAGGTGGGCAGATTTACATACTGATATAGGAAGGAAGGGAACTTGTGATCTTTTAATTCTTAATTGCATTATTTGAATTTTTTAAATGAGCATGTATTATTAAAAATTTGTTTAAATAAACAAATTGGTCATTGGGACTTCCCTGGTGGCGCAGTGGTTGAGAATCCGCATGCCAATGCAGGGGACACAGGTTTGATCCCTGGTCCAGGAAGATCCCACATGCCAAGAAGCAACTAAGCCCATGCGCCACAACTACTGAGCCTGTGCTCTAGAGCCAGTGAGCCACAACTACTGAGCCCATGCGCCACAACTACTGAAGCCCATGTGCCTAGAGCCCATGTTCTGCAACAAGAGAAGCCACCACAATGAGAAGCCCGCGCACTGCAACAAAGAGTAGTCCCCACTCGCCACAACTATAGAAAGCTCATATGAGCAGCAACGAAGACCCAACACACAAAAACAAAAAAGAAAAAATAATTGGTCATTGAAAAAAACAAACAACAGGTCCTACCTAAGGTAAGAATAATCCCTTCTCTTTGAACCTCTGACCAACCTCTCTTTCAAGGACAAGGACCACACTATCTTATAAGGCAAAGCATCTCATCACCAAATAGCTACAGTCATTAGAAAGTAATTTCTTCTACATGGAACCAAATTTGCCTTTTCTCTATCTTCCAGACATTAGTCCTATTTCTAAAGCTGTGCTGTCCAACGTAGCCACTGGCCTTTAGGGATCTGAAATGTGGCTAGTCCAAACTAAGATGATGCGCTATAATGTAAAACATATACCACTTTTAGAAGATGCATTATGAAAAAAGCCATGCCAAATATCTCACTAATGTTTAATCTCATTAATGTTTTGACATTAATGTATGTCAGAATAATATTTTAGATAAAATGAGTTCAACAAAATATATTTAAATTAATTTCATCTGTTTCTTTTTCCTTTTCAATGTGGTTAACAGAAAATTTTAAATTTCATATGTAGTTCACACTATGTTTCTATTGGATAGCACTGTTCTACAGGACAATACCTCAAATAATTGTAGAAAACTATCCTGACAACCATTATTCTGGCTCACATCCCCCAGTAGGTTCATTAGTGTTTACAGCATACAAAAAGACCTATCTTAAGAGGAACAGATTATGCAAGACTAAAAACTGACTACAGAACAGAAGGAAGGCAGAACTGAGGGATGAACCCTAGGGACGGCGAGAACTGAGTAATAAGCAGGAGGAAAGAGTTGGCGAAGGAGATTTTTAAAATAAAAGGTTTGAGATGAGAAAACCAAAAAAGTGCAGTGTTATGAACAGGTTCAAGAAAAAGCTGGTGACAAATAAAAAAGGAATGAGAACTAAGAAGGATACCGGGTCATCAATTAGTGAACCCTGTTTAAAATTCATGGTTACCTCGGTCTTATTTATTTAGAAAGAATCTAAAATGCTTCAACCTACACAGCCCTTACTTGGCAAGACCTTCCAGAACTGCTGGCAGGAGAGGTGACCTCTGGGCCTTCTTCAATATTCTGAAGTAGGTCACAAACACGATATTCAGAGTCTCCGTGTGCTGCAGAACAGACAAAATGACTTCCGTATAACCTAGTGTACTTTCTCCCGAGTTACCACAACTACAGCTTTCAAAACTCAGCCTTTTCTGTGCTTTCCCGTCACTCCCCACTATTCAATCTTAAGAGCTTCAGCAAAGCAGAATGAAGTTACACATCCTGTGATTTCCTAAAACTAGCATCATCGATCACATTATCATTTCTTACACACCATGTGTCTAAGCCTCGTGAAATAAACCAAAGTCATACAACCACAAGTTGAAGCAATAAATCTCTAGTTGAAATCATTTAACAAAACACTTTAAAAGCATGAGAAAACGTAAAACTGCCTACCAGTTTAAGTTTTTTCTCAGTACTCTCCGAAGCTTCTGCCTCCCGAAGCTCTCTCTCTAGTTTCTCTTCTGCTTTCTTCCACTGAAAATAGATTAAAAAAAAAAAAAGAGTATACCACTGAATGAAAAAGCTAGCTTCAGAGAGGCATTATGTCAATATTATGAAACACACACAATAATACCACAGACCGTCTACAAATAGAAGCAAAAATAGAAAAAATGGATAAGAAGCATCCATAAACTAAATTATGACAGTGGCTGCCTCCTAGGAGGAAGGGAAAAGAATGGGACTGGAGAAGGGACAAAGGGACTCCAACTCTATAACCAATGGTTTCTTTCTTTTCAAGAAAGAAACTGAAGTATATTAATATTTGCTCAATCAGAATGGTAAATACATGGGATATATTATACTACTCTCTGTAGTTTTCTGTAATTTAAATTTTTTCAGAGAAAAAAAAGAAAGGAAGGAAGGACATGCTGAGAAATAATTATGTTAAATCATCTATAATGTGGAAACCAGTCATCAACAATGCTTCCCAAACTCATTTACATACAATGCATAAAACCAGATACTATACATACAGAAATTCAACAGAAAACCAATTTTTTTCCACTCCCTTATGCTGTTAGAGCAGCAAACAATGGTTGCTAAGCTGCCTGAGACACTGGGGACTGACTGAGGAATGGCGTTTCCTTCCCTCACACGAAGTTGTTAAAGAGCTGCTTATTGGGTCTTTGTTTCCCCACTGTAGCCACATACATGCTGTTCCTAACAGGCACATCCAACTTATATTAGGATAGTATGGTATAAATAATTTAAACATTTACCTTCATTTGTTAACAATCATTAAGTCTATTTTGATATTCCTGTCTTATTTTCAAAATTTATTAGACACATTCAAAGATGGATCTCCCTAGAAATTATTTTTTCCTTTGTTTTTATAACCCACTTGATAACCCTAATAAACTGTTTAGAAATGTTTTGAGAAGTGATCATAATAATGGTGGTGGTCGTAACTAATGTGTATAAAGTGTGCCCAGCGCTGCACACTCTAAGTGCTTTTCCTATGTCATTATATTTAAACTGCACAATCACCCTGCAAGGTAGGTGCTATTATTAGCTCCATTTCTCAGAATATTAAAAAAATGTTTCCAAAGTCTCATAGTAAATAAACAAAAGTCTGGAATTTCAACCTAGTTTTCAAATACAAACCAACAGAGAAAGGAGATTTGACTAAAACCTACTTTGTTGCCAACTTCACATGAATGCATCCTTTCTGTTAAGGAAGGAATCTGTGTTATCGCGATGAATCTAAGAGGATCTCAAAAGCCAGCATGGGGACTTCCCTGGTGGTCCAGTGGTTAAGACTCCGTGCTTCCAACACAAGGAGCGCAGGTTAGATCCCTGGTCGGGGAACTAAGATCCCACATGCCGAGGGGTGCGGTGTGGCCAAAAAAAAAAAAAAAAAAAAAGCTAGCATGGCAAGAAAACCTTTTCATCTACTGCTCTCTTTGCTAATGAACTGTCTGTTTAAGTTGATTTAATAAAACATTTCTTTGCAATAACTGGGGAAAATAAAATTCTCTAAATATCAGATTTTAAAATATTTATAACTTAACTATGATTTTTCCCTGTGCCTATATTATGATTTTAATCTAAAATCAATTAAAACAAAAAAGGAAATCAATCAAACCTTTCTCTGCATTCTTGATAGAGTTTTTCTCTTTTCCTTGAAAGTCATGAACTTTTTTTGTTTATTAATATCCTCTGTATCTTTTTTCACTTCTACTTCTTTGATCCTTAAGCACAAGAATGTTTTTAACATCTGGTATTGAAGAAAACACAAATACACAGCTTAATATTTATATTGCCCTCAAATACTTTAAACAGAATAAGCATTCAACAGTGTTATTCCTTCCTTCATGCCAAAAAAACCCCCCAAAAAACAAAAAACTTTGAAACATCTTTTATCACATTTTACACAAAGTTCTATTATCTTTTTGTTAAACGTATTCGGTAAATTTTGTCTACGAAAGGACACTAGTATTTGGCTAAATACACATAATATTACTTTGCAGTGGAATAAGAACAAGGAAGAGAGAACACTACCTGGCACTGGTAGATAGGATTACAAAGAGTAGAAAGGTCAGAAAAAGGTTTGGGCCAGTATGGGAGAAGACGATATTTATTAGACATTTCTAAACCAGCTTTAAATTCCCAAACCAGATTCAGTTTTGCAGTTAACAGTTCTAATCTTTTTTTCCCAACGAAAAAAAATAACACGAAGACTAGTGTTATTAAGACAACTTATTTTTCTTCAGGCCAATGGGTCTCCAACTTTAGCAAACATCACAATCACCTGAAGGGCTTGTTAAAGCACAAAAAGCTAGACCCCATCCCCAGAGCTTCTGATTCAGCAGGTCTGCAGTGGGGCCCCAGAATTTGTATTTCTAATCACCAGATGATGCTGGTCCAGGGACCACATGTACTATTGCCTTAAGCCATTCAAAAAAGTTCAGAAACTAATTTAGAAACTGATGTACTGTGTGCTACAGCAACCATCCAAACACAAAGACAAAAGGGGTTTTAAATCCTACGTTTTCTGGGGAAGAAACCACTCTACTGACCTGCAGTCACAGCAGCATTCTTGGAGAAAAAAAGAACTACAGGTTTGTATTCTTTTGAGGTTCCAATATGTACATTTGGAAAAAAGCTGAGAACTTCATTTAAATCATGTAATGAAAACAAGGAAGAACTAAAAACATAAACACTGAACCTGAAGTCACTCTAGGTCTCAGAAAGATTTGAGTATTTTGTAGGTATTCTATGTGCTCATAAAATATCACCCACAAATGAAAAATAACTCCAAATCAAAGAATGTGGCACATGGTCAACTAATCTTTGGTAAGGGAACCAAGAATACACAATAGGGAAAGAACAGTCTCTTCAATAAATGGTGTTAGGAAAATTGGATATCCACATACAGAAGAATGAAACTGGACCTTTATCTTACCAGTCACAAACATTAATTCAAAATGGATTAAAGACTTAAATATAAGACCTGACACCATAAAACTCCTAGAAGAGAAAACATAGAGACAAAGCTCCTTGACATTGGTCTGAGCATTAATTTTCTAGATATGACACCAAAAGCAAAAACAAACAAGTGAGACTACATTAAACTAAAAACCTTCCACACGCAAAGGAAACCATCGACAAGATGCAAAGGCAACCTACGGAATGGCAGAAAATATCTGCAAATCATGTATCTGATAAGGGGTAATATCCAAAATACTAAGGAACTCAAACAACTCACAGCAAAAAACAAATAACCTGATTTGAAAAGGAACAAAGGACCTAAAAACACATTTTTTCCAAAGAAGACAAACAACAAATGACCAACAGGTAAATGAAAAGATGCTGAACAGCACTAATCATCATGGATATGCAAACCATAACCACAGTGAGATACCACCTCACACCTATTAGAATGGCTACTATGAAAAAGACAAGAAATAACAAGTGTTAGTGAGGTTGTGGAGAAGAGGGGACCCTTGTACACTGTTGGTGGGAATGTAAATTGACACAGCCATTATGGAACAGTATGGAGGCTCCTAAAAAATTAAAAATACAATTATCATATGATCCAGCAATCCCCCTTCTGGGTATATATCCAAAGGAAATGAAATCAGTATCTCAAAGAGGTATCTGCACACCCATGTTCACTGCAGCACTGTTCACAAAAGCCAAGATATGGAACCAATCTACGTGCCTGCTGGAATAAAGCAAATGTGAGATATACATACAATGGAATGTTATTCAGCCTTAAAAAGAGGGTCCTGTCATCTTTGATAACATGGATGAACCTGCAGGACAGGACAGGTGAAATGAGCCAGACACAGACTCAATACTGTATGATCTCAAAAAGTCACACCCACAGAACCAGAGAGTAGAATGGCGCTTGCCAGGGGATGGAGGAAATGAGGAAATCCTGGTCAAAGGATACGAACTTTCAGTTATAAGGTGAGTAAGTTCTGGGTAATAATACTGTATCGTAGACCTGAAATTTGCTAAGAGAGTAGATCTTAAGTATTCTCACCACAAAAAAAAGGTAACTATGAGAGGTGATGGATGTGTTAATTAACTTGATTGCAGTAATTATTTCACAGTGTATACACACATTAAATCATCACATTGTACACCTTAAAAAAATCACATTACTATACAAAGTATATATATACCAAGCAAACAAACAAATACCAAGAAAGTAAAGAAAGCAGTTTATATTCTAGCATCATTAAAATGAAAGTGTTTCCCTATAGCCAATTTCATGTTCAAGCTTTATTCCCTGATTACTCTAAAATTCTGAGTAATACTTAAGCCCAGTATTTGTAATTTTAGCAGTTCAACTAAAGTTATCAGCTATAAGGGATGAAAAGAATTTGACGGCAAAGGAAGAAGACTTCAAAATTAGGAAATAAAACAGTAAAAAAAAAAAAATCAGCTTAACAATCAAAACTATATATATACTAAAAATTAATGAAAATATCTAAGACCCAAATGAAGAAACCTATCACTTCACTTAAGAACATAAAAGAAAATGGCAAGATACTTGATATTCTTGAATATAAAAAAATCAATTCTGTAAAATAAGCAATTAAAATGCAAAACTTCTATAAAGCAAAAAGACAACAACACAAAATTAAAGGACAGAGCAACAAATAAATATTTGCAACTTATATAACAGAGACTTAATATCCTTACTATGTAACTTAAGCTCAAAAGACACACAGAGCTTTTGTTTCTTTTGTTCACTACTTTATCCCCAGGACCTAGAACACTGCCTAGTACATGGCTCATATTTATTCAAATATATGCACATTTTAAAAATTATTACAAGTTGGGCTTCCCTGGTGGCACAGCGGTTGAGAGTCCACCTGCCGATGCAGGGGACACGGGTTCGTGCCCCGGTCCAGGAAGATCCCACATGCCACGCAGCGGCTGGGCCCATGAGCCATGGCCACTGGGCCTGCGCGTCCGGAGCCTGTGCTCCGCAACGGGAGAGGCCACAACAGTAAGAGGCCCGTGCATTGCAAAAAAAAAAAAAAAAATTATTACATGTCTTTAAGAAAGTCAAATACCGGAGGAGAAAAACTGGTAAACAATACAAACAGGCAAAAAATTCAAATGACTAATAAATGTATTAAAGGAAGTAAAACCTCACTAATAAAAATGTGTAAACAAAATAATATACATTAATTTATGTAATTTTTTACCTACCAGACTAACAAAGATTAAAGAGTAAAAATATTCAACACTGGGTAGGTTGTGGGGAAATGACACTCCTATCACTAGCGGGAACACAAGTGATCAAATGTTTTTGGAGGACAATTTGGCATTAGCTCTCAAATATTCAAATGTGTATACTGTTGGATCCAGTAACCACACTTTAGAAATTTAACTCACAGAATCTCACATAAGTGTGAAAAAATAACGTGGCCAAAACATTCTTCTCTATGCTGACTGTAACAGCAAAAATCTAGAAACAACTCAGCCATCCATCAAGTATGGACTATATATTATTCACATAATGGAATACTAAAGCAGACGTTAAAAAGAATGGGATAGCCCTATACATTAGTCCACAATACATTAAATGAAAACAGCTCCAGAATAGTTTCCAAAGTATAAACCCATTTTTTTATTTTAAAATACAAAGTATGTCTCTATCTGCATAGAAAAACATCTAGAAGGATACACGCCGAACTGCTAAGACTGGCTACTTCTGGGGAGCACTTTCACTTTATACTTTACACATCTATAAAAAATAAATTCCTCATAACAACTGAAAATTAACTTTGTAATTTAAAAACAAACACAATACAAAGTGAGAAAAAAAAAGGCTTACCTCTGGCCTAACTTCATAATTTCTGCCTTTCACAAAACCAGAAATCACTTTAATTACACCCAGTGATGCTTGGCCTAATTTATCTTGTTTAAAGAGTTTCTTTACTGCTTCACAACACATTTCAGATATCTGAAAAATAAAATGTTACACTAAACCAGTGTTTCTCAGCCTCAGCAATACTAACATTTGGGGCCAGATAATTCGTTGCTGTAGGGCCCTGTCCTGTGCATTGGAGGATGTTTAGAAGCCTCCCTGACCTTTATCCACCAGAAGCCAGCAGCAACAATCCTCCATCACCATAGTCGTGACAATCAAAATGTGTGCAGACACAGCCTGAAGAGGAGGGCGAAACCACCTCCTATTCAGAACCACTTAACCAAGCTTATGTTCAAGCAATTTTCTTGAAGAGACAGTATTTAACAAAGGACCCCATTTTAGCAATAAATAATAGCGCCAAAAGAATTTTGAGAGAGAGAAAAAAATAATCCCATCGTCTATGATTTTCTGTTAAGGACAACAGCAACAAAAGCAACCCACCGATTTTGACATGTCATTCATGAGAGGAACAATCAGTACAATGATGTTGTTGTGAAAGTTGAAATGAGGCAGGGCCACCAGCAGCTCACACAGGCTCTTCACAGCCACCGCTGCCAGTCCCTTGTAGGCCTTTAAGGAAACCACATTACTTTTCTTCAGCTTCCTTTGCTTCCAGTCTAATCAAGAGATAACTGTAGTTACTTTATTCATTGGCTAAAATTTCAGTTAGTTTGTTTTACAGTAATAAGCAGTAATATGAAAAATCAAAATACCATGTGACTTCTTAAGTATGAGCTGGCTACACTCAGACACAAGTACAGATGTTACCAGTAAATCTGCCTACCACCATCCTTGTCTACACTTAGACTCAAGTACAGATGTTACCATTAAATCTGCCTACCACCATCCTTGTCTACACTTAGACTCAAGTACAGATGTTACCATTAAATCTGCCTACCACATCCTTGTCTACACTTAGACTCAAGTACAGATGTTACCATTAAATCTGCCTACCACATCCTTGTCTACACTTAGACTCAAGTACAGATGTTACCATTAAATCTGCCTACCACCATCCTTGTCTACACTTAGACTCAAGTACAGATGTTACCATTAAATATACCTACCACATCCCTGTCTACACTCAGACACAAGTACAGATGTTACCAGTAAATCTGCCTACCACCATCCTTGTCTACACTTAGACACAAGTATAGATGTTACCATTAAATTTGCCTACCACCATCCTTGTCTACACTTAGACTCAAGTACAGATGTTACCATTATATATACCTACCACATCCTTGTCTACACTTAGACTCAAGTACAGATGTTACCATTAAATATACCTACCACCATCCTTGTCTACACTTAGACTCAAGTACAGATGTTACCATTAAATATACCTACCACATCCTTGTCTACACTTAGACTCAAGTACAGATGTTACCATTAAATCTGCCTACCACCATCCTTGTCTACACTTAGACTCAAGTACAGATGTTACCATTAAATTTGCCTACCACCATCCTTGTCTACACTTAGACTCAAGTACAGATGTTACCATTAAATATACCTACCACATCCTTGTCTACACTTAGACTCAAGTACAGATGTTACCATTAAATATACCTACCACCATCCTTGTCTACACTTAGACTCAAGTACAGATGTTACCATTAAATCTGCCTACCACATCCTTGTCTACACTTAGACTCAAGTACAGATGCTACCATTAAATATACCTACCACATCCTTGTCTACACTTAGACTCAAGTACAGATGTTACCATTAAATATACCTACCACATCCTTGTCTACACTTAGACACAAGTACAGATGTTACCATTAAATTTGCCCACCATGATCCTTCTCTACACTTAAGACACAAGTACAGATGTTACCATTAAAATTTGCCTACCACCATCCTTGTCTACACTTAGACACAAGTACAGATGTTACCATTAAAATTTGCCTACCACCATCCTTGTCTACACTTAGACTCAAGTACAGATGTTACCAATAAATCTGCCTACCACATCCTTGTCTACACTTAGACACAAGTACAGATGTGACCATTAAATTTGCCTACCATGATCCTTGTCTACACTTAGACTCAAGTACAGATGTTACCATTAAAATTTGCCTACCACCATCCTTGTCTACACCTAGACACAAGTACAGACGTTACCATTAAAATTTGCCTACCATCACCCTTGTCTACACTTAGACACAAGTACAGATGTTACCATTAAATATACCTACCACATCCTTGTCTACACTTAGACTCAAGTACAGATGTTACCATTAAATCTGCCTACCACCATCCTTGTCTACACTTAGACTCAAGTACAGATGTTACCATTAAATATACCTACCACATCCTTGTCTACACTTAGACACAAGTACAGATGTTACCATTAAATATACCTACCACATCCTTGTCTACACTTAGACACAAGTACAGATGTTACCATTAAATCTGCCTACCACCATCCTTGTCTACACTTAGACTCAAGTACAGATGTTACCATTAAATATACCTACCACATCCTTGTCTACACTTAGACTCAAGTACAGATGTTACCATTAAATATACCTACCACATCCTTGTCTACACTTAGACACAAGTACAGATGTTACCATTAAATCTGCCTACCACATCCTTGTCTACACTTAGACTCAAGTACAGATGTTACCATTAAATATACCTACCACCATCCTTGTCTACACTTAGACTCAAGTACAGATGTTACCATTAAATTTGCCTACCATGATCCTTCTCTACACTTAGACACAAGTACAGATGTTACCGTTAAAATTTGCCTACCATCACCCTTGTCTACACTTAGACACAAGTACAGATGTTACCATTAAATATACCTACCACATCCTTGTCTACACTTAGACTCAAGTACAGATGTTACCATTAAATTTGCCTACCATCATCCACCCTCTGACTAACCACAATTACAAGAATCTTGGCTTTCCATAAGCATCATTTCCCCTGGCTTCTTGCTGATGCTCACTGTGGTATCTTTAGCTAGGAGGTCCAAAAAAAGTTTAATTTCTCCTTCAAAATAATTGATGATTCACAGTACCTCTTTTCTAGAAACTTCTACATATTGTTACTGTAACACAGTATCTTGAATATGAGAATATGAAAATACGCTGATTTTTTTTTTCTAGAGTAGGTTCAAGACCTCCTCCTACATCATACACAACCAGAGATGTGAAAGACAGTATAGAAGACAGCACCTTTGCTTCATTTTATTTTATTTTATTATTTATTTTGCTTTTTGGCTGTGCTGCGCAGCATGCGGGATCTTAGTTCCCCAACCAGGGATAGAACCCGTGTCCCCTGCAGTGGAAGCGTGGAGTCCTAACCACTGGACAGCCAGGGAATTCCCTAGTGCCTTTGTTTTAAACTTGTTTCTCATATACATGATTTTTCCTCAGACTGTATTCACCATAAGTAAGAATGATACCTTCTATTTACTTAAAACTGACAAGACTTTATAATGGATGGGTGAATGGATACACAAAATGTAGTGTACACATACAATGGGATATTATTCAGCCTTAAAAAGGGAAGATAATATTAACACATGCTACAGCAAGGATGAATCTTGAAGACATTATAATAGACAGACAGGTAGATCAATAGGTAAATAAATAAATGCTAGTATGTAGGTTCCAGTTGGGATGCCAGAGCACAGAAGCAATGCCCATGCCACCCACCCCACCTCCATGTCGTTACTGGGCTGACAGATTAAATAGCTCTGCTGCAGCTGAGCTAGCAGCTAGGTGATGCTTAGACCCAGCACTGAGTAAAGGAGCCCAAGTGAGTCAGGTGAAAGCACCTCGCCTTGGCAATGAAATCTCTTCCCCATTCATGCCTGAATGTCTCCCATGTTCTTCCTCTTCTGAATGAAGAGAAAGAGAACAGGGTTTGATAGAAGAGTTTATCATCCCGATAATGTTAAGTCCATTTTCAAGGCACTCACTACAACCAGTTCACATCATCTCTCTCCCCTGACTACCCCCTTCAAATAAAAACCAGTAGAATATATATGTCAGTGCTACTCTCTCACTTCGTCCCAGCCTACCTTTCCCCCTCCCCCTGTCCTCAAGTCCATTCTCTATGTCTGTGTCTTTATTCCTGTCCTGCCCCTAAGTTCATCTACTAAATGCAAAATAGACAGCTAGTGGGAAGCAGCTGCATGGCACAGGGAGATCAGCTCGGTCCTTTGTGACCACCTAGAGGGGTGGGATTAAGGAGAGTGGGAGGGAGACACAAGAGGGAGGGGATATGGGGGTATACGTATGCATAAAGATGATTCACTTTATTATACAGCAGAAACTAACACAACACTGTAAAGCAATTATACTCCAATAAAGATGTAGAAAAAAAAAAAACCTCAAAAAAAAAAAGAATAAATTCCAGCCATTCATGAAACATACAACTACTTACTAGGTAAAGAACTGCAGCAACAATAATAATACTGATAGCTGATAAAGCACAGTGCCTAGTATAGGCACTATAATTCTACTTTATATCTATAAATTAATTCACTACTCACAACAATCCTATGAGGAAAAGTACTATCCTTATTCCATTTTATAGACAGGAAAAACTGAGGCACAGAGAGATTAAGTCCTTTGCCCACCACATTGGTATTAACAGGTGAACCAGAATTTGAACCCAGGAAGTCTGACTCTATAGACTCTGCTCCTGACCATACACTATATGACTCTCAACACACAGGACAGAATATAGAATTCACATTCTTGATCAAAGCTAAGTGTGTTACATACTTTTAAGATATTTTTAATATACCTTTAACCATTTGCTCCAGATTTTCCAAGTAAAATTTATATTGGCTAACCAGGCCTTCTTCAAATTCTCTTAACTTTTGGGTTTCTTTGCGGATCTAAAAAGACCAAAAAAGATGATTTTCTTAAATCAAAATACTGAAATCCATTTTTAAATTAGCACAAAATATGAGTGTCCCCACTATTTCTCTCATCTCTAGCTATGCAAAATTTTCAGCTTATTTTGTGTAGTAATTATATCCAGCATTACTATTTACAATAGGCAGGACATGGAAGCAACCTAAGTGTCCATCAACAGATGAATGGATAAAGAAGATGTGGCACATATATACAATGGAATACTATTCAGCCATAAAAAGAAACAAAATTGAGTTATTTGTAGTGAGGTGGATGGACCCAGAGTCTGTCATACAGAGTGAAGTAAGTCAGAAAGAGAAAAACAAATACCGTATGCTAACACATATATATGGAATCTAAAAAAAAAAATGGTTCTCATGAACCTAGGGGCAGGACAGGAATAAAGACGCAGATGTAGAGAATGGACTTGAGGACACAGGGAGGGGGAAGGGTAAGCTGGGATGAAGTGAGAGAGTAGCACTGACATATACACACGACCAAATGTAAAACAGATAGCTAGTGGGAAGCAGCTGCACAGCACAGGGAGGTCAGCTTGGTGCTTTGTGACCACCTAGAGGGGTGGGATAGGGAGGGTGGGAGGAAGACACAAAAGGGAGGAGATATAGGGATATATGTATGCATATAGCTGATTCATTCTGTTATACAGCAGAAACTAACACAACATTGTAAAGCAATTATACTCCAATAAAGATGTTAAAAAAAATTATATCCAGCATTACCTTGGTAGATTTTTCTGCCTCTGTTAGGGGTCGTATTTTATAAGAAGGAGTAATGTCTTTAAATAACTCCATCAGAGAAACTATCACCAGCTTTCGAACAGTAACAGCCACGTCAGGATCCTGTTCCATCAGCATGGAACGTAATTCTTTCAATTTTTTTATCTGTTAAAGAAATAACTTATATGGCTAGAGAAGTGGCAAGACAATTATAAACAAAAGACAACAGCCTCACATCTGGCACAGTAAGTGGAATTCACACAATGGCTCACAGTCTAGTACAGCCACACACAACTACAGACACTGCTCACATTTACAAAAGATATATCACTAAAGCTATAAGTTCATCATATTTTTATTAAATAAGCAGTTGAAAAAATATACTTTAAAAAGTATAAATTTATTAATCTACCTATTTTTAGAAATTCTTTTTTTATTAGGTTTTCTTTTTATTTATGATGCTACTTTTTTTTTTTTTTTTTTTTTTGCGGTACGCGGGCCTCTCACTGTTGTGGCCTCTCCCGTTGCGGAGCAACAGGCTCCAGACACGCAGGCTCAGCAGCCATGGCTCACAGGCCTAGCCTAGCCGCTCCGCGGCATGTGGGATCCTCCTGGACCGGAGCACGAACCCGTGTCCCCTGCATCGGCAGGCAGACTCTCAACCACTGCGCCACCAGGGAAGCCCGATGCTACTTTTTTTTAATTGAAGTATAGTTGATTTACAATGTTTCAGGTGTACAGCAAAGTGATTCAGTTTTATATATATATATATATATATATATATATAAACATATATTCTTTTTCAGATTCTTTTTCATTATAGGTTATTACAAGATACTGACATAGTTCCCTGTGCTATACAGGTCCTTGTTGTTTATGTACTTTATACACAGTAATCTATATCTGTTAATTCCAAATTCCTAATTTATCTCTCCCCCGCCCCTTTCCCCTTTGGTAACCATAAGTTTGTTTTCTATGACTGAGTCTACTTCTATTTTTAAAATAAGGTCATTTGTATCATTTTTTTAGATTCCACACATAAGTGATGTCATATATTTGTCTTTCTCTGTCTGACTTACTTCACTTAGTCTGATCATCTCTAGGTCCATCCATGTTGCTGCAAATGGCACTGGGTTTTCCTAAAACATGTGTGTCCTATTTCCCTAAAAACACTTTTTGAAATATACTAAAATGTTACATACATCAATCAAGTATATGAATCACCTATACATGAACTAATCAGGAATTTAATATAATGTATCCATATTTAGTTTCAACAAGATCATATAAAGATCATTTGTATTATGTGATGAAGAAGTGAAACACTGACTTCAACACATGTGCTGGACTGGATGGACCACCACTGCCTGCTGGAGCGCTCTGCGCTCTTGAGAATGCGCTGGTTGGTCAAAAATGTTTGCCATGTACTGGTGAGAGGACAAATACGCCACCACCTGTTTGCAACCCTAACCTGTATGAAATGAGGATGAGGATCCAGAGTTAGAAGACATGGGTTCCAATCTAGTAGCTGTTAAAATATGAAACAACTTGAATATGTAAGCCTTAATTTTTCAACTGTAAAATGAGATCAAGAGCTCTGGTCTCTATGGTTTTATACTGATTATATGAGATCATACTGGTGAGAAATATTCCAAATTCCCCTCCCCAATTCTGCTCCAGACCTTTCCCCTCACTTTATTAGAAAAGGATAAGTACTACAGCAAAGCATATCCATATGAATTTTTTTTCTATAAATGTAAATAATCTATTTTATCATTCAATAAACAAATACTCATCACAGTAGGATGCTGGGGACACCAAGATAAAAAGAATAGGACCCCTTAAATGACTTCATGTATATTTTATCATTTAATCCTCACAACAGTTTTAAAATAGGTACCATCTGGATTTCCCTGGCAGTCCAGTGGTTAAGACTCCATACTTGCACTGCAGGGGCACAGGTTCGATCCCTGGTCAGGGAACTAAGATCCCACATGCTGCGTAGCGCAGCCAAAAAACAGAAAGTACCATCCTCTTTTTAGAGATGAAGAAAATGAGCTTGGGTAAAATGACTTTCCCAAAGTCTAACAGATAGGACTTAAAAGAGCCAAGGGGCTTCCCTGGTGGCACAGTGGTTGAGAGTCCGCCTGCCAATGCAGGGGACACGGGTTCGTGCCCCGGTCCAGGAAGATCCCACATGCCGTGGAGCGGCTAGGCCTGTGAGCCATGGCCGCTTAGCCTGCACGTCCGGAGCCTGTGCTCCATAACAGGAGAGGCCACAACAGTGAGAGTCCCGTATACCGCCAAAAAAAAAAAAAAAAAAGACCCAAGACTGAACCTCAGGTTTCTTGAGCCCACATGTTGTAACTATCACCACCTTTACCCCCATGTTCATGGCTCACTGATAATTCATTATAACTCTTCAGTCTACTTTATTTAAAACAGATAGACTTTTTCCAGACTTCCCTGGTGACGCAGTGGTTAAGAATCTGCCTGCCAATGCAGGGGACATGGGTTCAAGCCCTGGTCTGGGAAGATCCCACATGCCACGGAGGTACTGAGCCCACGTGCCACAACTACTGAAGCCCGCGTGCCTAGAGCCCGTGCTCCGCAACCAGAGAAGCCACCGTAATGAGAAGCCTGCACACCGCAATGAAGAGTAGTCCCCACTTGCTGCAGCTAGAGAAAGCCCACGCACAGCAACGAAGACCCAATGCAGCCAAAAATAAATAAATAAGTAAATAAATTAAAAAAATTTTTTTTCCACTTACAATTATTCCTGAACTAATCTCATTGGCTTTTGTGTAGCACCTTCCTTAATAACTCTATTGAATAATCAGTCAAGCAACTTGCAAGTTGGTTCCTCCTCCCTAGTACTGTTAATTTTTACACTTAACCACTTCTAGAGTTACAACATTAAGTCCAATATCTTCATTTAGAGATGAAGAAAGTAAGACTCAGAATGTTTAAGTAACTTTTCTAAGACTACAGATTTGGATTAGGCTAAGGTCCTGTGTACTCTTATTCTAACTCAGTTACTACATTTTGTTAATGCTCTTTCTTTCTGTGTGTGCATATAGCTAACAAAAGAATATTAAAAGATTAGACTGTTACACCATATAATATGAAGAGCCTAAGAAAATTAATTATACTTACATTACTTTCTGGATCTGATAATATGGCAGATGCCAAGGCTGCGATACTCATTTTCTTCTCCTGTAGTTTCTTCTTCCTCTCAATTAAATGTTCTTCTAATGTCAGCTCTTTAATGGGTTCTTCAATGATCTCTGAAACAGATTAGGTTTCCCCTCTTAAACATGTCTTTATTTACAAGTATCCAAGAACCTCAATTAATAAAATAATTTTCTTGTAGTAACAAATAATTGGGACTTCCCTGGTGGTGCAGCGGTTAAGAACCCGCCTGCCAATGCAGGGGACACGGGTTCGAGCCCTGATCCAGGAAGATCCCACGTGCTGCAGAGCAACTAAGTCCATGCACCACAACTACTGAGCCTGTGCTCTACAGCCCATGAGTCACAACTACTGAGCCTGTGGGCTGCAACTACGGAGCCCGCGTGCCTCGAGCCTGTGCTCCGCAACAAGACAAGCCACCGCAATGAGAAGCCCGTGCACCGCAACAAAGAGTAGGTCCCACTCCCTGCAACTAGAGAAAGCCCATGCGCAGCAACGAAGACCCAACACAGCCAAAAATAATAAATAAAATAAATAAATTTATAAAAAACAAATAATCATGATAGCTAACTTTTATCAAGCACTTGCCATGGGCCAAGATTACTACATATCACCCTCTCAACAATCACATGAGGCAAGTACTATCATTAGCCCAATTCTGTAGATACACTGAGGCAAAGAGAAAGTAACTTGCCTCAGCTCATATCCCTGGCAGAAATGGGGATTCAAACCCAGGCAGTCTGACTTAAGAGTTCACATTTTTAACTACTGTGCTAATAAACCCACAATAATTCATACTAATTAAGGGAAAGAGCAATCTCATTTAGTTTTTTAAAAAGTACATGCTCCTTTATTTTCAACTCTATACAGTCCTTTGAGCTACACAAAATACATCCACCTAAAGAAATTCACAGGGAATTAGATTTAATAAACACACAAGCATAATCTGTAATGAGCTGATGAAGGAGGCCTAAAAACAGTTAACAGTTGACCTGTAATCTCATTTACACTAATATGGTTTGCTAAGAGAAAGTAAAATTTAACCGGCTTGTTCAATCACAAATTCCAAACCAATATAGTTTCAAACAATAAAATATGTTCAGGGCTTCCCTGGTGGCGCAGTGGTTAAGAATCCGCCTGCCAATGCAGGGGACACGGGGTTGAGGCCTGGTCTGGGACGATCCCACATGCTATGGAGCAACTAAGCCCGTATGCCACAACTACTGAGCCTGGGCTTTAGAGCCTGAGAGCCACAACTACTGAAGCCCGCATGCCTAGAGCCCGTGCTCTACAACATGAGATACCACCGCAGTGAGAAGCCCGTGCACCGCAATGAAGAGTAGCCCCCGCTCGCCACAACTAGAGAAAGCCCACATACAGCAATGAAGACCCAACACAGCCAAAAATAAATAAATAAAATAAATAAATTTATTTTTTTATTTTTATTATTTATTTATTTATTTATTTATTTTGCGGTACGCGGGCCTGTCACTGCCGTGGCCTCTCCCGTTGTGGAGCACAGGCTCCAGACACGCAGGCCCAGCAGCCATGGCCCACGGGCCCAGCCGCTCCGCGGCATGCGGGATCCTCCCAGACCGGGGCACGAACCCGTGTCCCCTGCATCGGCAGGTGGACTCTCAACCACTGCGCCACCAGGGAAGCCCAATAAATTTATTTTAATAAATAAACAAAATACGTTCTTTCAGTTTAACTTTGATTAGAACTGTTCTAGCTATTAGAACCCACATTTAGTTATGTAAAGCAGACATACATACAGTATAATTGCTCTAAGAAAGAACCAAAATAATTTTGTACCACAGAATCGTTTTTACAATTTAAGCTAAAAAGTGAACAGTTATTTGTAGGCAGGTCTTTCATTTACAATTAAAAAGAATTCAAAATAGTAACAATTTATAAGATTCTTCATGCATACCTAGACATCACAAACATAACTGAATAAAATTTTCCATAATAAAAGCAACAAAGAATCAAATTACAGGGCTTCCCTGGTGGTGCAGTGGTTGAGAATCCACCTGCCAAAGCAGGGGACACGTGTTCGAGCCCTAGTCCGTAGTCCGGGAAGATCCCACATGCCGCGGAGCAACTAAGTCCATGCGCCACAACTACTGAGTCTGCACTCTAGAGTCCGTGAGCCACAACTACTGAGCCCACATGCCACAACTACTGAAGCCTGTGCGCCTAGAGCCCATGCTCCACAACGAGAAGCCCCTGCAATGAGAAGCCCACGCACCACAATGAAGAGTAGCCCCCACTCGCCACAACTAGAGAAAACCCGTGTGCAGCAACAAAGACCCAACGCAGCCAAAAATAAATAAATTTATTTATTTATTTATTTATTTTAAAAGACTCAAATTACACAAGGTAAGACTTTCAAAATGTGGGGAAATGTTCGAAATGAGCTTGAAATGACCAGTACTCCAAAATGCACATTCCAGATTTTATGTAAAATTAATTCACTATTAAGTAAAAGAATGTAATTCTCAATTAACAATTTAGTAACTAGAAAGATGCATCCCATTACCTTCTTCAGGTTCCATCTCTTCTTGATCCTCTTCATCTTGGTTACTGTCTATAACTATATGGAAAATATGTATATTAAAAATATGATAATATGCATAAGTGGTAAAACCACAAGGAAAACCAGGGAAGTGATTACCATAAAACTCAGGAAAATAGTTACTTTTCTCAGGAGGGAGCAATTAGTGATTTAGGGGAGTATAGGGAAGTTTCTGGGTGCTGGCAGTACTTCCTTCTTGCCCGGATGGTAGTTTTATGGGTGTAGTTTTGGTGATAAACCACAAAACTTCACATCTTTGATTTCTAGACTTTTGTGTGTGTTTTATTTCACAAAAAAATACATGTAAGGAAAAAAAGGCTAAAAAAGGATGACTAATATGCTCTAACTTTAGAAACAACAGAATGAAATACTCTGAAAAGAATCACCTTAACCTTGTGGCTTCAGCTGTACTCATAGTACAATGGGCACCTGAGATAACCATCTGTATTTCCGGCCAAAATCATCAAGTTTGCTCTATGACTAACTGTAGCTATCCCCTTTTGTAAATATGGGTAAAAGTTAAAACAAATTTTGAATGAAAAAATTTTGAACGTGATTATTAGTAAGGAACTAAAATTTTAACTAATACATGGGCTGATCACCTGGTTTCTCTCTGGTCTGTGGGATTATACCACTTTTATCTTTAATAGGAAGTAAGTGAATCAGTTCCTTCTCTGGTGCAGTTTGCAGAGTTCTTGGTATTTTTTCATATTTATCTATAACACGCTCATGCTTCCGCTTCCTGGCGTGAACAGGCTCACTGCAGGAAAAAAAAATGAGTTTTAATGTATTTAAAAAAGAACCTAGAGACCTATCATTTTAAAAGCACAGAAAAATAAACCACTAACCAAACCTTTAATAGGCATATAGATATTAGCATCTAGACCAGGCATTTGTATAGTAAATGAATAAATGAATTGTATGGCCAACCATAAAGATGCAAACTATGGCTACACTTAGTCTTCCCTTTAGAGGCAAAATAAAGGTGAAAGTTACAGCAGATTTTTCTTTGAAGAATATTCCACAGAGCCAAGGGTGACATCATGCCATTTTACTTTCCCCAAAACTGTCACAACATAGCATGGACTTTTGACTTAGAAGTATCTAAGTTTAAATTTCAGATCCACTACTTGTGACAATGGGAAAGCATTCGTTTCCTCTCTGTAAAAGGGAGTAATAGGTACCTAATAGGGTAACAAGGACCGAGACATGTGTAACACGGCCATAAGGAACTCGGGACTGCTCTGCCTCAAGCAGAAACCAGCATACCTCACCCATTCACTCCACTGCACTATTCAGACTCAAAAGAAATAAAGATACGCACTAAATAAAATCAGCTTGTTTTATCTATGAACTAACCTTATGTAGGAAATAGACTGAATAGGGTTTACTCTTTGTAAACACAGTGCTCAGAGATGAGCAGCATCTTGCACTAACCCCCTAAGTAAAATTCAGAACCAAGTTTTTAGTACTGAAAGGATGCGAATGACTATAATCTAAATGAAGTATTACCTAGAAGAAAGATCTCTCGTTAGAAAAGATGCTCTTTGCCCTAAATCTTTCATTAACTGTAAGTCATCTTCATCCATCATATCTAAAGGAAGGGCTTCCTCCTCTTCTTCCTCTTCCCTCTCAATCCTTTTACCTGTTCCAACAACAAAAAATCAGAAACAAGTATTAGAAATGTAGAACGCTGCATTTTGTGTCTATGATAGGAAAAGCATGTGCTTTACTAACACCTTAGCCCAGTGTTTCTAAATGGGAGCACTACTGACACGCTGGGCAGGACAATTCTTTGTTGTACTTGGGTGTCCTGGGCTAGGCAAAATGCCAGCATCTCTGGCCCCTGAAATCTAAATGCCAGGAGCATTCTTAGGTCACTGTAACAACCAAAAAATAAATGTGTCCACACATTCTGCAATGTCCTTCAGAGCATGTGAGAACCAATCAATGACTTAGCCCCTTAGTTCTGTCTGATCTCCAAAGACTTTCACTTCCATTCCACTTCAGCCACCCCCTCCAAGGGCCACATCCCAAACCTTGGTGCTGACTCCACTCTCTGACCACTCTCTAACTAAATGAGTTAGTTTATTTCCCTGGTCAACCTTCTCTCTTCCCAAGAGTACCTTTTCAAATCTCCTACTTTTATCACACTTCTAACCCCATCACCTACCTCACTTCATAATTACCAGAGGACCTAGCTTCCTATGTCCCTGAGAAAAGCTATAAGCTAGAAACTCCTTCAGTTTCCCATGGTGAATTCAACAGCATCTGCATCCATCTTTTCCTTTTTCCATCCCATAACACTGGAAGAGACACCTCTCCTCCTGTGCTCTGGATCCCAAGAACTCTTGCCTTCTGTTGCCTTGTTGTACCATTGAAGCCCCCTCTCCCCTATATCTTCAACATCTCCAATCTATTAATTTCTTCATCTTACCATTTTAAGATGGTCATCTTCCAGCAAACAACACACCAATATCTTGCCAAAATTTAAAATACATTTTAAACTGGTTAAATTTACATATAAGACAAAAATATGCAGCTGCTAAAAATAAAGGAGGAAGTGATGATAATTGTATCATTTGCTGCACAGATCTTGTAGATCATATAGCTAGAACATAGCTCTACCTCATTCATTCATTTATTTATTTGGCTGCGCCAGGTCTTAGCTGTGACATGTGGGGTTTTCATTGCCGCATGCGGGACCTTTAGTTGCGGCATGTGGGCTCTTAGTTGTGGCATGTGGGATCTAGTTCCCCAGCCAAGGACTGAACCAAGGCCCCCTGCATTGGGAGCACAGAGTCCCAACCGTTGCATCACCACGGAAGTCCCCTCTACCTCAGTCTTAACAGCTGTATGGTATTGTGTACATTTATATCATTTATTACAATTCCTTGTTGATAGACATTTTGATTATTTTCAGTTTTTGATGGTGATCTTTCTCTTTTTTTTTTGCTATCATTAACAGTGTTGCAATGAATATGCTTGGGCATATATACTCTTGGAAATTTTTTTTAAATAATCATAGGATGAATTCCCAGTAGTGGGATTGTTGGGTCAAAGGAAAGTCCATTTCTTTCTTTCTTTCTTTTTTTTTTTTTTTTTAATTCTTCCTGATAGTTCACTTATGAGTCTATGAGTACATACTATTTTTTTCCTTTTTATTCAACTGGTGTAAGCCTATCTTACATGTGGTGATAACGTATAATTTCAAGTGGGTGAAAGCTCTACTACACACTACTTTTCACCTTATTTTTTAAAATAAGAATTTATTTTATAGACTATTTCATGTTAGAACATAAAGCGTTTCCTTCTTTCTTGAAACACACTTCTTTTGATTTCTAAGACACTGTACAATTCAAGTTTTCTTCCTAATTCTCTGGCTCCTCCTCAAACCACATTACAGGCTCCTCCACCCAGTTCTTAAATGCTGGGGTTCCTTAATATTCTGTTCTAGGTTCTCTTATTTTCATGCTACACAGTCTCCATGGTGATTTTACCCAAGCCTAAGGCTTTGATTACCATCTACATGTTGATAATTCCAAAAACTATTCTCTCTAACCTAGATCTTTCACTTGAACATTATACTCTTATACCCAACTGCCTGAGAGACTTCATTTAGATGCTCAACATATAAGAATGAAGAAATCTTTTGCTTCTATTTTTAAAATGTAATTACTAACACATCATGCTTTTAAAATTCTTCTGAAATTTAGATAGATCTTTAAAAACATCTAACTCAACCAATGCATTTTTTTTTAAATAGATGAAGTACCTGGAGATTAAGTGATGGACTAAGGCCACACTGCTAGTAAGCAACAAAATTAAGAGAAAAATCCAAGTTTCCTGACTTCCAGTCCATGACCTTTTATACATCACAATAACGTGTTGCCAAGGGATCAAACTAAATAGGTCAGGATAAGAAAATGAGATGGGCATGGGAAGAATAAACAGTCAGATATAGCCAAATATGAATTCCCTGAAAGTACGAGTAACCCTGGAGTAAACCTGGTCTGACTCAAAATGGTCATATTCCTTACCTGTTTTTTGAGTACTTGGGAATTTTTGAACAGGTTTACAAAAGAAAAACCCTGACAATTACAGCTCAATTTCACTCCAAGTTTCCAAGTGAAAAGAAAGCCAGAAGTTTAGAAAACTAAGTGAAACTTAGCAACACTGTGAAGAATGCACCAGAGAAAAGCAATGTTCTTACCTTAGCTAACTGCCAGTGAGTGGAAAAGTGGCAGCACTGGCATGCCCAACGATTATTTACATTGCTACTCTGAGTCTGTTTTCCCAAGTATGTATTGTATCTTCAGATCTGCTTTCTAGACAAACTGAGAGTCTAGCTCTTTCTCACTATGAATACTGTACTGAAATGTTTTCTCATACTAACTGTGATAAAGCATACAGGACTACGATCCTTACCTACTCTTAGGAAGACCTGAGAACAAGAAGAGTGATTACTAGAAAGCAAAGTTATTCCATGAAGAACATTTTAAAACAAATCAATGGAAACTGGAACACATGAATGTTTTCACAATTACCTGGTCGTTTTTCCTTTGGGTCCTCCAATGGAATAGGTTTCTTAGACACAGCATCTTTTACAGCTTGTCTTAGTTTCCTCTGTTCTTTTCGGTACTTCTTGATAGTGCTTTGTTGTTTAAATTGTTTGTTTTTTAGCTTGTTTTCAAGTTTGACTTTACTAGTTTTTAGCAACTTCCGAAAGCTTGGGACCTGTTTTTTATTTCTTCTCTAGAAAACAACAACAGAAGAAGCACTGCATACCCAGAAATTTAAATTATTTTTAAAATCAGGTTAAAGAGAATTGATTATAAAATTTCATTAGACCAATTCCACAATTTTAATGTCTCACAGCCATGGGTCTTG